>NW_027205603.1:82832989-83459774 GCF_024711535.1 Dipodomys merriami
TGAAGAAACTGGACTCCTTGGAGAACTTTCTGTCTTTTTATCCAAGACCCTTTTGTGTCTCTCACCATGGCAGAGGAGCCATAAAAGAAACCTGTGGCTTTCTGCTATGTGTGGGTCCGTGCGTGGCCAAGTGGGGGTGTTCTGCTCTGTGCATGCCTGGATCTTCAGAGTCATCACTTTCCTTCTTGCCACAGCTCCTCATTTGCTCAACAGCCAGTCGCTATTATAATGGCCCAGTCACTTAATTACCCTTTCTATCCATTTTCCCATCTGCAGAATGGGGACTGTTGTGATTCTGGGCTGACAAGGTGTTGTGAGCATTAATGACTGTTTTGAGGCACGTTGAGATCTGCAGATAAACAAACCTCAAGTAGCAGAAAGTGCTAATGAGCCTCGGGTTGAGTAAGACCTGGAGAGGTGGCTTTGTTTCCCACAGAGGAGTTGGCTCCTGATCTCTGGACAGGCAGGTGTCTTCTGGTTGCTTCCAGAGGAGTCAACACAGTGAGTTCTGAAGGGAACCCTTCCTAGAGACACTCAACTCTCAAGAAAATAGGAAACTCAAAATTAGGTCTAAGGTCATTCTAGAATACCTTCAGGCAAGAGTGTGCCGGAATGGTGTGTGCAAGTAGGCACCACAGAGAACAATACATAGGTTTCCTTAGATCATTCCTAGATAAAATTTTCACAACTTTTCATGTTTTTGCATGCATGCATTTTTGTGGCTACTTTCTATCTGGATCAAGTGATACTGTTGGGTTTTTTTCCCCCTTTCTTCTCATTCATCACAAGAATTATTATTTCATTTGGTTTTTGTGCCGGTCCTGGGCCTCATGTTCCTGCTTGAGCCACAGCACCACTTCTGGCACGTTAGGGTGTAATTGAAGATGGGAGTCTCACTGACTTTCCTGCCCGGGCTGACTTTGAATGGTGATCCTCAGATCTCAGTCTCCCGAGTAGCTAGGATTCCAGGCGTGAATCACTTGTAGCACAAGAATATTATTTACAGAGTGTTTGCGATACATTGGACACTGCTGTAGGTATTTTGCATGAAAGCATTTAGTCACGAGTAAAGAGCCTCCTTTGACTCTACTTTTCCTGAGACTCTAAGGAGCTTTGCCAACTCTCCAGACTGACCCAGGTTGTCAGTAGCAGAGAAAGGATCTCAATCAGGTGATTTTGGCTCCACAGCCTAGGTTTCTAATAGCCAGTGGTCCTATTTTTCTGCCACTAGATTTCCATTTGTGACACTGGCGTGCGGTGCAGTTGTCTCTGGCTGTCCAGGGAGGAGTAGTTGCCAAGTCCCTCTCAGATACCAAGAGATTTATTTTTATATCCAGATTTATTTGCAGCTTTGCAAATAAATAGTTGTTGTATTGTCTTGCTTATGGAATGCCGAAGAGAAAAACATCCTACCTGCTGCATACAAATGTTTGCTTTTTCAGGTGGACCTGTTGCAACAATGAGAAGTACAAAATGTCATGTCAAAACCAACTTTACAATGTCGGTGTGTGGGGAGGAGGGGGGTATAATTGGGTGGGGGGAGGGGGGAGGCTGGGAAGGGAGGTGAAGGGTAAACAAAGGAGGAGGCTGCAATGCTTGGTAAGAAATGTATGCATTATCCTGCCCATGTAATTGTAGCCCCTCTGTACAGTATGTTCTCAAATAAAATAAAATTAAATTAAAAAAAAACAAATGTTTGCTTTTCTCTGGATCATTTTTACTGTGGTCTGCAAATATGGAATCTACATATTTGGAGGCTCCATGGTGTACTTCTAAAAAAATCAATTTATTTAAAGTTGTAGAAGTAGGTTGATTGGAATTAGGAATTCTTTTTTTAAAAGTTTTTTTTTTAATGTGAAAATACTGTACACAGGGGTTACAGTTACATGAGCAAGGCTGAGTACATTTCCTATCCAGCATTGTTGCCTCCTCCTTTGTTTTTCCCCTACCATCCCTACCCTCCTGGAATTAGGAATTCTAAGATACTCAATGTAATTGGATTAGGTACAGAAATTAATTTAAGAATATGGGCATGGAAAGATGACAGGAAGGCATGGGGAGTCAATGATGGGCTGTGCTTTTTATATGGCTGTTCTGGGTCAGCATGCCAGCATTTCTTAGACTCTAGCTGGAAGTCCAGATGTGTTCACCGAGAGACTCCATGGGTGAGGTCAGGAATCTACATCTGCAGCACCCCCCTCCCTCCCCAAGGGCATTCCTGTGTATCACAAAGAGGTGACACATCGCTGTCTCACAACCCAATCTCTGTCCAGATGTACACAAACAACAACAATACTGCTGATTGTTGGATGTTCCTCTGGTTTGTCACTCTTTTAGTCAAATGTCAAAGACCTAGGCGAGCTGCTGCTTGTACCTACTCCAACTGAATTGAGTATCTTAGAATTCCTAATTCCAATCAACCCACCTCTACGTTAAATAAATTGATTTTTTAGACCTATGCGGTTGAGCCTCCAAATAGGTAGGTTCCATATTTGCAGTGTGGTGATGGTGTGATGCTCCATGCCTGCAACCCTAGCCACTCAGGGGGCAGCTGTAAGATGTAGAATTTGAGGAGTGTCTAGGATAATGTATGGCATCTGTAGTGAACATTTTCATGTTTCTTTTCCTTGTCAATTTTCTTCAACTGATATAGAATAATGATTTTCACCACATTTTCATTGAAATTAGATATAATCAGTAATCTAGAGATGATGGAAGTATATAGCAGGTCATGAGTAGGTTATATGAAAATATTACATCATTTTATGTGAAGGACTTGCACACTCTTAGATTTTGGTATCTGCTGTAGACTCTAGAACAATCCCCATGGATACTGATGCATGACAGCAGTTAGTATAATACACGGGCCTTACAGGGACTTAATTACTAGTCATTGATGAACTACTAGTGCATAATCCTTTAGCACTGAGCATTGAGTGTTTACTACAGAAACAATAATCATGCTAAAAATAACACCACCTATGCTAGTGGTGATTAAATTAGTGAGGGTTATGGCTGGTCTATTAGTGTAAGTGGCAAACTCTAGATTGTATTAGCAGATGCTTCAAATCTCCCTGGGTAAATGGTTGTTTGATGGTTTGTGGCTGTTTGGGGTGGCTCTTGTACAAAGTGTGGTTTGGGAATCTTCCATTCTGTGACTCTGTCTTCTTCATCAAGTAGTTTCCAAAGTCCTCGTGGAAGGGAAAGAGAAAATGTGGAGTGGATGACTACTTCATTGGCCAGAACCTGACTACTCTGATTTCAAGGAAGCCCAAGAGAGGTGGTCTTGGTACCTGGGAAGAAGAGGAACAGAGCTGGTGAATGTCTAACCTGTTTCTCCCATGCTGAGTGCTAAAGGAGGTCGTGCTTAACACTTGCATTCATTGGAACAATGGCTCACAGAACGATGGGAGCGTGGGAGGGCCAGGATGGGAGGCAGGGGAGGCACAATGGCAGAAACCACGGTCAACCTCAGACACAACAGTGGTACCAGCACCGGGAGCAGAGTCTCTGACTCTGCTATTTCTGGACCCTGGACACCAGTAGGACTCTGAAAAGAGTCAGTGTCCTGCTCTCGAGTGAACATATCAGTCTTGCGGACAGATTGACTCTTAAGTTCCTTCTAGTGTCCTCAGATGGACTTGGTGTTCACTTTCTCCCTGAGCTTCCAAATGAGGATCCAACCCTGGGATCTCTGAGGACTGATGGGAATAAAAGTGAGAGAGAGAGCAAGAGGAGAGGGGCAGGGAAGAGGGAGAGAGAGAACGACTCGATTTCAGTTTATATCCTGTTCAAATTTACAATGTGCATTTTGTTTGCTTTTGCATGACAGAGCTGACACCTGTTGAAATGAATTGGGGTGAAGTGGCCTAACCAGCTGACAGAGCAGACGTGGGGAGCCGTGGGTTAGTGAGTCTGCTTATTGGTCCATTTACTCACTCTGTGATGGGCTCTGTGATGACTTCAGGGAGATTATGATGAATCTGGTAAAGTTCCTGTCTTAAACGAGGTCTCAGGTAAATGTTTCCAAATGTAATCTCAAGACCCAGGCACAGGACTGACCACAGGAGGGACCGGAAACGGCAGTATCATGACAGGAAGTGTTCAGATGATGCTTGTGACTTGAATCTCAGGGAGGTGAAGGGACTGGAAAATCCAACTGAGCTTACAGTGTATGTCCAGAGCAGCCACATGTAAACCAGGGCTAGGGACTGTAGGGGAGATTACAGGCTTTGGAATCCTGCACTTGCTACTTGTAAGCTAGGAGATGTTGGTTTAGAGTTACCTTTATGTTCAATTTATGAAAAGTGGAATCTACTACCCAGGGTCCCTGTGGAGATGAAGAGACCCCAAAACTGAAGATAGAAATGCCTTTTAGAGTGCATGACATAGTAGGTGCTCAATAATTGCAGTTGCAGGGGAAGAAGGGTGAGCTGGGGATCTGCCTTCAGGGAAATGGCTCTTTACCCACTAGGGGGCTGGATTATGGGATGGAATCAGAGACAGAGTATGTGAGAGGAGAAGTTAAGTATCTGGGATCTTGGCCACAAACTGGGTCAGAATATAGAAGAACAGTGCTCATGGTGTGGTAGGGGTGAGAGTTTATCACCAGACTCCATGAGTTCCTGTCTGAATTCCATCCTCCATATAGTAGCAAGTTTTATTTTGTTAAACCTCAGTCTCCTCTGCTGAGAAATGGGGATGACAGTACTACCCACCGATAGGATAGTTATGAGAAAGGAATGAGCAAATCACACAGGGCTTAGCATACTGCCTGGCATCTGGCTGCTAGCACCTTCAATATTATTCCTGTGGAAGTGAAACGTGGACAGTGATCATCAGTACATCAGGAGACGATTGAATGAGATGTTTACGTTAGGTGTCCTGCACTGTGCGTGGCACATGGGTAGGTGTGCTCAGTCTGCCCTTGAAGGTAAAACGGATGTCAGCGCCCCAAGTGCAGTTGTGGGCTTGTTAGTTTGATTATGAGGTCAGCTGGGAAGTGGACAGTAAGTTAATAGGCTAAAGTGGGATTATTATGAAAAGAGAAATGGGCAAGGCGAAAGCAAAGCAATGAAGTCATGAAAATCAAGGAAGTGGGAAACACTGCTTCATTCTTCCTGGAGTCACGTCAGCCCCATTGTCTCCCCCTGGTGGTCATCACAAGCAAGTGTCGCATCTCCCTTTGCAGTTTGAATATTCCCACATTCGAAACATAGCCTGAAAAAAGAAACATAAAAGGGGGGTGTTCTTTTTTTTTCTTTTTAAAGGTTTCCAGAATTTCTCCCAAAATCACATGACCCTTTGTTTACCTCCCATTGCTGGAATTTTGTCACATGGCCTACCTGTCACTACCTGTAAGGAAGTCTGGAAAATATATCTTTATTCAGAACAGCCAAGTTTTTCCAGTTACAGAAGAAATGGAGAAAGTAAAACAGAAAACAACACCAAATCTAGTAGTCTTCATTAACATATTTGCTCAAAACATTACATACCACTTTCCTATGAATTTGTCTAGACTTACAGCACCTGGTAGATGATGAAAGTCGCTTGTTCAAGGCTACACCCAGGAGGCTGCAGAGTCAGAAGAATGGAGAGTGTTTGGTGCTAACTCTCACTACTGATGATTGTCAATGGTGAATCTGTTGGAGAGAAATGGAGCCGGTACAGTCTTTCTGCTGGGTGGTGAGAGCCTGGAGAACAGGGCCACGGTGTATTCTGAACACACCGTCATCTTTTGCTCTTAGCATGGTACCTGGGACATAGACATACTCCATAATGGAAGAACTGGCAAGTCACTGTGGAGCACCAGTTTTTCTTAATGGTGGTCTCCACACTTCTGTAGTTTCCAACTAGCTTCACAGTTTAAGTAGGAATGTTCAGTTGGAGGCTCTATTGCTCAGGCAGGCTTGTCTTTAGCACACGCAAATAAATGTTTTAGTACTGGATGGGACACTCTCCAATGTGGTGTCTCTTAAATCATCCCAGGCTTTTTCAGAGCTTGAGATTATTAACCTTACTAGAGACGCAGAGAAACCGAACTTTGAAGAAGTTTAACAACTTTCAGTAAAGGGTGGAGTTGTGTTCATCCTATGGTGCCCAATGGTGGCTGTGGTTTTGGAATTCCTCCCTTCTTCATTGCTTCTTAGACATCAATAAAACCTTAATAATGAGTGTGATGTGATGTTTGGAAAGCAACATGAAGGATGAATCGATGTGAGACCTGCTGTTCTTGAGACTTGGGAAATTCTGACTGTAGAACTAGCAAGTGCTAGGCTAGTGTGTGTGTGTGTGTGTGTGTGTGTGTATGTGTGTGTGTGTGTGTGTGTGTGTGTGTGTGTGTGTGTGTGTGAAGAGATGGCCTATCTGTTGGGGGGAGCGCAATTTTTCACCTCCAGAAAGTCAGGATGTATACAGGGTACAAAAGGAATACAGGTAGCACAGGAGACAGGCCCTGTACACTTTAAATGCTTCTTTGCTTCCTTTTTCTAAGCTTATTATTAAACCCATGTCAGAATAGGAGTTTGAATTTGTGCCAGTTACTTCCTGGGTAAATCACCTCCCTTCTCCAGATATCAATTACCAATCTAAAATGCAGATGGCATTAGAACTCAACAAGTAGGGTGGTTGTGAGAATTTAATGAGGTAGAATATACAATAAATTCTAAGTGTTATGATATTTATGATGAATATGCTCAGATAAGAAGACACTTAGCTAAAGAACACGGGCAGGTGGTTAGATGGTATTTCAAAATATCTGATTATTTTGCTTACTATTAAGTTTATCAGTCAAGTTGAGGCTATATTTCTCACTCTAACCAGCAGGTGGTGCTCATGTTGTGTTTAAATTTTGAAAGGGGCTTAAAAAAATCCATACATATTCATATTTTCTATTTTTACCAGAAAGAGTAAGAAAGAAATCTTTAAAAAAAAAAAAGGCCATTGTCTATGCCATGGGGAGATAATTAGGGTATGTAAAACAGCTGATACAGTAATTAATAAGAGCAGTGACTCAAGAGTCTGGAAAAGCTTTACTGCAAAACGGCAGGAAAGTAATTGACCTCGCGGGCACAGGATAAAAATCAAGAGCTCACACACAGCAGGGAAAAGCTGGCCATGTTCTTCCCTGGGGAGCTTTAGAACCAAGGGAGGGGATCCTGGGGCTGTGTTTCTGAGGCTCACTGTTGAAGGTAAGTTCTACAAGGGTGGGTCTCTCCTGCCCGTTCCCATCCACATTCTCCAGGTCTACAGTGATGGCATGAACATAGTAGGTCCTCAACCAATGTGTGGATGAAAGTGCAGCACCACATGTGCAGAATCTGGAACTGTCTCTTTCCTCACGGCTCCGTTAGATTTGGGGATTCTGGGGACTGGTCTTGATTGGAGGGTGTGGTCCTGCATGTTACCCTTCTCAGACCTGGGGGCCATTTGCCTTCCAAGTGGATGCTGTGTCCTCACTGAATTCTCTACAGAGTCGTCCTTGGAGTCAGGTAGAAAGAAGAGAGCATGGATGGAGCAGGGGAGTGCCGCCATATTGGGTAGACAATCTGCTTCTGTCTGGGGGAAGACAGTCAATGCTAATGGAGAATTTGTGGTCAGGGCTGAGATCTGGAGAATTCTGATTCAAGCTAGGCCTGCTGTGTCTCCTCAAACAAGCTGCGAGGCCCTCCTCCTGCTGTGTCAAAGAGGAATCCTTCATGTTTGTCTCTGTGTGTGTAATAGGGCATCATCTTTCTCTAGAGCTCTGTGGAAATAAACATATGTCCTCAGTATATTACATATGTTACAGGTCAGAGGGGGAAGACACGCTCTGGATTTTATCTCTACCATCTGGCCCACTTTCCATATCGTTTTGGGCCTCACAGGGGTGTGTGATTTTCTACCACAAGCTTCCTGTACACTGGCGCTTCCCGTACACAAGAGAACCTGGGGCTGAGGGCAGTTGCTTGTAGCTCTCAAGTGCTTGAAGCTGTTTTTCCCCACACCCTTTCATGCCCCAGCAATGACTGATCGTGGTAGGGTTTCTGCTCAACCACACGAGTCCCCCAGGGGACATATTTGGTTTTGGGATGTTTGAACAAACTGGTTGACATTGTTCATGCAAACCCATCTTAGCATTGCTTCTTGGAAGAGCGGAGCCTGAGTAGGGGGTAGGTAGGGTTAAGTCTGAGCTTCTGTTTTACCCATCATAGGTCTTCTTGCTAACATGGTTGACTTTCTTCTTCATTGGTTTGCAGAAAGCCAAAAGTAAGGCTCCCTCTGCCTACTGTTGAACAGCGAGGACTGATGGTCCAACTCACAGGACATTGGTTACAGCAAGGATGTCTGTTCATCATCTGCACATCACAGCTGGGGTCTGCCCTATCCAGCTTTTGCTTGGTTATTCTGGAGTTACAGCCTCAAAGTCCCAGAGGCAACTAAGCCCAGAGGTGTATTTCTCATTTTATTTTGTGTCAGCTGTGATCGATGTGTCTTCTGAATCCCCGCATCCAGGCTGAAGCAGCAACCCTATTGGAGCATCCTGTCCTTATAGCAGGGGACAGAGAATGATAAACAGGGGTAGAAACCATGAAATGGTTCCCAGAGGTTCTTCTCGTAGTAGCATAGGTCCCTGATTCTGCATCTCATGTGCGGAATCAAGACTCAGAGCTGGAGTTGATGACAACAGACAGAAAAGTAGACTTTCCCCCTGGGGAGTCACAGTAAGTCACACAGCAGAGAGAGCAAGCTGTATAATCCTCTTACTTCAAGGGTGGTGAATAATTAGGAGCTTAGACACAAAGCACTGGGTCCTCACTGTTTGTGGATTCTGTCCTGGTGCATTGTTCTACTTGTTAATATGTCTCCACAGTAAACACATCAATACTCACACGTTTTCATGGTTGTTCATTCAGGCACAGAACTGTGAAAATGTTGGGCTTCCCAATGTATGCACTCCCAGCTGGAGATGAACACAAAACACTCTCCTTCCGTTTTAGCTCTGATCAGAGGCCAGCAGAAAATGCAGAATACTGGGGTAAATGTGGGGAGAACTTGGCAGCATAGGTAGAAGAAGCCTCAATGCTGAGTTAATAGGATGGGTGATAGAATTTTACTCATAACATGGGCACCTATTAGAGCAATAACCTCAGAAGAGTCCCCTAACACTTCTGGATGGAGTTTCTCTATTGAATTAGAAGTTAGATTTTAGCCAGGCAGGAGGTGCACGGCTGCAGTTCCTCTCTCAGGAGGTAGAGATGGGGAGGATTACAGTTCCAGATCAGCCAGGGCAAAAGGTTAGTGAGATTCCATCTCAACCAATAGAGTGGGTGTGGTGGCATGTGACTGTCATGTCAGCTATGCCATTAGCATAAATAGGAGGATCTTGGTTCAGGCTAGCCTGGGTAAAAATGTCAGGAGATCCTATTGTAAAAACAATCAAGGAAGAGGGTGAAGGGAGTGACTCCAATGGTAGTGTGCTGCTTTGTTGCTTCTACTCAAAAAAGAAGCTAGGAATCTCACAAGTTTCTGGTAGGTAAGCTTTTCATCTGTATGAGTGTGTGGGGGTTTATTTTATTAGTCAGGTTTACACTGCTGCCATGAAATGCCAGAGACGGACACTTGGAAAGAATGCCGGTCCTAAGCTCAGGTGACCTGTTGCTTTTAGCAACAGGTAATGGTAGGGAGTGTGTGTTTGAGCAAACTGCTCCTAGGAGGAGCCAGCAAGAAGAGAGACTGTGGGACCTCAGTCACGTGACCTACACACCTACCCCACTGACCTACGCACCTCCCGCTAGGACCCGCCTCTTAGGATCCCACCATCTCCCGATAGTACAACCAGGGACTAAGCCTGCAACATACGTATCACCTGAGGTTACTCATTGAAACCACAGTCTGACTGCCTGTCTGCCTGCCTCCTCATTATAGATTTTCTTTTCCCTCCCTCCCTCCCCCCCTCAACACTGGTTCAGTGTTTGCTAATTCAGCATTTGCAATGACTTTACAGAGCATTGCCATGCATGGTGAGCATCAGGGCCATCAGAGAGCCCAAGAGAAAGCATCTCCTTTGGCCACCCAGTTTCCCAACCAAGTGAAAAAAATCAAATGGATGATAGAGCTGTGGAGAACAAACCCCACCTTTAGGATTGGCACTTGGTGAAGGCTGTGTTACAGAGCTCGCATGGGCTCACTTATTCTTATCCACAGTTGAGTTCACAGTATGTTTTGTTCTGCAGAGAAGACGTATTTTCCCTTGTCAGGGTGACCTGTAGGTCTAGGAGGAAGAGGAAAGGGAAAGTGACCAGTGATCCTCACTGAGTGATATTGGCAGATTATCTTCTGCTTAGTGGGAATGAAGCTCAATGATATTAAAAAATTAAAATTGTTATAAAGGTGATGTACAGAGGGTTTACAGTGACATAAGTTAGGTAAAGAATACCTTCCTTCCCTCCCTCGCTCCCTCCCTCACTCCCTCCCTCGCTCCCTCCCTCCTCCCTCTTCCTTCCTTCCTTCCTTCCTTCCTTCCTTCCTTTCTTTCTTTCTTTCTTTCTTTCTTTCTTTCTTTCTTTCTTTCTTTCTTTCTTTCTTTCTTTCTTTCTTTCTTTCTTTCTTTGTAGTGGGGCTTGAACTTGGGGCCTAGGTGCTGTCCCTAAGCTCTTTTGCTCAAGGTGAGCACTCTACCATTTTGAGCCACAGTGCCATTTCTGGTTTTCTAGTGGTTTATTGGAGATAAGAGTCTCACAGACTTTTCCTGCTTGGGCTGGCTTTGAACCATGATCCTCAGATCTCAGCCTCCTGAATAGCTAGGATTAAAGGCGTGAGCCACCTGCACCTGGTTAAGAGTACATTTCTCCCTGTTTTTCCCTCCCATCCTACCCACAAAGCCAATGCTGTTTTAGAAGAAGCAGGAAACCTACCCCCATCTGTGGGGAGGAAGTGGTAAGGGTCCATCAATATAGAGACGAGTATTACCCCTCATGGCCAGTTGTGTAGACTTTTATAGCCAAGCCATCAGAGAAAGGCAAAGATACAGACGAGTTCAGTGGATGAGTGAGTTGAGGGCTTCGTGTGTGTGTAGAGCAGTTACTATTGCTCTGGTCTGGGAGTCTCAGTCTGGTGTCTGTTCTGTCTAGTTCCCCCTTAGAGCTTGTTTGTAGAGAATTGAATGCCTCAGGCTGCAAATAAAAATTATTCCTGGCTATTTATTCCTCAGTCAATAGGAGCCTGTGATGGAATTGCTTCCCCAGAGGTTTGCAGGAAGGATGACCTCGGGCAGCGAGGAAAGCTGGCGTTGACGGTGTCCACTCTAACCTTGGCAGGCATTATGTATGAGCAGGGAACTGGGGCATGAAGATTGATAAGTGTCATCCAAGGAGCAGGCAGGGGAACAATTCATCTTTGTTCTCTCTATCTTTCCCCAAGAGATTTTTTTTTGGTGGGGGTAGCTTTTTTAAGGCTAAGAAGTAGAGATGTTTCCTTGGTTACAAAGGCTTACTTACTAGGGCAAAGGTGCGGCACGTGCTACTTGGAGATGTGAATTGCAAGGCTGAATTGCAAGTGTGTGCAGGTTAGAGTCTCGGGGCTGCCATGACAAAAGACCGACAAGTAAGGGCGCTTAAGGAAGCACAGATGTGTTATTTTGTCTGTCTGGAGGCTGTTGCTCAAAGTTGAGATGAGGGCAGGGCCATTTTGTCTCTGACAGCGATCACAGCGAGTGCTTCCCTGCATCTTCTTAGCTTCCTGTGTCTGCTAGCGGCCTTGGCGTTCCTTGGCCTGTTGACCCATCACGAATCTCGGACTCCATATTCACCTGGCTTCTCGCGTACGAGTTCTTCCCTCTTCTAAATGCGCCAGTCATTGGATGAGGCTTCTGTTTCGTAGTAGCCTCATTTTAATGTGATGACATTTTCCAAGACCACATTGCTAAATAAGGTCACATTCCTATATCCTAGGAATACTAGAATTTGGGAGGAGCAATGTCCCCGCCATGCATTGAGGTGGAATGGGCCCGCAGTAGGCTTTGCACAGACCCGCCACTCTCTGCCTCCTTGTTATCACCTCTCTAGTACTTGAAGGATTTATAAATACTTCTTCTTGAAATGATCATTAAGTCATTGCACAAAGGGGTTGTCATTGAACAGAGCAGCTTATGAAAACAACACATCTTGATTGAAGTCACCCTTTTCAACCCATGGACACTTCTTTATTTGTTAATTTTTTTTCTCAGAACCAGGGTTTAAACTCAGGGTCTCGTGCTTTGCTAAGCAAGCTACCTACCACTAAGTCATGCCTTTAGCCCTGTTTGTGACTGGCTGTTTTGGGAGATATGATCTTGCTCTCTGTGCTGATATGCACCTGAGCCTCAATCCACTTTAGGCTTCTAGTCATCTCTGGGACCACAGGCATGTGCCATCATGTCCAACTTCTCTCTTTGGAGATAAAGTCTCACATACTTTTCCTGGGTTGGCTTGGAACCAACTAATCTTCACCTCCCACATAGCTTGGGATGGTACACGTGCATCGCTGCATGCAGCTATGGGTTAAGAAGGTGTCTTCCAAACTTTTCTGCTCAGGTGGGCCATGAACTGTGAGTCCAGCCTTCCAAGTAGCAAGGATTACAGGCAGGATACCCCAGCACCTATCTTAGAAAGACTTTTATGCTCCTTATTTCATCTGAGTGTATGATAGCTCAAGACTGCATTGTGTTTTCCACTGACAGAAATAATCTAAGGCTGTGTTATCTTCCAAAGGCCACACACCTTGTGTGTGGCAAGAACAGTTACACCTGGTTCTATGTTCACTGTACCTAGGGCCCATAACTTTTAGAAAAGCATCATGGTTTTTCCCTGCTTACCAAATCAATTTCACTAGTAAAGCTCAAAGCTGTTCTATGGTGACAAAGTTGTCTGACAGTGTTCCCTATGAAGGGAATTAAACAATCAACCAGGAAATCAGTTAAATGGTATTGACCCCTCCTGTGTGGGAGGTAGCTTGCCAGACTTCCAGGACTGAGCACTGAGGGAAAGAAACTTTATGACCTCGTGGAATCTCCAGGGATGCAATGAAAATGGCGGATCCCAGACAAACATGCAGGACAACAGATTGTAGCAGAAATTATGGCAGTTATGAAGGGGAGAAGATGACAGATTAAAAAGGGGGTATCGATGAAGGAGAGTCAGCCTGGGCTTGGGAAAGGGGACATTGGAATGGAGCCTCATAAATGGTGTCATGGAATATTCCCAAAAATGTGAGCAAGGAGCTTGGTGGTTGGAAAGGTCAGGGGTCACTGTGGGGGGCAGCTGGCGGTTTAGCAAGAAATCAGGAAGATTAGAAGAGGAGGCAATTATCTAAGCACAGTGGAGAGATGTTGGGACATGTCTTTTCGTCATGGAGATGGAGGCCTGTGAGTGATTTTCAAGAGGAACCCCGAGGGAGGAAGCTGGGGTGCTGGCTCCTTTGTCCAGATATGAAGGCACTGACTGACCACTGTAATGAATTTCCTTTCATGGATGGTTTCTTTGCCCAGGTATCCATCTGTCAGGCGAGAAATGACCAGTGCCAACCGGAAGGCCTACCCTGCATCCTGCTGTGGATATGGGACCCTGGTCTCTGTTGAAGAGAATTCTGTAGCCTGTATATTGAGGTCTGTTTCAGCTGTGGGTATCATAGAATTGTTGTCCGAAGCAACTGGCGGGAGCCACGGCCTCTCAGTGAGGGACAGCCCGTCCATGCCGCCGCTCAGTTCTAAACAGAAGCGGACTTCGGAGAGCTGTTCTTAGGCAGGTCAGAAAGCTCAAAAAGAGGACTCTGGAGACTAAGTCATCTGTTTTGGGGGACAACACCTTGAATGGGACCTTCTGAGTTACTGTCTGGGTTCTGATCAGCCTATCTGAGCAGGCAAAGTTACCTTGGTTGTGGGTACAGGCCAGGATTTCAGCCCTCTCACCCTGAGCCTAGAAAGTGGTGCTCATAGTGATGGTCTAGTGGATTTTTTCCCCTCAGAAATTTAACATATACAGGAGACTAGACGAATTGTAGGTGTAAATACCTGCCTGAATTTTTTCTAACAGAACTACAGTCTGTTGTCAGTACTCAGACTACAAAAGAAGATGTATGAGCCTTCCAGAAGACTCCATATGCTCTGTTCTCACCATCCAATCCTCTTCTTATCCTGCCAGTGACAGATAACCATCACATCTCTGGCCGCACCCCCACAGCTTGGTTTCCAACTGTATGCGAATGGAATTATATACACATTCAAAGTTAAGTTTGCTTGTTTCCGCTCACCACTGTGACAATGTTTCACTCCACATATACATCCTACTTTATTTGTTCATTTTTCTCATTGGGATGTCTTGTACTTTTTGGTTTACATAGCCACATTAATTCATGTGTCAGCTGTTATAAGGGTGTATAGGTTAATACCTAATTTTAGTGCAATAAATATTTGACTTGATATTGGGGGAAATCATTCAATAAGTACTTCATCAATGAAGCCATGGATTCCTTTCTGCAACATGAGGTGATCCTGGGTGTCCTGGATGAGTCTGAGCAGTAGGAGGCTCCCAGAAAGGAGTGAGAAAGGAGGAGCAGCGCTGCCGTGAGCCAGCTCTCTGGAAGGTCAAGTCCTGGAGGGGCAGGAGTGGAAATAGGGCCAGAGGAGGAGTGGGAAGCTGATGTCTGAAGGGCCCCGACTGGGAGCTGAGCCTTCATATGACAAGGCAGGAGGGAACTGTGGATGGGTTTGGAGCTATAGAATCTGATTAGGGTGGATATTTATTTCCTTAATTTTTTTAAAAAGGCAAATGAAGTTTTCTGAGGTTGCCTTGAAGATCTGGAAGTGACAGGAATTGGGGAGCAGGTTAGGAGAAAGGGGCATCAGTTGACTTGTATGCTAATGAAGTTTTCAGTGGATTGGAAAAGCCTTGCTGGGGGAAACATAGGAAGAAACAACTGAAAACGTATGTTAAGGAAATGGAGGCCTGAAAATGGCATCATACACACCTGGAAGGGGAGTTGGAAGAAACCGGTTCAAGGCAGGTAGGTGAGGGACCTTAACAGACCTGGGTGGACTAAGGGAGCTGCTACCCAATGGATTCTATGTCCTCCACGACACTCTTGCTAAGGTTATAAGTCACAATGTGGGTATGTGAAAATGGAGCCATGTAAATCGAAGGGATGGGTGGGATTGAGAGAGATGGGAAAGAATGCTCATAGAGGTGGGGCTGATCAAGATATATTGTACTCACAAACTGACATGGGGAGTCGAAATCGCTTTGTGCAACTACTTAAGGCTAATAATCGAAAAGGTTCAGAATCAGCTAACTGCGAGGGAGGGCTGGTGGAGGAAGCTGGGTCAGGTTTGAAATAGTAAGTTTCAGAAAAAAAACCCAACACAAAAGAATAACAGGTATGTAGGTAGATGATTGAGAGGGGCCTAGATTTAGTGCCAGCAGTTTGCAAGCATTAGTTAACAAAACATTAGCTTCTGTTCAAATCTTGCTAATCTGTCATTTGCAGCCTTGTAAATGGGAAATGTCTCAGTTTCTGACTCTCTGCAGCGTGGGTGTAACTGAGTCCCTGCTGTGTCTGTTTTATTGTTCTTTTCAGATAATCAGCTTCGGCTCCCTGTTCCCTGTTTTGTGTTTTGCTTTCCAATTTAGTAACTTTTCCTCTTGTCGTTATTATATATTTTCTTGGACTTTCTTCAGATTTATTTTGTTCCTTTTGTAAGTGATTGCAAGCTTAGCTCACTAATTTTCGATCTTTCTTCTCTTCTAATGTAATATTAAAGGCCATAGTTTTCTTCTAAGAACCACTTTGGGTGAATCTACAAGTTTGATGTACAATGTTTTTGGTCAGTTTTGTCAGTTAGTTTGAAATAGTTTTGAATTTCCTTTCTGATTCACTTGTTGATCTTTAGAAATCAAATATAAAATTCCCCAATATGATTTTTTTTTGCCTTTTAAAACCTTTTTAATAAAAACTTAATTGAACAAAGAGAATTCATTGTGCTATTCCTCCATGCCTATAATGTACTTTGATCATATTCACCCCTACTTATCTTCTCTCTTGCTCCCGTTTTTAGTTCTAATGGATTTCATTGTGCTATTTTCATATATAATATGAAAAAATATATTCATTCTCCCTGATTGCCCTCTTCTTTCTGCTTTAAAAATATTGCTTTTGCAGTAATGAGGTTTGAACTTGCTGGGCAGGTGCTCTAGTACTTGAGCCATGCCCCTGTCCCTGTTTTGTTTTTCTTAAATCTTATTGTTCTAGAGAATGCTTGCTCCTTGTGGCTCCATTATTGTACTGGCAATGTGCTTTTAGCACACTGGGATAGCCTTGGGGCCAAACTACTGCCTGTTTTTGTAAATTAAGTTTTATTGGACTCCAGCCCCTCTCAGATTTTTTTTTTTTTGTCGGCCGTGGGGCTTGAACTCTGGGCCTGGGCGCTGTCCCTCAGGTCTTCAGCTCAAGGCGAGTGCTCTACCACTTGAGCTACAGCGCCACTTCCGGTTTTCTGGTAGTTTATTGGAGATAGGAGTCTCACGGTCTCTCCTGCCCAGGCTGGCTTTGAACCGCGATCCTCAGATCTCAGCCTCCTGAGTAGCTAGGATTACAGCACCCGGCTCAGATTTTGTTTTGTTTGTTTTTATAAGCTGTGGTATCTATGAAGGTATAACCTTTTAAGATCTGTCTTGGTATACAATTTGCATTTATACATTACTATTTTTAAAATTTTTATATTTTATCTTTAAATAGTTATACAAAGGGTTTGCAACCTCGATCCTCAGATCTTAGCCTCTTGAGTAGCTAGGATTACAGGTGTAAGTCATTGGCACCAGCTACAAAGGAACTGCTACTGAAAAAAAAGGAGTGTTTTGCCTTATCTGAGAAATAATTAAATATTTTAAGAAAAACCCCCATCTTGCAAGGACAGGGGCTAAGAATTTAGCAAGCTCTGCAGTTTCTGTCTCTAGGGTCAGATCTCCACGGTGGCAAAGCTCGATCTCTCCAGGATCCTTTCAGGGCTGGGCTGCTGGTGCTGGTTTCCTGGGACCAATTAGAAAGACAATGTAATCCTGACTTGTAGAATACTTTGCAAAGAGCTAAGTAATAGATGGAGAGTCCTATGCTCATTGAGCATATAGATCAAGTTGCATGGATTACTTTTTTCCTTTGTATTAATAGATGCTTGTTTAATAAATCACTGTATTAAGGAGGCTCTCCAGAGCTGAAGTGGAGCCAATAGGTTCCCTCCCTTCTTCTCTTTTCCCCTCCACTTCCCAATTCCTTCTCTTTCCTTCCTCTCCCACTCCCTCTTCTCTGATTGTGTTCTTCTCCCTCCTCCCTCCTCTCTCTCTCTCTCTCTCTCTCTTTGTTTTGAGACAGACAGGTCTTGCTTGCTTGTCCAGGCTGGACTTCTACCTCTGCCTTCTGGGTGCTAGGATTCTACATACTTATCATAGCAGTCAGTTCTGTCCCCCTTTTATCTACAAAAAGAAAAAAGAAAAGAAAAGAAAAAGAACCAAACAATTGCACACTTCTAAACTGGGTTATCATATCAGGTAGAAGCCATTACTTTACAGCATCCAGGGATAGGGTAAATTGTCTGTCCCAATTCAGCCCTGAGCTCACTGAGGCTTCACAAATCTGCACATGTCAGTATCTTGAGTTAAATACCCAAGGCTCTGGTACTTAGGACTTGCCATGCAACTTTTACCTGGCCAAGTAGACAGCCACCCCTGTGAGTCCGGGCTACCTCTCAGGTCATGTTTCACATTCTTTATTGTGCTTTATTGATGAGACGAAGAAATGGTGTAGGGTACTTATTGCGAAGGATACCAAGGGCTGAAGAAGAAGGAAGCAATTTCTTGGTGTTCTTGTTCTACTTCAAGCCCAGTGGCTCTTCTCACATGCTGAGGGCCCTGCTCGGCTGGCCGTGCACGGTATTGACTGTGGATGGCTTTCAAAAGTCTCTAGGAGTTGAACGCATGCATCTGGGTTGTAAAACCCAGCTGGGTTGTTAGGAAAGACCAAGAGGAGCAAAGGCAACATTGGGATATAAGGGCAAGGCAGATTCCCGTTGGGTGATCCTGAGAGCTGATGGGGTTACAAATCATAGTTCTGCTCCTGCAAAGATTTTCCAGGAAGGCGGATAGTAAATGCCGTGGCCTTACGGGTGGTCCAGGCTCTTGCAGCGACCCAACTTGGCCCTTGTGTAGGAAAACATTATCCACAGACGACACAGAAGCCTGTCAACAAAACCTCACGGACAGAAATGGACATTTGTGTGTTATATAATTTTCATGTGTCACAATGTATTCTTATTTTCATTTTTTCCCACTAGTGATATGAAAATGTAAAAAAAAAAAAGCCTTTTTTCTTCTTTTGTCTTAGCTTGTGGGTCATAGCCAGCAGGCATGGTATGGATTATTTGGCAAACCAGGCCTTATCTTTCTGCCCCTCCCTCTCTCCCTTGGCACCTCTACCAACATTTCCCCGTCTTGACCACCGTTCTTCAGCATCTCACTTACTTCCCATTGCAAATTAAAGTATCCAAAACAGCAATCTATATTGGCAATGCCAGACACAAGCTTTCACCTGGAAATGTACACTGTCAATTAACAGGAGTATTTTTTTTTTTTGTTGTTGTTGTTGGAATTCCTCAGTCCAAGACGTCATAAAGGTGAACTTCACTTTGGATGAGGAAGATATTTCCTTTTGAGGTGGAACTAGCCCACAATGTGACATTTTGGAATATAGATCCTTTTGGCACAGAGCAGAAGCATGGCCATGCTTTCTGTGAACTCCTCCCTCTGCCAGAAGGAGCTTGGTTGTCACCAGTCCCCTCCACCCTGCCTGAGCACTGTGCCCAAAGAGAGGGACTTGGGTCACAGGGGAAGGAACCAGAGCCAACCTCACATCAGGCAGACCTTCACAGCTGTGACATTTCCCACCTCTTCTCCTAGGACACAATTCTTTTTTTTTTTTCTGATGGGCATCTATCTACCTCAGTACCCACATTTCCTATATCCTTTCGACTTCCTGCTGTGAAGAGAGTATAGAAACTCCTAAACCTCACTTCTCCCCCCTCCCCATACTTTACTTGTGTATGCAGTAAACATGTATGGCTTTCTTCTAGCCATCTTCTTATTGTTACTTTGTCTTATAGACTCAGTTATGAGTCTCACAGGGGAAATGGACCCCCTCCTGACAGTTTTCCAGCCACAGCCTTTCCTCAGGAAGGAGGTCTTAGTCACGGCTCACAGATCCACAGTCTATGGCGCTGTCTAGTAGAGCTAGCAGATGTCTTAAATAGCCTTCTTTTGTGTAAATTATTTATTAATTCAACACAATCTTATAAACAACCTCAGAGCTCTCTATCTCTCTGCTCATAGCAGGAATTTTTCAGCAAGTGACAAAGTCTTGCTTTCAGTGTTTTCTAGAACAAATCTGCCTTGGAACAGCCTTTCCAACCCTCCTGGTCTCCGCTAAATACTATTTGTCCTGCTAATCTCAGAGCAGAAGCAGATCCTGGGGTAACCTCTGACCCTTCCTTCTCCCAGGAGCATGAGATAGCTCTTCTGAGTCACTCTGAGCCCATTTTCCCCTGTTTAAGTCTCCATATTACTGATCAATGGCTTTATGCCTCTAGCATCTCAAGAGCTGTACAAATGCCATTTATAGATTCTTAACTGTGATTTAGAGACGGACACATAGTAGGTGATCAACAAACATGTCTTGACTTCTTTTATTCATTCAACAGATATTTTTGAGTCCCTGTTTATGCACAAAGTATTGTTTAGAATGGTGAACAAAGCAGACAAAAATCCCTGCTATCATAAAACTTCCTGGCTAGGAGATAGGAGACAGTGAACTAAATAAGGAACAGATTATATTAAAATTATTAATATTAAAATATATAACAAATACATTACATATATACAAATATATTATTACAAACATATGTACAAATATATTATTACATTACAATGGGATGTGGTAGAGAAAAATAAATGTGGTCAGGGAAGCCCAGGGAGTGGGGATGGGAGAGTAATTATAAATAGGATAATCAGTGAAGGCTGTGAGAAGACAGAAGAGAGTCATGTTGCTATTAAAGAGGAGGAAAAGCTGCTGTAAAATACCTGACACCTCATTGTGTCTGGCACGTTCTAGATATGACACGAAGGCCGTTGAGTCTGAGACTGAGAAAGCCAGGGAAAGAAAGAGATTTTTATGGCAATAGCTTAAATGATGGAAGAAAGCATAACTTCTTGCACATTGAAGACAGCAGCTCAAGGTCAGACAGATGAATACATTTTTAGGATCACACAATACAGGTGGTTAGTGTGTGATCTGCAGCCTTGGGACCATGCCAGAAAAACCCTCGCAGGGCGAATGCAAAGACAAAGACTGCGCTGTGCTGAAGGATGTCCCCCCCTTTTTTGTTTGTTTTAGTTAAGTTTTTTTTTGCCTTCTGCCTTAGCTTCCCAAATTCTGGGATTACAGGCCTGCACCGCCATGCTCATCTGGAATTATTTCCTTAAGGGGTATCTTGAATAAAAGTAGAGGAGAAAATTCATTCAGACATGGTGTCCAAGGAGTGAGTGTCAGAGCTTTTCTACTACCAGCACTTTGAAGTTGCCTCTATTTCTGCTCAGGTGGGATGTTTCCTTGCTCTGAAACCTTGTAGCGAGTGACAGGTATGGCTCTGGGATTGTTCCTGCGCAGAACTCTTTGCTGAAGCCGTTAGACAGTCGCTTCATTTCAGAGTCAAGGACTGCCCTGGAGGCAAAACCACTCAGGGAGTGTTTTATATTTGCAAACCGTTGCTTTGACATGTTTTCACTGATTTCTCTCAACAGCTCGGTGAGACTGGAGACCTGTCTCCCGTGCACGGAGCAGCTGGGAGGAAGGGAAGGGCAAGGCACCTTTAGCTGGCAGTCATTATCGTGATCAGTGGAGCCACCATCGTCATCAGCATTATCAGCATCGTGCTTGTTTCCGTGGTGGTTAGGTACATGCTCTCATACAAGCTGCTTGTAAGACATTTATTGACAGCTTGGGTAGCCAAATCAATTCCTTCCTTCCTATATTCATCCAAATAATACCTTCACTCATCACCTTTCCATCATTTTTAGATTCTTGTTATATCCTAGACGAATAATTGGACATGTCTATGTAAACTCCCAAAGTATAAGGCATAACTCCTGCCAGTAGAAAATGTACCATCAGCGCAGAAGGTTTCATTCAGCTCCAGTTACAGTCTGGATAATTATTGGGAACCCAAATGGACACTCCCAGTCCTGAGGCAGGTGTTAGGAGAAAGCTTCAGAGGAAAGATCAGCTTTGCACAGTCTTCCAGAGAGCATGCAGGGGATAGTTGAGGAAATAAAATTGGAAAGAGGATGATTAGTTTAGGCCAATGGTGTGAAGAGGGGGGGCAAGGAAGGGCGTGGCCACTTTCTGGGAGGTCGAGAGTCTTGGGTAGCTGGAATATCAGAGGGCAATGCTGGCGTGGCTGGAGGTGCCATGGATCAGCCAGATAGGGGTGAGGTCTGTGTGCCGCTGCAAGGCAGGCTTTCTGCTGGAAGAAGAGGAGCAGGGTAGGGACATGATTGTCTGTGGGGTTTCCAGGAAGACCAACTGAGCGCAGTGCAGAAACGACGGGTGACAAGGTACACAGTTCCACACACCATGATGGAGACAGAACTACAAAACAACCTGGGAATAATGCAAGAGGTGAAGTCACACAGGGCAGGTGGAGAATGCATGTGCTCACACCGGATATTCCCTTCCACGTGTAGAAGGCCTTTGCCAAAGACCCCTGGCACATGCTCTGTTCAGCCCCAGCAGACATGGGGGTAGACCGTATGTCTAGGATACTGAATGGATTGTCTGCTAAGTTATGCGCTTCAGGGTTAGGAATGCCACTTACTCTAATTTATATTATGCATTCTCTACTGGCAGTGTTATTTTCTTTTAGATTTTTAAAAATAAGATCTCACTAGATAGCCCGGGCTGGCAACATGGCCTGAAACTTCCTATGTAGCCAAGGATGGCCTTGAACTCATTAAATCCTCCTGTCATAGCTTTCTGTTCCTGAGTACTAGGATCCCTGGCCATCATTTATCAATTAAAAAAAGATACCTTGGTTTTCCGAGAAGTGGACTCTTTGTGTTGTTTCTCAACACATTCAGAACTGGGTGGTGAAGAGAATATTCATACTGGACCTTCTCAAAGAGTTAAAAGGAACACCGCTGGTACTGGACAGGATACCCTGGAGCATGGAACTAATGTCAGCACCCACTTACCTGCAGCTTACTTGGCACGTGATTACGATAAAGTGATACTTGTTTAGTTTGGGGTGGAAGGGAGTGAATGTATTCGTGATATAAGAAGGTCATAACTCCCTTCAATCGAGCCCCAGAGAGGACTGGGTTGAAGCTTGGGGATTGAGAGCCATTGCATTCAGAAGAGAGCAGAAATCCTAACACTAGGTATTCAGGGAGCCCCAATCAGGGGCACCTGCCCTCAGGTAGCAGCCTGAAGTAAGGTGTTCAGGCACTGGGTTCTTGGGGGTAAGATGAGGTACCCGTCACTGGGCTCTGGCTTTGCTGGGCATTCTGGGAAGCTTCTTGCTCTTCCTGATGGAGAGGGACAGTAGGCACTGTCTCTTTGCTTTTTCTTACTGCCTCATACGTAGGAGCTGCAGGAAACCTTGAAGCATTAAGCAGGAGAAATAGTCAAGAGAACAGCCTTGATTCTGGCCTTGACATTATCGAGCTATTGAACCAACGCCAGCCACTACTTAACCTCCAGACAGTCTGATCTGTGACTGGGGCAATGGTCTGCTTGTTTAAATTGGGGTGGTGGTGGTGGGGGGATGCATCAGGCTTTCTAATACATTGATTGCACTCCTAACAGATAAAGGAAGGTTGTCACACCATCAAGTCCAGCCCACCAGTGAGGATAGATCAGAATGGTGGGGGCTGCCCCCCGTCAGATTAGATAAAAGTGAAAGTCATGTGGATGAGCACAGAGTGGCAGGAATGGGGGGGGAAGGGTCACGCGTGGAGACAATCTCAAGTAGCAGGATGCCCTCTCGGTGTCAAATCATCCCATTTATCTTAGCATTTGTCTACAAAGAGAAGAGACTTGGCTTGAGATCCAGTGCAGTTTAGCAAGCCATCTTCTTAGCTGGGCGCCGGTGGCTCCACCTGTAATCCTAGCTACTCAGGAGGCTGAGATCTGAGGATCATAATTTGAAGCCATCAGGGCAAGAAAGTCCCTCGGACTCTTGTCTCCAATTAACCACCAGAAAACTGGAAGTGGTGCTGTCTCTTAACATGGTAGAGTACTACCTTTGGGTGGAAAAAGCTCAAGGATTTGCACCCAGGCTCTGAGTTCAAGCTTTCAAGCTCCACACCAACAGATAGGCAGACAAACACAGAGATTGAGAGAGGGAGAGAGAGAGAGGGAGAGAGGGGAGAGAGAGAGAGAGAGAGAGAGAGAGAGAGAGAGAGAGAGAGAGAGAGAGAGAGAGAGAGAGAGAGAGAGAGAGAGAGAGACAGAGACAGACAGAGACAGAGAGAGACAGAGAGACAGAGAGAGACAGAGAGAGACAGAGAGAGACAGAGAGAGACAGAGACAGAGAGACAGAGACAGAGACAGAGAGAGACAGAGAGAGAGACAGAGAGACAGAGAGAGAGACAGAGAGAGACAGAGAGAGACAGAGAGACAGAGAGAGACAGAGACAGAGACAAAGAGAGAGAGTCCTCTTGAAAAGGGATTCCCTGTCTTCCCTGTCTTGTTGGAATCCCTAAGTAGCATTTGTATTCATGGAGGAGGGGGCTTGCCCCCATCCTTCCTTCCTTCCTTCCTTCCTCCCTTCCTTCCTTTCTTTCTTCTTTCCTTCCTTTCTTCCCTTCTTCCTTCCCTCCCTCCCTCCTTCCTCCTTCCTTCCTTCCTTCTTCCTTCTTTCCTTCCTCCTTCCTTCCCTTTTTCCTTCCTCCTTCCTTCCCTTTTTCCTTCCTCTTTTCCTTCCTTCCCTCCTTCATTCCTTCCTTTCCTCCTTCCTTCCCTCCCTCCTTTCCTTCTTTCCCTCCCTCCCTCTCTCCTTCCTTCCTTCCCTCCTTCCTTCCCTCCCTCCTTTCTTCTTTCCCTTTCTCCCTCCTTCCTTCCTTTCTCCCTCCCTCCTTCCTTCCTTCCCTCCTTCCTTTCTTCCTTCTTTTCTTTTCCTTCCTTCCTTTCCTTTCCTTTCCTTTCCTTCCTTCCTTCCCTCCTTTCCTTCTTTCTCTTCCTATTTTCCTTCTTTCCCTCCATCCTTCCCACCTTCCTTCCTTTTCTTTCCTTCCCTCCTTCCTTCCCTCCCTCCTTCTTCCTTCCTTTCCTTCCTTCCCTCCTTCCTTCCCTTCCTCCCTCCTTTCCTTCTTTCCCTTCCTCCTTCCTTCCTTTTTTCCTTCCTTCCTGTCTCCATTCCTTCTCTCCTTCCTTGTTTTCCTTTCCTTTCCTTCCTTCCTTCCTTCCTTCCTTCCTTCCTTCCTTCCTTTCCTTCTTTCTTTCCCTCCATCCTTTCTTCTTTTCCTTTCTTTCCTTCCCTCCTTCCTTGCCTCCCTCCTTTCCTTCTTTCCCTCCCTCCCTCCTTCCTTCTTTCCTTCTTTCTTTCCTTCCTTCCTTCTCTCCTTTCTTCCATCCCTCCTTTCCTTCTTTCTCTCCCTCCCTCCTTCCTTCCCTCCTTCCTTCTTTTCCCTCCCTCCCTCCTTCCTTCTTTTCCCTCCTCCCTCCTTCCTTCCTTTCCCTCCCTCCCTCCTTTCCTTCTTTCTCTCCCTCCCTCCCTCCTTCCTTCCTTCCTTCCTTCCTTCCTGCCTTCCTGCCTCCCTGGCTTCCCTCTCCTCTTTCTCCTCCTCCTCCTCCACCTCCTCTTCGTCCTCTTCCTCTTCCTCCTCCTCCTTCTCCTCCTTTTTTCTCTTCTTCCTCTTCCTTTTCCTCTTCTCCTTAGCTTCCTCCCCTGTTTTTTGCAGGTAGTAGTGGACATGTGTATCATTGCCTTATGCTTGATAAGCAGGTGCTCTATGGCTGAGCCACATCTCCAACTCTGTTTTTCACTGGTTATTTTTGAGATAGTCTCACTTCCTGCCTAGGTGTGTGCCTGAACTGGAAGCTGCCTAGTTCTGGCTTACATCACATCTAGTAACAGGTACAAGCCAGTTTTCCTCTGTAGAAACGAGTCCCCGGCTTTTCTGTCCATCTTGGAACTTCCATTTTCCCAATCTTAGTTTCCCACATAGCTTTGAATGCAGTGTTGTGCTATGGCGCTGAGAAGGATTCTCTTAACATTTTCTGCTTGCACTGGGCTTAACTCAGAATCTCCCCATTCTTGTCCTCCAAAGTAGCTAGGTAGCTAGTAGCTTCACAGAGGACTTTCATAGTAACAAGTTTGGAATTCTTGCTTTCAGCAATCTGTTTGGTCTTTTCAAGACTCCTTTCCCTCCCAGGGCCTAGACTCAGGAACTGATCTTTGAAGGTCTATGATTTGTACTGCTAAGTGTTCTGTTAATATGGTTTTCAAATTCTACAGTTTACAGTTTGCCTTATGTTTTTTGCCAGAAGGTGGTGCTATTGAGTCCTCTATCTTACGCCAGAGAGCTCTGAATTTGCTTCATGTTCTGGGAGATCCAAGGTGGTCTACCTTAGAGGCTTTGAGCGTGAACTTTTGGTTCCCAACGTCTCCTTGTGGGCTGTGGAGATTCATTTCTTTCTGCCTCTCCCAAGACCTGACAGCTCAGGCCGCAGTCGGTCCATTTCTCTTCAAGTTTCAAAACTGCAGTGGCTAGCTCAGGTTAGCCCACAGAAGGAGAAATAGGAGCACGCAGATTGTTGAGAGCATGGGGGCGACGAGGGTTTGAGGCTTGGATCCCTTTGACCATGGCTGGTGTTGACTATGTGCCTGGTTGGCCTGACTGAGGACCTCAACAGAAATGGTGTTCACAGGCCCCCTAAGACTATCCTATTCCCCACCCCAACTCCCATGTCTCCACACCCCTTGGTTTCCTGCTTGTGGAGCTACTTCTCATGTGTGGAACTCCACTCTGGCTCTCCTGTGGCCAAGCCTGAGGCCACAGGACACTGGGATGTAGCTCAGTGGCAATGTGCTTGCCTAGCCGAGTGCAATGTCCTGAGATTGATCCCCAAAAAGAAAACACAGAAAATACAGTTAACATCCTCCCCCCAACAAAATAACACCCTTAAACAAAAGTCAAAAACCCTTAGCTGGGCATGGGTGGCTCACACCTGTAAGCCTAACTACTCAAGAAGCTGAGATCTGGGGATCACAGTTCAAATCCAGCCTGGGCAGGAAAGTCTGTGAGATTCTTATCTCCAGAAAAACTGGAAGTGGTGCTGTGGTTCAAAACACTAACTTCGAGCCAAAGAGCTTAGGGACAGCTCCAGGCCCTGAGTTCAAGCCCCACCACTGACAAAGAAAAAAAAAAGAAGATCACATAGGGCCCTGGATTTGGATGGGGAGAGAGAGTCCCTGGACACAGGGTCCTTCACAATACAGTGGGGTAAGCTCTTGACGGTGAGCCATTCTGTTTCCTGTAGCAACAATCAGTGCCATTTTCTCTCAGACAGACAGGAAAGTGGAAAGGCATTTGAACAAGAGTGCTCAGCAGGAAGGGCTGCCCACAAGGGACCTGCCCCCAAGGTCCTGTCTTTCTTGGTATTGGTTCCTGAGACTTGCCAGTTACCATCTTGTTCGGGGGTCCTCCTGCCCTCTGGAAGCCCCTTATTTGCTAGCACTTTCTCTACATAAGCCTGACTGAGGAACTTGCTGCAGTACAATCAACCTGTGCCTCCTGGAGCCTTCTAGGGTGAGTCACACGGCTCTATGGAGTTTCCTGTGGGTCAGAGAGCACGGAAGCTCTGGAAATGCAGGAACTGGATGAAGCATGACCACCTGTTTCCCCTGCTTGGAGCTGAAGCTACCTATGCGCTAGTCATTTAAATTCTCTCTGTGTCAGCCCCGACCAGGCCAACATTGAAGGTGATGACGAGAGGGAATGGGGGGTGATGCCTGGGCTTCACCAGGTTTAGACTGTGCAAACCCTGGCCACAGTTTTAGCAAGCCGTTTCTCTCCTACACCAGCTGAGTTAGCAGCACTTGCTTTTCTAGGCAACAGACTCTCAGGTCTCAGTGATTCTATGTAAGTAAATTATGAGCAACATTAAAGATGAAGTGTATGATTTCAATGTCAAATGAACTTAGGAACCAGACAGGTGCCATGGTGAAAAATATTAGCCTGGTCGTGACTGACAAACCAGAGAACATGTATCTTAAAGACGGGTGGGCATTGTACAAGTTTCAGGCTGTTACTTGGAGGAATAGGCTGGGTAGTTTGGTCAAGAGTGCTAAATACCTGGCTTGAAGGTCTCTGGTATGAACTCCATCCCTGGGTCAGGTTATCTCTGTATTCAGCCCTTGTGAGTTTAACTTGGCAGTGTCTTCCTGTAAGCTATCACAATGGGCTCATATCTTGGTGAGTGCAGAGTCAAACCAGACAGAGCCAAGAAATAGGATTGTGGGAAGAGATTTATTTACTGTAGTGGAAGAGAAGGCTGCTGATGTTATTTCTAAAGTGGTGTCCTCCTCTAGGAAGAGAGCAAAGGGCCTTTGTCTAGGGATCCTATCCACATCCACACAGGAAGGCATTTTAAGGGTGGGCCCCTTCCGGAGGATGCCTACTTTGAGGTTTCACTGTAAGGAGGAAAGATGGCAGATACATTTTGAGCATGCTTAAAGTCATAGAGTATATGTTTAATAGGTGAAAATGTAGACAGGAAGGCCTCTAGGTAATCTCAGCTCTTGCACAGTAAATTTTTATTTTTGTTTGTTGGTTATGGGGCTTGAACTCTGGGCCTCTGGGCGCTGTCGCTCAGCTCTTCAGCTCAAGGTTAGCGCTCCACCACTTGAGCTACAGCGCCACTTCAGTTTTCTGGTGGTTAATTGGAGATAAAAGTCTCATGGACTTTTCTGCCCAGGCTGGCTTTGAACTGTGATCCTCAGATCTCATCCTCTTGTGTAGCTAGTATTACAGGCATGAGCCACTGGTGCCTGGCACACCATAAATTTTAAGATGAAAAATTAAAAGGAAAGGATACTGTGAAGGTGCCCTTATATAAGACTTTGCTCCACAGGTGTCTGCTCTGCCTAGGGCCTAATTTTCTTACTATGGCTAGGTATACTTCAGTTCTCAGTTCTCTGATCTTCTCATGCAAATGACTGGTTTTGGCCAATAGGGTGTTAGCCACATGAGGCCAAGATGGAGGTTGGAGATTCCCTTGAATATGCCAGATTGTTCCTGGTACCTCTGCCTTCCCCATGGCCACAAGAACATACTGGATCCCAGAAAGGGAAGGAGAGCTGTGTGGGGCTCCTCAACCAGGCAACCCTTGGTTGACTGGAGCTTGTATGAATATATGATATTTATGATGGTTGTTCTAAGCCCCCGGGTTTTGGGAGGTAGTTGGATTTGTAGTGATGATGTAACAGAAGAGAAAGCAAAATGGCATCCAGGGCAGGCATTATGAATGGAGTTTCCTTCTCTATGCATCCTATAGAGAGCTCTGGATCTTTTCTCTACACAAGCTTGCCGATAATGACTATGAATCTGTGGGAACGAGGACATCAGGTGAACTGCCCCTCAGACCTTCCAGATTTGGAAGGCCCGTCTAGAGTTTGGGTGCCCCTTCTTCCCTTGCTTTGTTCTGTCTTGACCTGTCCTAAGCCAGAGAAAGCTGGTGGCTCCATCACCAGGAGCTATTCGGCCCTTACAGCATACACAAGGTAGTCTCTTTGGTTCCTTTTCTTAGCATTTATATTGTGGGCTTTTCACAACTTCAAAGAGCGTCTCACCCATAAGCACTAATTAATTCATTACTCCTCCGAGTAAAACCTGCAGCAGTGCTATGAAAATGTCATTAGTGAGAATACCAGAGGCTCATTATGGAAGAGAGTGCCCAGAGCCAGGCCCCTCTACCAGACCTGTTAACCCCTTCACGACTGACAGTGCCTTCCCAGGCAAGAGTATCCCAGAGGATCACCAAGCACCCGTGGGTGCTCAGTGACACCAGCACCACTGGGCTTTAACAAGTTGTAACCCATGATTTCCAGCTGTGGCCTCTACACCTCTCATGTAAGAATAAGTCTTTAGAGACCCCTTTGGTAACTTTGGAGTCATCTACCACTGAGTTTGAGTCGTGGTAATTTATAAGCTCAGCGATCTTGGGCTACACAGCCCCTTTGAGCCTGAGTTTCCTCATCTTAGAGGAATACTAGCTGGGCGCTGGTGGCTCACGCCTGTCATCCTAGCTATTCAGGAGACTGAGATCTGAGGATCATGGTTTGAATCCAGCCTTGGCAGGAAAGTCTGTGAGACTCTTATCTCTAAGTAGCCACCAGTTACACCAATCTCACCCATATGGTGTTTGATATACCTCTCTAATCCCTTGTCTGGCAAAGGCCTGCAGGATGGAAAAAGATGCCATACGGTGTAGAAGTTGAGGGACACTTTTACAGTTGGGCAGAGAAGAAGGAGGACACAGAAAGACAGGGTGGAGGGGAACCAAGAGAATGCAATATATGCACACAGAGGCAAGGGAGAGTTTCAGAATCTTGAGGAAGGGTTGGCCTGCTTCATCCTGGGTTGAAGAGAGATAGATCAGGATGTAGACAGACGACATCACACCCTCCATTTACCTGATAGTTGTGAAGTTCCTGGGATGAACCCTGAAAACCACCAGCTTAGTCTTTGCTATCTGGGTTTGGCTGCAATATGCGTCTCCTGGGTTGTGACCAGCCAACAATTGAAGCGGGTGGGCTATTCTTATGGGATGGAAGACTTCTATTCTGGGCTCTCTAAAGGCCTGGCTAAAACTTCCTTAGAATCATGCTGCCATTTAGCCCCTTTCAATCCAACCTCTTTTTCTTTTACCTTTCCTTGTTCAGTTCTCAGCGCTATGTTTCAGTCCCAAGGCTCTTCTTGCCCTTTCCCTTTATTTTTAATAAATACATCCCCAATGCATCCCCTGCATGTCTGATTCCATCTTGACACTGAGTTCCTGAGAGATCCAAAGCAACCCCAGATAACACAGTACCGATTATGTGTCATGCAGTGATTTATGCAGTAGGGCTGTAATGGTGACCAAGATAAACTTCCCTGATGTGCAACTAGTGGTAAAGACGAGGTGATGACAGAGAAAAGACAGGTCAGTAAATACACAGATATACATTCTAGGTTTAGACGGTGAAACTTACTGCCATGACCACAAAATGGACCAAACCAAACCATGGAGGCTATGTTAGGTTGCATGATGGGAGAGGGCCTCTCAAAAGGTGATGTTGGACTGGAGACCAGAAAGTTGAGGTGCCCATTTTCAAGCCATACAGCTGGAGTGTTGAATGGTTAATTTTATCTGTCAGTCTGACTGGGTTGCAGTGCCCAGATATGGGATCAAATGTTATTTTGGATGTTTCTATGAGCAAGTTTTTGGATGAGCTTAAAACACTGAAATCAGTGGACTTTCAGCTAAGAGATTACTTTCCATGATGTAAGCAGGCCACCTTTAATTTTTGGAGACTGGATACAACAAAAGACTGACTTCCTCTGAGCAAGAGAAAGAATTCTGGCCTTTTCAGCTGAACGGCACCACCAGCTCTTCCTGAGCCTCCAGCCTGCCAACCTTTTGATTCAGACGACCACAGTGGCTTTCCCTGGGTCTGCATCCTGCTGCCCACCCTGCATATCTTGGCATTGCTAATCTCTGTGATCAGAGCAGTCAGTTTCCTAAGTAAACCTCTTCTCTGTGCATACCCACCCCACGGGTCTGACTTTCTCAGAAAGCCCTGAGTGACTCTAGGCAAGAGGAAACAACAAAGGGAGCAGCAAAAAAGAAAAGAAAAGAAGTGAGTTTTACTGACATTTTTATTCTTAATTTTTGATAAAATATCATGGAAGAGGGTCTGTCCATGTGGCTTGGTACCTGCTCACCTGGTACATAATAGTAAGAAATAGCTCATGATTTAAATTCCAGTCACAATGCAGACCTGGCCTCTGGGTTAACCGGGAGGTTACAAATGAAGGATATCTGGGTTTCTAAATTCCTGGCAGTTCATACACTCACCCTCCTGCATAGAGTAAGATAGAGCCCAGCATGGCCCAGGCCAGAAAGAATTTGAGGCTCCATATTCCTTCACAGTATTTAGACACAGCACTTGTGACTCCTGTGGCCAATAGTGCTCAATTGATTTTGTGCTTTTTACTCCTGTGATGGTTTTATATTTGTTTTATTCATCTTCTTCTTAGCAATGCAACTTGAATCTATAGGGAAAATAAAATTAAAATTAAACAACAAAAAGAAAGAAACAAGCCTTCACATCAGCAGGAAGACAGGACGGCTGGGATTGAGGGAGGAAGAGGGTCTTGAGGAGGGATGAAGCCTGCTAGGAACAATCAGGGGGCAGAAAACCAAATCTCAATAGTGTTTGAGAGTACTGTTACTCCAGCCAGGCTCCCAAGGATTGAACCCAGGGCCTGGGCCTTGCCAGGAAAGTGCTCTGCCACTTAAGCCACACCTCCAATCTCTTTTATTTGTATATTTTTAATGCAGATATATATTTGGTTGGTCGTGGGGCTTGAACTCTGGTCCTGAGTGCTGTCCTGGAGCTCTTTTGCTCATGGCTAGCACTCTACCACTTTGAGACACAGTGCCATTTCTGGTTATTAATTGGAGATAAGTCTCATGGACTTTCCTGCGTAGTCTGGCTTTAAACTGTGATCCTCAGATCTCAGCCTCCTGAGTAGCTAGGATTATGGGTGTGAACCACCAGCACCCCATAATATGCAGAGATTTTAAAAAATACTTTAAGTAGTTGTACAAATGGGTTTCAATTTCACATGCCCATTTATGAGTACAATACACCTGATCCATGTCACCCCTTACTTTGACCTATTCTCAAACTTGGGATTTTCCTGCCTCCATCGCCTCAGTAGCTGACGCTATAGGTATGTACAACTATAGTTGATCAGATGACTCAGAGAGTACCATAGTATACAGAGAAGCACAGGAGGACGATTTTTGTTTAAGAAAAAAGAATCTTACCCTTGGGCATGGCTGGACTTGTGACAGAGATTGGCATAGCAAGGGGATAGAGAAGAAGCAACTGGTAGGACAAAGTCCCAGACCTAGTGAACACATAGGGCTCGACCGTGGGATGAATAGCGACACCCTGTCCTGAAGTGTATCTATGTCTTACTACGTACATCATGTGAAGATGACTTTAGGTGGGAAAGTTCTCTGCTGATATAATGAAGCTAAAAATCTTGATGCAAACTCATCTTGCATACCTAGCTGAGTCTTAAATTCAGCAACAACCATTCTTACAAGAGTCAGAAGAAAAGATCTAGGGACCCACAGAGATCAACTGGACCATGAAGGCAGAGGGTAGAGCATGACAGAAGAAGTGAAGAATAGCGTGGGGCCACCAGGGATTCCAGAAAGGACACAGGGCTGCTGACAACTTGACAGAGCACTTCCAGGCTCCCAAACCCTGATGCAACAAAGCTCGATTGTTGTAGAGCAAGGAAGTTGGTGGCATTTTGCTCTAATAACCCTGGAAAGCAAAGGCAGGTGCCTACAGTTAAATCGAAATGACTATCCTTCCTCCTTCCAAAATGAGGTGCCCACCTGTTTGGGATGCTACGGTTCCCATGATCTCTGTTCCTTGGGCACTTGTTCTTGAACATTCCTTTTGTTTCCATCATAGGAGGCCAAGAGTGGTAAGGCCAACATGCCAGACATTGATACACTGCTTCTGGTATGTGGCTGTGTGGTGATACGGGGTCTCAGTTAATTTCGGTCTCCATTGGGTCTTTAGGTTCTAATTTACACAGAACACTTAGTGCAGAGTCTGAGATCTGCCATGCACTTGATCAGTGTTCCCTCACTTCTCTCAATGGGTCCTAGTCATCTTTGCACCTCCTTTAGCGTTCCTAGCTGTTGTAAATCCATGATGGCAGTTTGTTGTTGGCTGAGATTTTGGTTTGCCACTGTGTATGGTACAGTTGTCTATTTCTTGAGTGACTGCTGGATGTCAGAAACTCACATCATTTAAATGCCAAGGTTCAGGCATTGCTACCTTTGTTCTAAGGGGGAGAAAAAGAGGCTGAAGCTCTGGTTGATGCCCAGATCTAATTCCTGTGCCATTGATACTCCGGATGCCCAGGACCGTTGAGAGAGAAGTCTGACTGCCTACATCCTTGCCATCAGCTTCCTGAGAGCGAACTTAGGTTCTTCCTTCTGCCATCTGTGTGTCTGCATTCGCTAGCAAGCCCCAGAGCCAAACTCCCTCCTGGTTCCATTCCAGCTTTCCCCACCAGTATTTGTCTTTCTTGTTCTTTTCCCCACAGTGGGTGTAGTGTTAAAGCATGTCGCTGGAAGTGTGTCTCTTCATGGATCTTTTCTCCTAACATTTAATCGCTGGTAATGAGTATGACCTCAGCGGCAGCCATCTAGTGAACTCTAAGTTGGCATTTCAATTAGCTGTACTGATTGCTGGGCTTGGGCATTTCATGTATTTGTGAGGAAGCTTAGCCTAAGAGCACTCACTCAGCTAAGGGACTTATTACACAGTGCTTCTTGGGGGGAATAAATAACCTCATTACTGCTCCTTTTTTGCTCTGGTTGCAAGAAAAGAAGCAAAGTTGGAGCTCTCAGGCAGTTTCTTGTGCAGGGAGGCACTCAGTGCCCAGAGCTCTGGGAACATGGAGAAGGGATTTCTTCACTCTCTGCTGTCCCTTCTCCCTCCTCCCAGTCTCCTCCCCTTCCCTTTTCCCTTCCTTCCTCTTCTCCTTTCCTTTCTCTCCTCCTTTCCTTTCTCTCTCCACTGTCTTCCTCCTTCTCCTTCCCTCCCTCTTCGCTTCCTTCCTTTGCCCTTTCCCTCCTTCCTTCCCCTCTTCCCCTTCCCCTCCCTTTCTCTTTTTCTCTTAATCCCACTAGTCTTCATTTCTTGTTAAAGCTTTTAATGGAATTACAGGAACATAATGTCTTCAGTACTCACTAATCCATGGGGACACATAGTCACTATTGCATATGCTCATACGCAAACACACACACACACACACACACACCCCATCAATTTTACCAAACTTCTTGTTGCATGAGTTTGTTCCTTTTGTTCCATTTCCTTTGCTGAGTGTCCCTGGGAGCCTAGCTAGTTCTCATGAACAAGGTGCTCCCGAGCAGCTGCGCTGTGGCTCCTGCCATGTTCTTTCTATCCTTGGGGTATCCTGTTACAGTATCTCCTTCTTTCTTGGATCCCTGCTGGGTATCACTACAGCCTGAGATGCTAGCATCCTTGTTGGGAGATCAATACTCCTAGGAGCACTATGTGTTCAGCTCACTGGTCCTGCGATGGGGCCACTTGGAGCCCTCAGGAAGTAAAGACAAGTCACTGAGCATTGGAAATGGCCCCTGGTATCCTGATGTTTGGAGATGTCTGTCACTCTCCACTTCCTCTTCTCTCTTCTGGATGCTGAACCTCCCACTGTCTCCTTTCCCTGTACCCTGTTCTCTTCCCCATTCCCCAATAACTGACAGGTCAGGTGGGTACACAGGCTCCGTGGGGCTCAGCCGGGATACACTGCCACCTCCCAATCATTACAAATGAGAGCTTTTTTATTTTTATTTTTATGTATTCCACTCCACACTCTACTTTCAAAAAGCTTCACTGGAAGCCAGGCACCACGACAAGCTCACGCCTGTAATCCTAGCTACACAGGAGGCTGAGATCTGAGGATTGTGGTTCAAAGCCAGCCCAGGCAGGAGAGTCTGTAAGACTCTTATCTCCAATAAACCACCCGAAGACAGGAAGTGGTGCTGTGGCTCAAGTGGTAGAGTGCTTGCCTTGAGCTGAAGAGCTGAGGGACAGTGCCCAGGCCCAGAGTTCAAGCCCCAAAACTGACTAAAGAAAATGCTTCACTGTAATATAGTGTTATTTTCCCAGATGAGCCCATGTGTGGGTCTTGGTAGAGTGGGAGGCACTGGCTTTGATCCTTACCACCTTAAATTATAAGACTTGGATCTGTTCATCATTCTCTTCTTAACTTCTTCAACTTTAAACCAGTTGAGTTGAATGCGATTATTCAATTTTTTTTCCTGGTATATGATAAGAATACCAGGTATTTTTTCAAACATGTTCAAAATTCAGCATATCATTTCAAAAACTTGCATTGGCCTGCTATCTGGGACCTGACCTCTTCCATCTGGCACCCACACAATGGTCTCCCGGAACCCTTGTATTTGTCTTGGCCCCGCCCATCTCATCTTAATCCATGAGTTGAGAAAGGAATAGGATTTGAACAAACCAAAGAGATCCAGGCTTTCACTCAGCTCCATTGAGTTTATACAGTTTCTCGGGAACAGAACGAGGGTCCTATTCCTTTATCTTCAACATCTTCGATATGATGAGGAATGTGGACTCCTTAGTGTGCAGCGAAGGGTTTAGCATCTTCTTTTTTATTTCAGTGAGGTGCCCACCACCTTCTTCAAAGCGTCATTCAAGTTCCATCACATACCGAGGCTGAGTTTCTGGGGCGGTGGCCAGGGAGACAGTTGGGGCTTTCTGGCAAGTTTGTGGGAGATGCTAAAGAGATCTCTTCCTATTTAGCTTGAAAAAGAGAAGCACATATAAGAAGGAAGGAAGGGGATAATGAGGAGAGCCTGGAAAGCATTTAGATTCAGAGATGACTCTTTGTCTCTCTTACAGAGCAATCTTCCTGTCTGTTGGCACACTGCACAGTGCAGCAGGAAGATGAAATTGAACTTTTTTTAGAGAGAGATTATCTGGATTGGGTTCTATGTCTTATTGGGAGCTCACACAGCAGAGGACTCCTCATGCCTTAGACTCAGAGAGTTGTCTTCTTGGACTTTCTGAAAATGTTTCCAGACCACAAATATTGTTTGCATTATAATGGAGGAAAAGAACTGGATCCATCCTTTCCTCCTAGTTACAGCCCCTTTAACACCAACTCCAAATTAATGTTTACTTTAATATTCTCATGAAGGGACCAATTAGAGTCTAACTTATTCCTCCTATAGCTGAGAATCCCAGGTGTCAGGTAAGCAGGTAAGCAGGCAGTGGCTGCAGGAAATAAAAACACTCCTAGGGCTTTACTTGGTGCCTGGAATGGTGTTGGGCTTTAAATGCAGTTATCTTATTTATCCACACAACTATTCCATGATATTTGTTATTACTATTGTCATTGCTGTTGTTTTTATTACTTTATACAGAAAGACAAAACAGCTTAAAAACACCATCTTAGTCATTTTCTGCTGCTATAATCAAAGACCAAAGACAGGGCAGTTTGTAAACAATAGAAAATTAGTTTTCTGTTGTTCCAGGGGATGAGAAGTTGAGAACAAGGTGCTTTTGACCAGGTTTGGTACCTGCTTCCTGGTTAACAGATGGGGCATTCTTGCTGTGGCCTCACATGTGAGTCTGGGCTACTGCTCAAGGGCACTAATTGCATTTTCAGGATTCAGTCTTCATGATAGAATCGCTTCCCCAAAGGCCCACCTCCCAATACCATGACCCGGAAGTGAAGAGACGCAAATATTCAGATCACAGCAGATAGTACTCCTGGGAGCTTATGCATTAAGGAAACTTTAGACATAGACACCTTCCTAGGTCTGTATGACAAAGATTTGCAAGAGTTCTTTACAATAACCAGGTAAGAGGAAAGAGTTCTTTTTGAAACCAAACCACTTCATGTTCATTTAAATTGCTCAATACTGAGGGAGGACTAATCTGAGAGAGAAGCTATCTTTGCTCTGTATTCTTAAGACAAACCAGATAATATCCAGGCTAAGCTTAGCTTCCAGAACCGATATTACCCTAAGTGCTTTCAAGCATTGAATCTTATTTAATTTTCTCAGTATCTTGCAGGAGAGAGATTAACATCTCCATTTTACGGCAAAGCCACTTGAAGTTCATCTGGAATTAGCTTGCACTAGACTTCCTGAAACCAGAATCAAAGTTTTAAGGAAGCAAACTGCTTCAAAACTAAGTAATAGAAAATAACAGCTATGTTATATGATCACATTTTAGGGGTTTTGCATTCAGATGGCTTCCTGATGAATAGGGCATCCCTAGCCAAGGCCGTACTCAAAGTTGGTTTTGTCTCTATCGGAGGCATTTACCTAGGGCTAGTTCTTGGCTTTTCATTTCATTTCTGCTGGTACTGAGGTTGTTCATCTTCAGTCTAGGAGGGCACGGTTAGCACAGTTGGGGCTGTTCAGGCCTTCTTTTTCTTCTGCCCATCACTGGACACCGTGCATTTCCTCACAGCATGGTAGCTTCAGGGAACATGGAATTCTTTCCTGGCAATTGGCTATGTTTCTCCAGAGCTGGGTTTCTCAGCCTTGTTACAATGATCTTTTATTATGGTAAAGTATGCATAACAATATTTGCAATTTTGACCATTTTTAAAGGCACGGTTGGCTGCATTAAGGAGGTTACATTTTGGCACAGACATCAAGTTCTGCACCCATATCGTAACTTTTAATCTTTATGAATTTGACTGTTTGAGTTGTCTCATAGGAGCAGATTTACTCAGCATTTGTTCTTTGATGACTAGTTTATTTCACTTAGCTTAATGTTTTCAGGGTCCATCTATGTGGTAGTACATGTCAGAATTAATTTTTTATTTCTTATTTTTGGTGGTATTGGGATTTAAACTCAGGTCCTTGAGTTTGTTAAGCTGGAATGTTACCACTTCAGCCATGCCATGCATTTGCTCTTTTTTTTTTTTTTTGCTGGTTATTTTGGAAAAGGAGTCTGGTGAACTAGTTTGGTAATTGAATCTTGATCATCAGATCACAGCCTCCTGAGTAATTAGGATTAATCACAAGCCACCAGTACCTGGTCAAGCATTTATTGTCTTTTTAAGAATCAAAAAAACAGATCTACCATATCTATTCAATTTTAAATTTTCTTTGTCCTGTAAACATTGGGAAGCAACAATTGCAGTGTAACTTAGAATTTTCTCTTAGAAATTCCAACCTTAAAATTTGGATTTGTGCTATATTCGTCATGAGGGTACAGCTCAGGAAGACTTAATAAAATAGTACATGGGATTCTGCGTTTTCTCCTATGATGTGATTTAAATGTATACTAGAATTGGATGGCTCTAGAACAGAGTGCTTTTATTTTATTGTTCTGAAGGAAAATATGCTACACACATTTCATATTTATTATTATTATTAGGAGGAGGAGGAGGGGGTGGAGGAAGAAGAGGAGGATGAAGAGGAAGTAAAGGAGGAGAGATATAATAGTCTGAATCTCTATCTTCACCCCAAATTCACATGTTGAGATCTAATCCCCAGGGTTGTAACATCACAAGTGGGGAGATAAGTAGGCCATGATGATGGAGCACTTATGAATATGATTAGTATCCTTATCAAAGAGCCCCAATGAGGCTTGTTTGACTACGTGAAGGGAAATAGAAGGTACCATTTATGGGGAATGGGTTTTACCAACCCCTAAATCTGTTGATGTTTTGGTCTTGGACTGCTAAGAACTCTGGCTCACAAATTGTTGTCTGTAAATTTCCTAGTCTGAGGTGTTTTGTTGTAGCAATTCAAGTAGACTAAGACAAGGAATAGGAGTACAGGAGGAAATAGACAAAGTGACTGGCTCAAGACCCTGAAGTAACTAAAGGTCTTGAGCTGTAAGATGTTAGAACTTGAAACTAGTTCAGGTTTATCTAATCTCCATGATTTGCTTTACTGCCATTAATAACAATTAGTAACATATGTTAGGATATGCTGTGCTAGCTCCAGATTTAAGAGTCAGAGTCATATATAGATACAAGGATATGCCTATAGCTACATGATGACAAGAACCAATCAGTGACTAAAAGAGAACTTGGAACTACTCTCCTAATCTCCACCCTTTCTGCTCTCTGAGCCATTCTTGAATTTGTTTTATTTTTATTTTATTCTATTTAAATAGTTGTACTTAAGTGGGTTTCAATTCAACATACTGTACTTGAATTTAAATTCAAAATTCTGGGACTTGGTCCCTAGGACACCAGTGTTGAACTTCTCTCGAGGACTCCTTGTTATGGCACACATTACAACTCTTAACAATTCTACAAAGGAGAGTGTAAAAGAACCATTATTTATATGATCCAACATATGACATGCTATTTGGGTGCTTTGTGTGTATATGATCTTTGAATTTTTTCCAAGAAATTCTGCAAAGGTAATAATTTTATGGTTCATGACATGTTAGAGTTAGTGACACTGAGACTTACAGGGGCAATGACTTGTTCATCTTGGCTAGAGCAATAGATCTTAGAGGGATTCTGGCCCCAAACATATCAGCATCATGAAAAATGTAGTTTAGGAGGTAAAGCAAGAACTCATTCTAGAGCTGCTCTGTCCATTTTCCTGTATGCTACGATTGCTGTTTTATTCTGCCCCTTTCAAAGTCAGGCCTCCATGCAACCTTAGACTCTCTCCTCTGGCTGCCTGATAGCATTTGGGAGTTTGGGAAAGCGTTCTGTGACATTTCTATACTCATCAAAGTCACTAGGCAATCATAGCAGGTCTCTGCAGAGTGCAAGCCAGACTGGCAATTTGGGGAAGAGTGATGTATGATCTTTAAGGCACTTCTTTCTGGGACAATCTCCTTTCTTGGTATTGCTCATCATTGGTTGGGAATGGACCAGGGTATGTGTGAGGTTGCGTATGGTGTCAGGGATGTGTATCACCTGAGCCACCAAGAGACAGGGTGGTAATTGTTTTGGGGCATCTGAGAAGGCTTAACTATAAACATTATGGTAGATAGTTCCTCTGTAGGTCAGCTCAAGGAGGTTTTTCTATTTTCTTATAAAATAGTGGAAAGGGGCACTGAAATGAATTTGAGCCATAAAGGATAAAAGTTTGATATTTTACCTCACCACATCTGTCTGGTGACCTCCAGTTCACCCATGTATTCATTTGCAAACAAAAAGTGTCAACATAATACTAGGGATCACAATCTTTGGAGTCTCTAGTAGACAGTTTCCCATGGAACTTGTGATTCAATTGATTCTGATTCCTAGAAGGTACTTAAGAAATATTGCATGAGTGAAGTAAAGAGCTGTGATTTGAAAGCAACCTCAATGTGATATCTGTGTGCACAACAAAAGATTCAACTGAGAACCTTTTGCACACAATTAAAGGTTCTTGCCTTCCTGGCTTCAACTCTTCCCTTTAATATGCAGGGTACATCCTTGTTCAACTTGGGTGAAAAAATACACTCTTGGGCTAGCTTAAAAACTCATTTGACAAGAGGCGAAGTCAAGTAATGTGTCTTTAGCACTGGTATATCTTAAGAGTCAGGCACCAGCAGGAAGCGGAGAAAATACACCTGGGAGCCAGGTCATTCTAAGCCTGTTTGGGAGGAGTGCAGAACTCTGCATGGCGGGAGGGACAAGCAAGGCAGCCCCGTGCAGCAATGCACCATCCTGAGGGTAGTGAGGAGGCAGCTTATAAACTCCAAAGTTCTAGAGTTGTCCTGGAGTTAGTATGTATATTCTATGAGATTCTGCTCTTTCTACTGACAGCAAATTAAGGGTCCTGACAGTCTAACTAGATTTAAATCATTGGCTTTCCACTTTAACCAGTTGAAGGATTTCAAAGAGCATATCTCTGAGATGGTTACCTTGTCTGTAAAAGGTCTGTTTGTCCTTACTGTAACATAGGGACAGGTGTTAAATTAGTAAATATATAAGTGAATAGTTGGAATATATAATTTCAGTGTTTTTGTGTGGAAGGATTTGGTTTGTCTTAATGTATTAAATGACCAAAGTGGATTGTTTCTAGCTATAAAAGTAATACATGTTCACTGTAGAAAACAAACAGATTATATATTATGTTTTAAGAAGTGTATTTGTATGTTGGTGTCATATTTCACTGAAGGTTTTATCAGAATGATAAAAACAATGTTAATGTAAAAATAACTCAATCATCCAGAGAATCATTAGAAATGTGTGTGTGTGTGTATATATATATATATATATATATATATATATATATATATACACACACATATTTTTTCTATTTCTATTATTGTGTGAATTCTTTAATTTCTATATAAGAATACATTATATTATTTGTAATGACTTCAAATTCAATGGTATAACTATTTATTTAATGCAGCATATATAAAACTTTTCTCTCCTTTCACTTATTAAAAATAGAGTTTGGTTAAAAAAAGAGCTGTGATTTGTTCTAAGGGTTAAAATTATACAAGTATCAGTCATGGAAAATAGAAAAATATTCTTAGTTAGAACCCTTATTATTTCAAGGACTTATATGGCCCCATCTCAATTAAGGTTCTTGTTAAAAATTAGTGAAAAAACACACTGAGCAAAGATAATAAAGAAGTCCTCGAATTCATTACGGCTTGAATATGAAATACCCCCCACCGGCTCCCTGCTGAATGTTTTATCCTCAGTTTGTGATGCTATTTTGAGTGGTGATGGAAATTTCAACCTGTGGGCCCTACCTCCTATTTGGAGGAAGTTGGTCAAGGTGGGGATGGGAGGACTTTGAGGGCTAAACTTGGTCCTTTCCTGTCTGTGTTATTGGTTGCCATGAGGTGATCAACCTCCACCATAGGCTTCTACCACTGTGATAATTCCCCTTACCATTGGACCCAACACACAGCACAGAGGGACAGTGCACGGAACCCTCTGAAAACAAACCTTTTCTTATTCAAGTCATTTATTTCAGGTATTTAAAAAATCGTGACCCCAAGTTTAATGGATACAATGTTCATTCTCTACTTGACCATCTTAGAGTTTAGTGAGGAGGGTCTATTTCAGTCATTGAAGTATTGCATCAAGGCCCCATGCCTCAGTGAGCTTTTTCCTTTTTTTTAATTGAGAAAATACTGTACAGAGAGGTTACGGTTACATGAGCAAGGTAATGAGTACATTTCTTCTTCTTCTTTTTTTTTTTTTTGGGGGTCCAGTCGTGGGGCCTGAACTCTGGGCCTGGGCGCTGTCCCTCAGCTCTTCAGCTCAAGGCTAGCGCTCTACCACTTGAGCCACAGCACCACTTCCGGCTTTTTTCTTTTTGCTTATGTGGTGCTGGGGAATCGAACCCAGGGCCACATGCATTCAAGGTGAGCACTCTAACCACTGAGCCATCTTCCCAGCCCCATTTCTTATCAAGCACTGTTGCTTCCTCCTTTGTTTTTCCCCTACCATCCCTTCCCTCCCACCTCCTCAACTACACTCCCACGCCTTTCCCCAAGCACCCCAGCTTGCACCTTTCTCTTTCTTCTCTGGAACCTTTATTTTTGCTTCTGATTACATGGAGACTGATGGTTCTCTTGTTTGATCAAGTCATGTCAAGTTTCCCATTCGCTCACTCATCAAGTACTTAATTGCCTCTCCTATAGGTGAGGCATTGCTCATGTTGCAGGGGATGTAGCAATGAATAATATGGAAAAAATCTTGTCTTCTTGAAACATGAACTGTGATGGGATGTGGCATAGCAGATGACAAATAAATATGTTATACACAAAATTAGATCATGACAATTATAGTGGTATCGCTGAAAGAAGGAACTATGACAGAGTGCAAATGGAAGGCGGAGGTGATTTTTTTTATTGTGAAAATACTGTACAGAGGGGTTACAATTACATGGGCAAGATAATGAGTACATTTCTTATCAAGCATTGTAGCCTCCTCCTTTGTTTCCCCTTCACATCCCATCCTCCCTCTGGCCCCCCATCCAACACTCTCCCCCCAAACCCTCTCCCCCCAACCAAAGTTGTAAAGTTCGTTTTCAACATAATGACTTGTACATCTCATTGTTGCAATGGGTCCACCTGTATCCCTATTTAAACGATTGGTTTTTCCCCTTCCCCTCCACAAGTTATAACAACATCAAATATAGTGAAAACAGAGGTTATACCGTGGGGGAGGGACATACAAAGCAACAAAGAAATAATCTTATAAATGTGTTAGAAACAATCACATGAAAGAAAAAAATACATTTGAATACATACCTTACGGTTCATTTCCCTAACATAAACTTATCTGACCTTTTCTGCTTGACTCAGACATATACTAGTTATTGCAAATAAGGGAAACCATGGGACCTATGTTTCTTTGGGCCTGGCTTACTTCACTTCAAGTCTTTCCATTTCCTAACAAATGGGGCAATGTCATTCTTTCTGATGGAGACATAAAATTCCATTATGTATATATACCACATTTTCTTGATCCATTCATCTACTGAGGGACATCTGGGTTGGTTCCATATGTTAGCTATGGTAAATAATGCTGCAATAAACATAGTCGTGCTGGTAGCTTTAGTGTGGTCTTGTTTATGAACATTTGGGTAAATGCCCAAAAGTGGGATTGTTGGGTCATAGGGGAGGTCTATGTGGAGTCTTTTGAGGAACCGGTGGAGGTGATTTTAAGGAAAATGATCAGGGATGAACTCACTAAGAAGACATTAGAGCAAAAGCCAGAAGTCATGATGAAGGCATGGATTATGTGACTATTGCAAGAAAGAGAAATATAAGTAGAAAAAAGAATGCAGTGCAAAATCCATATTGTAGAAATTATTCCTAAATATAAAGGATATATAAAGGATAACATCAAGGCTACCCTCTAGAATTGTGTGTTAGGTACCTTTGTGTCTCTTCTTCTATCACCTAATTCAGGACTGGTACCTAGTGGACATGAGTAAAATTACAGATTATTAGAGTTTAACAGGAGCTTCTAATGCTTATTTTTACAAATTAGGAGCCATAGGTCCAAGTGAAAGTGACTTGTTCAGGTGTCCATGCTTCTATGTTTTCTGTCCTGTAATTGTTGCTTTCCATATTACTTTAACATTATTATTATTATTGCTGTTGTTGTTTGTGGTGCTTGGGATTGACCCCAAAGGCTCATGTATGTTCGGCTCATTACTCTACTACTGAAGTATATCCCCAGACACCATTTTTATTTTATTTATTTATTTATTTTATTTTTATTTTTAATTTTATTTTTTATTGTGAGAATACCATACAAAGGAATTACAATTACATGGGCAAGATAACCAGTACATTTCTTATCAAACATTGCTGCTTCCTCTTTGTTTCCCTTTCCCATCCCTTCCCATACTCCTCCCCTCCCCCCACCTGATCCTCCGCGCCACCCAAAGTTGTTAAGTTCGTTTTTCGACATAACGACTTGTACATCTCATTGTTGCAATGGGTCCACCTGTATCCCTAGTTAAACGATTTGGTTTTTTTCCCTTCCCCTCCACAAATTATACCAACATCAAATACAGTGAAAGTATGGGTTATACTGTGGGGGAGGGTCATACAAAGCAACATAGAAATCATCTTATAAATATGATAGAAACAATTGCATGAGAGGAAAAAAAAACAAAAATACATTTGAATACTTATCTTGGGGTTCATTCCCCTAACATCAACTTATCTGACCTTTTCTGCTTGACTTAGACATATACTAGTTATTGCAAATAAGGGAAACCATGGGACCTATGTTTCTTTGGGCCTGGCTTACTTCACTTCATAGAATTTCTTCCAAGTCTTTCCATTTCCTAACAAATGGGGCAATGTCATTCTTTCTGATGGAGGCATAGAATTCCATTGTGTATATATACCACATTTTCTTGATCCATTCATCTACTGAGGGGCATCTGGGTTGGTTTCATATGTTAGCTATGGTAAATAATGCTGCAATAAACATAGTTGTATTGGTAGCTTTAGTGTGGTCTTGTTTGTGATCATTTGGGTAAATGCCCAAAAGTGGGATTGCTGGGTCATAGGGGAGCTCTATGTGGAGTCTTTTGAGGAACCTGCATACTCCTTTCCAAAGTGGTGAACAAGTTTACACTCCCACCAACAATGCAGTAAGGTTCCCTTCTGTCCACATCCCCTCCAGCATCTGTTGTTATTAGAGTTCTTGATTATAGCCATTCTAACTGGGATGAGGAGGTATCTCAATGCTTTTTTGATTTGCATTTCTTTTATGGCTAGAAAAGTTGAGCATTCCTTCATGTGTCTATTGGCCATCCTTCTTTCCTCTTCAGAGAAGTTTCTCTTTAAGTCATTAGCCCACTTATTTATTGGGCAGTTGTTTCTTTGAAGATTTGTTTTTGGGGGATTTAACTTTTTAAGTTCCAGGTATATTTTAGATATGTGACCCTTCAGACCCCATTTTTATAAAGACCAATCATATATAAGATTAGAGTTGGAATTGGAATCTACATCTTGCAAAGAACAAAGTCCTGTTAAACAATAGTTAAATGAATAAATAAATTAATAAAATAGGTATCTCGGCTTGGATTATTTAGCATTTTTGTAGAGAAAAGTAGCACACTTTTCTTCCTCATTTACTTTCAGAAGCACAACTGATAACCTGGTTTTACTTTTTACTGGATGAGTGCAGTTCTTATCAAACAGTAAAGTATAATAAAGAAAATGGTTGTAATGTTGCATTTTCATGGGTCAACTTGCCTGGGCCATGGGTTTCCAGATAGGTGGTCACACATTGTTCTGGAGGTGTTCTTTATTTTTTGAGTCAGATTGATATTTAAATCAATAGATTACAGTGCATTTTTCCTTCCCAATATAAGTGGGCTTCTTCACATGATTGGAGGCCTACACAGAACGAAAGGCTGAATAAGAGAATTTGTTCTCTCTGATTCTGTTTTCAAGCTGGGATATCAGTCTTTTTGCACTGGAACTGCAACTTAAACTATTGGGACTTCTGTTCTCAGGTCTTCTGCATCACCCACTCTCTTGGGTCTCCATTTTGCATCTATAACCATGTGAATCAATTCTTACTTTAGGTTTGGATTCTCTGGAGACTACTGAACAATATGTGTTAATAGTTGTGAATGTAGGAAACCAATGCACCACAACTGTATTACATGGGCTCAAAATAGAGCCAGGCCTGTGTTCTAAATCCCAACCTTGCCACCAATCTTGGGCTAAAGCATTTGAGCTGAGGTTGAAGGAATATTAAGTGGTGTACTCATTGTTGTTTATACTGTGGTGAATAATAAATGATTTCTCTTCTATAAAACACATCATACACTACTTAGCACTTAGTAAAGAATCAATAAATGTTTGTTTTAATAAAAAGATGACTGGATCTATTATGTCTGTCATTGAGGATGGCCTAAAGTATAATTTATATTTGACTTGGTTGTTCCAAAGCTCCTACAAGAGAGAAAAATAAAAGAGATGAGGCCAGCTGCTATGGTCAGAAAAGCTGACAGCTTTTTCTCTATTTATGATAATGTCCCTAGGCTAGATTCCCAGAAGTGATATAACTGGGAACTGGCATTTCAAATTCTCTTCACACACATTGCTGAATTGTTGCCCCCAAGGATTGTACCATTCTTAATATCACCAGCAAATATGGGCAAATACCTCTTTTACTTCATGTTGGCTAGCATTCTAGAATTGTTATTTCCAATAATTTTTTTCTGGTAGGTAAAATGTGGAGTTATAATTTCAATTTCATTTCTCTACTAGTAACTAAAAATATCCTCTGGACATCATAAATCTTCTACGGTTGGTGTAGATTCCGAAATACTTAGTAGAATGAGCTATAGGAATCTGGGAAGTGAGCTTCCCTAGCTCCCTAGTAATTTAAAGTGGTGTAAAGAAATGAGAGAAATTGAGGTCATTTGCCTTCCATTATCCCTTGTTCAGCCAGAATATCCTGGTTATGTTTCTCCTGATATTTTTCTGTCTTCTTCCTGAATGAAAATAGGTAAAGGGTAACTTACCATGTTATCATCAGGGCTGCCCCAGGAAGATAATTATTTTTTCACAGTTTCTCTGTCCACATGAACAGTATGAGCCAATTCCAATTCAATGTGCTAGTATACCATTTTGATGACCAAATATTGCATGATTTTTTTTTTTTTTTTTGTCGGCCATGGGGCTTGAACTCTGGGCCTGGGCATTGTCCCTCAGCTCTTCAGCTCAAGGTGAGTACTCTACCACTTGAGCCACAGCACCACTTCCGGTTTTCTGGTGGTTTATTGTAGATAAGAGTCTCACACACTTTCCTGCCTGGGCTGGCTTTGAAGTGTGATCTGCCTATCTCAGGCTCCTGAGTAACTAGGATTACAGGTGTGAGCCACTGGTGCCTGGGTTCGCGCATGATTTTTGTGAAGTGAATACCCACGCTGGCCTGTGACAGCCATCTAATCAGGCCACTCTTCTGGAACTGGAGTCTAGTTATTGGAAAATCCACAGGTTCAAGTCCTGAGAGTGCATAGGACATCTGGTCAACCATGTGGAAAAGATAGGAAATTGAGAGTTAAGAAAGCAAAGCAAATGGGAGAAACAACCTGAAAGCTCTATTCTGATCATGGCTTGGTATATGTTGCCTAATAATGTTGTTTTTTCAAGACCCATTTAGGTGGCAAGAATGTTTTGAGAAAATCAGGATGACAGCCTAAATCCTATGGTTCATGGGTGGAGCGTAAAGGGAAGTTGTTATTATGGCACTGACAGCTAATTACAGTGGAGCTGTTCCTATTGGCCAGGACTACCTATGTTAGGTGCATTACAGTGAGCTGGATTTTTACTATTATTCATCTTCCAAATGCAAAAGTGGTGCATAAATGCAGAAAAACTGGCTTGCTCAGGCACTCTGATGTGCACACCAGGCTGCAGCCTGGTCCCCAGTTAGCTCTACTCTAGAGCTGATTGAAGGCTTTCTTGGCTCATTGTCTCCATGAAAGAGTCCTCTTTCTACTTGCTCTTTTTTTTTAACCTCTTTACTTCTCTAGGTTCTTCTTCCTGATCTCTCCCATTAGATATCTGACTTGTATCTACGTCCAATGCTATCTAATTTCTTAGTGACCTCCAAACCAGTTCTTTCCTTAACAGCATTTTATATTTAAGATGTCTTTGGACATTCAGAGAGAACTTTTCAAACAGCATTTAATTACAGGTGTACAATGGTTCATTGCAGTAGACTGACTGCACCAATGGCAGGGTAACAACTTAGCCACAAAGGACCACACTCCTTATGCTCAAACCTGTTAGCACTTAGTTTGAATAGCTACCCCAAAATTTTGAGGAATGTCACCCCTCCAGTATTTTCCTAGGGAAATGTCAAATGAATATATAATTTCAGAAACATCTCCACATTAAAATGCAATATAGTTAGCTATTGTGGTTTTTTCCCATGACTTCAGAAAAGTATCCATTCACACCTTTCCCTGCTGGAATATATAACAGTCACAGAAATTTTGTGGAGAAATTTTGAAGTCTGCAGTCAAAGTGCTACACTTCTCTACTTTTTAAAGGTAATGTTAAGGTGTGGCTGAATCTTTTTCTTTACATTTCACAGCTTAATTAGAAATGCAGCCAGCAGGTGAAATTAGACTATCTATATAAAATTGCATATAATTTTGTGTGTGATTTGCAAATATATGGAAATAATTGGACTGTTAGTCCCACACTGGGCAGGTGTGAGTTCACATTATGTAAGGACCACTAAGAAATTTGTCATTTTCTTATGAAAAGAATCTCATTTTATTTGCTTTTCATTGTTAAAGGTGGCATATAAGGGACTAGAAGGCTTGGTGTTCAGCCACAGAACCTGTGGTTTGAATATTTTACATTTGTCAATGGGAATCCTTTTGGCATCTCATCAGAACACAATGAATTTGATTTTGAAGAGGCGGGAGATCCCCTACACTATTTTTCTTGCAACAGAAACATCTATTGTGTGATCCAAAGAGCCAGTTTGAGTTCCTCTAACTCACAATTCTGCCTTCAATTGTCAAACAGTTATGGTTTCTCCAACTTTTGACATTTCCATTTTATGTGATTATATTGAAAGGGAATTGTGGCATCTACGATTTAATTTAAGTCTGTTTATTGTAACAAGCTGACACTGTGAGGGCTACTAGGCTGAATCCATGAAGGCTGAAATGGTTGCATACAGAAAAAAAAATAGAAAGCTTTAGTGAGGATGCAATAAGCCAGGGGAATTGTCATCCACAGAGAGAACCAGCTATGGGAAAAGAAGACCCAGGTTATCACAATCCAATCTGCAGCGTTATTAAGCACAAGAATGAAAAGGGTTTTTTTCCCCCTTTATCATGCACAGTGCAAAATCTAAGCCAAAATTTACTAAGTGCAGAGGAAAGTAATTTTCTGTTAATCCAGCAACAAGTTTTGTATTATTTCCATTTGTCCCACAGTGGAATAGATTGCCTCAAGAAAGTCAAGACCTCAATCCATGATGCCCTGTTTAGAAAGTAATGTGGTGGCATTTGGCTGGCAAGACATCTTGAGACTCCAAAAGACTAAGAGGTCACTCTGCAATCACATCAATCTTAAGGGTTCGATTTTGATCTCCAGTCTATCAGATCCTGAATCCTTTACTTTCTCTATGCCATGCTATTCTTCTATAAATCCCAGAGAGGTCAGACAGAGACAGGTTAATAGGAAGATTTGTTTTCTGGATAGACATTTAGGCTGAATGACCTTTCAGATCATTTCCTTCAAGGTTGGTAATTCTATGACATTGAGATGGACAGTCTCCTTGCTAAGACAAATGGAAAAGGGGGGGCTGTCACATTTATTTTAATACTAGTAAAGATGTTCTTCATTTATTCCTTTGAGCTCATTCTTCCTTTCTTGTGGCTGCCATACTCAAAGGCTACCACACATCGTTAGCACTTAACATACTAGACCTATAAAGTTTGTTCTCATGTTTGCCTCTCCTGATAGATATTAGCATTCATCTCTCAGAATCAATGTTCTTCTAGACACTTATTCTACAGAAATCAACACTCGTTAGTTTGGAAGAGACCAAGATTTTAGAGAGGGGGAAAACTGATCTCATAGTATAACATACAAGTCACATGAGGAGGTAGATTTTAGGAAGATGATAAAAGTAACAAATGCAGCAAATATTTAAATTGAATTTGGAAAACAAAGAGATCCTCAATTATTCATCAAGTCTTGGCCCTTCAAACTCCTTAACATTTGTGGATCCCATCTTTCTCCTTAAATCTCTATTGGCAATTCCATGCATTCTTCCTAACTTCTAGCCAACTCCTAACTGGTCCCCAGAACCCTCCTCAACTTAGTGGACATGTTTTTCTCTTACACTCTGGCTTAGAGAGAAATGATAAGAGATTCCCTGATGAACTATCTTCTTTCCTTATCTCTACTTTCTGTCTTTTTCTGGATAGAAAGGACAAATTTCTCCAATTCATTTCTTTGTATTGAACTGGGACCTCCATTATATAAAACTGTTATCTCAATTATGGCAAGTCAGTGTCTGGATAATATTACAGGAGGAAGATAAAAGGAGTTTAGAAAAATCTCCTTGGAAAAACCTATATTTCAATACTATTATCTGGTTGTAACTTTCTGTTTTGCATATCTGTGCAGCAATAATAATTACTTCCTTCAAAGATTGATCTCACTTTTCTTACTTCCATCCCCGACCAGGCAGATGGGTGCTGTAGATTGATTACACAGATTATAGACACAGAAATGTAAAAGAGAAAAGCTCATTAATTGGTTTAAAATATTACCTTGGCAATTATCCTTGTTTTATAGCAGAGAAATCTGAAGCTTAGAGAAGTTAAATGACTTTCCTACTCACAGTTAATAAATGACAGTAGCAAGATTGAAATCCCCAACATATGCTGTTTCCAAGGGGGCACTGTGACATCCAAAAATGCTTTGCCTAATGGGGCAAGAGAACGTGGAGCTCCCCGAGGAGGAGCCAGGGTTTGAGGGACAGTGTAGATGTGAAAAGCAATAGTGTCCCTTGTTCCCTACACTCCTCACCCATCACTCCCTCTGCCGCATTTTAAGTTTGCTAGGTGGGTGGTCTTCTTTCCCTGCTCTAGAAATTTGCAAGGCATTTTAGTGTGGGAATTTTTGGTGCCATGCAACTTTTCTTTCCCATTTTCCTTCCTTCGTTCTTTCGTTCCTTCCTTCTTTCTGGTTTCTTTCTTTCTTGTCTGCTAGGAGAAGAGGATTTATAAAATGGGCGGATTCTCATCTGGGAAACCTAAGTCAAAAGAGCAGGTAGTGACAAAAGTCAAGATTTTGTAGTGAGACTTCTAGAGTCTTTTGTTAGAAAATTTGGGGGAGGATTTAAACCTCCAGAGCAGGTGGAATTGGGCATTATTTTATTTTTTTGTGTTGGGCTTGAATTCAGAGCATGAGTGCTGTCCCTGACTTTTTTGGCTCAGGATAGTGCACTGCCTCTTGAGCCACCGCTCCATCTCTAGCCTTTTTTGGTGGTTAGTTGTAGATAAGAGTCTCATGGACTTTCCTTCTCTGGCTGGCTTTGAACTGTGATCTTCAGCTCTTAGCCTCTTGAGTAGTCAGGATTACAAGAGTGAGCCAGCAGCACCTGTGTGGAATTGAACATTTTGAGCTTCCTGTATCCAACTGTCCTCCAGGCAGGTGAACCCCAGCTGATCTCTGGGTTTTATCTGGCCTCTCTCCCATTATACACATTCCTGGGGTACAAGGACCACGACTATTTTATTCCTCTTCACCCCTAGACTCTACCATGGTCCCTACTTCACAGCAAAAATGAATGAATGGTTTCTTTGATGCCGTTGTTCAAGAATTCTGATCTGGTAGAACTTGGTGGAAGTCTCCCTGAATGAAGTTCAGAAGAAAGCCTAAGATGGAAGTTATTGAAGGAAGTGACACTGGCCTCATATTTAATCAATTCAATAGCAGTATCTGGAATATGGAGCACAATTGAATTAATGTATAATTACTGATTTAAGGGAAGAGCTACATGGCTTAGTGATGTTATTCAGTAGAGGGGATACAAAGGATTTTCTATTAGGAATAAATCATTTTCTTTTTGATTATCATTGTTTCAGTAAAACAGTTCATGAAGTCACCTAAACATCACCTTACCTTGTCTGTAAACAATTGTCATCTCGCATTCCTTCTCTAAGTCTGTGAAAAGATTTTCCAGAAGCTCTGGTATACAGTTCATCGTTTACATGGAGACTCTACTTGAACTGGCTTCTGATTGCTTCTCCTGCCCTAACTTTCCCTCTCTTCAAGGAGGCTATGTTCTACCTATGTTTAACCACCTGCAGTTTCTAGAAAGTGCCATGCTCTTCCTACAGATTATCTGCTTTCCAATGCTATTCGGTCTGCTTGAAACTTCCTTTTTCACTCCTTTTCTGCATGGCGAAGTTATCTTCTTAGTACAAGTAATGCTTCTTCCCGAAAGCCTTTTCCTGCCTCAGTCACCCCCAGTATCCCTTAGCAGTCTGCACTCTCCTCTTTGCTCACCCCAGGCATTGTTGTTTGATCTTCTGTGTAGAACCTGTCAAGATCCTAAGTTTTTGATGGAAGAAGTACTGTCTGCTGCCTCTTGTGCCCAGTTCCTTAGCCTGACTCTTGATAGGACTGCTGTAATTTCCTAGCAGCTGAAAGAAACAAGAGCAAAGAACACTTAGCTATTTGTAGCAGTATTTCAAAAGTCTACTGCTTGTTTCCATTTTATTGCTTTAAAAGATGAATGTTTTATTGTTTGTTATGTTTTTGGTTGCTTGAGTCTAAATTCTACTTTCCCCTGACATCATGGCGTAGTCTATTTCAGATCTGTGCAGAGTTCCTGGAAATAGTTATAGTAACGTAAAACACACTAAATATTTTCCCCCCTTCCAATGTGATTACTATAGCTGAGCACCTCATCTTAGTTCTCTGTGTACTATCTGAGCAGGTTAGTTCATGACTGTATCTGTTTTCAGTTTCAGATAATAATATTTAGGGCAGAGATCTTTACAGAACTCAATATATTTTTTCCTTCAGCACTAATATCTTGGGATAATTTTTTCCAAACTGATATTCCTTGGTTTGGTCAAAGATCAAAATATTTTTTATGAGTCTTTTATATTTTTATTGTTATTATAAATGTGGTGTACAAAGAGGTTATATAAGTTTATTTTTTGGCCGGGGGAGTCAGTCGTGGGGCTTGAACTCTGGGCCTGGGCACTGTCGCTCAGCTCTTCAGCTCAAGGCTAGTGCTCTACCACTTGAGCCACTGTGCCACTTCCAGCTTTTTCTGTTTATGTGGTGCTGAGGAATAGAACCCAGGGCTTCATGCATGGGAGTAAACACTCTACCACTGAGCCACCTTCCCAGCCCTTACACAAGTTTTTATGATTCTTGTCACCATGTTGAGGTGTGATCTGTAGTCAGCTCTTTCTGTCCTAGACTTTGCTGCTCTTGAAGTGAAAGGTGTGCTAACAGCCCCTAGAGGTAGGAGAGGAGGAAAGGAAGATCTAAGAGGAGAGAAGGAATAGAAGAAAGAAGAAGAAGAAGAGGAAGAGCAAGAAAAAAGGAGGAGGAATAAAGGAGGAAGAATAGGATGGGAGGTAGAAGAGGAGGAGGTAAAAGAAAAGGAGGAGGAGGGGTAAAGGAGGAGAAGGAAGAGGAGAAAGAGGAGGAGGAGGAGGAAGTGATAAGGCCTTAGCTTTGGCATTGACATTTTTCCGAATGACAAATCCACAGGATGACCCTCAGAGGCAGGGCGTTGCACGCCTCAGTGCTTTGTCTTCCCCAGAGCTGGCTCTAGTTACTTTCAGGCATTAGCCTCTCTCTAAAGCTACTGCCTGCCAGGGGCCAATTCTCTTGCCCTTTGCCCAGGCTTTTGATCAGAGGGTGCCCAGCACTAAAGCCACAGCTAGGGAGCTGTTCCTTAGGGCTTCCTGGGAAGGCTTCAAAGGTTGGAAAGCAATTTGCAGCTTTTGTGTGGAAGGCCAGGGGATCTGGGGAGGGATTGCTCTAGTCGGTGGGAGAGCTAATTAGGCCCAGTAGCTGTTTGGCCACCTCACAGTCTCCTTTGAAAGTCCTCCAGGATGACGGAGTGAGGACGATGGGGACCACTTTGTGCTCAGCAGGCAATGTGCTGCTGCAGTTCAAGGGAGCAGGTTTGGGAAAAGACGTCTGGGGAGACCAGTACTTAACAATCCCCAAGAGAGTGGTTGTTTTGCATTTATATCCTGTGGTAAATTGTGTGAAGGCCACAATAGTCTAATGCTGTACATGTTTTTTTTTCCTCTTCTTTTCTGGGATGGTTTTCTATGTAGAACTACACATTTTAGATCACATATACTGTTGTATCCTTATTAATAAAAGATACCCTCTCTTATCAATGAATTAACAGTTTCCATAGTGACTAATGTACTTTTCAAGAGGGAAATTGCAATATTCTAAAAGCAGCTCCCCTAAGGAAATGCCAGAGAATTCAAAAGGCATTTGGATTATTTATGAGCTATGATCTGCCAGGTGTTTGTGAGGAGGAGAGGAGTAGGAAGCTGTGGCATTAGATCTACTTTTAGGGGATACGGAGAATATGTCGAACCCTAGTTAGAGAGGGCTTCGTTTCTAAGGTAGAAAAGGCTCAGTCCTGATTTTGAAATCACTGTTTGCCAGCTGTGTAATTCTTCACATTTAGCTCTCATCTTGAGCTTATGGCATCATGAGACTAATTACTGAAGATCATAAGATTGTGAATAAGTTACTAAGCCAGGAAGGCACACAGCATGTGTACAGCACAGATTGTATCACACAAACAATTCTCTCCTACTAGTTACTAAAGTTAGGAAGTAACTACCACAGTTCAGTCACCAGCTTTCTCACTCCTTCGCCTTTCCTTTCCTCCCAATAACATAAGAGCTTTTTGTTCATTCCCATCCCATCTCCCGCAAATGATGGAGTCGTTGAGATTTTAGGTCAGCAGCCATGACTGGATAAATTCATGCCGATTTCTCAAGAAGTTAGGTTACATGGTGCTGCTTATGCAGGGTTTTTTTTTACCTCCCCCCCTTTTATTTCAATAATGTCTTTCATTTCCTGTGGCCTTTGTGGTTTCATGTTTTCCTCTTGTGTTCTTTATATACTTAGACCTGAGGTCTAAGTATTCTATTGATGGGGCTTGGTCATCTTAAGTTGACATGCTTCCTTTCTCTCAGGTAGCTTCACGATCCTGTGAGATTGGATATTGGCATCTATGGACTGTGAACCTGCCATCAGTGAGCTACTCATTGCTTCTTCTTTACTCATCCCCACCCCCAGTATTAAATTGGGCTTGTACTTGCCAGGTAGGCACTTGAGCCATGCTTCTACCTCCCCCTTATTTTTGCTTTTATTTGTTGACTATGGTCACACATTTTTTGCTTGGGCTGTCTTGGACCATGATCCTTCTATTTAGGTGTGTGCTACTGTGCCTATTGTTTCATCAGTTGAGGGGAGAGGGTAGTAAAATATCATGAAACTTTGGCTCATGCTAGCTTCAAACTGTGATCCTTTTGATTGCTACCTCCTGAGTAGATAGGCTCACTGGTGTTTGCCAGTACGCTGGACAACTTCCTGAGTTTTAAGTGCCAATCGTGATTAGGATATCATATATAAAGTACAAGTGAGATAAAGTAAATATGAATTATTTTTTCCTGCTTAAGGTTGAGCTGAGTGAGTGCTACAGGTATTTTACCCCCTCAGAATCTGCCCATTTTTGGCTTTTTCTCCTCCATTTCCTATCTTCCTTTTCTAACCTTAAGTGTGAGCCAAATAGAGATTGTGTAGATCAGAGTCTACCCTGAAGTCCACATACCTTCTATCACCGTGGATTTTAGTAATTTGTTCTACTGTCAATTTGCGTTAGGAAAAGTTTAATTTCAAGTTTAATTTTTGTTAAAGAATTGACTTCCTTATAAAGTGTTCCCAGTAAGACTCATTACAGGAAGCTTCATAATTTTAACATTCACATTTAGGTATATTATTAATTTAAAAAATTGTTCTTTCAGAGTTGATTTTTGTTTTTATGGTGTTAAATAAAAGTCTAAGATTTCTTATATTCTGTTGTTTCTTATAAATATTCAGTTTTCCTCAGCAGTTTTTGAAGAGTCTATACCTTACCATTGAATTTCCCTTTGAGAAATATTATTGATGAATATAGAGTAGATTTCTGGATCCTCTTCTATTTCTTGGCCTCTAGTTTTATTTTTTTATGTCAACACTACACTGTTTTGATTCATGTAGTTTATAGTAAGCTTTGAAATTTAGTCTGAAAAATGGTGGTCCAAAGGATTTTGATGTCTTAATCCCAGGAGTCTGTGGATGTTACCTTATATGATTATTTTTTAAAAAGATCTTTTTAGATTAATTTGAATGTCTAGACTTTCTGGGTGTCTTTTAAGTGACACTGTAATTATTTTATTGAAAGAGGCAGAGAGATGAACACACATACGCAGAGGGAGGGAAAAAACCAGAAATTTGAAAATGTTGGCTAAGAAAATTGGAGTAATTTGGCTACAAGCCAAAGAATGGTAGCAGCCACAAGAATCAGAGTCAAGAAGCAGATTGTCTCCTAGAGTCTGGAGGAAGCAGGCTGATACCTTGTCTGTAGCCCAAGCTGATTTAAAGCTTCTGAGCTGTAGAACTGTGAGAGATACTTCTGTTGACCCAAGCACCCACTTCTGTAATTTGTTACATGAGCTATAGAAAAATAATACAGACAATATTAAGTTTTCATGAATCTCTCTTTGCTTTTGACTTCCAGTAATGTGACTTTGATGTATTTAGGTGTTGGGTCTTCAATGGTACTTCAGAAGATGGACGGGATCCAAGGGAAGGTAAGTGCACCACTTGCCCCTTCCCCAGCTTCCCTTAGCCTTGGAGACAGTCAGATGCAGCAGGGAGTCAAGTGAAACAGGAACTCGTTTATTACCACACAGCAAGCAGCTTTTAAAGTGAAAAACCTCGTGGCATAAATGGGGAGGAAAAGGAACCAACCAATTTCTGTAAACCTATCATGGGCCTAAGCTTTATCCAATCAGATTTTAACGTAAAAAACTCGGGCTCTGCCCACTCAACTTCCTCTCAGAGCCATCTTTGCTACCCATGTGCCCCACAGATTCTCCCATTTTGTTTTAATGGCAGACCCACCTCCTTGCTGAGGTTCGGGTCACGGCACCTCTTACGAGGTTTGCCCAATTGGCACCTCCTCTTTCCAAGGTTCACCTAAGGTAGGGGGTAATCTTCGGCAATGGACGTGGAGAGCCATGAGTTGGATCTCTTGGGCTCTATCTTTTTTGATATAACTGCAACCCCCACATCCTGCCCACCTCCCAGTTAGTTATCCTTTTTTCCCTCCTCTGTAAAGGTTATTTTAACAGGATTACATCGGGCAGTTTGATTACTTCCGGGGCATATATAAAAGTCAGTATCTCGTAAGGTTGCCCTCTTTAAAACATGGGAGCAGCCTGGGCTTTGGGGGTCCCACACATGAGGCAGGGTGCATCCTCGTGGGCCCCCACACTCAGGCTGCCCTTGGTGAAGGGGGTCCAATCTCCAACCTCTCAGGATCCTCTAGCCAGATCACAGAGGTCAAAATGAAGGTCAGGCCACCAGGTCGAAGGGACAACTACTCTTGTGGTGCTATTGATGATTTCTCCATTGCCAGTGCTGATCACTGCCCAGGTCACCCGTTGAGGTTGGTGTGGATTCCGTAGGGGCATTGCTGGGACTGGGAGGGCCAGGACAGCCAACAGCTGGAGTATCACCATCTGCAATTGTGAGGGAACACAAGAGTTTCTCAAGGGCTGGTTGTCCTTGGGGATGGTTAGTAGTTATCTTTTTAGCTTTCTCTCTTTTAAACACAAGCCTCAACCACATAGCCATTTTCTTTTCTTGTTGGTTAGTTTAGCCTTGGGCATCCTCCTGTATAGAGGAAATGGGTAAAAACTTAAGGTTCCTGGCTGGGATCTAAATGGGGGCTGTCTTCCCTATGGGAAAAATGCATCCAAATCCACTGCCCATGGTAACTAGGGGGTCAGGTCCTCTCCATTGTTGTGTCAGAGGGTCCTTCCACCTGACTTTCACTTGGTGCTTAGGGTTTAGTTGTCCCCAGTGCTTCTGAAATCTGGATTCAGTTGCCCCTTTGAAAAAATTTAAAATGTTAATGGTAAACAAAGCTATCTGTAACTGTATATGGGGGTTAACTCCCCCTTTTTGTTTTAATAATTGCTCCTTAAGACATTGGTGATTTCTTTCTATAATTGCTTGGCCTTGGGGATATAGGGAATTCCTGTAGTACGATTAATATGCCATCTATCAAAAAACTCTGACATTGCTTTATTAACAAAACAGGGTCCATTATCGGTTTTAACTTGTGCTGGTAGACCCAAGGTGGCAAAGCATTGAAGAAAATGTGTTTGTGAATGTTTAGTTCTTTCTCCTGTATGTGCTGTGGCCATGCTTGCTCTATAGAGACAAAGATATATTTAAACTTACCAAAGGCTGGGAAGTGAGTAACATCAGTTTGCCAAAGGACATTGGGTTTAAGGCCCCTGGGGGGGGGTGCTCCTCGCCCTTCTAATAGGCCACTAAGGGTACCTCTTAGGGACATTCCTACTAATTCCATCCTTTCATCTTGGAGCATTCGCCAGGCTCCTAAGGCTTTTTGGATAACAAATACGGGTGTGTTCCAAGGACTCATAGAAAGGTGTATGTGCCCAAGGTTTATCTGTTCCTCCACTAGAAGGTGGAGGGCTACAAATTTAGGTTTGGTAAATGGCCACTGTTCCACCTAAATAGGACCTCCCAGCTTAAAAAAATCCTTTTCCTTAACTCCCTCTAGATCCCATTTAAGCCTTTGTGCTTCTTCTCCATTCAGGATATCATCATAGAATGTTTGAGGATCCCTAGTGATCACGGCATCCATTTGTCCTAGCATGTCTTGCCCTAGTAAATTGGCGGTGAGGTTTTTTGCCACTAAAGGGCATATCTTTCCCTGCTCTCCATCTGGGTTAGACCATTTCATAAGGGTGACCATTTCCTTGGACTGGGAGTTACCTCCTACCCCCAATATTGGGGGGCCCGGGTACAACTTTCCAGTCTGAGGGCACTTCCTCCTCCCTGAGTACAGTTCAATCTGCCCCAATGTCAATTAGGCAGTGAAACCACTTCCCACCTATAAAAATACTCATTTTAGGGCGGAGTCCTTCCACCAGGGGGTCTGTCCAATGGGCTTAGGTCATCCTGCCATGAGGCTGCCTGGGCCTTACAGCAGAGGGGGTTCCTCCTTGAGTTAATGAGGCTGGAGGATGCCCCTTCCCCTAGTTTAAAGGCTTCCCATCTAAATCAAATTTGGATGGACAATCCTTTTTCCAATGGTACCCCTTTCAGCACCTGGGGTAGGGGGCGGTTTGGACCCCCCCCCCCCCGGGCTGGTTGGAGGGGAATTGTTGTGAACAGTCCCTCTTAAAGTTGCCCTACTGTCCACATTTAAAACAAGTCCCTCTTCTTGATGGTCTTGGGGTTCCTTGGCCCTGGGCTGCCAGCGCCTGGGTGATAGCCTCAGTCATTGCAGATGTCTGAGCTTGTAAAGCTAAGGCTAGTGATTGGGAAACCAGTAGCTTTACAAACTGATCCTGGAGTTTCCCTGCCAGCAACTTGCCGTGAACACTCTATTGGACTCGGTCTATAAAATCAGGTAGAGGTTCACCCGGTTTTTGTCTCACTCCTGCTATGGGGGACTCAGTGGGCCTTCATCCATTTTGTACCACTCGGCAAGTCCTGCCTGCCTCACCTGGTCATGGTAGGGGCCAGGTATTGAGGCCTGTTGGATGCCAGTGGAGTACCCTTTCCCTGTCCCTGTTAACATGGCGTAAATAATAGGTTTTGCAGGTTGAGCCTGTGGGTTATTTTCTGCCTGCACTGTGCATTCCTCCTTAAAGAAGGCACACCATTTAATAAACTGAGAACTGGTGAGGACAGTTTTGGCCACATGCAGCCAGTCTTTAGGGACACATGTGTGATAAGCAATGTCCTGTAATAGGGTCTGGGCCCAGGGAGAGTTTGGGCCATCCTCCGCCACCGCCTTGCGGAGCTCTTTAAGATCCTTAGCTTCCCATGGATACCATTCCAAGGGTCTGTTAGCTCCTGGTGCCAGATTGACTGGATACACTTGGGGAAGTGAATCCTGTGGCTCAGGGTCTGGGCTCCCAGGTGGCCCTTCCTTTACAGGGTAGGCCTTCTCGTAGGTTACTTTCCTGGCCCTTGGCCACTCCGTGGAAGGTCGGTAGGAGTCCAGGTCTCTCAGGTCCCTCTGTAGGTCTGTGTAGGGTGCCATACCTCCCCCCCAATCTGGTCATTGGGTGGGGGCCTAGGACAGTCAGGGACACCCGAGTCAGGGGGGGTAACCTTCACCTCGTTTTGACTTCCGCTGTACATGCTTCTGTCTGATCAGTGCGTTCTTGGTGGAATTTGACCCATTACTTTTCCTCCTCACTTCCCAAGTCCTCCTGCGAGATAGCATTACTCATACTAAGGGTTTCACTTACCCTGAGAGACTGCTTAGCCTCACCTGGCATATTTTCCTTTCATGCCCCATGTTGGGCACCAGATGTTGGGTCTTCGTCCATCCCATGGAAGATGGACAGGGTCCAAGGAAAGGTAAGTGCACTGCTTGCCCATTCCCCAGCCTCCCTTAGCCTCGGAGACAGTCAGATGCAGTGGGGAGTCAAGTCAAACAGGAACTCGTTTATTACCACACAGCAAGCACCTTGTAAAGTGAAAAACCGTGCAGCATAAAAGGGGAGGAAAAGGAACCAACCAATTACTGTAAATCTATCATGCGCCTAAGCTTTATCCAATCAGGTTTTAATGTAAACAACTTGGGCTCTGCCCACTCAATTTCCTCTCAGCACCATTTTGCTGCCCATATGCCCTACATTTAGGTGTAAATATGTTAATGTTTATTATACTGGTGGTTTGTTGAGAATTTTGGGTTCACATATTAATACATTTTGGGGCATTTTGGCCTTTATTTTTCTTTTTTTTTTAATTTTTTTTTTTGGGTCCGGTCGTGGAGCCTGAACTCTGGGCCTGGGCGCTGTCCCTCAGCTCTTCAGCTCAAGGATAGCACTCTACCACTTGAGCCACAGTGCCACTTCTGGCTTTTTTCTTTTAGTTTATGTGGTGCTGAGGAATCCCAGGGCCTCAGGCATGCAAGGCAAGCACTCTACCACTGAGCCACCTTCCCAGCCCCTGACATTTACTTTTCAAACTTTTTACCTCATTCTCTCTTCTCTCCTTTGTTGACTCCTCTTACAAGTAGGTTGGTAAGTCTGATGGAATCTTTGTAAGGATAACACACAGTCTTGGAGTTCAAGTTCTTCAATTTCTAAAAATTCTTCGATCAGATTGGATAATTTTATTGTCCTATGTTCAAGTTCACTCATTATTTCTTTTGCTATTTAAAACACACTGTTGAAAGGCTCAATAGCTATGTGCATATGATCACTAACATGATGTATATAAAAATGAACTCCAAGAAATAGAAACAAGGGTTTTAAAATTTTTTTTTGATTTTTGTCTCCTTTGTCACTGTTTTTGGTTTCTGTACCTTTTTGTCTTGTATATTAGTTTATGTTAGTTTACCTGTCTTAGGGAGGTTAAGGGGGAATACAGAAATGGTAAGACAAAGAGTGAACTCATTCAGCCAGTGATACTCACTAGACACTATGATGAAAATGAACTATACAACTTGTGGGTGAGGATAGGAGGGAAAAACCTGGGAGGGAGCAATGGAGGGGATGACATTGTTCAAAAAGAAATGTACTCTTTACCTGACTTGTATAACTGTAACCCCTCTGTACATCACCTTTACAATAACAGGGGAAAAATAACTTGCTGTTAATCCCATGTAGAAAAAATTTTGAATATAGAATTTCCATTTGTTTCCTTTAAGAATTAGTTTCTATTTCTCAATTGTGATGAGTTGGAGTCATTGTGATTACACTTTGCTTTAACTCTTTAAATGCTATTGGAACATCTAGCTACTCTGAAGTCTTGGCTAAATCTAGCATATAGAGACCCTCTGAAATGGCTTCATTGACTTCTTTTTTTTTTCTCCTGAGATTTGTTCATATTTACCTGTTTCTTTGCATGTTGATGACTTTTTCTAGATAAACTTATCATTAAAGTATTATGATTAAATATCCTATTACAGTCATAATAATCACCATACACATGTGAAAATGAAACAAGGTAACTTGAGGGAAGTGGTAGATCTGAAACGAGTATGACACTGATCAAGATGCACTGTACTCATCAACTGATGTGTTGAATTAAAACACCTTCAAACAACTATTTAAAGATAGTAAAAAGTTTAAAAATAAATTATAGCAGTTCTGATATAGGAATGTTTATTTATTTACTTTTTATAAGGTCAGTCATGGGGCTTGAACTCAGGGCCTGGGCACTGTCCCTGAGCTCTTTTTATTCAAGGCTAGCTCTCTACCACCTCGAGACACAGCTCTACTTCCAGTCTCCTGGTGGTTAACTGGAGGTAAGAGTCTCATGGAATTTCCTGCCTGGGATGGCTTTGAACTATGATTCTCAGATCTCAGCCACCTGAGCAGCTAAGATTACAGGCATGAGCCACCAGCACCTGGTTATACGAATGTTTTTGATAACTTAGCTGAGGAATTTGTTTTTCTATCTCTGTCTCTGCTCAATATTTCATTCTTGTTCTTAACTTTTAAAAAATTTTACTTTTGTATTATCTTTTACTGTATGAAAGTTGCTATTTAACAAAGCAGTTTATGAATGTCATGCATCCTGACCAATCTCATTCTTTTTATAATTCTTATTTAGTTACCAGGATTACCTGTATGTTTGTATTGCTTAGTGGCAAACCAATGATATGGACAAAGATTTTGCTTATACACTTCAATCTCATGAAGCTCCCACCCTCTACTTATGGATATATTTTAGGAATAGAGTGAATAATCACTACAGGCAACTCTCAAGTCTCTGTGTGTGTGTGTGTGTGTGTGTGTGTGTGTGTGTGTGTATGTGTGTGTGTGTGTTTGTGTGTGTGTGTGTTTTGTATTTTTTATTGTAAAATGATACACAGAGGGGTTACAGTTATATGACTAGGGTAATGAGGACATTTCCTATCAAGCATTGTTACCTCCTCCTTTATTTTCCCCCTACCGTCACTTCCTTCCCCACCTCCCCAACTCATCCCACCACCTTTCCCTGACATTGTAACATTCATTTTCAATATAGTGTCCTGTACATCTTGTCATCACAATGGGTCAGCCTGCATCCCATTTAAGTGTTCTGTAATATCCCTTCCCCTCTCCAAATTACAAAAATGTATATACAAGATGCAGAACACAGGCATCAAATCCAGTGAAAACAGTGGTTATACCATGGGAGGAGAACCTACAATAGAAACAAAAGAATCACATAGTGCATTGTAAATACATTAAAAATACTAGCAAGAAAGAAAGAAAAAAACACTTGTGTCTCTGTATTGGGGTACATTTTGCTTAACATTATCTCATGTGGTCCCATGTACATGGCCTTTGACCTTCTCTGCTTGTCCTAACATGTATTAGTCAATGAAAACAAAGGAAACCAAGGGACGTATGTTTCTTTAGGCCTGGCTTACTTCACTTAATATAATTTTTTCCAAGTCTTTTCATTTCCTAACAAAAGGGGCAATGTCATTCTTTCTGACGGAGACATAGAATTCACACACACACACACACACACACACACACACACACACACACACACACACACACACATACACACACACCACATTTTCTTGATCCATTCATCCACTGAGGGGCATCTGGGTTTTCATTTCCTAACAAAAGGGGCAATGTCATTCTTTCTGACGGAGACATAGAATTCACACACACACACACACACACACACACACACACACACACACACACACACACACACACACATACACACACACCACATTTTCTTGATCCATTCATCCACTGAGGGGCATCTGGGTTGGTTCCATATCTCAGCTATGGTAAATAATGCTGCGATAAACATGGTTGCACTGGTAGATTTGATATGATCTTGTTTGTGATCATTTGGGTAAATGCCCCAAAATGGGATTACTGGGTCATAAGGGAGCTCTATGTAGAGTCTTTTGAGGAACCTCCATACTGCTTTCCAGAGTGGTTGAACAAGTTTACACTCCCACCAACAATGTAGTAGGGTTCCATTTTGGCCACATCCCCTCTAGCATCTGTTGTTACTAGATTTCTCAATTATAGCCATTCTAGCTGGGGTGAGGTGGAATCTCAGTATTGTCTTGATTTGCATTTCTTTTATGGCTAGAGAGATTGAGCATTTCTTCATGGCATTGGCCATTCTTATTTCCTTTTCAGAGAAGTCTCTCTTAAAGTCTATAGCCCATTTATTAATCAGGCAGTTGTTTCTTTGAGGATTTGTTGTTGGGGGATTTAGTTTTTTGAGTTCAAGGTATATTTTAGGTATGAGACCCTTGTCTGTTGTATGGCTAGTGAAGATCTTCTCTCAGTCCGTGGGCTTTCTGTTGATCTTGCTAACTATGTCCTCCTCAGTCAGTGATGTTGAGAGTATATGTGGTCATCTTATGGCTCTCTCACTTTAGTCTTGTAAAATTTCAGGCTGATTTTCTGCTCACTCCAGTCAGGTTGTCACCTTAGGCTAGCATCACTGCTGGATTGTCCCATTCATGGTGTCATCTGGTTAGATTCATGCCCTCTGCCAGTTTGTTCTAACTGGTAGGATGGTTGCCGGTTTTAGGTTTCTTTTCCCTATCCTGGATGGGGTAACAAGGTTGTTGAGGTGGTTTTGCTCAGTCATTCACTCTTCACTTGGGTCTGAAAATTCTAAGGGGCTACTAAAAGAAGTAAGTGGAATGACTGCCTCTATCTTTCATCTGTCTCCTTTACTCTGAGCCATTCTCTCCTGCAGTCACCTTGGATTTAAGGAACAGTGAATCTGATGGATTCTGATCTGTCCCATAGGTAGCAACGACTACTTGGATCAGTCCTGAGAAAATGATCAACCAAACCATAGCTGATCAACTGTTAACGCTTCTTTTTCCACCTCTGTCTCTTCCCCATATAATCTGAGCACTCATATCAGCCCTGAAGACAGTAGTTTGTCCCATTTGCCTTCCCAGAATAATTGTACTGATTAAAGTTCCTTTCTGTTGTCAACATTAGTGTTTCTGTTTATTTTTGACTTGGTTTGTTTAGTCAAGCCTATGGTCCAGGACACTGGTAACAAAACACTACTACTCTGGTCAAATTGTCAGGACATGGGTGTCCTTTTATTTGGAAAGGTCATAAATTCCTGTTGCTCTCAGCCAAAGTTGTTGTCAGTCTTTCAATTGGTTTGATTTCAGATAACTTGCTAGGATGGTTTATGAAAATTTTGTCCAGTACATATTTTGAGAAAAATTGGAAGAATCTTTACACTACCAAAGCTCAAAATTTCCAGAAACTATTTTTAAATAATAATTTAAAGTTAACAATTAACTATCAGTAATAATTTATATCAGAAATGACACAATCACAATATGCTCCAGAAACAATATTGGGGTTGTAATAAGTTAAGCAAGAAGGACCAAGTCTGGGTAGGATGGAGTCCACTTAGGAGAAACAAGGATGCTGGAATGGGAAGGAAAGTCTTAGAGATCCAGTGGAGGTTGGGCAGAGCTGATCTCATGCACACAGAACAGGGGATTGAAGAGACACATCAAAGGACAATGAATAGATCTGAGGGATGCTAATTTTCTTGTATTCAGAGTGCTTCATATTTGAAAATTATCTTGTCATATGTAGTTATTCAGTTTTGTGTGTTATTCACCCCCATTAGAATTTATGGCAAGGAGAGGGGCCTCTTTTACATTAAAATGTAATCCTCAATGGCTACCCTATAGCTAGACCTGTACTAATATATCTAATATATATATATGTATATATATTTGTAGTATACATATGTGTATAAGTGGTGGGTATGTACATATTTGCACACCACAACAGCTTGATTAACAACAGTGTGATTAACTCTGAGTCTAGAAATTTCAATTTTGATTCTAACTTGCTTTGAAGCCCAGATAAATCATGTGTTTTTTCTTGACTTTATTACTTTTATCTTGTCAATAGGAATTATAATCATACAGTAATAATGTTAATATGAAATATGCTTCATTTTTACCTAAGGAGTGTGATAAAGAATAATAGGTGAATCTCAAGTGAATATAATGGCAAGATTTAAATGTGCTCCGAGTAAATAATAAATTTCTCCAACAACTGGCTCACAAAGGATGGTTAATACAGGTTATTCCTCATCTTCCTATCATCATGGTGGTATGAGCAGATGCTTGACTTTTATCATGTTTTCAAAAAGGCCTAATGGCTTTCAAAAAGCTATGTGTTATGTGTTGGATGACCATTTCAAAGAGAAGCAATAAACCACAATCTGGTTTCCAATATCTCAACAGAAGCAAGTTGACCTAAGGTTCACATAAAATTAACACATCCATTGTTTTTCACAGCCAGACTCGAGGGAAGTTATTATTCTGTTTTGCTTTGAAGATGTGTTCTTAGAGCATCAAGAAAACTATTCCTAGAAGCAAAAAAGAAAGTCTGGAGTAGCATTCAGACTTTCAGAAGTTTTACAACAAATGACACTTGTTTTTTCTTCTATATTACCAGGTATAAAAGTCACACGGTCATAAAATAATCTCAGAAGCATTTATAGACATGAATGAAATGTGATTTCCCTAGGTCATTAGAGAGGGAGAAGCCCCAAAGCAGATTCTGTATCTGAACTTCACTCTGGGCTCTTCCCAGATAGCTGAGCCTTTGCATCCTTTCTATTCCTCTCACAAAGGTACAAGCCTAAGAACCATTTTTGTTTACATAATACATAATACATCTACCAAAATCAGTTAAGAACACCTGTATATAAGTATCTGAAATAACAAAGTGCTTAAGTTGCTTCTCTGGAGAGTTTTCCAGGTTGGGTTGAAACTGACTTTTCAAGAATGGACAGATAAAGCCAGGCACCGGTGACTCATTCCTAACCCTAGCTACTCAATATGATCTGAGGATTATAGTTCAAAGGAAAGTCCATGAGACTCTTATTTCCAATAAATGACTAGAAAACCAGAAGTGATACTGTGGCTCAAGTGGTAGAGCATTAACCTTGAGCTGAAGAGCTGAGGGACAACACCCAGGCCCAGAGTTCAAGCCCCATGACTGACCAAAAAAAAGGGACATATATGGAAGAGTTCATACAGCCTGGTCAATAGTCAGGTCAATGACCTGTTACTGTCACAAGCTCAAAATCCCCCATGAAGAAACATACAACCTATGAAGAGGTCCAGTGGCCATCTACTTGTGCACAAAAAGACTGAAACTCTTCTCATTAGCCAGGCAACAAAACATTCTGTCCCTTTTATCATAAATTCTCTTACTACTTTTGGGGAAACATAGCTGAACCTGGAGTTCTTGATGTTGGTGGTTGACTGCACAATAGCGCTCTCCCCCCCCCTCCTAAAAAAGCTAGTACCATAGTATTATGATGTGATGTTTGGCAGGGAGTCATTGCTCTGAATCATTATTTCTAATAATTATCTTTGTATTTTTTAGAGGCCCAGGAAGTACTGAATTACAAGCAGAGAAGTCAAGGTTGCAGAACTAAAAGGTTTCCAGTCCCTTGGATATCTATCTATCTATCTATCTATCTATCTATCTATCTATCTATCTATCTATCTATCTATCTATCTATCTATCCATCCATCCATCTATCTATCTACCTACCTATCTATGTGTCGGTTGTGAAGCTGGAACTCTTGGCCTGCACACTGTCCTTGAGCTCTTTAGCTCTTTAGCTCAAGGCTAGTGCTCTCACTAGGAAAGTCTCACAGACTTTTCTCCCTGGGGCTGGCCTCAATCTGGAATTCTCAGATCTCAGCCTCTCCCGAGTAGCTAGGTTTACAAGCATGAGTCATTGGTGCCTGGGTGGAAAAATATTTTTAAGTATGGGTAACCTCTGCTCCCCCAAGTTGCAGTGTGGAATCTGAAAGAGAAAACAGGCCAGGCCATTTTAGACCTTGGCTGCCAATGCCTGTTACTGTTGCTGCCAAGTGTCTTCTATGCTTAGTGTGTGCTCCAGCTGGAGCTGAGATGTTTGCATCTGTACAACTGCAGGTGGTTATACAATTAGCCACATCAATTTGTAGATCTCTAGAGAGAAGACTAGTAACAAATCCATCCTTGTTGTACATCTGTTGTCTGTTGCAATGGACTAGGAAAGATTCTGCTCTTAAAATGAAGTGATCAAATTACCTTTGTGTTTGAAACCTTTCTGAGTTTGTCTATTTCACCCAACATAATAGTGAAGCTTAAGTGACAGTGGAAAAATTACTTTAAGTAATTTACTTTAAGTGTATCTGTGTCCTCAGCTACCTACTTGGTTTGCTGGAGCCACTCATGTTGTCAGGAGAGAGCACAGCACAATAGAACCCGTTGCACTTCTTATCTTCTGCCTTGTATTAGGGGTTGTAGAATTGACATAGGATCTGACATATCTTATGCTAGAGTATAGAGATTCATGTTTCCATTGCATAGATTTTCTCTAAGTACACATTTTAATCAAATGTGATTCAAATAAAGTACGTGACTTTTAACTAAAGATGCATTGAATAGCTAGGCACCGATGGCTCAGGCGTATAATCCTAACAACTATGGGGGCAGAGACCCGGAGATTCACTTCTCAAAGGCAGCCTGAGCAGAAGTGTCTGCAAGATTCTCATCTTTAAAATAATTGGCAAAAATGTCAGGTTGGAGGCATGATTCAAGTGGTTGAGTGTCACCTGAGCAAAGAAGCAGAACAAGTATGACATCCAGAGTTCAAACTCTGGGCCTGGTAAAAAGAATATGCATTGACTACAAAAGGCATATTGACAATATTGTGGAAGATAGTTAACAGGCTTTTCTTTAATTTTTTTCTGCATGGTCATTCGTTTCTACAGTGCACAAAGAGTACTTAGAACTAAATATCTTGATAATCTCATCATATGTGTTGGATTGGAGGCTGTTTCCACTTGCTACTTTTCACCCTTCAAGACTTGTTCAGAACTATGTGTAGAAAAGAGTTGTTTGGCACATCCTGAAAATCACCAATGAGATTATTTTATTATTTCTGGATGAGCCTGACTTCTCCAGGTATAGTATAAGACCTTGTAATTTTGGATAAACTGGAAAACTGCCACTCAACATGCACCCTACTCTTTATTTAATGGCTGTTTTCTCTGTATGGAAAATGGTTCTGGCAGAAAGCTAGCCAGGCTTCCATCAGTAGTGAAAGAAGAATACTAGTTATTGGCCATTGGCTCAATGATTGACATCAAATGGGCCTGGTGATTAAAATTGGAATTTCATTAAGCATTTGGAAAGACTCAGTGTGATTGTTCTTCAATGTTTGCTGAGGTGTTTACCTAAAGACTCTTAGGATTGAGAATTAAATACTTTATTTGGATAAAAGGCATGCTTTCAGGAAATTGGTAAAGGCAGGAGTCAGGCCTTCGTGTGTGTGTGTGTGTGTGTGTGTGTGTGTGTGTGTGTGTGTGCACGCGCGCGTGCACTATATGTCCAAGAATGTCTGTCACCCCTGACAAGATGTTTTCATGGTTAGCATCTTGGATTACCTGACTCCAGATCTTTACAGATTCTGATTTGAAAATTTATCACTATAGAGATGAAAACCAAAACCACTTTCTCATAGAAAAGACAAAGAGACTTCTTAAAAATCTCTTTTGAATCAGAGTATAAGGTAAGAGAAATGAGACTGTTTAGAATTTTATACTTATAAAAGCCAGGAAATTTCCTGAATGTCTTTTGCCAACAGCAAATAATTGAAACAGTTGAAAATGTAAGCAAAGCTAGATTGGTTCATCCTTAATTTAAGATACAAAAGGGGAGAGTAAACTAACAAAAATTGAAACCTTGGGGACCCAAAGGAAATTTCTAGAAGCTTCTGTGTTTAGATAAGGTGTCCCTGGCTCCAATATTCTCTTTTCTAAATCATTTGGCTCATGATTGTTTGTTTAAGTAATCCTTTTGTATATGTCATTTTCCCTGATCAGACATTTAAAAAAATGGCATATTGTTCCTGGGAGGACACTGGAGTCAAGTATCTGGCTTTCAAAGATCATCTATTTGTCTGTTTCTTTTCTTGTGGTGCTGGGACTGGAACCCAGGTCTTTTTCTATGCTAAGCAAGTGCTTTACCACTGACATCTCTAACTCTCAAAGGCCAGCTTGTGTTGGTATCTGCCCATCTGCCAGACTCTCTATGGATACAGTCAAATGATTTTCAGTTTTTCCTGGGCATCTGATGTGTGTTTTACCTGACAGACTGAAGATGTAATTCTCATATTCTGGTATACCTAAAATTTACTTAGGAAACTTGTTAAAATATAAAGACCATTTGGGCACCAGTGACTCATACCTGTAACCCTAGCTACTCAGGGAAATTGAGATCTGAGGTTCACAGTTAAAAGCTAGCTAGGGCAGGAATGTCCATGAGACTCTTACCTCCATCAAACTACCAAAATAGCCAGAAGTGTAGCTGTGGCACAAGTGGTAGAACACTAGCCTTGAACAAAAATATCTCAGGGACAGAACCCAAACCCTAAATTCAAGTCCCAGGATACTCTCTCTGTCTCTGTCTCTGTCTCTCTCTCTCTGTGTCTCTCATCTCTCTCTTCCACCTTCTTTCTCTTCTGTAACTATCTCCTTATATCTAGCTCTGCTTGTGTAAATCCTAGCCTTGTTTGTAGACTAATTCCAGATTTACCAGCCTTCTAACTTAGATAAGTGAATATAGAAGGCAGGAGAAAAACCAAGCCTAAAAGGTTGTATTTGGAAATAGTTAAAGCCACTTGGACATAATTCCTTAAGTGATGGCATGTTCAGATTGTGTCTAAGTGACCTAGGAGTGCCTAATGTGGGTGCCCAGAGGAAGCCCAGTGCTCTTCATGGGAAAGGTGCCAGCTTTGAGGTTAGAGCTGAGTCAAAGCCCTCACTCACTGGAGTGAATGTAATCAAGTGGGTGGCTCAGTGAATGTAATCAAGACTCTATTCCTTTTATGTCTAGATCATGCACTTGGGAAATGGTCCAGGTCATTTTTTTTGTAGGAAATAGACATTATACTATAGTAATAAGTTCAGTACATATTGGGTACTTAATCTTCATTGGTTTCTCCCTTCTTTTCTGTCTCTCAGGGCAGCTGAGACAGAACGAGACAAGTTGTTGTGACATGTTGGCAGATGCTGCAAGTGCTTTGTGTCATCCCATATTTCCAATCACTGACCTCTGCATCCCTGTGCTTGAGGAATTTTCTTTCCAAGGAATGCTTTCCTTGCTCATGTGGTATGATGCAAATGTTAGGAAAGTACCAGTCCTCTGGAGAAGACTTTATTGTGGGGGTTGTTGTGTGAACACCTTGGTGCTTCCCTTGGTGCAATAACTCAGACACAATTTTATATTGATTCTGAGTCAAACTTCAGACATGCAAGGTGGTAGCACGCATGACAACACATCTTTCATTGGTTGACTCTTTCCCTTGTCTCATCTACTCACTTGCTAGGTGTTTTCTTTAACTCCCAAATAAACGACTTGTCTTTAACTCACAAACCCAGAGAACTGCTTCTTTTGTAAGAATCCAACTAACATAGACTCTTAGTCTCCATTTCTAGTCTAGCTGCTCCCAATTGTTTTATGGATCTGGATGGCAGAATAAGTATATCACCTTAGTCTGTATATGCTGTGCTGTCATCGTGTAACATAAGAAATGTGACAGTGGCAATAACACCTTACATCTTAGTCACTCTAATGTGTAAACTAATATAACCATCGGGCACATTCCACATCTCTGATATTAAATGATGACTGAATTATTGATAACCAGTCCTGCAGTCCCATGAATCAAATATTAATGTAGTAATATCTTGCTTGTGGTGTCTGGATTCTTTTTGAGTGATTTCATCACTCAGAAATCCAGCCACGTTGTTCACCTCATACAAGATGAATTGGGTACATTTCAGAAAGACAACTCGAGGAAATGGAACGTTTAAACATGGGCTGTTGTGTTCCATCAGAGTTGACATGAGGCAGGTTTTCCTTGGCACAAGTGTCAACCACCAAAGCAGGATTTCAAGTGTTTGATTCTTCCATTAGGGTCCATTACAGAATTTGCTTTTGCTGACCTATTTCTTAGTAGCCTGGGAAACACAAAACTCAGGCATAGCAAAACTAGATCAGACTTTCCATTATGAGCTTCACACCCAGCAAGGATTTTGGTTCATATAATCTTCCCCACTCTCTGGATTCTGTAGCATGTTTGGTTTATATTGCTCTTAGGGATCTTATTAATGCTCTGTATTTTGTATTTTGGGGGCCTATCTTCTTTTTTTAAAAATTCTCTTTGATGTTATGTAACTCACGTTGTTGAGATATTCTCCCACCAGAGATCTTATACCTATTCTTGTATCCTTTGCACTGAAAGAGGAGCCTGTTGCATTAAAACTTTCCCTAAATGATTGTTCAGTGTCATTTCACACAGAATACCTGAGATACTGAAATCTCTGTAACATGAGGCCTGTGTGCTCAGTACAGTTTGGTTACTGTGGAGTTCTTAGTTACTATACTCATTATCTCTTTTATGGATCACAGCTGTTCTTTCTAAAGATCTAAGAAGGAAAGAAAATTTGCTAAATGATTCCTTTGAGATGTTGAATATTAATAGTACAATGTAAGAGATTTTATTAGGATATTTTCATATAAGGATATGATGTACTTTTATCATATTCACCCTCATTACTATATTTCTTATCTCTTCTCCCTCTCTCCAACATTTCCTTTCCTCTTTAACATCCCTATCAGACCTCCTTTAACTTTCATGGTCTTGTTTTTTTCCCATAAATTCCACATGTGAGATGAAACATACATTCTCCCTTGTAGCTTTCAAAAATCTTTCCTTGTTCTCTGTATGTTAGTATCTTAACTATAGTAAAGCATGGAGATGTTCTATTCTGGTCTTGTCTGTTTCACAGGAAGGCTTGCTATACCAAAATGGGCATTTTCCTTCTCAAGATTTGGAAAGTTTTCTGTCATTACTTAATCAAATTATGTTTCTTGGATCTTTAGTCTTCACTTCTTTTTCTTCTTTAATGCTCAGGATTTTTATGTTTGGTCTTTTAAATGGAACCTCAGGTTTCTTGGATACAGTATTTCTTCATCCTTTATCCTTATTCTCATCTATTTTTTCTTTTTCTTTTTAAATGACATCTACTTTGCCTTCAAGACACATGACACTGTATCTTCCACTTGATTCAGTTTGTCTTACTCTCCTGGCTTTAGCACTTTCTCCTGCTCCACATCAAAGCTTCCTGTGTCTTTCTTTAGCTACTTGGATAGAACCTGGGCACTTCCACCCCAAGGATTTTTCATAGGTGCATTTGCCAGTGCCAATTCTCCCTCTTCAAGCTCAATTTACAGCCCAATCAGAGAATACTGGTGTGAAAAATCGAACAAGAAGCTTTTACTCTATGCTTCATTCCCATAATGTCTTGCACTTTCCCATCATTCATCTTAGCATATTTGTCTGTCATTTCCTGCAAGGCATGATCTCCTTTGGTGAGCAACTGTATTGATCTTGTTTACTTTTATGACATCAGTGCTTAGCAAGTGATACTAAAACCTAGCAGGAACTCAATGACACAGGTGACATAAAACCTAGTAGATAGTCCATAAATGTTCATTCAGTGATTTAATGAATATGAAATCCTGAGACAATTTCTTTTCAAGTAAGGCATAGAACTCATTTCGGCAGCTTTCGACTCACTGATTTGTCAAGCCTCCTTGTTAATGGGCCAGGCTGACTCACATGCCAGCCAGCTAAGATTGTTAACTAAATAGCACATTTCTTTCTTTCCCCTAAAAGTAATTACTGGTTGCTAAATATTCAAACATACATTGAAAAAGCAGCTCATTACATTATGTTAAGAAATAAATTACTCTTCTTAATTGCTTCTAGTAGTTAATTACTTCTAATTATTAGTCTGAGTAGTAAATTACTGCTTCTGATTATGTTGTGGGCACAGTTGGAGCATTCAAAAATGTAATTTTCACTGTTGTTTACATCAGAAAATGTTTACAGAACTATAGAGCCCTAATTACCCTGAATAACTGGTACTGAAAAATAATAAACATTTGATAAATTCAATTGAAATATGTCATTTCTTTGTCAGCTTATTCAAAAGATCAGGCACTAAAATGAAACAACCATGCCTGACTTTTTCAGTCTCTTCAGGGGATAACAATATGTTAAAATTGAAGTTTTTGCTTTGTTTTGGTTGAATGAAAATGGAATTACAGCTTCTTTTGTTATTTAAAACAAGAAAAATAATCAGGCTCCTAATAGCATGAAATTAGTTTATGCCACCAGCATACAACTCAGAGGATGAAATAAATTATGGCTGCTTATAAGTTCTAAGAAATAGTAAAAACTCCAGAAACATTTTGCTAACTCATGACATATCTGGGAGCTCTGCCACTGAAACAATGCCTGTAGCCCCCTTCCCCCCCTTTTTCCTTTTTTATTTTTTTAGATAAGTTCTGGAGTTCTTACCCAAGTTTTTCTTGGACTGTGAATCTACTGTAGCTGGTATTATAGGCATAAACTACCAGGCTCAGGTGATTTTTGAGATGGCATATTTCTAACTTTTTGCTGAGCGGTATTGAGCCTCCATCTTCATCTCCATCTCTAAAATAGTTAATTTTACAGTAAGAGCCACCATGCTTAGCACTCACAGGTATACAGATTTTAAGTGTGGAATTTAAGGACATCAAAACCGTTGGCTTAAATCTGCTATTTTACCTTCCAGTTTGTTAAGACAATGACACAAGTAGATAAGTTATGGCAAACTATGGGATGACTTCTTGAAAGAATTCCTACTAATTCATATGCATACCTATTATTAAGTAGTTTTAGACTTTTATCATCATCCCCTGTGTGCTAGAAACTTTTTCAAAAGATGTTCCCTCTTGCATAAACCCTTCCCAGTGAATGTGGGCCAGACCTGTGACGTGCTTCTAACCAATAAAAAATGACTGAGATTGCACAGAAGTGATTGTGTGATTAATTACACAAGCCATAGGGTCTGTCTGTCCTTCTTGGTGGCTTTGAGGAAGCCAAGTGGAAAAACTTTATGTGCCAAATAACTACAGTTAGCTTTGGAAGCTGAGCATGATCCCTACTCAACAACCAAAAGGTAGTGAAGGTCTCAGTCCTCCAACCACAAGGAACTAAATTCTGCCATAGCCCCAGTAAACTTTGAACCAGATCTTTCCCAGTATGAACTTGAGACCAAATTTCAGGTCTAGTGCATGTCTTAATTGCATACTGGTGAGACCTTAAACAAGGGCCACAAAGCCATGCATGGACTCTTGGTTTACAGAAATTAGGACTTCATTACATATGCTGCTGTTTGCTTCTAAATTTGTGATAATTTTGAAATTTGGAAGAACCTGTCTTCTCTCTTCCTATGGTCACTAGCAATTATGGGGTCTTAAGAGACAGACCTCCATGCAAAGTTTATTGAAAGTGTCACCACCATTGCCCTCAAATGCTCACATATGGTCAAATGTGTGGAGTAGCCAGTAGAGCCCGGAACTTGGAGCAGAAGGCTCCTTGAGTTGAGCCATGTAAAATGGCCATGCAGTGGAACTAAAATGACAGTTCAGGAGCTTAAGCTTCTTGACTCTTCCACTAATAGCAATTAGCTTTGAAAGAGCCATTAAGTTCATTGTTACTTTTTGACTGTGTCAATCAAGAATAACAAAAACTAGTATGTTTTAGGTTTTTTACCTGCTTTGTTTCACTCTATCTTCAGAGATATCTGTGTTAGTATTAATCACTTCATTTATCAAATGAGATTGAGGCTCCAGGAGGTACACAAACAATAGAAAGTTACACAGCAGTATGGGCTGGATTCAGTCTTAGCCAAGCTAACTCAAGAACTCGTTATCTTTACATTATCCTACAATTCTTCTCTAATAACAAAACCAGTGAAGTTGAAGACTATGTTTATCCTGCCAGACAGATATGGGTGTGAAATCTAGTTTTACTTCTTTGTATCATTGAGAGACTTACTTTACATCCCTTGGTCTGATTTAGCTAAACTAAAACGTGGATTTATAGTAGTTGTCTCCTAAAAGTCTTCTGACAACCTATTGAAGTAATATAAGCTAAGACCATGATGAACACTCAAAACACATTGCTTGCTTAACTAATACTGTGAGAGTAAAATGAGTTTATATGAATTAAATCTAGTAGCATGGTAGTATTGTTAATATTTATTGCAAATGTTCAGTCCTTCAATATTTAGAAAGTGGGGAGATACTTGTCAAGTTAGTATGAATTATAATGGCCAACTAATGAAGGAATGTGTCCCACAAAATTAGCCAAAGAAAGAAAAGGAGAAAAGCATTTGGTTGTCATCAGAGCAGAGAATATCTGCAAGCTAAGTTGAACAAATTTGTGATTTGAATAAATCCTACTATTAGGATTTACACAATCCTAATAGTAGGATTTATACAAATATCCCTGGACTCCTTAGTGATCATTGAATACCAGAATCTACCATTCTTTTCTTCCTTTGGCTTCTAATTAGCTGTGCACACAGAACTTCTCAAATGAATAATTTGGAAGGGACAGTTTGGTGAGTAGAGTGTGACATGATCTAATTTGAATTTTAAAATAACATTGCTCAGTGGGGCTGAGAGTAGACCACAGGGAGAAGAGTTCAAAACAAGAGACAAAAGTGATTATGATCATCTAAGAAAGCAATGGGTTATTGTGGTTGTAAAAGACATAGTTTAAAATTGGATTCACTTCAGAGAGACAGAGGCAGCAAGGTGTACTGGTGGCTTGTATGTGGACAGAAGAAAGAAAAAAACATGGAAGAAAAAGATAATGAGAGAGTTAAAGAGAAAGATTCTGAGCATGATTCTAGATTTTAGTCTTTGTCATAGGGAGGATAGATTTTTTATTTACTGAGATGTGAAAACTCCCCAAATGGTTGATCAGTAGGGAAGAGGAGGAGTTCAAATGTCTGCAACTAGGTTTCAGGTAGCTACTAGAATTCTGTCATAGACAGAGGAAAAGGTAAGCCTGGTTTGGGTTGGAGAAGTACAAATAAATGGTATTTGGAAGTACAAATAGATGGTATTTGAAAATAGGAGACTTTAGAAAATGTTGAAGGGACTAAGGACACAGGGAAAAGTTACAATGACCTAAAGTAAGGTGGTAGTGGTGGAAGTGTTGAGGAGTCTATGGGAAGTAGGGAAAAAGTATCAGGGTGCTACTACACCAAGCTGTTTCGATGTATACGGGGAAGGATGGGGTTTATCATTACAGAGAGGGGATGACTGGAGGGGGACCACAGGTGGAAGAGTTCATCAGGATTTCTCTAGCACCTCAGGGCACCTAGGACAGGGCAGTTGTGAGTGGACTAAGTTGCACAGTGGGTGGGGCGTTCAGCTATTGGAGGCTTCACCAAGGGGTACAATGATCTTGATATTCTAAAGGAAAAACCCAACTGTAGGGCATGGTAGCTTAGCCTGGAGCCTGACTGCTTGCTAAAGGTGTGTGTTCCCCAAGTGTAACCACAAGGTTACTGCTTCCCTTGCCCACTAGCCTCATGTTCACCAAGCAGCCCCATTGCATCCAGGCCTAATGTACCTCAGGGCACACAGAGTGACACATGATGTTCCCAAGGGTGCTAGATCATGATGGGAAAATAAACAGGCGTGGTATGCTCTGAAGTGGCTCACAGCACCAATCTCATTGCATTGCTCTCTTCTTCATCCAGGTTTGTAGGTGCCACCATCTGGTCCATGGCAGAGCTCACCATTGCTCTCTGGCCTGCAGAGTACCACCACCAAGCACGCCATCTTCCAGGGTGAGACTCAGGTGAGGGAAGCACAAAGGAAAATGGAATGATTTATTTACCTTCCTAGCTCTACTTCTCCCACTGGAATCTGGGCCTCTGTGTGACCTGGATCAGGATGTAGTTCACTGTTTTCTTAATGCTATGGGCTTTGTGGTCCTAATCAGACATTAGGAAACCTGGTCTTGGGCAAACATAGCTCACTGCTAGTTTCTATTAACACAACTTACCTGAAACAGTTATATCCATCTGTCCTGGGTGTCCTCAGGCCATAGAGCAGAGGGAAGTGGTTGCAGCAGGAAATATGAAACCTAAGAAGACTACATAGTTTGTAATTCAACTCCTCATAGGAAAAAAAATTAATCTATCTGGAGTCAAGCTAGTTACCCTAACAGTTTCCCATGCATTATCCTTCCCCCATCCATCCATACAGAAGGAAATATGATTTTTTGGTTTCCTGATAAGAATTGGAATTCACTGAGTGCCATATATATATATATATATATATATATATATATATATATATATATATATATATATATATATATATTAGTGGAGGACAAGTTTCAGAATTTTTCTCTGAGAATATGGTTTATTTGTGTTGTGTCTTTTTGAAAACCAAGCGGACACTGTGTTTGTACAAAAGTCTTCGTGTTCTGCATTTGCTGGCATTGTGAAACATACCGTGGTGTGTGAGGCGTGGGCTGTTTGTGTTATGTTGCTATATTTTGGGAGTCTTTCCAAATCTTAAAGTTAAAGATCTCTCTTATCAAGTACAAAATAATACATTGGCCTCAAAATGTGAGAGGATGGGAAAAGGGACAGGGGGAAGGGAAGAGGAAGAAAGCAAGAGGGAGAGAGAGAAGGAGAAGAAGAACTGAGGAAAAGATGGAGAACAGTTGGGCAAAAGTGAAGCCCAGCTGGCTTCACTATTTTGGGATTTGGAAAAAACTAATGCATCCAAACTCTGGAAATCAGTATATGAAAACGTGTTGGAACACAGGAGACGGAAATACTGAAGTTGGGTAAAATGTTCATAATAGGAAATTACTGTCACCATCACAGACAACTTGGTTGACCTTTTCAACAAATCTGGCCTTGGGTTATCTTGAGTCTTTTTAGCTGTGCACAAGCTCAGACACATTCTTGTTGTTTTTGTCTCCTGGAATTGCTTTGTGTGTATATCATGAATAGTAATCAGTTCAAGCTGTGCAGATGTGGGGCCAGTGAGCTCCTTTCATTGAGGGGTAGTTAGGAAGAGAGTGAGCAGACCCCCATCAAAGATACTATGCTTATTATGCCATTATTGTTTGGTATATACTTGATGCTAAAAAGAGTCACTGGATGGTAAAACAGTGTTAGATTGGGGAACTATTAGTCTGTTTAAGCCAAACCTCAGATCCTAATCTCAGTGATACCTTTTGCAACATTTAAATTGTGGCAAAGACCATAGAGATATTTAGCCAGTTGTTTCCATTTACTGATATGCAGACTCCCTGAAAGATCTGTGGTTTCTTCTCTTGAATTGCGTATCACTGACCGAGAGAATTTGGCTTCCCTGAGTCATTGCTTTTGTCTTTGCCAGGACCAGGTTTTAAAGGTAGGCCTCATGTTTGCTCAAATGGACTTTAACACTTGAGCCATGACTCTAGCCCTGCTTTTCACTGATGTGTGTGTATGTATGTGTGTGTGTGTATGTGTGTGCACGCATGCATGCGTGCATATACATGCGCACATGCTGGTCTTGGAGTTTAAACTCAGGGTGTGGGCACTGTCCTTGAACTTCTTTTGCTCAAGGCTATCACTCTACTACTTGAGCCACATCAATATTTCTTTTTTTTTTTTTTTTGAGTAGTTTGTTGCAGATACGAGTCTTATGGCTTTTCCTGCTTGGTCCAGCTTTGAGCTGTGATCCTCAGATCTCAGCCTCATGAGTAGATAGGATTACAGGCATGTATATATATATATATATATATATATATACACACACACATACATACATATATATATGTATATACACACACATACATACATACATACATACATATATATATACATACACACACACACACACACACACACACACACACACACACACACACACACACACACACACACACATATATGTATATGGGTGTCATGAACTTCTTTTGCCCAGGATGTTTTGAATTGTGATTCTCTGGATCACTACTCTCCTGAGTAGCTAGTGTTACTGGTGTGAGCCAACTTAGCCTGGCTCTTAAGACACTTCTTAGAAGAAAGTGGCCCAGCAGAGATGCTCATTTTCATAAACTATGATGTAAACAGAAAAGAAAAAAATTCACCATTCAAATTTGGGGTTGGTAGTAGTAGTAGTTGGTGTTAACTATCTGCCTTAATGTGTTTGTACTATCTGGCTAACTTAGATAAAAAGTAATGACTTTTAGGGATAAATACCTTAAGTTGAAAAATGACATTGTATAGAGCAAAGAAAATAAGGTAACTAGAGCCGCATGCATATAATTACAGCATCAGTAAAAATGTGAATCCAAAATACATCCCATATGACAACATTTATATAAAGCTCAAAATATGAAAGTGAAATGATGTATTATTTAGTAATATGAATAGATGTAGTAAAACAAAAAAGCAAAAAGGAATATAATGTTAACCTAGGGAATGACAGATAGGAATGCTAGAAGCAAAGATAATACAGAAGAAACTCAAAACTATTGGCAAAACTTAAAGCAAATTCTTAAAGCTGGATAGAGGTATAAGATCAATTATTTAATAATACCCTTCATAACACATATTTATTATTATTATTATTATTTTTGGGGTCCGGTCGTGGGGCCTGAACTCTGGGCCTGGGCGCTGTCCCTCAGCTCTTCAGCTCAAGGCTAGTGCTCTACCACTTGAGCCACAGCGCCACTTCTGGATTTTTTCTTTTTGCTTATGTGATGCTGAGGAATCGAACCCAGTGCCTCGAGCATGCAAGGCAAGTGCTCTACCACTGTGCCACCTTCTCAGCCCCAACACATATTTATTATATCTGGTTATGGTTTTGATATGATTTTTTCCCTAAAGGCTCTTGTGCTTTCACTGGGTCCCAGAATAGTGTCCAAAGGTATTTGGATCATGAGAGTTGGATTAATGCATTAATAAGCTTATAGCCAAGTATATTATTAGGAGACAGGATCTAGTGAGAGGACTTGTATCACTGGGACATGTCTTTGGAGGGTTATTTCCTCCTTATACTCATTCTTGGTGACATCCTCTGCTCATTCTCCTTTTCCTGACTCTCTTTCCCTTCCCTCCCTCCTTCTTTCTCTGATGTGTATGCACATTTCTCTGCTTCCTGCCTTCGATGAGGTGAGCAGCTCTCCTCCATTATACCATCCATCACAATCTTTCTGTCTTGCCCCCAGCCATGGAGCCTAACCCAGTACTGAAACCTCTCCAATTGTGAGCCAAGATAAACTTCTTTTCCTTTAAGTACCCCCTCCTCCCACCACCCTGATGTTATCTCACTATGATGGAGACTGAATAACACATGCATATATCTGAATATATGAAATTATGGGTAGACATGATTGCCAATTTAATCACATTTGTATACTGGATTCCATCAACTATATATATTGTATTCAGTTGTGGTTTATACAGATACACTTGATTGTGTGCAGTATATCATTATATCACTCTAGAGATGTGTGGACTCATTACTATAGAAGACTACATGTAAAGCTATGAGGTCGGGAGAAGAAGTAATGGATTTTCAAGACTAACTCTGGTCAAATACAGGTGTTTGCTTACTTGCTAACATTGGAGTCCAAGCTTTCTATAAAAAGCCACTCGGGTAAACTGTCTGAATCTTGTTAGAGAAATATTTTCTAAGTTGGCTCCTCAGATTTCTGTAAGTTCATAAGCTAGTTGTGAACATTTGAAATTATAGGAGTTAATTTCCATTCTCTTTTAAGTATACTATACTAACCTATACTATACACCTATACTAACAAGTCATTGTATTTGTTTTAACTGGAATTAAGTAATGCAGGTTGGTGCCAGTACTTACATATTTCATGCTGATTAGAGGTTCTGGTTAGCAATTTATCTATTTTTGATTAATTAAAAGGAGGAAAGCCTAATTTTTCACTAGTCTTTGCTTGGAAGACTAAATTTATCAAAGCATGAGGCCCATAGAAAGAAATTAATAAGAAGAATTTCAGCCTAAGGGACTGGGGAAAGGACTTAGAAACAGTGTCTGTATTAATTTAAATTCATTTGTTTTTGTTATTCATTTGTTAACTTATTCATTCAGCCATCATTTACTGAGAACCAGCTCTGTGCAGGGTGATTCAAAGCACTGTGGAAGGATGCTGAGGAGTCCCAGTGCCTGTGCTCTTGTTGAACTTGTAGCATAAGTGTGGGTCTGGATGTAAGTAAGTTTAGCTGACAAAGGGAAAGGAGATGTGGAACTTAAAGTTCCAAAAGCTCCATTCAAGGGATCAGACACACCTGTGTTAACACCTGTCATTGTCATTTAACAATGCAGAACATGGAGCAAGGGGCTTAATTTCATAAAGTTTTTCACTTCTGTAAAGCAGAATGTAGGGTCTACCTCAGAAAGTTACTATGAGGAGCTAATGTGGTTATACCTAGCTGATATAGTCTCATGTGCATACAAACTGCTCTGGATGCTATCTCCTGTGTTGGTTATTGCATCTCATCCAATCCTCTCAGTAAACAGGCGGGGGGTGGTTTGCTTGTCTCTTCTTTGGGCAATGTGACTACTGGGATTAGAGAAGTGAGAAAGTTTAGGCAACCCTGGTCCTCAGGAGCAGAGCGGATAGAACTCAAACCCAGGTCCGTTTTCCATCAAAGCCTGACTTAACTGCATTGTTTTGTGGCTTCTCTGTGATTGGTAATCAAGAAAGCCAAAAGGGTAGAAATGTTTTCCTTTTTGTTAAAGGGTCTGGCATGGCCCTTTCCTTCTAGTTATTGATGCTCAGGCTTGCAAGTGGAATGGGATTGCCCTGTAGGGGTATATTGCAATCCACAAGGGGTTGGGAGAGGCAAGTTTGAATGAACATCTAACTTCTTTTTAAGAAATATAGTGCTGTTTATTTTATTGTAAAGGTGATGAAACATACAATACCTTAGCATATATTTTTATCTACCTCATAATTTAATTTGAACTGTCAGATTAAAAAGGAAAAGACACATATTTATACAAGCAGAGTGTGTTTATGAAACAGAATGAGATTTTGAACTTCTGGATACCCTTCAAAGATACCCTTGTCTGGGGCTTTCATGCAATTGTTGGGTCTGGCCTAGTAGCTTTCAGAAACATTTAGCTGAACTGCTTATTAAAATCAAAGCTTTCATATGTCAGACAGATCTTGCATGCTAATAAAGATGTCTACTGGAATACCATGTGTGTGGTGTGGAATAGAACTAGCTTCCTTTAATACTGCAGTTAGTCTATTCCCTGGTGAGCAATGGAGAGCAACATTTCTGCTAATTATCATAACCAATTAGTTGAAATCAGAGTGAAAAATCTTCCAGGCAAAATCACTAATTCATGCTGCTCACAAGAAGTTATTAAGTCATATATGTTTTGGCCATTTCATAAACCACAGGGAAGAGACCTGGGAAGGATTCTGGCCACAAGGTCATCTTCACTTGTAGAACAACACCTGGAAGGAACTGATGACAGCTGATAGCCAGTGAATGGACACAGAGCATCAGAACACTGCTTTAGGTGGGAGGACAATAGCAATAGAAAAATTACTTCAAAGTGGAGACTCCAGGAGCTTAGAGTCTGCACTCTGCGGCCTTGAAAATGGGTATGGAAAGGTGCCAATGACCTGGAATCTAATGCTAGTGTGGGTCTTGCTTGCAAGGGGAAGTAGAATTCTGAAAACTACAGATGCAGGGCATGAAATTCAAAGCTTATAGGAGAAGAGCACGTAAATGTTAACCTTTTTTTTAAGATGACAAAACAGAGACAGAGTGGAAATGACAGTCACAGCAAATAGCCTGAAGAAGTCAAACCTAGACTTTCCTGATGGTAGGACATCGTGCTATTCTTAGGTCTGGGACCAAGGGAGGAAAGTGCATGGCTAGAATGCACACGCTGTATCATCTGACACATTTTTGGAAGAAAGATCAGGCAGGAAAAACTGGAGCCAAATCCAAGGGGTTAAGTGCAGGAAGCTAGAATGTGGAGCTTCCATAAGACTGCTCATTACTTAGGGGAAGTAAATGTCTTTTCTCATAAATATGTGCAAGTATTTCTGATTATTGTAAGGGATACATCTAGTGAAGAGTAATTCCTCCTTCAATTTGAACTACTGTTGGCCATACTCAATGATCTGGTCACATATATTCTTGTTGTGGAGGAAGGGAGAGCATTCTCATGTTACTGCCTTTTGAGGGTTCATGTTCAAGGTCACTGACTGTGGTAAATTGAGAACACAGAGGCACAAACAGAGTATTAGTTTGACCACTAGGAATAATTGACTATAAGGATGCACATAGTGCCTGGAGTGAAATACTGGCCATTTATTCATTCATTGTCTTCATATATTTGAATTTTCTCCCATGTGTGAAGCACTTATCTTAATAATACCTTCTCAGAGATATAATAATGATAGTTTTCATTAATGTTTACTATGTGCCAAACACTCTCTTCAGTGATTTAAATATATAATCTCATTTACCTTTGTAATAGCCCTATGAGATAGTTCCCATCAGGACAGTCATTTTATAGACAAGGAAATGAGCTTCAGAGAGGTGAGATAACTTGCTCATAGTCTTTCATATAGTAAATGACACAAATGATGCACAAGCATGGTGGGTTCTTGTTCTCTGATGGCATAGAAATAAGACCAGGCACAGAGAAGGCAGTTATATACAGAGAATGTAAAGACCATTCAGAAGAATGAACAACAGGACCCACAAACTGGTTGTCCCTCTTGGGGTATATGGGCTGTTGTTTTATGTTACCCCTCCCCCCTCTCTCTTTTTTGGCCTCCCTTTAGACAGTTTGTCAGATTGTGATTGGTTTGGCTAAAACAGGCAAGACCCTCCCCTGGGCAGTAGCCACAGGATGGCGCTGGCTGGATACATTATGACATTTTCTCCTTTTTCTTCACAGACAGGATTCAAGGTCAATTGTGTGCTTCAAGATCATGTGCCTTTGTCTTGTACACTACATTCTTCTCTAGATACTTACCTCAGGAATATTCTGTATTCCATTTTCTATTCACTCCATCCCTCGCTGATGTTTGCTCAGGTTCTCCTTTTGTAGTTATAAAAAGAAGTTGAGTCAGTAGCTATAATTTACAACTTAAGTGGACTCTGAAGTGTTACCCAGCAGATAAAACTCACACAATTAGGCTTGCACTCAAGACTTGCTGTCAGTGTAGAAAAGAAGAGCAGGAACCAGAAATGCTTAGTTCCACCATAATAATTCATATAAGGTACAGCCTCATTCATGGAATCTTGGTTCATCTATCATCTATGTGTATTTTTAATTAGTTTTTACAACATCAGCATCCTTGGCTTCACACCTAAGTATATACTATACTTAACGTGATTTCTGCAAATTCCCCATTGATCCAGGGATACACAGTCTTGTGAATGAGTAGTGATTCTATGCCAACTTCTCATTTATTCATGCTGGGATGATGAAGTTTTATTGCCATCTATGAGATGAGGCATGGTCTTATTTGAACTGCTGATGAAACTTTCACAGTCTTCAACTGTAGATTCTTTTCCAAGTATCTCTGTTGTCCGAAACATTTGTGAAGGTTGATTTATCAACACTAGTACAAGCCTTAACTACGACAGGAATGGGATTCTCAAAATTTTTAGCGTGTGTGAGGTTCCCAGGCCTCTGTTAGTTGCAGCAAATATAGAGATAAGGGGAAAAAAAGAGATCAGTCCCCCTGTGGACTGCAAAATTTCATGGCACATAGATGCCATTATAGATGCAGAACAGGATGTCACGAAGTACTGAAATGTAATGTTTTTCTCAATAATGTCAGGAGATGTGTGGATTCTTGGTCAGCAATGAGAACCTTGTACAGATTTTTCTGTCAGGTTGCCTGCAATGACCTCAACCCTTAGGGTGTATTATGGGTAATAAGTCTGTCAGAGGTATTTATCTGTGCACTCACTCTTTCCTAGGTATGCAGCAATGTCAGACACGTTGGTTTATCATTTAAATATCTCACTGCCGGCTCTTCTCATCACTGTCAACTTACCCTCCTGAAGAACTGACACATCTAAAAGCTCCATGTCCTTAACACTTGCTAGATTTCTGTGATCAGCTATTGCTTAGGAGTTTAAAGAACATGGCAAGGCTTCCCAGAGATGTTTTACGAGCATTTGAAAATTTGTTTGGGATTAAAATTCTCATCATATACAGCCTCAGAAAATTTATACATGTAATTCTTGGCTGTTTTATGATCAATGGAAGCTTTTTCCAACCCAGACCTTCAAATATGTTGTATCATGACATTTGCTAATTTCTGTAGCCTACCGTCTCAATATTCATACTCACCTCTAGTATTCACCTCTTTATGGGATAGTCCAGCTGGTTTCATGGTTAACAAATAAATCAGCAACATATATCTACTTTATTGTCATTCAATCTATTATGTCTCAACTGACAGCAGTTTTAATTTCCCCAATGAAATGTTTCATTGTTTTTTGTTCAGAATTTTGTTACCCATTGTCACTGTAAAACATCAACAAATTATCTTTCAGATTTATTAAATTGTACACATTAAAAATTCCCATATTGCATTTTATGGTAAGACATCTCACAGACGTGCTATTATTTCTTCAAAACCCTCCATTTTTTGTTGTTGATAAAAAAAGTCTTCTTTCTCTCTGTTCTCTGTTATTCACAGGGGTATCTTGACTTTTTTGTTTGACATGTTTTAGAGGATGATTCAATGCTCCAAAAACCTTTGGTGCCACAAACCCTCAGCCAGCATTGGAGAGACACATGAGTAAGACAGAACTGAAAGCAGAGATCGGTTATGGTGTAGTATAGTTTTGTCACCAAGTTTGGTACCAAACTTGCACACTACAGAATTACATTCAGATCTTTTTGGATTCTGAAATCTGTGTCTTCAATTGGCAAACATGGAAATTGAAGATTGACAGAATAATCAGGACTGACATTTATAAGAATTTTTCTTCAGTTAAGTTTTGAAGCTAGACTGAGTTTTCTTGCAGACCCAATTTTGCTGTGTGACTTGGGCAAGTTGTTTCTGCTTCAGGTGTCCTTTTCTTCAGTGTTGAAATTAAAACACTAATCCTTACCTTGAAAATTAGCAAGAGGATTGAATCACATAGTGGATTTTACTGTATAATCTGATTAGGGATGGATATAATGTTCTTTGTGTTTACACCTCTTTTTCACACTCAAATCAAAAATGAAAAATTGAAATACACCAATGGATGGTGTTAGGTGAGGAAGCAAAGTAGACTCTGAAAAAACTTGTATTGGGGGCTGGGAAGGTGGCTCAGTGGTAGAGTGCTTGCCTTGCATGCCTGAGGCCCTGGGTTCAATTCCTCAGCACCACGTAAGCAAAAAAAAAAAAAAAAAAAAGCCAGAAGTTGCGTTGTAGCTCAAGTGGTAGAGTGCTAGCCTTGAGCTGAAGAGCTGAGGGACAGCACCCAGGCCCAGAGTTCAGGCCCCATGACCAGACTCCCCCCTCCAAAAAAAAAAAAAACTTGTATTGGATGTGGCAGTTGTAAAAACCAAGATCTTTTGCTGTAGGCACTGGGATTTGGGGAGAGAAGTAGTTTTATTCTAGGCCAGTACCCTAACTTTGAGTACCAAACACCAGATATCCTAGAGGATTCATGGTGGGGTATGGTAGGCTGAAAAATGGCACTTTAAAGATGTCAACATCCTAATTTCCAGGTTAGTGGGTATCTTTCCCTAATAGCAGAAGAATATTGTAGGTGTGATTAAACACAATGATATTGAGAAGGTTTTCCTGGGTTATCATGGTGACACAATCTTCTCACACGGATTCTTAAGAGTAGAGACTGTTTTCTGTTTTTGATCCGTAGAGGAAATGTGATGATGGAGGAAGTCAGAGCCATGCTACATAGCTGGCTTTGAAAATGGAAGAAGGGGCCACAGGACAAGGGATGAGGATGGGCTAAGAAGATGGAGGAAACAAGTAAATGAAAGCCTCCCGGAATGCACCAGATGATGTTTTCTGATGCTTTGAGACTCTTTTAGTTCCTGTGCCACTGGAACTGGAAGCATCAGAAAATGTTGGAGCCAGAGTCCTTGAATTACAACTGTTTATTATGGTCACCCCTGAGAGACTTAGTGATTATTTTTAATGCAAAACACAGAGACATCTGTAAGACAGCATTCTTGGTCTTAGCTCTTTAGTCAACTTCCCTGAGTGAGTTTGAATAATTAATTAACCATTGACCTCCTGGGATTTTTTTCCTCTTCTTCAAGAAGATACAATATGTCCATTTCCTTCTCTTCAGTTTTTGCTTTTTCTCTTCTTGCCTTTCCTTCATGTTTTACTTCTCAACTCCTGGGAAGGTGAACTAGGAACTTTCTGTGAAAGTCTTTGAACTTCTTTGCTTCTTTGGGAGACAGAGCATCTGGAAGGGATAATATCTCTTTGAGGAACACCATAAAATACTGATATACTTAACTCTGGGATATGCAATAGGAACTGTGTTGCTTCCAGTCAATACGGCAATCTGTGTACAATATAAAAACTGCCACCTTTAGAACACATGTCCACGAAGAGAACAAGCTGTTGGTCTAAACATGGCCAGCTGTTTCTGAGTTTTTCTGGTAATATTTGTCTATTGCTTGTTCACTTATTTTTTTCATCTGCCAGTACTTTAGGTAACAGATGTCAAAAAATTTAAGAAAGATGTATCTGGGAAGAAAATTGGAAAAAAAGATCTTAAACCACTGTGTTTTTCTCTTGAGGACAGAAAGACAAAAACAAAGGATACTCTTTGGTTTCAGGGCAGAACAATTCAGAAGCCTTCAGAGTGCTGGCAGTGAGTAGCACCATGTTGGAGAACTCTCATACCACAAGTGTTAATGAGATTCTTTCCAGGAAAGACACTTTCTTATTCCTCTTTGTACTCTTGGGTATATTTTTTGCACTCCCTGTTCAGTATTTAATAATAGCTAATATTTATTGAAAACTTGCAGGTACTCAGATATCACGCTAAGTCCTGAGGGCATACTGGGATATTGGGATAGAATCTCAGTCTTAGAGCTGAGACAGTCAACCTCACACAAATTTCTGCTTAGAAGAGCCAAGATCAAATCAAAGTTGGTATGCCACCGCTTGGGTGCAGAGACTTGTCCCAGTTTTCTACTTCTAACCATACAGCCATCCTTCACTACCTCGTCCTCTGTGAAGCCCCTCTGTCTTTTACCTCCTGCCCTAGGATGCACTGGTGAGTTCTCACAGAGTGAGTTCTCACAGAGTGAGTTCTCACTGAATGAGTTCTCACAGAATTCATTCAGAGCCTGACTCTGTGCTCTATCTCCTTATGCAATTGTTACCTCCTCTAGTGTGGTCACTGGCAGCTTCTGGAGCACCAATCACTCCAACCTTGTAGGTCCTGTTATGAACTGAAGAACAGCACAGAGTACAAGACAGAGAACCCACTTTTGCTGAAGGGGGCCCCTAACTCTATTCTTGACCAACATGCCAACTTTTTAGTGAGATAATTCCCTCTTCCTATCACCTGAAAAAGACATATTTCCTCCCTCCCCCGCAGATACCTCTTTGTTTTATTTCCCTAATAGTATGTGTCCCTATCAGACACTAAGTAGTTTACTCACTAAGTAGTTTATTGTCTGATCCTTTTCCCCAAGCATGTGAACTCTAGGAAGACAGAACTGTGCATCCCTCTTGCTCACATTGTCAAGAACAATGGTTGCCATATAAAATATTGTGTTGGAAAAGTGCATGAATGACTATCCTAAAATGATCTTAAAATGATAGGTAAATGGAAGTAAATGAATATTGAGTATCTGCTTTGTGGCAGACACCATCCTGACACCTATACAGTAGCAAGCACTGTAAATTAATTAAAAAATATGGACTCTTGTCTAAATAATCCTTTGATTACTTGGTCAATATGTCAGTGATCCTATGTCTTGTTACAAACATACAAATACACAGTGTATATGACACTTTTGGTCCACAGTTCATTATTTGCAGATATAGTATTTCTTCTGGCAACTCCTCTGATTTTTATGTACAGTTGTCTACATCCTCCAGACCTTAGGATGTGTGGTCCTCACATGACTCCATGCTCAGCATAAAGATGGGAAGCACAGGCCATCCCTCTGTCAATTAGCACAACATCTTTCCTCAGAGGAGAAGGAAGATGTACCAGTCAGAATAAATATCAGGATTTGCACAATTAACAGTCCCAAACATGCATTTGTGCACATGTTACTGAACATGAGCAGTAAGACAATTCTACTTCTGGACAACCAAGTTCTCAGGTTCCTGTTTTGTTTTTCCTTCTTTTCTTTTTGAGACGAGGGCTCACTATTTCTTATAGGCTGGCCTGAAACTATGCTGAACATCTTGATTGCTACAAATATAGGTATGAACCACAATATCCATCCAGGTGTCTCTGTGAGAATACCATTTTACTAATAAGAATCTAGAATAAAAGGAGAATCATTGAATTAGAAAATATCTGCTGGATTTTGCTTAAGCTTACCCCAAAGTATGTTATCTTGTTAAGTTTATTCTAAAACTATATGGCTTTCTATTACTGGTTTGTTTAAAGTACCTAATATTTTGCTTAACATATTATAAATTTTTTATGTACCACAACTACTTACTCCTTCACAATAGCTTTATTAGATTAACAATTTATGGCTGTACCATAAAGTCCTTAAATGAAACTAGTTTAATTAAGAAAAAAAGAATCTAGAATATCTAGATAGCACATCCTCACATAATTTAGAGTGTGTTTAAACACATGACAAATTCCACATACTGATACTGAAGTTAGGCACAGTGCATGCGAGTTGTGACTTGATGTGAACTGTGTGGTATGGAGGTCATCTTTAGAGAAACTTCCTTAGCACAGACTTTAAAAAGTCAATTGATTTCTTCAAGATCATCCTTTATTTTTACTTAGTGCACCTAGCCTACTCGAAGGAGTAGGAGCAACAAGGGTTCTTATATTATGTTCTTGGAAAAGAGGCAATCAGGGCTGGGAAGGTGGCTCACTGGTAGAACGCTTGCCTTGCATGCATGAGGCCCTGGGTTCGGTTCCTCAGCACCACATAAGCAAAAAGAAAAAAAGCCGGAAGTGGCACTGTGGCTCAAGTGGTAGAGTGTTAGCCTTGAGCTGAAGAGCTGAGGGACAGTGCCCAGGCCCAGAGTACAAGCCCCACGACCAACCCCCCCCCCAAAAAAAAAAGAGGCAATCAGTTTTTATTATCAAAAATTTACCCCAAGCTTAAGTAAATACTACTCTTGAAGCCTTGGAATTCATAAGATACACTTATTTTCCATTTATGTAGATTAAGCAAAAAAAAGGTTAAAGAAGCAATGTACCATCTGTAATGTTTATACTCCTAAACACAGAAGTCCACAGACATGATTGATTCTCTGAAGAGGATTGGAGGTACTGGAAATTATGGATTTTGCTTGGGTCTGGTTGTTTCCAGTCGAAGTCATTTCACAGTTCTCAATTCAGACAGTGAAATCTGAGAATTTAAGACTTGTGGCTCTTGAATCTTAGGGCTTTTAAATAATAGTTTTGGGTGTTTGTTAAAAAATACAAATTCTCAGCCTTCACTCCAAAAGATTCTGATTCAACTCTGCATTTTCAACAAGCCTACCTCCCCCTGGTGACTATGATGTGATAATCTCCAAAATATTGTTTAAGGATTACAGATTTTGAAATATAATTGTCCAATAAAAATGAGAGAAGACATTTGCTGTGTGAATTATTCAATGCTTTCATGGAACACTAAAAGCCAATGATGATCACAGTTCTAGGAATGCATAGCATTTGGAACCAAAGCAACCTGTCATCTTCTCTTTAGTGTTCAATCTTGTTATTGGTTTAGAAGAAGTTACCCCTATGAGAAAAGGCAAGCACATAAAGGTTCAGTGTTTCAGGGGGGAGGTTTGGAGCCCAAAGTGTCTTTCCTTCTAAGTTTCCATTAGGATGAAAGAGGCAGGCTGGAGCTCAGACAGCTACTCCTTTGTCTTCATCTAGAAGTGACAATGGAGAGACACTCAACGTCGATGTCAGCAAAGAAGAGTTGGAAAATATTCTGGAGCATCAATAATTCATCAGTCTGCTTTCTTACATCCCTGTCAGACTAAAAGGAAGAAATTTTCTTCCTAAGATAGATACACACAACATTAGGTAAAAGAAAAGATAGAGAAGGAATGAACATACATGCATATATTTGTGACTCCTCTGTGACACTCAGGGAAAGGCTTTGATAGATTAAGTGGCTTCTCAGGGTCATATAGCTATTATTCCTAATTATCCTCCATTTTTAATAAACTGCTCTAAGATGCAAGGTCTTTAGACAACACTTTATTACTGTGTTTCAGAGTGTTCTGGGGTGGGGGCAGGCTTAGCCCAGTGGTTGGGGGTCTTTTTCACATGTCTGTAGTCAGGTAGCAATGGAGCTTGGAGAGATGCAAAGTCTCAGTGCAGTCAGATGCTCAGGATGCCCTTTTCATTCACATGCTTGCGATCTTGGGGTTTGGCCTTTTCTCTTCCCGTTTCACAGCTCATACTTTGAGGTCTTGCTGGAGACTTTGTACAGTATAGTAGACTTACATGAGAGTATCAGGTAATTGTATGGTACCTACATTTACATGATAGATGACTTCTCAAATAGCAGAGGAAGCAACTCCTAGGCTATGAGTGCTGTTCTTAGGACTGGTACATTATTCATACCATATTCTATTGATCAAAGCCGTTTATAAAGTTCTCCCAGATCTAAAGAGCTAGAAAATATATTCTTTATAAAATATACTCTATGGCAAGGTCATATTTCAGAAAAAATGGAATGGAAAATATCTTTGTATTCACTTTGGTATGAGTTTCTTTTACATGTGGGAAGGATGCACTAGTAAGAACAGCTAGTAATTTATTTAGACAAGAAATGTATTCATTATCTTACTTATGTAACTGTAGCCCCTCAGTATATCACCTTGTCAATAAAATTACATTTAAAAAGTTAAATATCAGACCTTGTGCTAAGTTTAGCATATACAGTTCATATGCATATTCATTCCTGGTTTATAAACATATATCAGTCCTTACAATGGCCATACTTGACTGAAAGTAAGACTATGATCCCATTTTATAGATGTAGACACACAGGTTTAGAGCCTAAAGTAACTTGATCTGGGAGTCTACAATCTACTATGTGGTAGAACTGGAGTTCACGACAGAAAGGCTGACACCAAGAGCTCACTCTTTTTTTTTTTTTTTTTTTTTTTTTTGTCGGTCGTGGGGCTTGAACTCTGGGCCTGGGAGCTGTCCCTCAGCTCTTCAGCTCAAGGCGAGCGCTCTACCACTTGAGCTACAGTGCCACTTCCAAGAGCTCACTCTTGTCTGAGGCCAAAGCCCACGTTCTCCATTTCACACTTCCGCATCCTTTTCTATTCAGGCTCAAATGACCCCATTAAGACTTTAGTTAATAGAACCAAATCATATCTCAGTGCAATCAAGGAGGAAAAAAGTAGGAAAATTGGTTGGAATACAGGATTGGAGTTGCATGAGAGCTGGGGTTTCAAGTATGATTCCTTCTGTGTTCTAAAATTTCCAGATTGCTTCCTGGGACTGATCTAAGAACAGGTGTCATGCAAAAGTAGGTGGAGGCCAGAAATAGCTAATTTGAGGTGGCGTGTGCAAATGCAATTTCAGTCGAGATGATTTTGGCAAGACCATGGGGTGGCCAGACAGGAGAAGATGAGAGAGCACAAGGTGCTTCTGCCCTTCAGTCACCCGAAGGCCCCAAAACTGCAGTAAGGAATTTTTGCAAGACCTCGATGACTATCTGAGCTGCCTGAACTGGTTCATGCTGTGAGGTAATGTTGAAGCTCCATGTTTTGTGTCAATTCTGTTTACTTAAGGAGAGGAGAGATATGGCCAGGCTTACCTACCAGTGAATAATGAGATTACCTGTCATTGCCAGCAGGCCATGCAGCCCTCCCAACTCCAACAGTGGAGTGTGGTTACATCACTTGTCTCTTTTGCTTTTGCTGCCTTTGCCAGCATAAGCAAGTACCTAAGGGAATGTCTAGATACTGATGCTCAATAAATATTTGCTAGGTGAATGAACTCCTGAATCCTTTACTCTTCAGTATTTAGTATATTCATGAGGTAATATGAGAATTTCCCTCTAGTTCCTGAGGCTGATAATTGCTCGGTGGTCCTCAAGTCCTTTGTTAACATCAAGAATTCTAAATGGGACAATTTTACCCACCCAGTTGATATTCAAGTATTTTGAATATCAACTCTGTCTCTCTGCATAAGACCTTGTTGCTCTTCATACATAGCTAATCTCAGTAGCATAACATTATGTAAAACTTCTTTAAAAGTTTAGCTTAGAGGGGCGATATAGTAATCCAATGGATATACTAGCTGTCCACAACTAAGCATGTTTAGTATGTAAGGATTTTGTCATTCACGTACCACCAAGCAGGGAGCCTTTCTGCTCTTTTTGGAGAACAATATTCTATTTTTAAAAACTGTTCCTAATAGGAACACTATTCAGACTATAGATTAGAACTAAAAGCAGTGAGTGTTTTGCTTAAGATAAGCAGAAATGTGAGAGACCCAGGAAGGACTCATCCCACATCTTCTCAAACCCTCTTCTGATTCCTGCTCACCTCTTCTAGTCTCTTTCTGTGTATGGAGTGGTTTCTGTCTCTCTGTCTAGTACTGGGGATTGAACTCAAGGTCTCACCCTTGCTTTAAGCCATTTTTTTAAACCTGTTATCTTTTGGTTCTTTTTTTTTTTTTTTTTTTTGATAGAGTCCTATACTTTTGCCAAGGCTGTCCTTCAACTTCCAGAGTAGCTGGGATTACATTGCCTTTCCCAATTGGTCTGTCTCTAGTGACCCAATTTCCTTGATCTAGTTTTCACAGTTACCTTCATTCACCTGGTGGTGGACATTGGAATTTCTTGAGATTTGGTCCTATGTTCTCCTTCTTCTTCCAAAATATTTTACTCTGGCATTCTTTTCAAATATCCCAACTTTGTTACTGCATACCAAGGATGTTACTCAGGTCGTATCTCCAGATTAGATTCTTCACTGAACTCCAGGCTCATGAGAGTTCTGCTTGGATACTATAACTTGAACATCCCAGTATTGAAGATGAGCTTATGGTTTTTCCTTTACTCGCCACTGTCACATTCTTCTTCTTCCTCTCTTAGCACCTATTAATGAAAAGGAGCTGCAAAATCTAGAAACTTAGAAATCATGCTTGACACCTCCGCTCTTTCATTCCTATACCTAATCTACTTGCAATTACCACTTAATTTAAACTCCTCAATATTGCTCCAACTATTCCATTTCTCTCCAGTTATACTTCCATATCATTCGAATACACTATTGTTTTTAAACTCTAATTCACCTTTTTAGTTGACTATTTACAACCATACAGTTCTTGTTTTTAGCAAAATACATTTTCACAAACAACACAACAACCAAGCAACCAAGCAACCACCCATCCATCCACTCCAGTCCCACTTATCACCTCTAACCCTGGCTCATGATGTCTCTATCACATGTATCACTGTCTGAAATAGTGAATGTTTCTTGTGTGTTTATCTATTAGTTTTTTCTTTATAAGGCAAGAAATACAATGGTGCATCATTTTATGTGTGAACTTGAGTAGTCTACTGGAGGCCTTGATAGTTGGTTGAATAGTATGTCTGATATGTTTATGAGGGCAATTCTAGAAGAGATTATCATTTGAATTTGTTCCTGGAGTAAAGTCAACAGCCCTGCCTCCTGCCCACCCTCCCTAACCTCCCCAACCCCACCCTTGCCTCAAGTGAATAGATTTTTCCAATCCATTGAGGGACTGGTTAGAATAGAAAGATGGAGTATGGTTGCATCAACCTTTGCTTAGACTGAGACATTTATCATCTTCTACCTTCTGTGTTCACATTTTTAGGCCTTCTGATGTAGACTTGACTCTACAGTATTACGTTACAGGCTTTCAGGCATTTGAATTGCATTATCAGTCTTTTTAGATCTCAGACTTAGTCAGTAAGCAATTACCTATAATTGCCTAAGTCAGTATCTTATGATACATTTCTTTATATATTTACATCTAATATATTTATATCTATATTCATATCACCTAAATGAATCTGTTTGCATTGAGAAACAGAAACAAAAAAACCTCATCCTTTTTCTATCTGTCTGTCTTAAAAAGGATATACTGACTTTGTTTCTAATACAAATTCCATGAGGAAAGAAAGCATGTTTTGTTCACTGTGAAATTCCTCATTCCCAGTAGAGTACAAGATTTATAATACATTCCTCATAAATAAATAACAAATGGCTGAATTATGGCAATGGACTGCCAAGTCATTTCCTTAAATCCACTGTAAAGCCATCCAATCCATCCTTTACTCTTGAGAGTTAAAATTTCCAAGTAGGGATTAGTTTATCTCAGGTCTCTTCTTATTTAAAACACTTCAAACCTTCTCTTTGGTTTTTCAACCAGATAAAAACAAATGTATTTAACAAGTATACAAAAGACTCTTGTCTTTCGTAAAGATGCATGGCAGGTAACAAGGGATTGGATTTTCATTTTGACATTTCTTCTCAGAATAATCTTGAGCAATTAGCTAATTTCTTTTCTTTTCTTTTTGTGCTAGTACTTGGACTTGAATTGAGTCTCATTTGACATTTTTGCACAAGTCTAATGCTCTGCGACTTGATCACACCTCCACTTTTGGCTATTTACTGCATAATTGGGATTGCTCATCTTTGGAATTTGTCTGCCAGGACTGGCTTCAAACTGGAATCTGCAGATCTCAGCTTCTTGAGTAACTAGAATTACAAGTGTGAGCTGCCAATGCTTAGCAAATCTCTTAAGGATTGCTTCCAAATTTGTGGAATGGTGGCACTTAATGTAACTGTGCTGCCTCATAAAGGTGCTGTGATAATTGTATAAGGGCTCAGAGTAGAAGTGACACATAGAGATGTGTCAGCTGGTCTGTGGTACCTCTCCAGTCACATCTTTCCATTTACTCTCTGACTCAAAATCTTGCTTTAGTTCTCCTTTTCTTTTGCTGATTTCATTGTCTCCTAGTCCCCTCTCCCTGTACCTGCTGAACTCTCATTCACACTTCAGATCCCAGATCAAGAAGTCTTTCCTTGGAGAAATCTTTCTGTATTTCTCCAGGTTAAGCCAGTTCCTAGAATTAGTAGGAAGAAGAAGCGGAAACTCACTATCATTGCTTTAGATACAGGTAACAGTGGTCAAATTGTATATATAAGGGATACATACACATTAGGTATCCAATTTCAATTACATACTCATGTATGAATATTGTTTTGTGAGCTTATAAAACTGTACTGACAAATTTTAAAAAATTCCATGTGCTAAAAGAGGCATAACTAACACTTGGGAGAGCTGGAAGAAATAATAAAGGAAATGAATCATTTGAATATAGAAAAGTATCTGGAAGCGACATGGCACCCTGTATGCTAGCACATCTAAGGGGCCTATAAAATCCCTAGACTTATTTCATAAATGAGGTGATGAGCGCAAATGAATGCAAATAAAGTCATGAAACGAGACCAAATGTGGAAATCTGTGAGGAGCATAAGAGAAATAGGATATCTTGTTTGACGCACCCAGCTAAAAAAACATGGCAACTGATCCACATGCTTGAAAGGGCTCCCACTTCCCAGTACCTGTGAGAAGGAAACTGTGACTACGAGAATCAACAGAAGTGGTTACCGTTTGTACAGTGGCAGGTCCCTGATCTCTGAGACGATTGGGATAGACATGTTCTCTTATGGTGGTCAAATCTGCAACCATACAACTCCCCTGCAGCATCGGAATGCCAGGGGAAATCATAATTTCAGAGAAATAAAAATCAATGAAGAGCATTCTTCTTTTTTCTCTTGCTGAGATTAAATTGTGTTGACACAAAGTGCAATCCATGGCTTTACGGTCACTCTGTGAATTTGCACTTCATAGATCAGTGGTTTATATACTTTATGTTTTTTAAACCAGGTAATAGCTAACAATAAATTTCCCAGTAAAAACACACAGAAAATTCACATGCAGAAAAGAAATACAAAAGATGCTGCTCTGGTTAAGTCAGGGGAGGAGGCCCTGCCCTGCCCTCCCAGCTCTTGCTCTAGAGTGGTTTGCTTGACAGTGACTCCAAGAATTCCAAGGGCTCTGTGAAACTCTGCTTGAAATTCACCACCCAAGAGCTACTGAGTTCCCACTCTCTACAGTACTTGATAAGGAGGTGCTCAGAATTGTCTTTGGATACTTTGCCATTAATTTGGACCTTAGTCTTGATAGTGTTGGCTTCTTAATTCAAGGGGGCAAGTTGGCTATGGACTTTGCAACCTATAGGTCACCCACATTTTCCCACTCTTTAGTTAGGTTGCTGAGTGAACAAACCATACATACATATATGTGTATGTGTACACACATACACACGTCTACCTGTAGCTTTCTCCATGGTGTTCTCTTTGCCTCCAGTGCTGATCTTTGTTCCAAAACTGTTCAAAAATCATCACAATAGTTTCTTTCTAGGCAGCCTTTCCTCTTCTCTACTGGAGAAATGCTTATTCTACTTTTCTTTCAACATTGAAGGCTTTGCATAGGCTAGTATGTATTGTGCTCTGAAAATCTGAAATGTAAAATGTCTAAAATAAGAATTTTTTAATACACATTCTTATACAGTTTTAGATTTTGAAATACTTCAGATTCACATTAAAGAAGAGTTTAAGCAAATATAAAAACCCAAACCAGAAATTCTTCTACTCCCAAGCATTCAGATGGATACTCACCCTGTATTTTACACTGCATGGAAATGATTGCTTATTTGTTCTGCCTGTTCATTAATCGAGCGCCTATAATATGTCAGACATCGCTGTAGAAGTTGGAGACCTGGCGATAAACAAAACATGTAAAACTTATGAGACCAAAGCTTCCTCAAGAGAGCTCTTCTCATTTTCACTTCAGCTACTCCATAGCCCATGTGTGGCTCAATGCGCTCAGATGAAATGTCACAAGATCTGTTATTCCAGTACCGATCACAGTTCATGTACCTAGACAATAGCATTGAGCCAGGAAGATAATTATCTATTTCCCATATAGTTTGGAAATCCTTATCATGAAGGCCCACGTTCTTCTGGCTTCATTTATGTCACACAGGTAGCCTTTGTTGAAGACCAGCTCCCACCATGGTCTACTTGGTGTTGCCATAATGAATTTCATGAAGCATCGTGAAGAACGCAAAGAGGTTTATTGGCTCGTAATTTTGGCACTATAAAGTCCAATCTGCACATTTGCAGTGTCCTAAGAGGGAGGGCATCTTTAACTATGCCACAACCTGACAAGTGCAAAGGAAACTGGCAGCATGCAGAAAGGGTTTGTGTGCAAACAAGGCAAAAGGAGACCTGAGAGGAGCTAGGCTAGCTCTTTTTGCAATAGCCTGTTCACTCAGGAGCTCATCGACATGTGCCTAACCCGGCCCACTCCAGAGAGGTAGCATGACTCCGTGTATGAAGGCTGAATCCCCCTGACATGTCCCATCACATCAAGTCTTCCACCCTGGTTCCAGGATCCCCAGCACATGGAGAAAATCCTCACCCACACATCTGCAGCACCCTACCTGCCAAAACTGTGTCTTTAGGAAGTCTGAGGAAGAAAGTGTTCTTGTTTCCATTACCTTGTGGGTTTCTATGGAAGAGAAAGGCATGCATAGTGCTTCAAGATAGAGGGTGGGCTATTCATCTCCATTGTTCTGTGTAGTAATGCTCCCTTCATCTTTATTGTGGTATAGTTGCTCATTGTGTGAACACACTGTAACCCATTCATTCATTCTGCTGTGCTAGGCATTTGAGCTGTTCTCTAGGTAGGATAGTTGTGAATAATGCTGATATGTAAATTTTTATTTGTTTTTTATACACTTCTATGTTTTTATACGTATACACATTTGTTGTATAATGTACCTGAGGGAGCAGAACTCATTCATCACATGCAAGTATTTTATTTGTGAATTACTCCCAGAAAGTTTTTTTTTTTTTTTTAAAGTGATTACCCTGATTGATACACCCTGTGAGCCTATGGGAAGTCTAAAGGTTCAATACCCTACCAACAGTGGTATTGTCTTTCTTCTTCATTTTAGTCACTCCAGTGGGTTTATGAAAGGTTATTATTGTACAGTTAGCTTGCATTCCATAGATGGTCAACAAGATAAAGTGTTTTTCTATGTGCTTGGGGCTATTCAGGAGGGTGAGCCATACATCATTGTCTGTCTAGGTCAGTCCTGGCTTGCTTCTGTTGCCTGGTATGATTATTAGATGGGCCCCTTTTACTCTCAGAAGTCATGTTTGCTTCAACAACACATTGCGGAGCGACACTACATAACATATGCTTTTAAAATGAGTACTTGTTCAAGAATTTTGATCATGTTTCTATTGTGTGGTCTGTTTTATTTCCTCACTTATATTAAGAACTATTTATGTAATCTTCTTAAAAGTTGTAACTTATTTGTTGGTTATATAGACTACATCCTGTGTCACGACAGGATGAATTCTGAATTCATTCATTCATTTTAGTGTTGTTTATCATATCCCTAATTCATTTGGTTTAAACAATAATTAGATTGACTTTTTATTCTTTGTCAGTCATGGGGCTTGAACTAAAGGCGTTGGCAATTTCCTGAGCATTTTGGCTCAAGGCTGGTGCTCTACCTTTTTGAGCCACAGCCCCCTCCCAGTTTTTTGAGTAGTTCAATTGGAGATAAGAGTCTCATGGGGACTTTTCTGCCTGGGCTGGTTTCAAACTGTGATCCTCAGATCTTAGCCTCCTGAGTAGCTAGGTTTACCGCTGTGAGTCACCAGCATCGGGCTGACTTTCTTCTTCTTCTTCTTTTTTTTTTTTGTTATGGGTCAGATGCTGAAATCTTGTTTTAGCCCTGGTGGCCTGTGGATGATGATGAGTCATGATTTGGTGGTGTGTATTGTGTCTATCTGTCCTCTAAGAAAATTCTAAGCAAACTTGAAGGATAGACAGGGATTTTCAGTCTGTCTCTTCCTCTCCTACAGGACTTTTTTTCTCCTTTATGGCTCTGCTGGAACTGATCTCTGAATTATGCCATTTATTTAATTTTTAAATTAAAAGGAGTAAGTTAATTTACAAAGGAAAAGAAGAAAGAAGAGTTAGAGTGAATTCTGAAGAGAAAGGGAAACCCAAGTTGGGTATCCCATTATGTCGTTTTATTTTATAATTAATCTCTTAACCTACAAGATTTTTTAGATAATGATTAAGTAGCATGTATTATATAAAGACGTATGACACCAAACCTGCAGAATAGATGCTTGACGTGCACATTTTCATTTTTCTTTCCTTTATCCTCTTCTTTTTTCTTGTCTTCTTTATTACTACTGCTATTAATATTGCTATTTACTATTATTAGTCCTCTTTCCTTTCTGTTTTGAGAGTCATGAATAGAATTCTTTGAGCTGAAAAACATATTTAGTACACATGAAACAATAATAAAGGAGTATACAATCAAGTACAAAAGTATGTGCATGTGTATGTACATGTGTATGTGTGTGTGTTTGAGGGAGAGAAAGAAAGAGAGAGAAAGAGAGAGTAGGAGTGTCACAAGTTAAGAATCTGATAAAAATTCAGAGATAGGAAAAATTGCCCATAAACCATGAAAAAAGCACAAAAGAATGATTTCTTCCAAGCTCATGTGAAAAGATAATATTCATCAACTCTTCGATATAACTGCATGATGAAAGATTGCTCGTTATCCTTGAAATCTTTGAAGTGAGTGTTTTCAAATTTCAGTTGTTCATCCACTAGAAGCAGACATCTGCAATTTGAGGAGTGAAAACAAGCGTCACATCATGTTCTTCAAGTCTTTTCTTCTTTTTGTTATGCACTCATAAAACCAGGCCAGTCAATGACACATCACCCTAATTGATTTTAATTAGTTCCCTTCCCCCAGTCCAGATAAAATAACACTGAGAGAACATGTACCCAGGTGGTATCTGTAAGCACTGCTGAATTGGAAGTACCTAGGTTATCTATAGCAAATAAAGATGGATTACAACAGCTTTGATGAAAATGATATCTTTCCCATTATCACAGTCACTTGCAGTAAAGTATAGCAAAGAATAAGAGCTTGAAGTAGGATCATATTTTTTACCTGACAAGTATAAGAAGAGAGTCTACATGTATGATTATTTTTTTGCTGTTATTTGTTACTTTGTGGTGCTGACGATTGAACCCAGGGATTGCCCAGGTTGGTCAAGAGCTCTACCAAGTGTGGAATTGCTCCTTCCCTCTTGATCAGTTATTGATAACCTCCAAATGGGACATTTGCTTCTGTTCCTCTCTCCTTGCATACACATTGATGCTCCTTAATGTGTAAATGGAATTCAGAGAAATCCCACTTGTCTATACACAGGAATTTAGGAATTTAGTTCTAAATGATGGATTCCAGGTCTATTCATCAGTCAGATTTAATTGGTATGAGATGGGATCTGGAAATTCTAATTCTTTTTAAAATTAAAAAAAAAATTCTTTTTTGGGTCCGGGCATGGGGCCTGAACTCTGGGCCTGGGCGCTGTCCCTCAGCTCTTCAGCTCAAGGCTAGTGCTCTACCACTTGAGCCATAGCGCCACTTCTGGCTTTTTTCTTTTTGCTTATGTGCTGCTGGGGAATAGAACCCAGGGCCTCATGCATGCAAGGCAAGCACTCTACCACTGAGCCACCTTCCCAGCCCCTGGAAATTCTAATTTTTATAACATTCCTCTCAATCAGGATTTGGAGCCACTGTTCTACTAAATAAGGACAACATTTCTTAGCATGGCACTGAGGCCCTCTGGAATATTCCCACCACCTTGATTTCTCCTTCCCAGCTTGTGCCTTGCTATTTCTCTTATGTTCAAACCAGGTACCAAGAGCCCTCCAAACATGACAGGTCTAGGGTAAGACTTTTTTGTACCAGCTGCCTGTTTTGTGAACTTGACAACTTTAGAGGGCTAGTTCAATCTACACCTCTGTTTGAGGGCTAGTTCAATCTACTCCTCTGTTTCTGGGTTCCCCAGTAACCGCCCATCTGCCTTCAGGATTAACTGACATCCCTCTTTGTGTTCCCATAATAACACCGAACATTTATTTCATCTCTGTTATAGTTACAGTGACAAATTTTCCACTCACAGAATTGGCACAAACAGCCAAATAGTGGGATAAAGTATTTTAAAATAGAACGGAGCATTTAAATTTATTTTTCTGCTTAATTTTTTAAAGTTTACAGCCAAGATTAAAAATAATACTTGTTATATCAAGAAATATCAAAGTGAGCTTAACAGTCCCCCCCTCCCCCCGCCCCCCGCATAACTTTCCCTAGAGCCATAAAAATACCTCCGGTCTTTCCTTCCTAATCTAGCCCCATTTTTCTGAGGTAGTAGTTTAGAAAAAAAAAATGAAAAGTTTTGACCAGATGACACAAAATTTGGTAGAATGAGAGGAAGTTCCTGTTTTTGTTGCCAGTTACCTATTATCCCCACCATAGGTAAAAGCTGTTGCCTGTTTTCTATATTCTAGCAGAGATATTGTGTGTGTGTGTGTATGTGTATGTGTTGTATTTTCAGATGTATATTCAAATTCGCACAAACATAGACTCCATAAATTATGGGTACATATCGTACCTTGCTTTTATTACTTAACAATTTATCTTGAAGATTTATTCCATATCAGTACACAAAGTGATTTCTCATTATTTTTGGTGGCATATTATTTCTTGCCATTGGCTATTCTATAATTTACTTAACAAATTCGGTATGCTGCTTAACTTTTGCTGCTATAAATAATTCGGACACACACATATATGGGACTTTTTAATTTTATGGTACCAGCACACTTGTGGATAAATTATCAGAACTGAAATTTTTGCTGTGTAAATTTTTATATTTGGTGGTAGTACTGGGGTTTGAATTCAGGGCCTAATGTTTGCTAGGTAGATACCCTGCCATTTGAGGCCAGAGTTGCAGCCCTTTCTGTTTTAGTTATTTTTCAGATAGAAACTTTGTTTTTAACTTCAGACCACAATTCTCTTACCCCCATTTCCTACATTGCTTAGAATTACACGTATAAAATACTACAACTGGCTTCTTATTTGATATAGACTTGTTATTGACTTTTGACCAGGCTGGCAAAGAACTGTAATCCTCTTATTTCTACCTCCCAAGTAGCTGGGCTTATAAGCATGAGACACCTGGCTTGTAGCTCAGATTTTTCAGGTTGTTCTTTATAGAAAATACAGGAAGCTTTGTTCCCTCCACAAATACAGTTGGTAAATGCTAGTGTTACTAAGATTTTTTTCCTTTTTGCCAATGTGGTATTTAAGGGATGGCATCTACTCATAGCTTAATTAGTATATGACATTTTAATGAAGGTGCACATCTGTTCATAAGATGAAGAGGTAGCTATGTTTTCTGTAGGAGATTTCACTGTGATTTTCCACACATGCATAGCATGAACCCCCTTAATTGTTCTCTTATCTCCTTCCAAACCTTCCCTGCCTTTCTCACATTTAAAGGCTGTGGAGGTAGGAGGGAAGAGGGGGCAGAGGAAAAACAAAGGAGGAGGTAACAGTGATTGATAGGAAATGTACTCATCACCTTGGTCATGTAACTGTAACCCTTCTGTACAGTATTTTTACAATAAAAACCTTATTAAAAAAAGGTTTTCATTTTTCCACTTTCATAGTTGCATATAACATACTTTGAACACATTTAACCCTGTCAAGCTTTTCTTTTTATTCTCTCCCTCCCACTGGTTTCGATTCCCAAATAACTCCCAACTTTATGTTCATGTCATAATTTTTCATAGGTCTACATTCTGCAACTCCTTTAATTTCTTTTTGTAGCTTCACTTGTTTTTTGTTTTAAACTTTTTGATATGACCCTTCTTTTATGATTGTTTTCTTCCAGAATCAACTCTTGACTTCTATAGGCCAATGATGTGTACTTCTCTTTGTTGTATGGCTATAATGGGGTTGAACAAAGTTCAATTGGATAACAATTGGATAACAATTGGATAACAATTGGATGCATTTTTATGCTGGTAAGTTTTCAAGACTATGTTTTCCTAGTAGATGCTCTTTTCTATTTGGATTTTCATTGCTGCTTCTTTAAGTAGTAAATGTTGTATATGTGGGAGCTATTTTTGATAATTATGAAAACGTTGAACGTGGTGAATTCTTTGGAAAAGTAGCCTTTGATGTCTGATTCATGTGGAAGTGAAGCTCGAGCATTTTCTTAGGAGAGCAAGGATTCCCCTGTTTCAATATTAAATTTTTCTTGACAGCTGGTTGTGTGCATGAGTTCTTTTAGCATAGACTATTCCCAGATCAACAGATAGCAGCCAGTGTTGCAACTTTGGACTCAGATTTCCTTCTAAGCAATCTCATAGTTGTCCTTTGTGATAAAAGGAAAGGCTCAGAGATGATTCCCTCACCAGATTTTAGATTCCTATTCGAATTGTTGCAAAAAGGAGCTAGCTGTTGTGACCCTCAGGATAAACTATTTGCTTTTCAAACTGCTCTACTGTCTCTGAGATTCAGAACCATAGACATTCTTTGTAGATATTTCTCTAGGCTCGAATTTAAATATACAAGGCAGCTCTTTCTCACACATATGAAGTCAAATTATTATTCCCATTTTACAATAACAAAAATAAGAGCTCAATGAAACTAAGCCAGACCATACAAGGTCACTTAATTAATTAGTGCTAGAATTGAATTTTAAAGCTGAGACCATAGCTGTAGGTGTAGAGGAGTGTGTGTGTGTGTGTGTGTGTGTATGTGTGTGTGTATGTGTGTGTGTGTGTGTGTGTATGTGTGTGTGTGTGTGTATGTGTGTGTGTGTGTATGTGTGTGTGTGTGTGTATGTGTGTGTGTGTGTGTGTGTGTGTGTGTGTGTTGAGTATAGGGATTTTAATTTCTAACTAACTTTTTAGTTTACAACTTTACTCATGTGTCATGGTTTGTTCTCTAGTTGATGTAGGTTGAATCTTCTATGCTCATGAGATGATAAATCCTTGAATTTAAAGAATATGTTTTCTATTTCTAGATTATTAGGAGCATCATATGCTTGGTAGATAATTGCTTTACTTCTGCTACTGGATGAAAAGAAAGAAGGGTAAAAACCAGATAAAACTAGAAATAGGAAAACATCGGAAAGAATGAATTTTACCAGCTTTATTCCTGTGAAAGCTATCCCCACTTCTATTTGAAAAAGGTCTAAGTGACATGTCATGAGTTCCACATTACAGTCTTCATCCATTCCCATCATTTTATAGTTGTGGAGTCTATCTTTACTTGGAGATCCTACATTGGCAGACTTAATTGCTTTCTCCATAAAATCCTACTTGTGCTATTTTAGAACCAGTCAGGCACCACATGTAAGGGGGGGGGGCTTACTTGGTGAGGTGGATTCTTGGGAGAGAATTGGTATTCTGGCAAGGATAGTTTTCTCCTTGGTATGTGGACAAAAAAGGCTGGTGGCAGGATATAGATTTTCTCCTGAAGGTGCTTTCTGTTTGATTTTGTTTCCTTATTTTCTTATTTCCTTGCTTCATGAAGATGTAGAGATAACAGGGAGAAAAGTGCTAGAAGAGTATATTCTTTATAGGCATATTAAAATGACATACGAGCTTTTGATTTATGTTTACATTTTTCCCATCCTTAGTCTTGAACACTAAGAAAAGACTTGATTCTAAACAGGAGTGATTTTTTTGTAAGCCACTTAGGGCTATGTCTAAATTTATTAGGAAATTTTATTGATGAAAGGGATATTTTGGTATACTTGGGTTAGAACCATCTTCATGGAAACAAAACCCTCAAAATCTGCAGTCAAAAATCAAAATTAATAGTTTGAAAAGTTACAGAAAGTATTAAGAATTTCCATTCACTTCTTGAATACATTAATTTTCTTTCTTTATATTCCTTTCTAGGTCCTGTTCTAATATAGACCAACTTTAAGAAGGTGGCTTCAAGCAAGGCATACATCTTATTGTCATCTTTACTTACTATGTAATGTATCACAAACATCTTCATAACTTTAAGCTTTAGTGACTTTGTATAAAAATAAATCTACTCAGTTTACAGCACTGTAATTTTATCACCTTTCAATGACCAGATTTTAAGGAATTTTTTGCTTGTAATTAATACCACAATAAAGAGCTTCACAGATCTATGTTTTCCTTTGTTAAAGTATTTATGAAAGATAGATTGCTTACAGTAGAATTTGTAGACTCAGGAGGGTTGACATTTTCCAATGCACATTGTCAAATGGTTTCTAGAAGCCTTCTCTCATATCCATACTTCCCCAGAATAGACTGGAGCCATTTGTTCCCTTCACCAAAGGCAGGAGTGTTCAAGCAGAGGCTAATGGTCAATTACAGTGCCACCAGTTTGGCCTAATCTCTTGCTAGTCTGATCAATACTAGTAGCTTCTTACATGACTTCTTACTTTTGTCACCCTTGACCTTCTGACACCTTTTCTTTACACATTTGTTAAAGCACAGGTCTCACAATATTTATTCAGGCTCTTTCTTGTTGCAGTTAGAATGCATGTACAATCTTTCCCAAAGCCTAGAAGCCACTCATGGTTTGGCTCAGCTTATATTCTCCGAACCCTGCAACTACTGCTGACTTCTTGCTTCCCAGTCTTACTGTCCTTCTCCTTGTAAAAGTGTTCCAGGATCATTCATGTCTCAAGGCCTTTGCTCTTGGCCTTTGCTCTACCTCTTCATCTTCCTCCAGACACTCACGCACACTTCTTTCTTCTTTTATAGATTTCAGCCTGAGTGATACTTCCTTGGCAATGCCCTTTGATCATGCCTGCGGGAGGAACAACCTGTCTCCCACGTGTTTGCCATACTTTATCCCCTTGCGCTTTAGTTCAGCACCACAGAATTCAGGCTAGACTTTCTCTTTCCTTATTTATAATTTCTCTCCCACAGTAAGAAATGTGGCTCTCATTATTGATGGTAGATTACTTGCTCAATCCCAGAATACATATAAGCAGTTTCAAAATGATCAACCATACCTTTGTAAAAAATACATTTTCTAATGAAAGTACAACATTTGTGTACAGTTCAGTTTATGTCCAGCCTGAGAGTTCATAGTTAACACTTTTGAAAGCTATCTTTAAGAAGTCGTACAATGGGTTTTAATTTAACATGCCCATTTATGAGTACGAGGCACTCATTTTCGATGATATGAAAGTCAACTCACATTTCCACAAAACTCATGCCAGGGTATAATATTTTTAGACAAGTTATTTTTTCCATTTAACCTTAGAATACATAGGTAATACTTATTTTCTTAAAATCACTGTAAATCTATGGTCAAGCTTCTGTCTGCCTTGGTCAGCATAAATGCAGCCACAGCTATTACTAAGGATTCCTTTCCTCAGTCCTTGGGTGGTGCAGAAAAGCTTTAGCCACCTTCAGATAAGAGACATGCTCTGGGGGCATCTGGCCAGTGTAGGGTATATACTACAGGAGGACTTGCTAGTTTCTGTGTTTGGGAATGCTGGTATTCATACTTACTTGCTCAGATGTGCCACTGTGTCGCCTTCTGCCTCTAGCCGGGGCCCTATCTGGATGACATCTGGAAATGTGTGCTACCTCCCCTCTGTGAATCTCTCTGCCACACTTGGTTGGTTTGCTTGGGAAATAAACTAATTAATTAAGACTGCTTATTCTTCTGACTACAGAGTGTTAGGCATGTGGTTGTTCCACAGTGAATATTTTCCTAATTGTCCTCTCCTCAGGCTTAATCCACACTTTCCCTTTGCTTGTAGCATTGAACCAGTCTAGAGCTGCAATCCTGAGGGGGGGATTCAGCCTCAGGATCCAGGGCAGCCTTCTCTGGGCACAGCTTTGCCGAGGGCTCCCTCATGACCTTTCATCCACTACCACTCCTTATGCCTTTGGGTATCAAGAACGCTTTAACAGAAACCAAAAAACAAAAAAACAAAAAGCAAAAAAACCATTTCTCACCCTTTCAGGACTCATTTTTATTTTCTTGCCCTTAGAGGATTCTATTCCTATTTTCTTCGCTAGTATTGTTTTGTTTGGTTCCCTGTTTCCTCGACTATTATTATTTTGCTATTATTATTATTAGTTTATTGAGGGCTGTCAAAGTTAGTGGGTTCAGTGCAGGATCCCGAGTCAGGATTGCAGAATATATATTCAGACAGCAATTCAGAATGCTTTACAGCCTTTCATTTTGAATTGTCTTTTGCGTTGTTTCTGAGCCAAATAAAGAACACTTTATGTTATGGTAGGACATTTTCAGACCAGAAGGTTGCTATACTGTCTAGTTACTAACCATATTTGGTAGCAAATCATTCAAGTTTCTTACAATAAAGCCTACCATCGAAGTAGATAATGATAAATTCATTTTTCTTCTAAAGGTAATTTCACTCAAAATTTCTGTGTTTGCTGTAAAAAGTACCTGGCTTTACAGGGTGCATATATCCATAGGTCATGATACTTGTATGACTGTATATTTTCTGGTATATTTGCTACAAATATTTATAATCGTCCTGTAATCTTCTTATAGATACTCCTCCCTACCAACGAAGTTATTTTTGTTTTCGGTACAAAATCTCAGACTTGTTGCCTTTGACTTATTCTTTTCAAGCAGTAAGACCTCCATGGGAAGAGAGAATTTACCTTACTGTCTTCCAGGAAGCTGGGAATTGGCACTGTTTTATTCTACATTCGTTCTAGATTAAAACTTGGAAGAGTATGGAAACATAATTATTTAGTGGTGTTATTTCTAGGTCTAGATCACACTCACTCATACACACACACACACACACACACACACACACACACACACACACACACACACACACACACACACACACACACACACACACACACACACACACACACACACACACCACTCCCGCTGACTTTTCAATCAGTCTTCCCTTTCTGGTTTTCCTTTCATCTTCACTTCTAAAAGAACTTTCTGAAGCATCCAAGGAAGAAAAGGGGTGACTCCTTAGTTTATCCTACCTCTGGTAAAGAACTCATCTTTTTCAGGACAGCCATGAATGTAATCCCTCATAGTGCTCTTTTCTAGCTTTAATTTTATTGCGGTTATCCTGTGTTTTTCTTTGTGTCTATGTTTTGTTTTGTCATTTTTCTAAGTAGATTTCTGAGAGACAGGCAGAAGAAAATGTATATTTCTAGGAAATCTTTAAAAGCATCTACAAGAAGTCTGTAAGAACATATAACTGAAAGGCGAACTGCAGGAAAAGTAGTGCTATCCACTGAGTCAATTGATCAATTCAAAGGGAAATGTAGATTATTAAAAAGACTTTGAAATTCTATACACAAAAACCAAGCAGTTTATTAAGAAATATCAGTCTTTATCTAGTTCTATTTGTGTTTCTCAGTAAGATACTACTTCCTGAATGGGGTGTTGGTGCTCATATCTATAATCTTAGCTCCTGAGAAGATTGAGATCTGAGGATAGGGTCTGAAACCAGACTGGGAAGACAAATCAGTGGGACTTTTATTTCTAATTAATGAACTCAAAGATATTTGTATTATACCACTTGCATACAAATAATAGAGTACTAATAGCATAATACAGATACTATTTCTATTTCATTTTTATACTTTTTTTTGTAAAATTACTGTACAGAAGGGTGACAGTTACATGAGCAAGGGTAATGAGTGCATTTCCTATCCTCCTCTTTTGTTTTTCCTCTACCCTCCCTTCCCTCCCACCTCCACAGCTACACTCCCTCCAACCCCCTCTATTTCATTTCTGTAATACAAATAATATGCTAAAGTGAATGATAATTTGTGTAGATTGTATAGATATTATGTGTTGTACAATTATACATAACATGTAACTATTAACCAATTACTTTAACAATAATACATAGCTAGAGATTAGAGGAAGACAAAAACATGCATGTGTTGTGTACATTTAGGAAGTTGTGTCAAGCCACATTGCATGATTGTCATGAGTGGACATATTTCAGGTCATACAAGTTTGGCAGCCTATTTGAGAACAAGAGCTAAATTGTCATAGCTGTCATAGGACAATGAATTAAGCTCTGAATCCCATTCCAACGACATGTTGCAAATCCATATTTTCTGACCAGTCCAACTCAATTGAAGTAAAGTGAAGAGTGAGAACAATTATTTGCCAAGTTTGGACAAGTATAAAACTAAGTCAAAGAGAAGCTGAGCCTTTACTTAAATAATCCTCAAAACTACTGTGGAAAAATTCCTTTCTTGGGCTGGGAAGGTGGCTCAGTGGTAAAATGCTTGCTTTGCATGCATGAGGCCCTGGGTTTGATTCCTCAGCACCACATATGCAGAAAAAGCCGGAAATGGCGCTGTGACTCAAGTGGTAGAGTTCTTGCCTGGAACTGAAGAGCTGAGGGACAGCGCCCAGGCCCAGAGTTCAGGCCCCATGACCAGCAAAAAAAAAAAAAAAAAAAAAAAAAAAAAAAAGAAAAAGAAAAGAAAAGAAAAAATTCCTTTCTTTAGTGGTAAATTCTTGGAATTGCTGAGATTAAGTTGTGACTAACTGACTAAGTTGTGAGATTTAATTTCTTATTGATGAATGAGTCATTATTGCTTCATATCACACAACCACCCACATGCTTACAAATTGGACAATTTGAAACTACGTGTGTGTGAGTGTGTGTGAGTGTGTGTGTGTGTGTGTGTGTGTGTGTGTGTGTGTGTGTGTGTAGAATCCCGGGGTTTGAACTCAGGACCTCAGGCTTGTTAGAACTTGTAGCTTCATCTCCACATCCAGACATTTTGATTAAGCCCCAGCCCACCTAGACTTTGATCTTTCTATTTACATTTCCCATATAATTACCTCTCTGTTTCTTCATTTCTCTTTTCTTTCCTCCCTTCCTCCCTCCCTCCTTCTCTCTCTCTGTCTCTCTCTCTCTCTGTCTCTTCATCTCTTCCTACCTTCCTCCCTCCATGCACAGAAAAGACATTGGATATGACAAATTATATAGGGCTGGAGACATGTGGACACTGAGACCAAAGGAGAATATGCATAGGCGTGCTTGGCAAAGGCTCGATAGCTATGTGCACATGATCATATAAAATAAAATAATATTTTACAGAATGGACTCTGAGAAACGGAAAGAACAGATATTTTTAGTTGGTGTTGTTATTATTTTTGCTTTCTTTTCCTTTTGTTTTGTTTGTTTGTATTTGGGATGGTAAGGGGGCACAGAAAAGGTGGAACAGAGTAAACAAATACAACAGTGATACTTCCTGGACACTTTGTGAAAATGAAGTGTATGTCTTGCGGGTAAGGGACAAGAGAGAAAAACTGGGAGAGAGTGGGGGAAGGGCAGACATGGTTCAAAAAGAATTGTACTCATTACCTGATACCCTCTGTGTATCACCTCTACAATAACAGTAAAAATAATAAAAAAGAAATCTTACTAAGTCGGAGTGGAATGACTATCTCTAAGCTATGGAAAGTACCTCACCAGAAAAGAACTCTAAACACATCTTGACTTCTTTTTTGGAGACTTCCAGCCTCCAGAACTGTGAAGAAATAGGTTTTTGGGGTTTAAACAACTTAGTCTGCAGCATGCTATTATGGCAACCAAGCAAACTGATACAGGTGGGAATAGTCACAACTGAAAATATTCCAAATGCCATTTGTTCAGAAGTCTAGGAGATATTGCTTTCATAAAATAAGGATATGCTTCTGGGAAATTGGAAACTTTCTAAGACCCAAAAAATTCTTAGTAAGTTAAACTCTAATTTTCAAAATAAAATATTCAATAGGAAGCCTGGGATATTGAGAAAATCTCTCAGGGCAAAGAGTAAAATGAAAGAGAGAGGAAAAAATATTAAGGAGAAGGCTAGAGATGTACAGGGTCAAGTAGATATCCAATCTAGGATTAACAGGCTTTCCACATAAATCAAGAAAAATGGAGAAGACAAAATTACTTTGAAAAATAGAAAATAAATCTTAAAGCTAAAAGAATATACAACGTCAAGTAGAAAGAATAAAAAGAGGCACACACCTAGAAAAGCACTTATAAAACTCCATTGATATTTGAAGAAAGATAACATACTATTACTAACTGCCTATTACTAAACTTATAGGGATATTAGAGTAGCAATATTGATGCTCTAAGACAACAAAAAATCTTCCAAAAATTTTCAGGCAAACAGTATGTATATTAACTCCAAGGCTCAACATTGATTGAATGTCAGATTCTAGAAATTGTTCTATGTGATTTATATAACTTTTATTTTCCTCAGAATAATGTTTTAAAATAGATATTTTTGTTATAAACATACTTTTCCAGATAAGGGAATTGAAGTAGAGAGTTTAATGGCGTTCTCTAAGCAGAATTATAGAGTGTTCTCGGACCGACTACATTATTCAGGTCTGAGTGAAGAAATAATTCTGATATTCATGATTTTAAACACATGAAATGTGAACTAAGTGCTTGTGGCTCGACACCTATAATCTTAGCTACTTTAGAAGCTGAAATCTGGAGTATGGTAGTTTAGACTGGGTAGAAAAAGTAACCAAGAGTTTGTCTCAAAACAATCAGCACAAAGCCAGATTCGAGGGAAGCCTTCACTGGTAGAAGAAGAGAGTTCAAGCTCCAATTAAAATAAAAAATCTTCGAAAATTACATTAAAAGCTCTTCTTAAAACAAATGAAACAACAAGCACACAGACATCAAAGCAAAAGAAAGCACAGAAGTAAGATGAGATGTTTTTAAAAGCTGATCCACTTAGCTAATGAGAAGAAATCCCAGAATTTCAGCTGTAAAGTTTTAAGAAATAGCTTAGTTTAGTAGTCCATGTTGCATGTCCTTAGTGATATCATAAAAAAGCATGCTTTTCTTTTGTCAGTAAGAAAAAGAAAGCCTGGCTGGGTGGTAGTGGCTCACGCTTGTCATCCTAGCTACTCAGGAGGCTGAGATCTGAGGATCATAGTTCAAATCCAGCCAGGGCAGGAAAGTCTGTGAAACTATTATCTCCAATTAACCACCAGAAAACTGGAAGTGGCGCTGTGGCTCAAGCAGTAGAGTGCTATTCTTGAACTGAAAAGCTGAGGGACAGAGCCCAGGCACAGAGTTCAAGCCCCACGACTGATTAAAAAATAAAATAAAATAAAATAAAGCCTGTTAGAAACCTCAAGCAAAACAAAGCTCTCTACAAGCAAGTCACTCCCTAAATGTATCAACCTGCTCTGTGGTATGACAATGGCAATGGCGATGCATGAGAAGTATAAGTAATGAGAGAGTCCATTAAACTCTAACTTTAGCTGTTTGGTTCTTTGAGTGACATAGATAGTGGTGTTATGGATTAAATAGTGTACTTAGAGATAAATCATATCACTATATTTAAAATATGTGCCCTCATACATAGTATTGCAGATGACATTTTTATTACTTTTCAGTGTTTACAACATGTGCATTATATTTACATATACGTATTTGCATGTTTACAACATGTACATAATATATATATATATATATATATATATATATAATGTAAAATGCAAATGTGTGTTTGGAAGCGAATGTGCATAAGGACTGTTAAGATGGAAATACTGATGCAGTAATAAAAATCGGAAGGAATTGAGAGAAATACAGGAGGAAGAAAGGTAGAAGGTAATATAAGAAGCCAATTTCATCACCTCACATCATGTACAAGCAGATACTGTGTTGTCTGCTGGCTTCTCAGGGAGGCAGACATGGAGATGGAGTTAGGAGGATAAGAGGTTTATTGGGAGCAGAGCCTATGGAAGACAAAAGGAGGGGGTGGAGACAGGAAAGTCCTCAGGTTGCCATGTGGGTAAGCCATCTGAGGAAGAAAAGTGGAATGGAAGTTCGGTCATGCATGGAAAACTTCATTGCCTGATTCATCGGGTGGATTAAATCAGCCATGTTTTCTGTTCATTGGAGGAGTCCTGAGAGAATGAGCAAACCCTAACATTACTGTTGTGCGCTGTCATTGGCTAGGAAAAACCAGGACATGGCCTCAAAACTAATTAAAGATATTGTAGCTGGAGACTGGACTGTTATATTCAAGGCCAAATTGAGGAGCACGGAACTTGTTCAATGATACCCAGCCTCACACTAAGAAGGGCTCTTTGCTTGCCATAACACTCTGCTCTTGTCAATTACCACCTGGTCTTGGGTGTGCCACCATGGATACAAAACAAACAGTATTATCCTGAAACTGGTTAGAAATAGAAACTGAAGATTATGTCTCACAGTCATAAAGTGAAGTGAGTGTTATTAGTGAAAGTGTTTTGTTCTGATTGGGATGTCAGAGATATTTCACACATTCAGTGTGGTGAGGATGAAAGAGTTTGGGCCCACCACTAGTGTAGCATAAACTGACCCTTTCATTCTTGTGGAAAGCATGGCACATGTCCCCTTCTGCCCCACACTCACACCAGCAGATACAGCAGATATCCTTCATGCAAGGCCATCTCGTCCACCTGGGAAGGCAACAAAAGCTGTCCTCTCCCTTTGTCCAGGCACTACCAGATCTCTAGTTTGATCTGGCTCACAAGCCAGAATTCCAATCAAATCCTTGCCTGTTTTCCCACATATTGTGCTGGTCTCATTTCTACCATCTTCATGCTAGAGACCTGGTCTTGGTGATCAGAGAGTTTCACTAACTGTGAATGTGATATGTTAATAAATATTAAGTAAGTTTCAAGAATGAAAATCGAGGCAGAAGTGGGTGGGTTAGAATTCTGGTATAAATGGCCAGGAACACTTAGGTAGTTACTTTTGGAAAATAGAATTGAGTGAAGAACAAGCTTCCATGGTACAAAACTTCTAATCCTTGATTTAATACATTTGGCACAATGTACTTCTCTTCTCCCCTTAATGCACATGTAGCTTACAATTCAGAAATAAAAATCTGTGTTCAAATGATACATTGACCATAGGTTTAACTTTCCCTCTCTAAACCCTCATTAAAATATGAAAAACAATCAAAAGAGTTATTAAGATTTCAAAACTGAAGAGAAAGAGAGTCATTAGCTCATTTCCAGAAAATAGTTGGTAACCCTAGCTCCTCAGGAGACTGAGACCTTGAGTATCCTGGTTCAAAGCCAGCCTAGACAGAAAAGTCTGCAAAACTCCATTTCCAATTAATCAGCAACATGTTGGACTAGAAGCATGGGTCAATTGGTGAGCAAGAAAGCCCAGAGTATGAGGCCCTGGGTTCAAGTCCTAGTATACACACACACACACACACACACACACACACACACACACACACACACACACACACACACACAAGCACAGAGGAAAAAGAAAGAAAGAAAGAAGAGAAAGAGAGGAAAAAATGAAAGAAAAAGTGATAATTTATGCTGAGGGAATGTAATCTTTGCAAGAAGATGAGCTTCAGGCAGGAGAGGAGCCAATCAGATGACCTCTGGAATTGGTAGCAGAAGGGAAAGGGTCACAGTCTAAGGCTGAGAATGAGAGATTCTGTGAATGACTGTGTGTAGAGTAGTGGCCCTGCCTACACTTCTCTTTCAGTATGTGCAGGGTTCATTGGTTGAATATTTGTCGCAAGCAAGCACCAAACAAGCAAGCAGGCAAACCATCAAATGTAGCCTCCTAAGACTTTATCAACAAGGCTAAATTTTAGCAAGATTTCCATATTCTGGTACTTAGGAATCCGTTACTATGATTACTAGCAACTTAGGATCTCTCATGAAGAGAGGGCTGCTGGTCTATAATGCTTATGAAGTTACCAGACAGCTGTTATACTGTACCGTTTAACTGTGAACCTAGAGCCAACAAGTACAATGTATAGTTGAAAAAAATCATGAGAAATAGTAGGAAAAATTACTCCCCCCAAACAGATATATTTAAGGAAAAGGAAGATAACCTTAAAAAATTAAGCAAGTACAAAATCTTCATTTTTATCTTGAAATATTAATAAGAAACTATATTCATAAAGTGAAATAAATGGAAGTAGGGAACAATATAAAGTACTTGGAAGTTCAATAGTAATTTTGGTACCCTGCATCTTGTATATACATTTGTTTAATCTGGGGAGGGTAAGGGAAATAATAAAATGCTAAAGTAAGGACACAGGATGACCCATTGGAACAAGGATATCCACAGGACAGAATATTGAAACGAACTTTACTAAACTTTGGGTGAGGGAGGGGGGATGGGGAGGAAGAGTGTGGGAGGTGGGGGAGGGAAGAGATAGTGGGATAACAACAAAGGAAGGGGTAACATGATTGACAAGTAATGTACTCATTGCTTTACTCATGTAACTGTAATCCCTCTACAGCACTTTTACAATAAAATAAAAATACAAAAAATATCCTCTAAAGATTTATAAACTCTAAAAAGAGAAGTACAGAAATGAGTGTGTGTGTGTGTGTGTGTGTGTGTGTGTGTGTGTGTGAAAGAGAGAGAGGAAAGAGAAAAGAGGAAAGAGAAGGGAAAATCAGAGAGAAAAGGTATTGGTAGAAAAGGCTCATTGAAGAGGCTTAACATCAGGCTAATATGAATTCTAGAAAATGAAATAAACTATGTACAATGTTTACATTAAAAATTATCTAATACTTTCATGGCTAGGGAGGTTGAGCGTTTCTTCATGTGTCTATTGGCCATCTTTCTTTCCTCTTCAGAGAAATTTCTCTTTAAGTCTTTAGCCCACTTATTTATTGGGCAGTTGTTTCTTTGAGGATTTGTTGTTGGGGGATTTAATTTTTTGAGTTGCAGGTATATTTTAGATATGAGACCCTTGTCTGTTGTGTGGCTAGTGAAGATCTTCTCCCAATCCATGGGCTTTCTATTGATCTTGCTAGCTATGTCCTTTGCCATGCAGAAGCTCTGCAATTTCATGCAATCCCATTTGTCCAAACTTTCTTTGATTTGTTGTGTTTCTGGGTCTCTATTAAGAAAATTTGGGCCTGTGCCAAGGAGACTTAGGGTTTCTCCTATTCCATCCTGTAATATTTTCAGGGTGTCTGCTTTGACTCCGAGGTTTTTGATCCATTTGGAGTTGATTCTGGTGTAGGGTGATATATAAGGATTTAACTTTAGTTTTCTACAGGTAATTAACCAGTTTTGCCAGCACCATTTACTGACGAGGCTGACTTTCTTCCATTCTATTTTTTTAGCTGCCTTATCAAAGATTAGATGGCTATATGTCTGTAGGTTCATTTCTGGGTTTTCAATTCTATTCCATTGGTCCTGAGGTGTGTTCTTGTGCCAGTTTTGATTACTGTGGCTGTTTTGATTACTGTGGCTTTGTACACTGAGATATCACCTCACCCCAGTAAGAATGGCTATAATCAAGAATTCTAATAACAACAGGGAGTGTAAATTTGTTCAACCACTTTGGAAACTAGTATGGAAGTTCCTCAAAAGACGCCACATAGAGCTCCCCCTGACCCAGCAATCCCACTTTTGGGCATTTACCCAAATGATCACAAACAAGACCACACTAAAGCTACCAGTATAACTATGTTTATTGCAGCATTATTTACCATAGCTAAGATATGGAACCAACCCAGATGCCCCTCAGTAGATGAATGGATCAAGAAAATGTGGTATATATACACAATGGAATTCTATGCCTCCATCAGAAAGAATGACATTGCCCCATTTGTTAGGAAATGGAAAGACTTGGAAAAAATTCTATGAAGTGAAGTAAGCCAGGCCCAAAGAAATATAGGTCCCATGGTTTCCCTTATTTGCAATAAGTAGTATATGTCTGAGACAAGCAGAAAAGGTCAGATAAGTTGATGTTAGGTAAAATGAACCTCAAGATAAGGACTCAAATGGTTTTTCTTTCTTGCTATTGTTTCTAACATATTTATAAGATGATTTCTTTGTTGCTTTATATGTCCCTCCCCTGCGGTATAACTCCTGTTTCCACTGTATTTGATGCTGGTATAATTTGTGGAGGGGAAGGGAAAAACCAATTGTTTAAATAGGGATACAGGTGGACCCATTGCAACAATGAGATGTACAAGACATTATCTGGAAGAATGAACTTTACATTTTGGTGGGGGTGGGTGGGAGATGGGAAGGCAGGGATGGTAAGGGGAAACAGAGGAGGCAAAAATGCTTGATAAGAAATGTACTCATTACCTTGCTCATGTAACCCCTCTATACTGTATTTTCACAATAGAAAAACCTTATTAATAAAAAAGTAAAGTAACTTACCTAATACTAAAACTTAAACTTAGGAGGAATATGCTAAAAAAGGGAAGTATTTCTGTGAAATGTTTTTACCAAAGATTATAATGTGGGCACCACAACTATATCTAACTTATGTAACACATAAAAACAACTTATTGATATTTCACAGCAACAATAAGAAAGAAGAAAGGAGTGAAACACTGCTTTAGGCAATGGATCTTATGAATAGCAAACACGCTGAGGACTAGTCTATTAGCCATGAAACCAACCAGGCTATTCCATGAAGGAGTGAACACTGGAGGTGTTTATGAATATTTAGATGGTTGGCTGCTACAGAAATTAATGAATGTCACGGTACAAAATACTTGAAGATTTGGGTTGAAAAAGCTTCCATTGATCACCAAACAGCTCAGAATCCAATGTATAAGTTTGCTAAGATCATATCTGTGGAAAACCTTAATCTTGAACAAATTTGCAAAGGCTGATGAAACATCACTTCTTCTGTCACGTTGCTTCAACTCTTCAGCAATGGTTGACCTCAGACGCCACACAGGTTTTAAGGACACAGAACTGTGAGATGCGTCAGTTCTCCAGGAGAATACGTTGATAGTGATGAGAAGAACTGATGTGTGTATGTGTAAATACATAAATAAATAAATTCAAATGATACATCTATTTGTCTGTCATTGCTGGAAACCCAAGAGTGAGTGAGCAGAAAAGCACCATTAACAGATTCAGTATCCATGATACATCCCATGGCCTGAGGTCATTGCAGGCAATCTGGACTAGAAGAAGCTGTGGGGTTCTATTGTTCTTGGTCCTGACTCCAAACGCTCTCCTCCTGAACTTTTTGAGGATAATGTTGAGTACTTAACTTTCTGCTCAGTGTTGAGTTGGTAGTACAGCCTTCCACGAAGAGCTTCTCCTATTTTGTTTTTCTTTAATTGCATGTTGTTGAAATTAATAATCCCAAATGTGTTTAAAGATTTGAGTCCCAAGGATGTTATTTCGGCAGTAACTAATCTTGGAACAATGCTGATAGAGAATGTAAATGGGGGTTTCACGATGTAAAGCCAAACTAAAGAACTTGGAAAATGGAGGAGAGGCAAGGAGAGGAAACGAAGGAAAGGGCAGGGTTTTAATGTATGTATCTATGAATATTTTTCTCCTTTTTATCATGTGTGTTAATTGTACAAAGGGCTTTGATTGTCATATTTCTTTTTTAATGTAAAATACCATATAGAGGTGTTACAATTGTATGGGCAAGATAATGAGTACATTCCTTATCAAGCATTGTTGCCTCCTCTTCATTGTCATATTTCTCTATAGGATTCATGTATGCTTAAGACATTCTGTTACTATTTGATAAACAATTGTTTAAATTTAAATCTGCTAAAAACATTGAAAATATGATATATCTTTTGGGGAAGAAAGAAGCTGGAGTGGTAGGAAGTGTATATTTGGAATCAGAAGTACATTATATTAACAAAATCAAGGTGCCAGATGGCAATAATAAAATACTATGGTCTCTCTCCTATTCCTGTTCATTCCTAGTTGCTCCCAGTAGAGGACCTAATGTGCCCCTTTAACAACTATATGAGTATATAGTGTTTTGATTGTGATCTTCAAAATCACACACAAATTTCTAAAGGAAGGCAAAAGTAGAATTTTGGGAAGGGCAGGTTTTTAAGAGAGAAAGAAGATCCTGATAACACAATTTTACGTAAGAATCATGTCATTTTAAGAGCATACTTCTGCAGTATCTATGTTATTTCATCCTCATAGAAATTTTGGAGTCTGGTAACCTTTATATTTTCAAATTATTTTAAGGATTGAAAAACCAAGCAGAGCAAATGAGTGATTTTCCCAAAGTTCCACACATAAGAAAGTATAGATCTTGTCTTCTACTCTCTTACTCCTTTTCTTACTTCTGAATGTTGGTGGGTCCTGAATACTGGTCTTTGGAATTCACAGAGACAGCAAGACATTTTTATTCATTCCAGAGAGTCCTCTTCTTCTTCTTCTTTTGTTGGTTGTGCGACTTGAACTCTGGTCCTGGGCACTGTCCCTCAGCTCTTCAGCTCAAGGCTATCACTCTACCACTTGAGCCACAGCACCACTTCTGGTTTTTGGAGTGATTTATTGGAGATAAGAGTCTCACAGACTTTCCTGCCTGGCTGGCTTTGAACCCTGGTCCTCAAATCTCAGCCTTCTGAGGAGCTAGGATTACAGGCATGAGCCACCAGCGCTGGGCTTTGGTCCAGAGATTCTTTTAGGTAAATTCTGGAGTACTACTTTTTGACTTATACCACTCTCAGCTTTGTAGCACTAAGGACAGATAGATAGACAATAACTCTAATCTCCTTCTTGAAGCTTTTGTGTCCTCCTCAACTTTTCACCTATCCAGCCTTGAAAATATCCAGGATGGAGAGTTGAAGTTTGACCTTCACCTTTTCAAGTATAGTTCTGTCATTTTAGGGGCCAGTTTTTCAGAGATGACTTTTGTGAAGTGTGAATGTCCCGGTGACATTCAGATTTACATTTCTAGTCTCTTAGATGTTCTGGGATTTGTGCTGTGATGATTGTTCTCAAAAGGACATGTCAGTTTCTGAAGATTTGTTGAGATGGCATTTCAGCTTTCTTTCACGGTTTTGGAATTGGACTCTGATTGACAATTTGTTCTTTGAAGTTAAGCACAGATTCAGAATGCACTGTTTCCTGTCCAGCTAAATCCCACATTAAATCCTTGCTATAATTCCTATTGTCCATTTCAATCAAATCACTTTGGTTTTGTCCAATGATGAAAGTCCTAACTTTGGGTTTTTGCTTAGAATGTCAGCTTATCTTCTTCCTCTAGAATTCTCCTCTGTCATTGGCAGTGTGCTATTTGTATATTAACATAATAAAAAATTCCCAAATGTGTGATGTATATGCTTTGCTTTTGGAGAAGCAATGCAGATATTGATAGTTGATACATTTTCATGCATTCATACCATTTTCAGAATACTAGTTTATATTTAATAGTATATGGTTGCTTATTATCTTTGCAATGTCAAGAAAATTAGTTACCTAATCTGGGTTTCAGTTTGCTTGGAGGTAAAATCACAATGATATTTTTACTATAGTTTGGGTTTGAAATGTCCCATTAAAACCCATGTGTTAAAGACTTGATACTCAGATTTGGTACTGCTGGAAAATGGTTTAACCTTTAAGGCACCAGGCCTAAAGGAAAAATCTCAAGTTGCTTGGGATGTGCCCTGGAAGGAGATTGTGGGTGGTGGGTCTCTTCCTGTCTCTCTTTGCTTCCTGGTTTCCATGAGATAAACAGGTAATTCCAGAATATGCTCCCTACCAGATGTACCACCTAGGGGTAGGAGTCATCCTACTCACTATTGAATAGGTCTTTTTCTTATTTATATTCTAATAATTATTTGATTTACAAGTATGTTTAGGTAATTTAGGTAATTTGCATATATGAATTGACAAACTGATGCCCATCTCCTGCCCAGAATGGCCCTGCCTCTAGTCACTGCCTTCTTGGAATTCCTCTGCAGTCAGCTCTATCCAGTTTTGTTTCAGGCTGCCAACATTCCAGCAAGCCTTGCTGTGAAGACCTTTGGCGTATGAATGCATAGTTTTGAATTTTGTAGACGGCTATAAACTGAATGCCATTTAAAATTCCAAAAGAACTAAAGCTTTCATGGATCTATATGGGGATTTAAACGATGTCAGCAGAATGTGGCCATAATTGTTGTGGATAACCAATTCTTTTTGTAATTGCTATTTCTCAATACTATGCTCTGAACATGTCCAAGACCCAGTCTCAAGGCATCAAGAGTGTGGGCTTCTGGGCCTAGCACTATGAGCTGATGATTGTTGCTTTATACTTAGTCTCTGTCTTACTGAGAGTTTTCTTTCTAATTTCTCAGTAAAATACATGTGGCAGTGGCAGAGATGGGTTTCCTCTCCAATGTGACTGGGTAACAAACAGAACAGTTTTTGCTTTTAATCCTGTGATTACTGGTTTAATTAATTACTCTCTGTGAGATGGCTTTATTTGCACAGTACATAGAGAACTAACTGGGTGGATATTTGGTGGAGATCTCTGAGTTCAGAGGGCTTAACCCAAATTTGTTTAAACTTATCTAAAAATGAAGCAGTTATCGATCTGCTCAGTATCCCAACACCTTATTCATTGGCAGAATCAGCACACCATTGTACATCTGCTGGCTTATTCGACTCTCATTTGGATATTAATGTGAGTCTGAATCAGCCTCCCTTTCCTTTGTCCCTTGAGTATAGCATCCTGGCCTACTCTCAAAACTCTTGAATAGTCAAGATTTCTGAGGGTTTGTGGACACACTGGTACCTATCTTTTCAGACCCATTTTGCAACACACACTGCCTGAGTCACTTCTGATATCTGTTCAATGCATGATGGGAGCTAAAGGAGCTGTTGTCAGATTCCATGTGGTGTGTCCAAATCTGGAGAGTTCACACACTTGGAGAAAGTAGTCTGAGTTCTGGATGTCCAGTTCTCTGTCTCAAATGGGGATATAAACAGAGATGCCAACAGTGCAGTTGGGAGGTCTTGAAGAAGAGAAAGATATCAAATTGCCAGGTAGTGCTTCACTCTTCATATAACTGGATAACTTATCCCCTGTAGAGCCTGGGAATTTCTCAGAATCACGGGAGGGAGAGGATCCCCATCTGGGAACCCAAAACATTTTAGCTGGGTGTCAGTGACTTAAGTCTATGATATTAGCTACTCAGGAGGGTGAGGTTTGAGAACATGGTCGAAGGCAGCCTGGGCAGACAAGACCTCATGATTCTTATCAGCAACTCCCTGTCCTCCCCTATAACCTAGAAGTGAAGGTATGGCAAAGAAAAGCTGAACGAGAGCAAGAGGGCCTCAGTTCCAGTCCCACTAGCAGCACAGTCCCACTAGCAGAACACACAGACACAGTACTGGCATTTTCAAGTCAAACATCACTGGCTGTTCTGGAGGTGGTCTTATTTTTTTCCCCCTAAGATTATAGCTATGAGCTTTTGCTGACTGTCCCACCTTGTCAGATTTTACCCTTCATTTCTACATCTATGTGTTCCTGGAATCTGACTCTCCTGTTTACCTATTCTCCAGTTATATCTTTTCTGGATGTTTTCATGACACAGTCAATTGAGCTTCTCAATTCCTTTAGCCTGGCTTATTGCAGAAGCCTCTGAATTAGCTTCTGGCATGGTTGTTCTCTCCTCTCATCCACCTTAAATATCATAGATATGGCCCAGCCAGTTTCCCAAAGACATTGCTTCTTAAAGCTGCTGAGGAACCTGATGAGGAATGGGTTTGACTACTTTGATGCCTAGATCTTTCCCCTCTTACTTGGTGCTCTGGGCCAAGTCATTTGATAGTTTATAGACTCAGTTTTCTCATTTGTAAAATAAGGATAACATTATCTACCTCAATAGGTTTTTCTGAGGATTAAACAGGAATGTCAATGAAGCCCTCAGCTACAGGAAGCACTCAAGTGTCAAATCTTCTTTTTATTCTCATTCATGTCTGAACTCTTAAAATCAGACCCTGAGACAAAGATCAACATGCAAGTAGTTCATTTGGGAAATCATTCTAGAAAAAGATGGTAAAGATGCAGGGTGAGACAAGGAAGGGAATATAAACAGTAAGGCAAAACCTACTTTTATCCAGGTTGTCTTTACAGGCAACTGGGGTAAATCTCCCCTCCCCAGAATTCTCCATGGACAATAAATCTTCCCATGTCCACTAACTTGAACCTCTCCACTAACTTGAACCTCTCCCTTTAGTTCCTGAAACTCAATGGCCCCTATTTTACTGGGCCTATTTCTTCTCCTTCTGAGGAGCAACCTCAGAAGAAAGTGTCTGCAACCTTCCATCAAGACAGATATAAGAATTATTTCAGGACACTGACAGAATGTGCTTTCTGGTGATGGGCACCAGTCACTGTTGACTCTACTGAGTAATAGTTCAGCTCTTATTGAGCAGGGCTGATGGTGCAGAGACAGGGCATCAATACTAGGTTAGTTTGAGGCTCTTCAGTAAAGAACAACTCTCATCCCTCATGTCCTTAACTTCTGGAGCCACTGTTGACATGGCTTGGTCACTGGGAATCATGTAAGGTATGTGGGACAAGGTCTTCTCCCAGATTGTGCATAGACTTGGCCTCCCTAAGGTGTGTACTGATTGGAGACAATTCCCTCCCTCTTTGCTAATCAGTTCTCTTCTCATTCACAGCCTGAACATATCTGATAGCACCAAAGCCAGCGCAGACTCCAAGTCAATTCATGTTTATTAGGCAATGCTGCCCTGTCTCTGTATCACTTCTAGTCTTTACAAACAGAGGCCTTCCTGGTCCCATGTTTAGTGAGCAATTGTGCCTCATAGGACCCTTCTTACGGTTAGGATACTTTGTTTTTCTGGTGTCATCCTTCAATTTCCAATGTAAGCTTTGTGTAATCTCAGCTAGAGATTTTCTATTTGTTCTCACTGTGTCTGTTCTAGGAAGATGATTCCTCCTTATATGTGATTAATCCCCCTTGATCCCTTATTTTTCAACTTCTTTGTCTTCTGTGCCAAGGTGAAAGTCTTTGTTTATTTGTCCTAAACATGTCTAGATGATTAGCAGCAAGAGCTTCATTTCCAATTCCCCCTCCCCCCGCCCCACTGCCAACTGTAATATGCAGCCATATGAGTCACTTTATTGCATCAAGTAGGCATTGACAGTGTTCTATGTTTACCAACCATAGCTATGGGGACCTCGGGGAAGCATGAAACCTGAGGCTGATAGAACCCTCAGCCACTAAACAGTTAAGTAACTGGACACCAATTCAAATTACCCTGTGTGATACAAGCCATGTTGTGATTTTATGGTGGCTTGGATGCAGAGAACAACTTGCACTGGAGTGAGAATCAGGGCCTTTTTTTGTGAGGAGAAGCTGTTCATCTTTATTGATACTGCCAAAAGCATGCCTCAGATCTGACTATTTTCCAAAGGATGAAAGGAACTCATAAAAACACACACTGTAGTTTCAGTGCCTTTTAGTGGGTAAAGATTGAAGTCATCAGGGGAAAGGGTGCTAAGATGGAGTATAGGTGAAACCAGGTGCAGCATTGCAGTTATCTTCTCTCTGTGGTTCATGGACAGCTCTTGATTCTCCTAGGAAAGAAGAGTGAAAATAGACATATAGCAATGTCAAATGAGGAAGTGTGGTCAAGCTGTGTACTGAAAATGGAGAAGTGGATTTAGTCATATATTCACCAGCTCAAGGACCTCTGTTGCTCAAACTCTAGTCCCTTTAGAGATCAAATGGATACAGTAAGGCTCAATGCTCTAGACATCTAAAATAAGGCATCCAACGCAAGTCAGATTGTTGGCATAAATCAGAGTTATCTAAGGCCTTAGGTATTCTAAGATGCTATTATCAGGTGGAGTACTCAAAGGTCTTAAGGTTTATTTCTTGTAAGTATAGGTTCAGGGCCATTCTTAAAGAATTTGCTGATTTTGAGCAGTCTTGGTCAGATGAGTTATCCCTTAATTGGATATCACTACTCTTACCATATATCCTATTATAAATCAGTGCAATAATAGAAGGAAAGATCTCACTCCCCTGGCAAATTTAGTCTAAATCTTAAATTTGCAAAAGGGAGGATCACAAAGGAAAAGTCATCTCTGTTAGAAATATTCTCTCTGACATCAAATAAAGTGAAAGCGGGGGTTACACTGTGGGGGAGGGACATACAAAGCAACAAAGAAATAATCTTATAAATGCGTTAGAAACACATGCATGAAAGAAACGAAAATATAAAATACATATTTAAGGGTTCGTTTTCCTAACATCACATTATCTGATCTTTTCCGCTTGACTCATACCTATACTAGATATTGCAAATAAGGGAAACCATGGGACCTATGTTTCTTTGGGCCTGGCTTACGAGATGGGGACAAACAAGTCGTTTAAGGATTCAGGTGGACCTGTTGTAACAAGGAGAATTACAAAATGTCATGTCAAAGCAAGCTTTACAATGTCGGTGTGTGTGGGGGGAGGGGGGTATGATTGGGTGGGGGGGAGGGGGGAGGCTGGGAAGGGAGGTGAAGGGTAAACAAAGGAGGAGGCTGCAATGCTTGGTAAGAAATGTATGCATTATCCTGCCAATGTAATTGTAACCCCTCTGTACAGTATGTTCTCAAATAAAATAAAATAAAATTAAAAAAAAAAAAGAAATATTCTCTCTGTTGTTCTCCAGCTAGAAATGTGGTTTTTCTTCAAGGAACCCAATAGAACTGGAAATACCACTGTTGAGAGCTTTCTATGATAGGACATTTGCATGTATAATTCTGCTGCTCCCTGATGTGAGAAGTCTTTTTATCTTCTGAAACCTTCTTTAATTTTTTCTTTAATGTCTTTCACAGCCTGTTAATTATTTGTATGTAGAAGAGATACTGATTAATTATAATAATATAACATTATTGTTAATTTTACATTATGCCACTTTGCCTAAATTATTTATCAGATTTAAGAATGTTGTTGGCAGAATCTTTACTGCCCTTTAAGTATAGTATCATATAATCTTCAAATAGGATATTTGCCTATTTGTAGCCCTTTTTTCTCTTGTCTTATTGCTTTGTCTAACAATTCTATCACTATCTTAAATAAGAGTGGAGAGAATGACAATTCTTTGTCTCATTCGTGACTTTAGAGGAAATGGTTTTGGTACTTTTTGCCCATTTAGTGTGATATAGGTTTATTGTACACACCTTATGTTGCATATTCCTTCTTTTATCATAAAGGGATGATGAACTGTGTGAAAGGGTATTTCTGTATCTATTGAAACAATCTTGTGTGATTTTAGTCCTTTATTCTGCTTATGAAATGTATTATGTTAATAGATTTGCACGTGTCAAGCCATCCTTATATTCTTGGAATAAAATCAACTTGATTATGATGTCTGATGTCTAAAATATACTGTTGAGGTCACTTTATGTGTGTTTTATTTTCTATGTTTATCAGAAAGCATTTCTTGTAATTTTCTTTTATCATTGTGGGGTTATTTGGTTTTTGTATCAGGTCATCATAGTGGGGCAACTTCAGGCTTGTGGATTAGACTTGGAGATGTTTGTTTAGAAGGGTCTTTGAGCTCAGTTGGTGGGACAAGGATAACATTCCTAAGTGCTCCCACTTCTTGACAACCACGAAACAGCCTTGGCTTGTCTTCAGTGAGCTTTTCATTTCCTATCTAGGCCTCTAGTTCAATGTTTCATTTTTAGGGCAAAAACCAATGTCAGTTGTGTATATACATTAAGTACTTGCTTAGCCAGTGGATTTGGAGCTGTCATCAACTGGCTTTCTCATTCTTACATTCATCCTTTGACTTGAGCTGGAGCTGCAGTCACTCAATGGCTTCCTTCCACTATCCAGTGCATGGCTTTCTGGCCTATGCTTGGCTCTCCATGCAATCATTTTGTTTGCACAATGGTACTCATTGGTAGCTCTTACCCCACACAACAAAACAGAGCAAATAAACAAACAAAAATGGGACTGGGATTGTCAAGGGATTAAAAAATTCAGTTCGGTACTCTATCTGGAAATCAGTTTCAGGGTCTGCTCTAGCAAATTTTCTCTTTGTTTCTTTGTCAGTTGTGGGGCTTGAGTTCAGGGTCTGGGAGTGGTCTCTGAGCTTTTTCCTGTCAGGGTTAGTGCTAAACCACTTTGAGCTACTTCTGGTTTGCTAGTGGTTAATTGCAGATGAGTCTCATGAACTTTCCTGCTCAGGATGGCTTTGAGCAGCTATGCTCAGATCCCAGCCTCCTGAGGAGCTAAGATCAAGGGAGTGAGCCAGGGTACCTGGCTCTCTTTGTTTTCCTTGCAGAATAAGTGTTCAGTGTTTAACATTTTTTTCTGTCACTATCTTATATTCCCTCTCCCTCCTTAGTTTACAAAATTGATTGCCTTTCCTTGTAGCCAAGGTCTTATTTCTGGTTTATGGATAAATGGGAATTGGGTGCCTGCTTGCAATTCACTATTTTTGTTCTCTTCTTTTACTCTTTTGTAGTTGTTCGGTCCACCAGTTGATCTTGTTCATCAGTCAATAAACACATGCATTTTGAAACTCAAGCATATGTGAAAATATTTACTTGTTTTTCAATATAATTAGTTTCCTATAATCCTATGAACTTGATATAATGTATTTAAAAATAGTACTTAAATAATCCTCATTTTACTAAACTTTTTTCCAAAAGTATCAATAGCCCCAAATTGGTTAGAAAGCACCCATTTCTTAGTCGTAGTTCTTTGTGATTCTCCCAACACCTGTGCATTTTTCTAACAAGGAAATTTCTTTTTATTTAAATTATTTTTTATTGTGAAAATACTGTACAGAGGGGTTACAATTACATGGGCAAGATAATGAGTACATTTCTTATCAAGCATTGTAGCCTCCTCCTTTGTTTCCCCTTCCCATCCCTTCCCAGCCTCCCCCAGCGCCCCCACCCAATCCTCTCCCCCCCCACACCAAAGTTGTAAAGTTCGTTTTCGACATGACAACGTGTACTTCTTATTGTTGCAACGGGTCCACCTGTATCCTTATTTAAATGACTTGTTTTTCCCCTTCCCCTCCACAAATTATACAGTGAAAGCAGGGGTTATACTGTGGGAGAGGGACATACAAAGCAACAAAGAAATAATCTTATAAATGCGTTAGAAACAAATGCATGAAAGAAAAAAAATTAAATACATATCTTAGGGTTCATTTTCCTAACATCACCTTATCTGACCTTTTCTGCTTGACTCGTACATATACTAGATATTGCAAATAAGGGAAACCATGGGACCTATGTTTCTTTGGGCCTGGCTTACTTCACTTAATGTAATTTTTTTCCACGTCTTTCCATTTCCTAACAAATGGGGCAATGTCATTCTTTCTGATGAAGGCATGGAATTCCATTGTGTATATATACCACATTTTCTTGATCCGTTCATCTACTGAGGGGCATCTGGGTTGGTTCCATATCTTAGCTATAGTAAATAATGCTGCAATAAACATAGTTGTGCTGGTAGCTTTCTAACAAGGAAATTTCTAGGGTGATGGAATAATTCTTCGAATGTCTGTCTCAATAACCAAGTCAATGTACATTCCAAAAAGATCTGAGTTCTGTTTGTTTGACTACTTCGAGGATCAGCAGGTGACCAGTCATATCTGTGGAATGAATTGCTAAGTGTTGAATAAATGATGCAGAGGACTTTTCAATAAGTATGCTGGCATCAAGGTTGTGGTTGTATTTTTTCACTCGTTCAAAGTACTTGCTTTTGGGGAAGCCATGTATTCACTCCTCTTGGTCTTCCTTGCAAGTGTTTCCAGATTGCAAGTGTTTCCAGAGTCCTCGGTTAGTTACCTTCTTGGCCTGGTTCTGAGAGCACTACTAAGTAATTCAGTCCATAAAAATCAATTAGATTAGAGTTGTGACCCTCTTTGATTGTCTAGCTTTTTGTTTATGATCAGCTCTGGGTGACTTTCAGCAAAGAGACATCAAAAGACAAAACTACTTTTAGAGCATTAAAAGTTATGCCAAAGAATCTACTTAGAAGTATGTGTTTCACACTTAAAAAAGGATTCTAGATAAAGGACGGTAATAGCAACTTTGTTGGAATAAGTATAGTTTTCTAAATGCATCACATTAAATTGACAAGAACCTATGTAAAGGTGATTTTTCTGTTTATAAAATAACATCAGTTTTTGATTTGCTACTGTTTTTCTTTGTGAATTATGCTGCCCTTCAACTCTCAGTCCTCTTGTCTCTGCCTTCTGTAGTGCTGGGCTTGAATTACAGGTATGCACTATCTCTTCCAGGTGACCCTCTACTTCTATTTGCAGCAGTCTTACAGAAGTTTCAGTAGCCCCTCCATCTGAATCAACAAATTCTATGGTATATTTCAGTCTGGCAGCCACAGTCAACAGTCCCCCAAACACAATGCAGTTACTTTTCTTGCAATTTCTCCTTCTTGAGATATAAGTGTTAAAGGTCTAATGCTTGAGTCAGTCTATCAGGTATTTTACTGTTGTACAGCACATATTCAACCCCATTGACATTTGATCAGAGATTTACATATTCATGAACTCCCTGAAGGGTGAGCATTACACTGTCCCATATTAAAGATTCCCTTCACTAATCAGTGTTCTTTTATCACATACTAGATAGGATTAGATGCATCTATGGAGAATTACAAGAATTTGGATAGATGCTTTTCCATTAATATCCCTTTTTATTCATTCTTTTGGTGTTCAAGGAATGAAAGCCACAAACAAATCTTTCTTGTAATGCTGCTTTTAATTTCAGAGGAAACAAATAAACAACACAAACACTAAGAATTAACAAAGGCCCAATGAAGGTTAACCATAGAACAGTTTCCCTCACTATTCTCTGACCTTTGGCAGATCAATTGTAAAGATCTATCCATTGAAGATTATTAAAGATGTATTTTGTTAAAACTGCTTCTTGAGAGCTCTCTAGGCTTAAAGAAAACAATATTGATTTATTTGGTTTCCAATCCAATAAGCTATGTGTTAATCATCATCCACTGCAGATAGTTCAAAGGAGAAAAAAAAACACTGGAAAGAGGAAAGTCTCTATGACAACTTGAGATGTCTCAAAAATCTCCTTTTATATTTAAATTCCCAGGCTGTGGATGTATCAATTTGGAGATTCATATTTGTATAATTTGTTGACATGCTCCTGGGGGCTAGCAGATTTGAATCTGTTAATTATGTAATATAATTATGGCAAGAAACATCTGTGCCTTTTCTCCTACCCTACATTAGTAGAGAGATGCATTTACATAGTAGTGGGGAGCATGATTTTTACTTTTACAAGTGTATAAAAGTGTATTTAGCTGGGAGTCAGTGGCTCACACTTATAGTCCTAGCTACTCTGGAAGCTGAGATCTGAGGATCATAGTTTGTAGCCAGCCCAGGCAGGAAAATTTGTCCGATAAAAGAGCAAAAAGTCCAAAGTGGAGCTGTAGTTCAAGTAGTAGAGTGCTAGCCTTGAGCAAAAACAGTTCATTGACAATGCCCAAGCTCTGAGTTCAAGTCCCAGGACTATGACATACACATAAAAAAGTATATGCTCTTTTGCTATCTTACTTAACTTTAGCAAAAATATAATTTTTGTTATATGACCTCTCCACTACTTCAAAAGACACACTAAGAGAAAGTACATTTGCAACTTGATAGCCATAATTACTTGTAATACAATCACGGAAGTGATATTCCATCATTTTTTGTCATGTTTTTGTAAACACTAGGTATGGCTCATAAATTGGATAAGAATTCAGAAGATATGAATTTCAGAAGTTGGGAATCACATATACATGAATCCTACCACGATATCGTTCACTCATAGAAAGTCAATCCTCCTTAATTTCTGCCAGATATTTGCAACTAGTGGGTCTTGTCATGACTTGCCCAGCTACTTTGCCTTTTTGCATTTTTGATGTTGATTCCCACCTCTGAAATGCTCCTCTCTTCATTTCCTGGAAATTGCTTCAGCTTCTTTTTATCCCCATAGTTTGGCATTTGATGCATGGAGTTCTACGTAACTCCAACAGGGGTTCTTAGTCTTTGTCTCCTCTGTGATACCTGTACCTTTGCACATACAATTTTTCAGGCAATTTGTTGTATTTCATTGAACTTCAGTATCTCCATGTGAGGATTTTTTTCTTCTATGTTGCTTCTTCTTTGGTTATACAGATTAAGTTTTAATTATTCTTTTATTCATGGGCTTTGCTCAGTAATTATCTCAAAGTAAACACTGTACATGGTGCTTTTTTGTGGCCAGATAATAGATGGCAGTTGATAATTGCACTATATTTTCATTTCTCTAATCAGTCTTTGGAACTTATGACCTGAGTACCTGCTATGTGTTATTCAAATGAAGAGATTCACGAACTCTAGAAAATAAAATACCAAACAAACCTCACAAGGTAGATATCGTCTCTACTGTCTTTAAAGGTTTGGAAATTGAGGTTTAAAAGAGGTTAATTAACTTTCCTGAGCCTCTTCTCCTCAGCTCTCTTGTAGCTAATGGAGTCATTAAACACACTTTTGGTCAATGACAGGCAATTAGATGTCTGCTGGTGTGGATTCTAGAAAAACTTTTGTTTTCCTGATTAAAAATGGGACACCTCAGCTGGAACATCTTACTTTTGTCTTTTTCTTTCTTTCTGTTTTTCTTTAGGACCTGTAGTAATCTTTGGAAGTCCAGTGGACATCTTATAACCACGAGGCTTCAGGCATGAGGACATTCAGGAGAGAAGAGAAATTAAAAAGAGAGAGCCTGGAATCTTGACATCTGTGATCAGCTGCACTGGCCTTCCTAGACTTGTAGTTAAGTGACAAAATGTATTCCTTTATTGTCTTCCTTCCTTCCTTCCTTCCTTCCTTCCTTCCTTCCTTCCTTCCTTCCTTCCTTCCTTCCTTCCTTCCTTCCTTCCTTCCTTCCTTCCTTCCCTCCTATCAAATCTTAACTAATATTGTTAGTGAGTGTAGAGCTTGTACTCAAATGAAAGTCTTTACCCAACATTGAATATTAACTTCACTTTGTCATAATCTATTTTCATATCACATAATTAATCTAACTAATATAAACAGAAAGAGACAGATCAAATGACACAAACGTTCAAGGATCCATTGACCAGTTGTACTCTCTGTTCACATTTTTTCATAGGTAGGTGAGATGATCAGATACTACATTCCTAGTCTAAAGGGCAGAATTTGGATGATCTGAGAGGAAGAGACCAGGGGCAGTGTCATCTTGAGCAGGAAGAATGATTTTAATATCATCAGTGAAGGAGAAATATGAACGTTTGCATTCTTGCCTGCTTCCTTTTACTTTCACATCTTCAGTGGGAAAAGCCGTTGTATGCTTTTCCCGAATCTTTAGCAAAGAGTTTGACGAGTCATAACATCATTATAAGTAATGATCAGGAAGTAAAGATCGATGCAAGAGGAATGTCGAGGGTTCTCTGGCAAGAAAAAGCACTACCAAGCTAAGCCAGGCAATGGAGCTGAGTTGAGTTGGGCAGTCAGGATGAGCTGCTGTCTGTGTGCTCACTGGTGGCTCAAATGCACTTAGTGAAGGCTTTGTTCCAATCCTTACACTAAGATACAGTGCTGCTGTCAGGAAATCCCAGGGATGTCCTCATAATCAGACAGAGTTCTGACAAGCATTTTAAGAACCAGCCTCCTGAGCTATTCAGGACCTTTATAAAATACTTTCCTTAGATTTCGTGTCCAACAAAGTCTTTACTGGCTAGTCTACATTCCTTCAAATAGACAATTTCTTCTGAGGGGGCAATTAGGCCTGGCAATAGTTTTCAGCTTTTTCATTGCTTAACTATTCTTTTGTTTTTTGTTTTTGCTTACACAGATTACAAACAGTATCACTATCCTTTGACAGCTTTGCCCAGAAGACCTAACAAAAGCAAGCGCATTTAGGATATTTCCTTAACATCTTTCAAACTTTGCCTGTGCAGTCACTTATGTACTAGTTATTCACATATTGTAGACTCAGGTAGCAATGCCCGTCCTGAATAGCTATTGGAACTCATTTTCCTGTAGTAAATTTTGTCACAAAGAATTGTTATTTAGGTTCTTCCTAAATTTCTTTTATCAAGATGGTTTTTATTCACAAACTGCTTTGTTGAATGTCATCTCCTTTGTACAACCACTTAAAGATAATAAAAATATACTTAAAAACCTCTGCAAAAAATTAATTTTATTTTTAACATTTACCAGCATATATTAGTTATACAGGGTTCATTATGATATTTCATGCATCTATACAATATTTTCTGTTAAAATTCATCCCCTCTAATCATTATCCCTTGTATTCATCCCTTTCAATATGAACAAGTTTCATTGTTCTATTTCACACATGTATATAAAGTGTCTCTACCATGTTGCCTTCCATTATCTTTTCTGTTTGTCCTTTTCTTCCCATTGCTCCCACTTCCCCAACAAAACCTGTTTACATTCCTGCCATTCATTTTTATTGTATATCAATTGTACAAATTGGTTCACTATGATATTTCACACACATTTTTAACATTATGATCAGGCAAATCCTTCCATTGCTCTCTCTTCCTCTCATCTTCCCACCTCCCTTATTCACTCACTTTTAGTGAATTTTGTTATGTCATCTTCATATATAGATGCAATGCTATTCTACATTATTTATCACTCATCATTCCTTTACCCTCTCCCCCTCTTTCTCATATTCCTTCCCAGTCTCACATTTACAATCATGTTCTCTATGTGTCTGTCTCTTGTCTCTCTATGTTTGTATGAATGTATGTATGCATGTATGCATGTATGTATGTGTCTGTCTGTCTGTCTCTATGTATGTATGTATCTGTCTGTTTACTATTTATCTCTTTCAGGCTAAATTTCTTTGATTGGATAATTCTATGTGCTCCTTTGTGGTGGTTTAGTTACAAAATATCCCCCAAAGGCTGCTGTGTTGAAAGTTTGTTTTCCAGCAGGTAGAGAATGAGATTTTTAACCCTAGATCTATAAGGTTTTGCCTCTATCAAGGAGCTGATTTCCTGATGGATTCATAATATGATGACGTTATTGGAAGGTGATGGAGCTCAGTCTCAAACACAGGTGTTCTATCAAGATTACTTCTTGTTATAGGATCCTCTCTCTACTCTCCACACACACACACACACACACACACACACACACACACACACACACACACACACACACACACACACACACACACACACAGGGAGCCACAGGATGTCTTTTATCACTTTCAATAACCTCAGTGCTAGGGCAGCCACACAAATGCCTGCGCTGAGTCTAGGTCTTGTGGGGATGTGTGCATATGTGGCTGACAGATTGGCAGTTTGCCAGCAGGGCCGTTGTGGTGCCTGGGTAGTATGGTAGCTTCCCCTTCTTCTCTTTGGGGCCTAGGGATGGGACTTGGGCCCCTCTGCTTCTTTATGTGGGTGATGCTCCTTTCACTGTGATTTTCTGTGTTTGAACATCTGTTCTGTGGTTCCCAATGCTCTTCCCTTCTTTTATCTCTTCAAATACAGTCTTTCCTGAGTTATCTGACTCCTTTCACTCACGGAATCACAACAGGGAACACTTCTAATCTGCCGCCTTGGCTCCTTCCTCCAGCTTTCTTCTTGCCCAGAATTCTTTGGCTATTTAATATCTTTTATCTTGGTATATAAATTTTAGGACTGTTGTCTCTTTGTAACTATTATCCTCGGAATTTGGATCAGGAATGCAAGGAATCTGTAGATCACTTTAAGTCACATGAATTGTTAACAATATTGATTACGGCAGTCATGAACATAGACTATCTCTTTATTTGTGTAATGTAATTTCTTTCAGTGTTTTATAGTATCAGTGTATAAGCCTTTCATCTCAATTTATTAATTCGTTCTAAGACTTTATTATTATTATTATTTTAGGCATGGGCTTTGAACTCAGCGTCTCTTGCTTGCGTGGTTTGATTGCTCATGGCTATTGCTCTACTAGTTGAGCATACTGCCAACCTGATTTTTTTAAAAAATTATTTTAAAGATAGGGTCTCAAAGACTTTCATGCCTTGATTGACTTCAAACCATTCAGGTGTTACCCTTCTACGTAGCTAAGATTGCAACCATGAGCCACCGGTATTAAACTAAGTTCTAAGACTTCGTGTGTGTAAAATGGCTTTAGAGTTTTTCACATGTAGAATCATGCCATTTAGAGACATAGGTAATTTTGTGTATTCCTTTTCTAACTTGGATATTTGATTCTCTTTTTTTGACAAATTGGTCTGGTTAAAATTGAAGTCAATCTTAGAGGAAAAGATTTTAACTTTTTACCCTTGAGTATGATTTTTCACTATATAGTCTTGTGTGTCCTGAATATTTTAAATCATGAAATTATATTACATTTTGGCAATTTTTATGTATCTGTACCTAAAGTCTTTATCCGTAATGTTTTTTGAAATGATGATGTACCTTTTGTTCTTTGTTCTGTATGCAGTACATCATGAGTGTGTTTTGTGTATTGAATTATCCTTTCAGTCAAGGATAAGTTCAGTTTATTCATATTATACAATTCTTCTTATGTGCTGTTGAATTCACGTTAGTGACATTTTGTGAAAGGGGTTTGAATATATGTTCATCAGGGATCTTGGCCAGTATTTTTATTTTCTTTTTTTCTTTTGCTCACTTTGGTATTATTGTTGTGCTGACTTCCTAAAAGGAGTTAGGAAATCCTACCATTTTTTGGAAAGAGTTTAAAAGGATTGATATTACTTCTTCTTTAAGTATTTGTTAAAGTTTGCCTGTGAAATCACCTAATCCTGATCTTTTCTTTCTTGGGAAGTTTCTGATCACTAATTCAATCTCCTTATTTACTACTGGTCTGTTTAAGCTTCTGTTAATTCCTTTTTAAAAAAATAATTATTCTCCTATTCATTTACTTATTTGTCAGTCCTGGGGCTTGAACTCAGGGTCTGGGCACTGTCCCTGAGCTTCATTTGGTCAAGGCTAGCACTTTACCACTTGAGTCACAGTGCCACTTTTGGCTCCCCCCCCCCGCCCCGCCCTCCCGTGTATGTAGTATTGAGGAATTGAACCCAGGGCTTCATGCCTGCTACACAAGCACACTATCACGAGGCTGCATTCCCAGCCCTCTGTTAATTTTTAATTCAGTTTTCATATGTGGCAATTATTTTCAATTTCTTCATTTCTTTTCTCAGTTTCTTCTGTGTTGTTAAGTTTACTGGATTGAATTCTCAGTGAGAATGTAGTTACTCTTACATAGAGATGAAAAGGAAGAGTTCTTATGCTACCATCTTCTGAATTGTTCACAGTAAACTCTCCTGACTGTGGTCAGTACCTGTCTTGTGTTACATTCCTTAAGAATGAAAAAATGAGCATGACTGCATTTTGAAAAAGCAAAGAGGTGTGCTTACTCAAAGCACATGCACTAAAATTGGAGCAATGCAGAGGTTATCATGGTCCCAGCACAAGGAAAAGCAAAGGGGGCTAAGAACGAAGGCAGAAGATGCTGAAGACAAATTTAAGCCAGTGTGAAATTTCTTGGGGGATCATATTCAGTAAGAAATTTTAGATGAGGTTAGGTATGACCATCAAGATAGCATTCCACCCTGAAGACAGTTTGTAATACTTTTTTATTTATTATTCATGTATTCGTTATAATAATTCATTCATCAAGCATTTACTGGGGCCCTAGGCTCTATGCCAGAAAAATGAGGATGACTAGAAAACAATTTCTGCCATTGAGTTGCTAGGAAATTTGAAAGGGAAGGAAATCTGAAGCCGAAATCTTATAGTATATAAATTGGTTATTATGAATTATTATAAATACATTAACAGAGAACTTTGGGAGCTCAGGGGCAAATAGATAACACTTAAAAATGGTATAAATGGGATCTGGAGCTCCAGATTATCTCATTAGTAACTAATTAATTAAGCAAGTCCTCACCCTGGTACCAGACTCTCTGCTGGTGACATGCTGGTGTGAAAATGAGATAGATACATTTTTCTTTTAGTTTTTGAGCATTTTGGGAAGAAGGCATAAGAAATAGAGGTATGTGCAGTGTTTTGGGAAAGTAGAAAATAATTAACTTAGGCTGCCTGGAAAATAGAATGTGGAAGGCTAAACAGGATTTTTCTTTTGGTTTAGTTAAGTCACATTGAATTCAATTGTTGATAAAAGGTCCCTAACACCAAAGGTTCACTAGCTATACATCATTTTTATTTCACTGTACACTTGAAATTCTGTACTGAAATGATCATATAGAGACTACAGACAACAAACTCTCTGATGGTATAAATACAAAAGATATGTTCTCTACATTAGCAATGCCACACATGAGCGAGAAAGATCATAACAATATTGGCAATAAAGAGATCCTTACTAGAAAAAAATGGGAGTGTTTATAATCTACAAAGTGAATAAGCTTAGTGCTAGGGAATAAGTTGTTATTGTTTTTTTTTTGCTATTGCATATATACTATTTTCTCTTATTCCTTTGTTTCCTACAACTTTCTGGTAAGCTACACATTGATTTTTTAAAATCTAAATGACTTTTATGATTAGTATATGCTAATAAAACAGACCAGTGAGCCTGAACTCTTTAGAGATGCTATAGGGTGAGAAAAATTGTATAATCATTTAATCACTATTTATTCTCATTTATATATTTAAGTATCCTATATAATGCAGTAGTTACAATTTCTTTCATTCATTTATTCATGGGTTTATTCGTTTAGTCACTCGGTGCCTTATAAGAATCTATTCAGATTTGTTTTTGCCCTTCCCCTCCACAAATTATAACATCAAATACAGTGAAAGCATGGGTTATACTGTGGGGGAGGGAGATGCAAAGCAACATAGAAATCATCTTATAAATATGTTAGAAACAATTGCATGAAAGGAAAAAAAAATTTGGATACTTATCTTGGACTAGGGATACAGGTTGACCCATTGCAACAGTGAGATGTACAAGTCTTTATGTCAAAAAATGAACTTTACAACTTTGGTGGGGGGTGCGGGGGGAGAATGGGGTGGGGGGAGGGGGGAGTATGGGAAGGGATGGGAAGGGGAAACAAAGAGGAGGCAACAATGCTTGATAAGAAATGTACTCGTAAAAAAAAATGTACTCGTTATCTTGCCCATGTAATTATAACTCCTCTGTATGGTATTCTCACAATAAAAAATAAAGTTTAAAAAAAAAAGAAAAGAAAAAAAGAATCTATTCAGAATATTGTGTATGGAGGAGCCAATGGTAGAGAGGTAAAGATTAGCTACAAAAAATGTATCCAAGTATCTTTTTTTTATTATTGTATTTTATTTTATTGGAGAACATACTGTACAGAGGGGCTACAATTACATGGGCAGGATAATGCATACATTTCTTACCAAGCATTGCAGCCTCCTCCTTTGTTTACCCTTCACTTCCCTTCCCCGCCTCCCCCCTCCCCCCACCCAATTTTACCCCCCTCCCCCCACCCAATTATACCCCCCTCCCCCCCCCCACACCGACATTGTAAAGCTGGTTTTGACATGACATTTTGTACTTCTCATTGTTGCAACAGGTCCACCTGAATCCTTAAACGACTTGTTTGTCCCCATCTCCTCCACATGTTATACTGACATCAAATATAGTGAAAGCGGGGGTTACACTGTGGGGGAGGGACATACAAAGCAACAAAGAAATAATCTTATAAATGCGTTAGAAACACATGCATGAAAGAAACGAAAACATTAAAATACATATTTAGGGGTTCATTTTCCTAACATCACATTATCTGACCTTTTCCGCTTGACTCATACCTATACTAGATATTGCAAATAAGGGAAACCATGGGACCTATGCTTCTTTGGGCCTGGCTTACTTCACTTAATATAATTTTTTCCAAACTTTTCCATTTCCTAACAAATGGGGAAATGTCATTCTTTCTGATGGAGGCATAGAATTCCATTGTGTATATATACCACATTTTCTTGATCCATTCATCTACTGAGGGGCATCTGGGTTGGTTCCATGTCTTAGCTATGGTAAATAATGCTGCAATAAACATAGTTGTGCTGGTAGCTTTAGTGTGGTCTTGTTTGTAAACATTTGGGTAAATGCCCAAAAGTGGGATTGCTGGATCATAGGGGAGATCTATGTGAAGTCTTTTGAGGAACCTCCATACTGTTTTCCAAAGTGGTTGAACAAGTTTACATTCCCACCAACAATGAAGTAAGGTTCCTTTCTGTCCACATCCCCTCCAGCATCTGTTGTTGTTAGAGTTCTTGATTTTTGCTGTTCTAACTGGAGTGAGGTGATATCTCAATGTTGTTTTGATTTGCATTTCTTTTATGACTAGGGATGTTGAACATTTCTTCATGTGTCTATTGGCCATCCTTCTTTCTTCTTCAGAGAAGCTTCTCTTTAAGTCTTTCGCCCACTTATTTATTGGGCAGTTGTTTCTTTGAGGATTTGTTGTTGGGTGGTTTAATTTTTTGAGTTCCAAGTATATTTTAGATATGAGACCCTTGTCCGTTGTATGGCTAGTAAAGATCTTCTCCCAATCGGTGGGCTTTCTATTGATCTTGCCAGCTATGTCATTTGCCCTGCAGAAGCTCTGCAATCTTATGCAATCCCATTTGTCCAACCTTTCTTTGATTTGTTGTGCTTCTGGGTCTCTATTCAGAAAATTTCAGCCTGAGCCAAGGAGACCTAGGGTTTCTCCTATTCCATCCTGTAATGTTTTCAGAGTGTCTGCTTTGAGTTCAAGGTCTTTGATCCATTTGGAGTTGATTCTGGTGCAGGGTGATATATAAGGATCTAGCTTTAGTTTTCTACATGTAGTTAACCAATTTTGCCAGCACCATTTACTGAAGAGGCTGTCTTTCTTCCATTCTATTGTTTTAGCTTCCTTATCGAAGATTAGATGGCTATAGGTCTGTAGGTTCATTTCTGGGTTTTCAATTCTATTCCATTGGTCCTGAGGTCTGTTCTTATGCCAATACCAAGCTGTTTTGATTACTATGGCTTTATAGTAGAGTTTGAAATTTGGTATTGATATTCCTCCAGCAGTGTTCTTTCCATTGAGGAGCGTTTTTGCTATTCGGGGTCTTTTATTGTTCCATATGAATTTTTGGATTGCCTCCTCTATTTCCTTGAAGAATGAGGGTGGAATTTTGATAGGTATCGCGTTGAATTTGTAGATAGCCTTGGGAAGTATTGCCATTTTCACGATGTTAATCTTGCCAATCCAGGAGCATGGGAGGTTTTGCCATTTTTTAAGTTCTGTGTTGATTTCCTTTTTCAAGATTTTAAAGTTTTCATCATAGAGGTCCTTCACTTCTTTGGTTAAGTTAATTCCTAGGTATTTTATTTTTTGTGGGGCTGTTACAAATGGAGTTGCTTTCCTAATTTCAGGCACACTTTTCTCATTGTTGGCATATAGAAAAGCCATTGCTTTTTGGGGGTTAATTTTATAACCTGCTACTTTGCCAAAGTTTTGAATCAGCTTGAGTAATTTGGGAGTGGAGTCTATGGGATTCTTTAAATACAAGATCATGTCATCTGCAAAGAGGGAGAGTTTTATTTCTTCTTTCCCTATTTGGATCCCCTTTATGTCTGCATCTTGTCTTATTGCTGTAGCTAGGCATTCTAATACTAGATTGAAGAGAAGTGGAGAGAGTGGGCATCCTTGTCTTGTTCCTGAGTTAAGAGGAAATGGCTTTAGTTTTTCACCATTGAGTATAATGCTGGCTGTAGGTTTGTCATATACAGCCTTTATTGTATTGAGGAATGTTCCATGGATTCCTAATTTTTCCAGAACCTTCATCATAAAGGGGTGTTGGATCTTGTCAAATGCTTTTTCTGCATCTATTGAGATAACCATGTGGTTCTTATTCTTGCTCCTGTTGATGTGATGAATAATATTAATTGATTTGCGTATATTGAACCAGCTTTGCATCCCTGAAATGAATCTTGTTTGATCATGGTGTATGATTTTTTTTAATTGTATTTTATTTTATTTGAGAACATACTGTACAGAGGGGCTACAATTACATGGGCAGGATAATGCATACATTTCTTACCAAGCATTGCAGCCTCCTCCTTTGTTTACCCTTCACTTCCCTTCCCTGCCTCCCCCCTCCCCCCACCCAATTTTACCCCCCACCCCCCACCCAATTATACCCCCCTCCCCCCCCACACCGACATTGTAAAGCTGGTTTTGACATGACATTTTGTACTTCTCATTGTTGCAACAGGTCCACCTGAATCCTTAAACGACTTGTTTGTCCCCATCTCCTCCACATGTTATACTGACTCAAATATAGTGAAAGCGGGGGTTACACTGTGGGGGAGGGACATACAAAGCAACAAAGAAATAATCTTATAAATGCGTTAGAAACACATGCATGAAAGAAACGAAAACATTAAAATACATATTTAAGGGTTCATTTTCCTAACATCACATTATCTGACCTTTTCCGCTTGACTCATACCTATACCAGATATTGCAAATAAGGGAAACCATGGGATCTATGCTTCTTTGGGCCTGGCTTACTTCACTTAATATAATTTTTTCCAAACCTTTCCATTTCCTAACAAATGGGGAAATGTCATTCTTTCTGATGGAGGCATAGAATTCCATTGTGTATATATACCACATTTTCTTGATCCATTCATCTACTGAGGGGCATCTGGGTTGGTTCCATATCTTAGCTATGGTAAATAATGCTGCAATAAACATAGTTATACTGGTAGCTTTAGTGTGGTCTTGTTTGTAAACATTTGGGTAAATGCCCAAAAGTGGGATTGCTGGATCACAGGGGAGATCTATGTGAAGTCTTTTGAGGAACCTCCATACTGCTTTCTAAAGTGGTTGAACAAGTTTACATTCCCACCAACAATGAAGTAAGGTTCCTTTCTGTCCACATCCCCTCCAGCATCTGTTGTTGTTAGAGTTCTTGATTTTTGCTGTTCTAACTGGAGTGAGGTGATATCTCAATGTTGTTTTGATTTGCATTTCTTTTATGACTAGGGATGTTGAACATTTCTTCATGTGTCTATTGGCCATCCTTCTTTCTTCTTCAGAGAAGCTTCTCTTTAAGTCTTTCGCCCACTTATTTATTGGGCAGTTGTTTCTTTGAGGATTTGTTGTTGGGTGGTTTAATTTTTTGAGTTCCAAGTATATTTTAGATATGAGACCCTTGTCCGTTGTATGGCTAGTAAAGATCTTCTCCCAATCGGTGGGCTTTCTATTGATCTTGCCAGCTATGTCATTTGCCCTGCAGAAGCTCTGCAATCTTATGCAATCCCATTTGTCCAACCTTTCTTTGATTTGTTGTGCTTCTGGGTCTCTATTCAGAAAATTTCGGCCTGAGCCAAGGAGACCTAGGGTTTCTCCTATTCCATCCTGTAATGTTTTCAGAGTGTCTGCTTTGAGTTCAAGGTCTTTGATCCATTTGGAGTTGATTCTGGTGCAGGGTGATATATAAGGATCTAGCTTTAGTTTTCTACATGTAGTTAACCAATTTTGCCAGCACCATTTACTGAAGAGGCTGTCTTTCTTCCATTCTATTGTTTTAGCTTCCTTATCGAAGATTAGATGGCTATATGGTGTATGATTTTTTGGATGAATTGTTGAAGTCGATTGGCCAAAATTTTGTTGAGAAGTTTTGCATCAATGTTCATCAAAGAAATGGGTCTATAGTTCTCTTTCTTTGATGAGTCCCTGCCTGGTTTTGGGATGAGGGTTATGATGGCTTCATAGAATGTGTTCGGTAGTGAGCTTTCTCTTTCAATTTCATTGAAGAGTTGAAGGAGTATTGGTGTGAGCTCTGCTTTGAAGGCCTTGTAAAATTCCGCTGTAAAACCATCTGGTCCTGGACTTTTCTTAGCTGGGAGGTCTCTTATTGCTGTTTCTATTTCAATGCTTGATATGGGCCTGTTAAGCTGGTTTAACTCATCTTGGTTTAATTTTGGCATGTCAATATTTGCTAGGAAAAGGTCCATTTCTGTCAAGTTCTCAAACTTATTAGCATAAAGTTTTGAGAAGTATTCCCTTATAATGTTCTGAATCTTGGTTGTTTCCGTGGTGATGTTTCCATTCTCATCTCTGAGTTTATTAATTTGGGTGTGTTCTCTCCTTTTTCTGATAAGGTTTGCTAAGGGTCTGTCAATTTTGTCCAAGTATCTTTTGTATGAGGTTTTAAAATCTAGAGAAGAAAAACAAAATTATATTATTTATGTAAAATGTAATGAAAAACTATGCTATAGTGATTCCAGTTGCATTTCAAAGACATTGGTAGAATTAAAGGAAGCCATCTGGTTAGAGCCTTCACAGTGACATCAGTGGCTCATTAAGAGACAGATGTGGTCTAGCATAATTGCTCTATATGGACACTTTGACCTAACCACAACCATTTTGTGTCACAACTGCCATTTTTACTTCTCACTCACCCTGGTTAGTTTTCCACAACAGAGTTTTCCAGTAGACTTTTCATACACAAAACTAACAGAGTTACATGAAACTTTAGACCTTGCTTCTGTCAGTACCAGGAACATGCTGAATGCCCTTAATAAGCTTGTGATAAAGTAGCTATATTCTAACTTTGAATTGATTGCTTCTAGACCCCTTATAAACTTCCTACTTCTGACCTAATTACAGAGATCCACCTAGCTTTGCAGCTACTGGATTCACATGTCTACCAGTATTTCCTCCAATATATTGTATTCTGTACAATTCTGGACCTCTGACTCATGCAATGCAGCAAGAAGAACCCAGCACGTGCCCCATGGATGACTGCCCTACACTCCTAGACGTTTCAGTCTCCAAAACTGTCAGCTAAATACACTCTATTCCGTACATGTTTCTGAGTTTCAAGCATTTAAAATATTTTTATTATAATTAAGTAGTTGTACCAAGGAGTTGCCATGTACCAAACAGTTGATGAATACAGCAATCTTGATCAATATTATTTATCCTTTTCACCATTTGCATCCACCCCTCCTAACCCACCCCTTCTCTCACTTACCTTAATTTTAAGTCATGTATTTATTTTTTGCAATCTAACAAAACAGTTCATGTGTGTGCAATGCATCTTGTTCTGTGACACCAGTGCAACTTCTTCATCTCTTTTCCACCCATCCCTTCCCTTATATTTTTCAATTCTGTGGTATATACAAAGAATTCTTGCCTGCATTCTTTCCATTTCCCCTCTTGCAAGTGCCTATTTTCTGGTACTCATTTTGTAGGGCTTTGACTTAAGGATAAAAAAATTAACCTTCCCCCCATATAAACTCATAAATAAATAACAACCCAATTAATCAATAGGCTAATGACTGAAAGAGACCCTTCTCAGAAGAAGAAGTAGAAATGCCCAAAAGACACATGAAGAAATGTTCAATATCTCTGGCCATATATGAATGCAAACATCACTGAGATTCCCCCTCACTTCAGTTCAGATGGCCACTATCAAGAAAACTAACAATAACCTGGGTACCGGTGGCTCATGACTATAATCCTAGCTACTCAAGAGGCTGAAATCTGAGGATCTCAGTTAGAAGCTAGTCTGGGCAGCAAAGTCCATGAGATGCTTATCTCCAATTAAGTACCAAAAAACTGAAAGTGACTGTGTGACTCTAAGTGGTAGTGCACAATCCTCGAGCTTTTTTTTGCCTTTTAAAAAATTTTTAGCAAACAAAGCTCAAGGATAACGCCCAGGCCTTGGGTTCAAGACTTGTAACTGACCAGAAAAAAAATAAAAGAAGAGAAAACCAACAACCACAAATGCTAGCATGGAGGCATGGATGTGGCCAAAAGGGAATTCTATCACACTGCGGCTGGGAATGTAAGCATGGAAATTCCTCAAGAAACTAAACATAGAGTTACCCTATGACCCAGCAACTCCACTCCTGGACATTTATCCAGTCGAGGCATAAACAAGGCCACATTAAAGTATGATCATATTCACTGCAGCATTATTTACCAGAGCTAAGATATAGGAATCAGCCCAGATGCTCCTCATGGGACAAATGAATCAAGAGAATGTGGTAGATATACACAATGGAATTCTTCCCATCCATCAGAAAGAATGATATTGTACCATTTGTAAAGAAATGGAAAGACGGAAAAAATTATATTAAGGGACATAATCCAGACCCAGAGAAATGTAGGTTGCATGGTTTCTCTCATTTGTGGTAGTTAGAATGTGCCTATAAATCTAAAAGTAAACACACTGCTTGGTAAGCAAGGGGTTACAAAGGAATTAACTGAAGCGTAATAGATGCTATGGAGAACACAAATAGTAATAATTCTTTAAAAAATACTGAATTTCAAGCATTTTTGTCATAGCAATAGGAAGTGGAGTCATACAGACTGGGCAGAAGGCAAGGGTGTGAAACCAACTAATTTTGTCCATAAGTCTTTCAGAAAACTGTACATTTCACCATTGAAAGATAGGCAGGTTGCTGATAACAAAAGATCATGCATCTTGTGGAGTGTGACCTTTCTGAAGAGTTTAAACCAGAGGAAGAACATGGATTTTTTTGAAAGTTATTTCCGGCAAGTAAGAAGAGGTAAAATGAGGTCTTTTTGATAGTTGAAGGTAGAATCTACTGGGTCTATTTTCTACATCTTCCCTCTCATCTTCCTTCTTGTGCTGCCCCCGCTCAAATGCCTACACATTATGAATATACTCTAGTAAGAAATCACTGCCATCCTATCTTTTGGCCAAGAAACCAGAAAATCATTCCAGTCTTAAATCTTCATTGCTGTTTTGATGGCTGTTATACGGAAAGCTGACATCTCTACTGACTTCTCTGCTTTTCTCACTCACTACTGCTTTTTTAAAAAGGCATTTTAATTGTCTCAAAGATTCCATTAGAATACATGAACAGAATCGTAAGTTCTTCCAAACCAGAATTTTACAGTGGTTTACATTATTTTTGATCTTATAGGCCTATATCTCTGATGAACATTGTCTCTTCATTTCTTGGTTAATGTCTTGGTTTACTATTTATCCTTGTGGCCATTCATCTTCCTGATCAATCTGAGTGATTGGTAATCTGCAAATAAATCCCCTTGGCTCCCTGTGCCATTTTACTGATCATTAACCAATAGATTGAATTCCTTTTCAAGGTTAGTTGAGAGTACATTCATTTCCACCTTTTAACCTTGTTTGAATCCAACACAGGAGATGTTCCAATCTAGTTTTGAGGATGACCAGCAAAATATTATTTTTTTGTTATGACATTTTAAGGTATGATTTTCCAATTGCATTTTACTATGCTCTAAAGACTTGCTTATTAGAACAGGACAGTCACGTCCCTGCTCTTCCATACCACCATTGAGAAGCTAGGAGGGAGAATGCACATCCAACTGTACTGTAAAGATTAACTCTTGTGGCCTAGTCACATATTTGATTCTTCACATATTTTCTTTGATCATCACACAAAAATTCTAGGTATTGTTTTGATTTTTGCAGGTAAATAGATACATAGAGACAATTTGTTCACAATAGCTCTTCATGGGTAGGAGAAAAGATTTCAACTCAAGTGTAGCTGACACTAAGGGTGTTATATCCCACTTGTTGACATTTATCTTATTTCTTTAAATATTTGTTTTCTCTTTTCTAGCTCTATCTCCCCATTTCCCTCCTTTTCTCTCTCTCCTCCATGCTTCTCTGCTCTTCCTTCTTTGCCTTTCTGTCACTGTCTCTCCTTTTCTCCCATTCTTTTTTGGTCTCCTCTTGTCCTCTTTTTTGCTGAGGAAATGGAGGAAAGATTGAGAACTTCCACAGAAGCTTTTTGCCCTTTGTGTCACTTTCCTTCATTTTTGTTTTCAGGCACTCTTCAGATGAACATGTATTTCAATGGCAATTTGTATAAATGTCAGCTGGTGCCATCTCTGCCATAACTTTCCCAAGGAAAATTAGATTAGAGAAGTTTCCTCTGCCACTATTTCAGATTGAGTCGAATTGATGACCTTTCAAGTGATTTTTTGCTCAGTGTTTAAAATGGCTTTGTCTCAGGCACAGGACTGGGAGCTCAACTTCAGACACACAGTAAAGAATCAGTAACTGCTAGAACTTTAGGGAACTAGAAACCATTTTTTAGAAAAGGAGTCAGTTCAAGTCAGTTCCTAGTTCACATCTAAAATGAGATTATTAACAGTGACTTAACAACTGGTTATGAGTATTAAACAAATTAGTATTTGTAAATTACTTAACAGCTGTTCCAAGCACATGAAAATATCATAGAAAAAAACTTAAAAAAGAATCCAATGTATATTCTACAAGATTAAAAAGAGTAAAGGAGGAGTAGGGAAGAGAGTGCTACGAGAGAATGTTGAAAGGGGCGGCATTGATCAAGATGTATTGTATTCCTAAACTGCTTTGTTAAATGGCAGCTCCTTTGTGCAAATACTTAAATATAATTAAAAAATACAGGAATAAAAAAATCATGCAATGTTTGAAATGTAATCATGTGTCCAAGGTCACAGATTTGGAAAGGCACGGTGTTTTTCTGAATAGACATACAGAAGTTTCTAGTCCCAGTTCAATTGTATAATTTGGAGAAACTCATTTAACTTTTAGAAGTACTGTATATTTTGCTGACTACTCAAAATGAGAGAGGATTCTAACGCTGTAGAATTATTGTGAGGTTAAATGAGGTAAGGCTGGCCCAGCCTGTGGGGCCCCGTGTCTGAGCAGCGAGCTGAGCCCCTGGCAAATTCAGTGTGCTTTATAAATCTTGGGAACATTTTATATGATTGCAAAGGATGGATATTTCATATCTATACTGTGTTTCTTGTAGAGGTTGGGGGTGGAATGTTTAATATATCTCATGTCAGCTGAAGGCAACATGTATAAATGGAAGGAGGAACATGTTCCAGAGACATGTTCCGTTCTTCCTGTTGGCACCAACAGCAGTTAGCACATTGTCATACGCTGAGTTTTGTTAGCGTTCTCCAAAACTGGCAAGATTGGTTAAGCCCAGTTCTGCACTTGAGTCTGGAGGAAGATATTCTAAGCAGAGTATTTCATTATCTTGGGTTATTATTCTCTTCTTTATCTTACTAGGCTAAGCATCACTTAGATCTCAATACTAACTCAGCTGTCACTAGCTGGATAACCTTGGGAAAATCAAATCATCTCCAATGTTCTTTTTTTCCCCCGTTGGTTGTGGGGTTTGAACCCAGTCCCTGAGTTCTTTTACTCGAGGCTAGCACTCTACCACTTTGAGCCACAGCAGAGCTTTTGGTTTTCTGGTAGTTCATTGGAAATGAGTCTCATGGACTTTCCTGTCCAGGCTAGCTTTGAACCATGATTCTCAGACCTCAGCCTCTTGAATAGCTAGGATTACAAGTGTGAGACACCAGTGTCTGGAACCTCCAATGTTCTTTAACAGTGAACAGCCTCTACTCCCCTAGCTAACCTTTTCTTAAAACTCTTCCTATTATTTATTTAGTACTTTTCTATTGTATAGCAAGTAGAGATTTAAAGAAAAATAATGGAAGTATCTTGCGTCTTCTTTACTAGTTTCCCCAATTACCAGTACTCTTACATCAACATGGTGCATTTATTTCAGTTCTGATACATTTGCATCAAGTTCATTTTTCTTTGGATTTCACTAGTTTTTACCCCCTTTTCTCTTCTATAATCCCATTCTAGATTCTACATTATCTGTAGTTTCATATCTTAGGCTCTTCTTGGCTGTCAGAAGTGTTTAGACTTTTCTTGTTTTCCATGACGTTGATATTTTATGAGGTACTGGTTGGTGCTTTGCTTCTTGCCCTTCCAAGTGGGGTTTGCCGGATGCTTTTCTCATGATTCAGTGGTGGCTTAGTGTCTGTCTATAGGAGACCTCAGAGGCAATGTGTGCTGTTCTCACCAAATCATATTAAGAATGTTTTTTTAACTATAGACAGAATTTACCACCTTTAATGCTGACTTGATTGCTCCTGTCACATTTCCTTTTTGTAAAGACACTCTTCTTTCTCAGGTACATTTTGGAGGTCAGTATGCTCCACCTCCTTAAACATAAAATGATTACATACATCATTTGGAATTGTTTGGTATCGTAGGTTTGCACTTTTTATTTGTTTATTCATTTGTTCAACAACAATACAAAGTACTCATGAGTTTCTACTTTAGATCTGAGTTACAATTCAATACTAATGTGGCTTGCTACTAAAATTATTCTAATTTTGGTCATTAGAAAATCATTGCTTTGTTTTTTGTGTTGCTTTGACCTTATTGCTATGAATGTATTTGGCTCTGGGGTGTTGCTTCTTCCTCATCAGCTTACAGAGGTGTAGAAATATTTGTGTTGATTACACACTTAACTTTAATGCTTTCATATAAAATATGTGTATCAAAATGAATTTTGAGGTCAGAGAGGTGTCTCCAACTCAACCTATTACCATCTGAATTTTTCTAAACATTTCCCTTTGCTTATCTTTAATCTTTCATTCCAGTCATGAAAAAACACGTTCCTACAAACTGCCATCTGTTTCCTCAGTTTCTCAACTCTAGAGCACACATCAGTGGGCTCAGACTGCTACCATGTATATGCATGGGAAAACATTATCAACTAGAATATGGTGCTTGTGGACACTGGCTTCTGTCTCAGTCTTAGATTCATATTTAAATATTCCTCTGTGTGTGGCATTGTCAATTAGACTTCAAAAATTGTGTTTTAAATTGTGTAATTGTATAATTTACTTATTGCTGATTGATAACTGACTTTTGTTTCTTAAAAGATAATACTGTGACCCGGATACATAAGTTTAGTAATTTGAGGTGAGGGGTTTTTTATGTGGTGCAGAAGTTTGAACTCAGGGTTATACAGCTTGCTACACTGGCACTCTACCACTTGAACCATGTTTTCAACTTCTGATTATTTTTGAGATAGAGTCTGGTTTTCCTTTGCCTGGGCAGGCTAGAATCAATATCTCCTTTATGCTGCCCTCTCTAGCTGGAGTGAAAGGCACATACAACCATGCTCAGCTTTTTCTGTTGAGAAGGAGGCTTATGAACATTCCACTAGGACTGGCCTCAAACTCTGCCTCTCAAGTAGTTAGAATTGCAGGTGTGAGACACTGGCATTGGGTGAGGAGGGATTTTTTTTTCCAAATTATACATAGTCATGCCATCTATGAGTGGTTTTTATTTTCTTATGTGCATATAATTTATTTTCTTTTATCTTTCTGTTTTAAAAATCTAGGATAACATTTACTTCAAGTGATGAGAAAAGACTACCTTTGCTTATTGTGAGATTCTAGTTTATCTCCATTTATTGTGAGGTTAGTTCTAATTTGATTTGGTTTGATAGATATTCTTTATCAACTTGAAGTTATTGTCTTCCATTCCTAATTTGATAATTTTTTTGAAAATCATAAATTGCCATTGAATTTTGTCAATAGCTTATTAATCATCAATTAATCCAATCACTTGGTTTTTATTCTTTAATATGTTAATGTAATAGATTACACTGATGTTTGAATGTTCAATCAACATTGTCTATCTGGAGCAAATCACAATTTGCTGTGTTTATTCTTCTTACACATTTAGGGGCTTCTTTTAGATATCTGGGGTTTGTAATTTTGTCGTGCGCGCGCGTGCGTGCTTGCATGCACACACCTATTGGTACTGGAGCTTGAACTGAGAGCTTGATCTCTCTTCCTTAATATTTTTTCCTCAACATTGGCACTCTGCCACTTGAGCCATAACTCCACTTCTGGTTTTTTGGCTGGGTATTGGAGAACAGAGTCTCACAGATTCTGCCTTGGCTGGCTTAGAACTATAATTCTCATATTTGTACCACTTGAGTAGCTAGGATTATTGGGATGAGTCACTGGCACACAGGTGAAATTTTGTCTTTTACTGCAGACCAGAATGGACTACGATCCTACAATGAACCCTGTCTTCCATCATATATCCCAGTTTCTTCAAATTCTACTTTCCTTTAAGATTGGCTTCCATTTGTCTTAACTCTTCTATTCAATCCTTCCAAATTCACTTCTGCTCTTATTTTTCTTTGTTGGATTCCTCTAATGGTTTGTGTCACTATGTTGTACTTGAATTTTCTCTGCTTTATCGATTTTTTCAAAGAATGCCATTCTGTTTGACATCTCTATTTATTACAGATAAAATTTAAAACATTTTAATACATTGAATTCGATGAGATAAAACAAATTAAAGATAAGTCTAAGTGGATAAAGATAGTGTGACAGAAGCAATTAGCATAGGAAAGATATCATGAAGTCAGAGGAGGGGTTACTGCATGACGCAAGTCTTGTTTTTCAAGTTGCATTTGAGTTTCTAGCACAACATTATACATTTTCCAAACTACCTTGTAACACTCTTATTTTTTATTTTAAAAATTAACTATATTTACTTTTGCATGTATATATGTATGTATGTATATACACATATACATATATTTTTGTCAAGTTAAAAAGCCTAGGTTCCAGAGATGTATGAGGTAATGAATAACAGAACAACAAACAAAAAGAATCCCAATATGCAAAAAATTCCCAATCCTTTTACATATATCTCAATTCACTACAGGATTATGGTATTTGTGGGGAAGGCTCTGTGCTTTGCATTCCCAAATTTTCCTCAATTGGAACATTAGCACATTGATTAGAATGCTCTCACTGTTGCATTAAAGTTTGAAAACAACATGACAGGGTTTGCTAATAAGTTCAACAAGAAATATACTCATTACCTTACTCATGTAACTGTATCCCCCTGTACAGCATCTTTAAAATAAAATAAAGTAAAAAAGAAAACAGCTAAAAAAAAGAAGTTCATGTATGATTTTTTCCAAGTCTTTCCATTTCCTTATGTATGGTACAATATCATTGTTTCTGATGGATGAGTAGAATCAATTGTGGATGTATAGCATATTTTCTTGATCCATTTGTTCACTGAGTGACATCTAGATTTGATTCCATATCTTGGCTATGGTGAACAATACTGCAATGAACATAGTTGTGCTGGTAGCTTAGTGTGGTCTGGTTTGTGGTCCATTGGATAAATGCCCAGGAATGGGATTTCTGTGTCATAGGGAAGCTCTATGTTTAGTCTTTTAAGATACCTCCATAGTCTTCCATAGTGGTTGAATGAGTTTACATTCCTACCCACACTGTAATAGAGTTCCCTTTTGGCCACATCTCCACCTATATTGGTTATTGTAGTTTTCCTGATAATGCCATTCTAACTGGAATGAGGTGGAAAATAACTGGATATGTTGTGGGTGGTGATGGGAAGGAAAAACAAGGAGAGAGTGACAGGAGGGGAGACATGGTTCAAACAATGAGATGTACAAGACACTATGTTGAGGGCTGGGAAGGTGGCTCAGTGGTAGAGCACTTGCCTTGCGTGCATGAGGCCCTGGGTTCGATTCCTCAGCACCACATAAGCAAAAAGAAAAAAGCCAGAAGTGGCACTGTGGCTCAAGTGGTAGAGCGTTAGCTTTGAGCTGAAGAGCTGAGGGACAACGCCCAGGCCCAGAGTTCAGGCCTCATGACTGCCCCCCCTCACCAAAAAAAAGACACTATGTTGGAAACAAACTTTGCAACTTTGGGGGTGGGGGGGAAGGGAGGAGTTGGGGAGGTGGGGAGGGCAGGGATGGTAGGGAAAAAACAAAGGAGGAAGTAACTACGCTTGATAGGAAATATACTCATTACCTTACTCATGTAACTATAAGCCCTCTGTACAGTAGTTTACGATAAAAATTATATAAAAAAAGAAATGTACTTACTACTTATTACCTGATTCATGTAACTGTAACCCCTCTGTAAAAAATGTTAAAAAGTATTACCTCATTAAGAAAAAAAGCACTGGTGGCAAAATTGGTTAATCACTTGTAGAAAACTAAAGCTAGATCCTTATATGTCACTCTGCAACAGAATCAACTCCAAATGGATCAAAGACCTTGGAGTCAAAGCAGACACTCTAAAAACATTACAGGATGGAATAGGAGAAAATCTAGGTCTTCTTGTCACAGGCCCAAATTTTCTTAATAGAGACCCAGAAACACAACAAATCAAAGAAAGGTTGGACAAATGGGATTATATGAAATTGCAGAGCTTCTGCATGGCAAAGGACATAGCTAGCAAGACCAATAGAAAGACCATGGATTGGGAGAAGATCTTCACTAGCCATACAATGGACAAGGGTCTCATATCTAAAATATACCTGCAACTCAAAAAATTAAATCCCCCAACAACAAATCCTCAAAGAAACAACTGCCCAATAAATAAGTGAGATAAAGACTTAAAGAGAAACTTCTCTGAAGAGGAAAGAAGGATGGCCAATAGACACATGAAGAAATGTTCAACCTCCCTAGCCATAAAAGAAATGCAAGTCAAAACAACATTGAAATATTACCTCACCCCAGTTAGAATGGCTATAATCAAGAACTCTAATAACAACAGATGCTGGAGGGGATGTGAACAGAAGGGAACCTTACTGCATTGTTGGTGAGAGTGTAAACTTGTTCAGCCACTTTGGAAAGCAGTATGGAGGTTCCTCAAAAGACTCCACAGAGAGCTCCCCTTTGACCTAGCAATCCTACTTTTGGGCATTTACCCAAATGTTTACAAACAAGACCACACTAAACCTACCAGCACGACTATGTTTATTGCAGCATTATTTACTATAGCTAAGATATGGAAACAACCCAGATGCCCCTCAGTAGATGAATGAATCAAGAAAATGTGATATATATATATATATACACAATGGAATTCTATGCCTCCATCAGAAAGAATGACATTGCCCCATTTGTTAGGAAATGGAAAGACTTGGAAAAAATTCTATGAAGTGAAGTAAGTCAGGCTCAAAGAAACATAGGTCCCATGGTTTCCCTTATTTGCAATAACTAGTATATGTCTGAGACAAGCAGAAATGGTCAGATAAGTTGATGTTAGGTGAAATGAACCACAAGGTAAGTATTCAAATGTTTTTTCTTTCTTGTGATTATTTCTAACACATTTATAAGATAATTTCTTTGTTGCTTTGTATGTCCCTCCCCCACTGTATAATCCTTGCTTTCATTGTATTTGATATTGGTATAATTTGTGGAGGGGAAAGGAAAAAACAAATCGTTTAAATAGGGATACAGGTGGACCCATTGCAACCATGAGATGTACAAGTCATTATGTCGAAAACCGAACTTCACAACTTTGGTGGGGGTGGGGGAGGGGTGGGGAGGTGGGAAGGGATGGGAAGGGGAAACAAAAGAGGAGGCAACAGTGCTTGATAAGAAACGTACTCATTACCTTCCCCATGTAATCGTAACCACTCTGTACGGTATTTTCACACACACACACATGAAAAGCACTGGGCGCTGGTGGCTCATGCCTGTAATCTTAGCTATTCAGGAGGCTGAGGATTGCCATTCATAGTCAGCCTGGCCATGAAAGACGGTGAGACTCTTATCTCCAATTAACCACTGGAAAACCAGAAGTGGCTCTGTGGCTCAAGTGGTACAGTGTTTGTCTTGAGCTGAAGAGTTGAGGGACAGTGCCCAGGCCCAGAGTTCAAGCCCCACAGCCAACAAAAAACAAAACAAAAATGAAAGAAAAGGAAAGAAAAGGAAAAGAAAAGAGAAAAAGAACTTGATATAACAAAATATGAGGACTCATTCTTCTCTCCTATCTCTCCCAACTCAACCCATCTGTTTACTTCGTACACACACACACACACACACACACACACACACACACACACACAAACACACACACACACATGTACTTATATATGCATTGAATACCATTCCTTATTTTTATAAAAGGCAGAAGTGCTATTTGATACTTATTGGACCTAAAATATTGTATGTAGCTTGAATAACTAGTGTAATTTCTAAAGTTCCTTGTAAAAGGAAATGTGGAAGTAATACAAGCAAACAACTGTCTTAGGTTGAAAAGAAGAGCCACTTTGTTTGGTGGCTTCGATGGAGATAAAGGGAGATTCTCTGATATTGGGATGACTGGTGGACTTTCAATTTCCTTGAGTTTCTGAGAACTATCCACCAATAGTTTGCAGGGAGAGTCAGAATTTTAAAAGGACAGGAATTCAAGATTTTTTTCTTGACTCAGAGCCATAGATATCTTTAGCAAGGGCCAGTGACTGTAGCTTGTACAAATAGGGAAAATTAATGTGTGTGGCAGATTGCATAATGCTAATAACTGTAAACTAGCCTTAAGAAAAGATCATTGCTAATTTGACTAATCTTTTTTTTTTGGGGGGGGATCCGGTTGTGGTGCCTGAACTCTGGGCCTGGGTGCTGTCCCTCAGCTCTTCAGCTCAAGGCTAGCCCTCTACCACTTGAGCCACAACGCCACTTCTGGCTTTTTTCTTTTTGCTCATGTGGTGCTGAGGATTCGAACCCAGGGCCTCAGGCATGCAAGGCAAGCGCTCTACCACTGAGCCACCTTCCCAGCCCTAATTTGACTAATCTTAAGTTTATAGCATATTTCAAGATTGTATAAAGTGACCAGTTAGCCAGATTAATACAAGTTTGAATGGAATGCAATTCATTTTCAAATTTTAAGAAACAGGATTACTCTCTTACCTTGGGTATCAAAAAGCAATCTATATCCATTACAACAACCAAGTGTCAAGAATTACTGTTATAAGAAACAACTCACAGTGCCAAAAAATAGACATCAAGGAGTGGGATTAAGGTGAGGGGAGTAGAGGAGAGAGGAAGTAAGGAGAATGCATTCATAGAATTCAATGCATATCCTAAAAAAGGAAGAAAATTGAGGGAAAGAGTGAGGCTGAGAATGATGGGGGAGAACGATGAAAATGGTGACATTAATCAAGATGCATCATACTAAAAAACTGCTTTGTAAATGGCAACAACTTTGAATAACCTCTTAAAGACAATCATAATAGTAATAATAGTAAAAGAAACAATTTGTCTACTGAGTAGTCAAGAAGTCGCAATCTTTATACCTGTCTGTCCCATGTCATAAACCAGAGCATGTTATAAAACTGAATATGAACTCTACTGCAACTGTGCTAATTAAAATACAGATGTTAGAACAGAGCATGAACATCTGCCTTTTTCTTCTTACCTGTCAGCCCTGTACTAAGTCTGACAGTTGAGAACTGTCAGCTGGTAAAACATGAGCTTTAGGTTCAGGCAAGCCAGAATTTAAATGGAAACAGTCACTAATGATTGACAAGTTGCCTCAGTTGTATGAACTATAGATTCTTTATTTGTATACTGAAAATAAAAATACTAACTTTGGCTGGGTGCTAGTGGCTCCTGCCTGTTATCCTAGTTACTCAGGAAGTTGAAATATAGGGGGTTATGGTTTGAAGCCAGCTGGGGCAGAAAAGTCCATGAATCTCCATCTCCAACTAACCAGCAAAAATCTGGACTGGAGGTATGGCTGAAGTGGTAGAGTGCCAGCTGTGGTCAACCAAAGTGAGTTCAAGTCCTGGTATAGGCAATGAAACCAAATCAGATTAAACGAAACTGAAAAAAAAACAACCCTAATTCTAATATGATTCCAAACCTCACTCTAATGATTCCATGAGGTGTGACATCTGGAATTCTCACTTCAGCATTCTTAATTTTTCTACTTGGTTCCAGGGCATCAGTTAGGCTGACAAATGTTTGTGGAGTTTCTAAGTCAGTCCATTTCTTTTGTGTCTAGTCTAAAAGTTCTCCTGCTTCACAAGCCTGCCTATGGTTCCATGTGAAATCATTTTGGACTGTGACTGGCAGAGCAGAACACTGAGAATGACACTTTTGAAATGACAATGTGTCCTTAATCTTCATTCCACTTGAAGCCATCTTGAAGACGGTGGCACAAATGAAAATGATTAAAAGATTGCTTTTTCCAAGGCTGAACTTTCTTTGACAACCTAAAATGAAAAAGTCTTTGTTATGTTTACCAGGGATCATACAGTATCTAGATTAAGCCATTAATCAAGTTAAGTTGGTAAAGTAATGTGTAGTCTGCTTGTGCTAACATTTAGTTCCATGGTTGCAGAGACATACTTTCTTTTATGTGCAAGGATATATAGAAAAAAAATTGGCCGTTGATTTAGAAGATCTTGCCTCCCTGTCTGCCTCCTTCTCTCCTTCTTTCCTTCCCTTTTTTCTTGCATCTCTCTGATTCTACCTTTATCACTTCTTTTATTATATAGAGTTAAATAAGAAAAATTACTTCTCTTGTTCTTAATTTTTTAAATAAAATGTAAATAATGACTCCTTGTCTGATCTATTTTTCAAAGACATTCATGAAGATCAAATGAAATAGGTAATGTCTCCTTTGATAAACTATAAACTCCTATTTTTTATGTGTATGACTTGGATGAATCTAGAATGAGGATGTATATGAATAAAATCCATTGATTTGTTTATGGTTGATTGCTTGTTAGTGCAATCACTTATATTAGCAAATACATATTGAGAAGTTACAATTAAAATACAGATTCTTCTAAATCCTATCACTTGTATTGTTTCATTCAGTCTTTGCCTTGATCCTAAAAGCTAGTTATTATTTTCTTTATTGAAAAATTTGAGCATGAGGTTGGGATCAGACCTCAAGAAGCAGAGTCTTGCAAGTGCAATGCCTTAAATTCAAATACCAGTATTGCCAAAAGATCAAAAGTAAATGGGAAGGAAAGAAAGGAAGGAAAATAATCTAGAAAAATGTCACAAATGTAGGCTCAAGGTTGAGGTCGCTCCTTAGCTCAGTCTGACTGTGAGTAAGATGAGGCAGTAAATGAATATATGAAAAGAAGTTGATTTTTGAAAAGATGTGAAAGCTTTCTGATGTGTTTGATACCTCAGCAAGATCTCTTTTCTGAGTAATAAGGATTTTGTGTCTCTCATTACCTCTGTAATTTTCCATCTAATAACATAGTGGGACTCCTAACCCTTTTCTTAGATTGGCAAAATCATGCAGACCAAATATGACATGATGACAATTCAGCTTTCTGCCAGCCACAGCTCATCCACCAGTTATGGTTAGAATGAAATTCAGGCAGCTCTGGGGGATGGGATAGCAAAACACTTAAAACAGAGACAACTTCTAATGACTCAGTTAGTTTCCATGTATTTTACTTTTTGTAGTTATTTTTCTTTGGGTTTCCCCCTTTTATCACTGTTTTATTGTTTTTTATTTCTGCACCCTTTGTCTTGTATGTAAGTTTATCTGATTTAGGGATGGGAAGGGGAAAGCACAGAAATGGTGAGACAAAGGGTGAACTAATTCAGCAGACACGAATTCACTAGACACTATGTTGGAAATGAACTATATAACTTGAGGGGAGTGGATGTTGGGAGGGAAAAAACTGGGAGAAAATGAGGGAGGGGGTGACACTGTTCAAAAAGAAATGTACTTAATACCTGACTTAAGTAACTGTAAGCTCTCTGTACATCACCTTTACAATAAAAATTTAAAAAATAAAGTAATTTTTTTTAAAAAAAGGACAGAGGCTGAAACAACTTCTTCTTCTTCTTGTTCTTCTTGTTCTTGTTCTTGTTCTTGTTCTTGTTCTTGTTCTTGTTCTTGTTCTTCTTCTTCTTCTTCTTCTTCTTCTTCTTCTTCTTCTTCTTCTTCTTCTTCTTCTTCTTCTTCTTCTTCTTCTTCTTCTTCTTCTTCTTCTTCTCCTTCTCCTTCTCCTTCTCCTTCTCCTCCTCCTCCTCCTCCTCCTCCTCCTCCTCCTCCTCCTCCTCCTCCTCCTCCTTCTCCTCCTCCTCCTCCTCCTTCTCCTCCTCCTCCTCCTTCTTCTCCTCCTCCTCCTCCTCCCCTCCCCCTCCTCCTCCTCCTCCTCCTCCTCCTCCTCCTTATTCTTTTTGTTTCTTCTTTCTTTTTTTAGGTCAGTCATGGGGCTTGAACTTTGGTCCTGGGTGCTGTCCCTCAGCTCTTCAGCTCAAAGTGAGCCTCTACCACTTGAGCCACAACACTTCGAGTTTTCTGGTGATTAATTGGAGATAAGAGTCTCATGGACTTTCTTGCCTGGGCTGGCTTTGAAGCATGATCCTTAGATCTTAGCCTCCTGGGTAGCTAGGATTACAGGCATGAGCAGCAACTTTATTTTTACAGGTAAACTCTTCAGAATAACTGCAACACTATAAGTGTCACCTAAGATCCTCAGAGTGGTGAGGTCACTCTGCAATTTCAAAATTATAACTTAGGCTGCATGCCGGTAGCACACACCTGGAACCCTAGCTACTCAGGAGGCTGAGATCTAAGGATTACAGTTCAAAGCCAGCTTGGGCAGAAAAGTCCCCATGAGACTCTTGTCTCCAATTAACCACTCAAAAGTGAAGCTGTGGCTCAAAGTGGTAGAGCACTAGACTTGAGCAAAAGAGCTCAGGGACTATACTGTGGCTCTGAGTTCAAGCCCATGAACATCCAAGAAAAAAAATAAATTGTAACTTAGGTTCTTGAATAACTTCAGAGTCCAGGATCCCATTTCCTATTGTTTTCCTCTGATCCTTCTCATTGTCTCACTGTCTCACGGTGGAGAGGCTGCAGAAACATTCTCTCTGGAACTCATGTCAATTTGGTCTCAACTCACATGCTGAGTGCCGTCAGCCCTGAGTCTCCATTCTCTCTATGCCTTGTGGATTATCATTCCCATCATTGCTGCCTCCTTGCTTCCAAGTTCTTGACTTGATTTCCCTGTATTCTTCTGGCAGAACCACTAGTACAGCTTCTCCCTGGTGGGGCCACATGGTTACTGCCACCAAGGCTCTTTTCTTAAGATCACTTGAAGGATTTGTACGGGAAGCCACGCCTCTGTCCTCGTGGGGCTTGGTGGCTAAGAGCCAAGCTGGGGTTCTTGGAATTACTGTGCGATAGTAGAAAGGCAATAGATCTCATCACTTCATTTTATCCAATAGACTGGACCAAGGAACAAATGTCTAATGGTATTTTTTGCTGATTGAACTCCAAAATTTCATTATTCTTTGATTTATATGTAACCCTTTTACCAGTCCATGGGGGATTTCGTGACTAGTTCAAGAAACATTTTCCTCATAGCTCTGTAAGGATTATTTCCTATTCCAACTCTTGGGGTCTAAATGGAATTTTGCTGTTTTTTTCCTTTTGACATTTCATATGGTGACTATACATAAGCATGCTCGATGTTGAAAATAGACTAATTCATGCTTTTTTCCCCCCTTTGGTGCTAGTCCTGGGCTGAAACTCAGGGCTTGGGTTCTGTCCCTAAGCTTTTTTGTGCTCAAGGCTAACATTCTACCACTTGAGCCACAGGTCTACTTCTGGCCTTCTGGTGGTTAATTAGAGATAAGAGTCCCATAGCCTTTCTTGTCCAGGCTGGGCATTGAATGGAGATCCTCAGTCCCAGCCTCCTGAGTAGCTAAGATTACAGTCATGGATCACTGGTGCCTGGGCCAAATCGTCCCAGTTTTCATAAGAGATTACCCATGAAGGACCTGGGGCAGGACAGAGTGCGTGTTTTTTGGAACTGCCAACTATTGAAGTATGAAATAAGGTAGATTTGGAGACTAGAATGTAAGCTTTGTGAAGACTGGGGTTATTTTCTGCTCATTTTCTATTCCCAGTGTTTAGAAGAGGGCTAATCTAATAAAAAGTTCTCAATAATGATCTGTCAAGGGAATAATAAATAAATAATGCATGATCAATTATTGACTTAGGGATCAGAGAAGGAAATATGAGAAGCTGGAGATTGGGCTGTTCAGAAAGGAAGCAGCAGCAGTCTGTGGTAGTTCAGAAGGGGAGGAAGCAGAAGAAATATCCCTGACCTGGTGGAGAGCGGCAGGTATGAGCATGTCTCATTCTAGCTGTGTGTAGTGACAAAGCAAGCAATAATAGATCTCGCAGTGCAGTGACATCCCAGGTTTTTACAGAATACTCTTTATTTTACCTGAAACACCCATCTTAGAGAACTAGGTCCAGGCACAATATGTGTCTGATTCTAGAAGCTCTTCTAATCTTGCCAACCTATCCTACTGATGAGACTTACACACATCTTCGAGTGTCCTTGTGAGTCTAGATGTGGATGGGGAGTTAGGCTATGACATAGGACTCAGAGTCTTCCATCTCTTGTGACCATGGTAGGCATGTTGAGAATAAATTGCTGTCTCCCTAGAACAGTATACCTTCTACCCAAACCAATGACAGTAGTTGTGTCTCAACCACTGCGGCAGAGAGGTTCTGTTGAACTGTGTGGGACACTATAGACTCATGACTATAATGGTGGCTAAGGTGAAGAAGGAATCCTGGCACAGTGGGCACATTTTAAGTATTCTCTCATCAACATGATGATAACTTCTTGGAACAGAAGAAAGAAAGCCAGGCTGGTGCTTATATAGTGACCGTGAGAAAGAGGGAAAGAAAGATATGCTTTGGTCATAGATGTGTTCTATGGTCTCAGGGTTACTCATTGTTCATATTAAGAAGAATGTGCTCCTGAGCAGAAGGAGCAGGACCTGGTGAGGATTCAGAAAAAATTATCCCACGAGTTCCTGCAGTCTTCAGTTGACTTTCCTGTAGAGCAGCCGTTTGTTATTCTTTGTCAGAGTCCCATTATTGCACCTTTTTTCTGTTTGCCCTGGAGACCTGTCAGCACCTGTTTAAATCAATGGAGACTCTGTCAGGGATTGGCAGTTGAGATCAGAGTCTTATGACTATAGTTCACTTCATGGCCAGTATTCCTATGACATTATTCGGTTCTGTATGCACTTCTGTGTTCTATCTATATGATGATTGAATGTGTAGATTAAGTAAGAATGGACATACACATATTATTTTGGTGGAGGAGACCAAGACTTAGAAGGTCTGGATGTGGGCAAAGCTTCCTAAGGCAGGAACTGCTTAGAAACTGGATTGGCAGAATGGGCAGTGGTTGGTCTTCTAACACATCCAGTGCTGCCTCTGTGACCAAGGGTGGTTTCTACACCAGAATCAACACAGAATTTGGAATCAAGTTGAAGCTAAGCAGGGCAGATTTTGTGGGCTTAACACCTGGGTATTTGTGTGTCATGCCACCTTCAAAGGTCTATGTGCTTTGTCTACTGCCCTTGTGTTTCTGTCTTAGAATTCTTTTGTTGTTGTTGTTGTTGTTATTGGTCATGGGGCCTGAACTCTGGGCCTGGGCGCTGTCCCTCAGCTCTTCAGCTCAAGGCTAGCGCTCTTACCACTTGAGCCACAGTGCCACTTCAGGCTTTTTCTGCTTATGTGGTGCTGAGGAATTGAACCCAAGGCCTCATGCATGCAAGGTAAGCGCTCTACCACTGAGCCACCTTCCCAGCCCCTGTGTTAGAAATTCTTAATACTTTATTGAAAGAGAGGCCCTGATTTTTGTTTTGCCCTCAGTCCTGAAAATTAGGTAGCAGGTGTGTAGTTCAAGCTTATGACTGGTTGGATACTTTCCTTAACTTCCTGTAAATCTCAAGTTTTCTCATCTAACAGTCAAAAACAATAAAACAACATGCATGTCAACACACATGTCAACACAATAGTAAGCAGGCCAACAAGCTTTTGGTGCATGTGTTATCCTGGAGAAATTTTAACTTCATTGCTATTAATATCAGAAAAATACTCTCTTCATTAACATCTCATTAAGTCAGCATTAGAATATGGGTCACAAGTGCACAAGCTTAGTTTTGTGCTGAAGAAGATAGTTATTTGGATTTTGCTTTTGTGAGAAAGGATAAAAGATAACAGCTACTATGGAACAAGAGCAAACTGGGAAGCAGGTTGATAAGAGAGATGCCTGAATCAGAAGCATAGGTTATGACGTGAGTCTTTCCCATGGTTAGCCAGCAATGCCAGGAGGACCGGTGCTTCTGAGAGCAGCACAGAGCTGGGTCAGCTGTAGATGCTGGGTAAGATGGATGATGCTGGGTGATAAGAAAAAATAAGTAAAGAGTGCAGGAATGAGTGCTCCTGACATTTAAGAAATTTGATGGGTAGCAATGATAGAGCTGCTTGAATTATATCACCTTAGTTAAGCTTTTAACAACTGTACATGGTATGCAAGGTTAGCAACATTTTGTGAATGTGGAGACTAAGTTCACCGGATGCTTACTGTACTGGAGGATCCTTTAGAATAGATAGTATTTATAACACATCCTGATCAAGAAGGAAAGAGCTAGGTGACATCATTGGAATTGTCTAGAAAGCCATGACAAATAGGTTTTGTTTCATGCTGTAGCCATTATGTTTCTGGTAGGGTTGTGTTTCGAAGGATTTTGTGACTGTCTAGATTGGGTGGCAATGCCTTCCCTGGGTTCTGGAAGAATGGTAGTGGCATGCAAATTAGATTTTACTATCTCAATATAGTCTTCACCTATTTCAAATTGCGTATGTATTAATAGAGTTACAATTCATAGAGTCAGCTATTGCCAGGGCCTGTTTTAATGTTAGTTACTGATCTTTAGGATAAGGCATGTTTCATTACTAAAAAAAACAAACACAAAAAACTTAACCAAATAACAAAAACAGAATAAAACAGGAAGACATTGATTTCAATATAACAGGAAAAGAATTAGGCCTAGAGGAGTCTTCTCAAGATCCATACAATCATATCTTAGGGTGTTTTCAACTTGAGCATGCATCAAGGCTTTTGAAACACAGGTTGCCAAGCCCCAGACATAGCATTTTTATTTGATAGGTGAGGGAGAGGAGCTGGGACTTGAGAAAAGGCTGAGGCTCTCTCTGGTCTACAACCACCCTTTGGAAGCTGCTATCCTTTGAGATCTGCCCAGTAGTAACTTTCCTTGATTACTGATCTGATTGCTCTTAAAGCAAAATTAATTATTTAAATTACAATTTTTAAAAAAGGTTATCTGAGAGACTGTTTGCCATTCCCATTGGATTTATTAGTAAGAAATTGTGAACATTGTATCAAGATTTATTTAATTAATGTTTGTTTTGGCAGCACATTTACAAAAATAAGAAGTACATGCTCCCTTGGGCATGGGTGTTCCCTGAGTTCTTGAAATATTCCATACTTTCTAGAACCCTTGTGTGCTGTGAGTGGGAATGGAAACTGGTTTTCTACTGTGGAAAACAGTATGGATTTCCCCCCAAAATTGAAAAAGTAAACATAACAAATGATCAGTAATCTTTTTTTTTTGAGAATATGTGCAAAGGAACTTAATGAAGAATCTTGAAAAGATATTTGCATACTCATGTTGATTGCAAAATATCACAATATCCAGGAGGTAGAAGTAACTTAAATGTCCACTGACACATGAATGTGTAAAGATACATTTTACACACACACACACACACACACACACACACACACACACACACACACACATTCAATAGATTTTTGTTCAGTTCTTAAAAGAAACAAAATCATATGGTGGGCAGCAACATCAGTGATTCTTGAAGGCATCTTGCCATATTTATGCTAAGCAAAATATGCCAGTCACAAAAAGACAAATACTGTATCATACTATTTATGTGAGGTACCAAAAGTAACTCACAGAAACAGGAAGCAGAATGCTGGCTTCCAGGAGCTGATAGGAAAAGAACATGATAATTGAACTCAATGGATAGAGAGTTTCGGTTTTGTACAATGGAAGAGTTCCAGAGATCTGTTGCAAAAACAAAATGAATATATGACTTACTTAACTCCAAACTGCATAACTTAAGATGATGAAGATGGCAAAATTTGTCATGTGTGTTTTACCACCATTTAAAGAAACTTGTTTATGTAAGCATAACTTTCTCTGGGATCCCAGCAATACTTAGAGCTACAGATGGCTATATAGAGATGGAGGCCACCCTCTTTGAGCTCACTCTGGCTAGGTACTTGTTCTGGCTTCCAGCTTAGCCAATCCTATCTTTTCTGTAGGCCCAACTTCTTTTAAGTGATTCTTTCAAGTACTAGTGCTGGAGCTATTACAAGAGAAGCTGGCTTCTCCTGTGGTGTGAGTTGGTGAGCAAGGGTATTTGAAGGTTCCCCAGATGGTAGCCCAAACTACAAAATCATTGGTGAATCAGTGATTTGCAACTTGAGGACCATTACACAGGGACTCTTTGAACATGTTGTCAAACTATATAGGCTTAAGATGCTTCCATTTCTGCCATTACTGCCCTTGATAATGTTCATTATCAAATTAATGCTGCCCCATCTTCTCCTACAAATTTGAGAAATACAGCACTAGTTGATCTTTACTGCTTTCTTTGGATAAAATAGGTTATGAACCTCAATGCCAGGAAGTTAAGTTCCTCATCAGCTGCTATGTATGTGACCAAATTCTATACTGAGACTGATAAGACCTGCTTAGCTTTGATGGCCAGTGTTGATGTGGTTCACCTAGTCTTTTCAACCTTCAGTTAAAGCAGACCATCGAAGCTGACATGAAAATACTAAATTATAACATGTAAGTTCCATCATTTTGTTTGTATATTGAATCTGACAGACTATTAATAACTTGTATGATTGAACGATAAAGGGATAACAGAAGTTAAGATGTGTGTGGTGGGATTAGACCTTGCCAAGAATGATTTCTTTCCATTTTTCTAAAAATCCATGGTATCAGAGGGTAAGTGGACTCTCCCGAAGCATTAGAGCTACTGTTAAGATGTGTTCTATATCAAAGAACACCAAGGGGAACAACTCCCCCACAGTCATTTATTGGAAACCAATTTAGATACTTATGAGATCAGAAATTTGGCAGTGCACAATACAGGGGAGTTGCCAACATAATGCTGTTTAATATTAATTAAACTTAATATAGTTCAGTATCTGCTCTTCAGATAATCCCGGAAGGATATCAGAGAGGAGAAAAAAATAAATCTATGATTGCATTACGTATATTTAGATTACATAATCATAAACTTATTCACAATTATACATTCAGATGATGTAATGCATGATCATCATATCAACCAACTTTCTGAATGATTCTAGAATAATCGAGGAGAATGAGCAGATTTGCCAAATGAATTATTCTTGTGAAATAAGCTCCCTGGAGAAACTCACATAAGCACCTACTGATGTAGGTCTTATGTGTAATTGTCCACATTTTCAGTATCATGAGCAGGCTAAAATGGTGATACATGCTCGGCACAGTGGGCGTTCAAGACAGGGTGTAATGGAAGTTGCCTCAAAATTTGTAAGGAGACATTATGGAGGAAGTGAATACTCAGGTTTTAATTCATGTCTAAGAATTAACCAATACCATTAAAATACATGGTCACGGGAAGGGATGGTGGGAGAACAACAAAGGAGGGGTAACAATGTTCAACAAGAAATGTACTCATTGCCTCACGCATGTAACTGTAACCCCTCTGTACAGTATCTTTACATAAAATTTAAAAAAACACACATGTTCACAGAGGTGGGGTTACCTTGGACAGGCATCCAATTACATTTAAAAGATAAAAATGGAAAGCCAAATTTTGGTGGCTCATGCTTGCAATCTTAGTTACTCAGGAGGTTGAGATTTGAGGATTATGGGTCAAAGCCAGCCCAGGCTGCAAAGTCCCAAGAATCTTGTCTCTAATTAACTACCCAAAACTCAAAAATAAAGCTGTGGCTCAAAGTGGGGTTGTGAGCCTTGAATACACAAGCACATCGTCCAGGGCCTGAGTTCCAGCCTCAGGACTGGCACCAAAGGAAAAAAAAGGACAAAAATAGATAATATTTTCAGCATTAAAGCTTCAGTAGCTTTCCCTTTTGGGAAGATGATCACATTTTGCACCTGAGTAGAAGCTGATTGTCCCTTTCTCATGTGCTACAAGCATGTGGTATTTACAGCAGGGCAAGAATCAGTCCATTTTTATGAAACAATCCAGTTTTATTTCAATAGTCTTTCAAATATTTATGCTATAATTAAGATTCTGACATGAGATATACATGTGGATGACAGAAGAAGTCAAGGCTAGAGGGTTAGACAACCTGGGTCCAGAGTCCTAGTCATGCTGTAAAATATTCCACAGACCTCAGGTTCCATTAGATGTAAAATGGGAGGCTGCTTTGTACTTTGCAAGCCAAGATCACCAATGAATAAATTGGGGAGGTTTGAAAGTATACAGATTCCTAAGATTGGCCCATAATTTATATAGAAAGCAAAAACCATGTACAAAACCATACTTTATATAGAATGCAAGAACCATGTACAAAAACCATACTTTATATAGAATGCAAGAACCATGTACAAAAACCATACTTCCAACCAAGGTGGAACAATCAGAGTTGCATTAATGCGCCCAAAGAAACAATGAGAAAACAAGACAAAATACACAACAGAATATCTTTTGAAGGCATTGTATGTCAGAAAGCAAAAGACAACGTATCTCTGAGAGATAAGAAAGAAATATGTGATTTTTTTTTTGTTTCTTTTGTACGTTTTTTTCCCCTATGGTATAACCCCTGTTTTCACTGTATTTGATTCTGGTGCCCTGCATCTTGTATATATATTTTTCTTATTTCAGGAAGGGAAGGGAAATAACAAAATGCTGAAATAAGGATACAGGTTGACCCATTGTAACAATGAGATGTACAAGAGACAATGTTGAAAATGAGCTTTACCACTTGGCGGAGGGGGAGGGGGAGGGAGAGAAGCTGGGGATATGGGGAGGGAAGGAATGGTAAGGGAAAAACAAATGACGAGGTAACAATGCTTGATAGGAAATGTACTCATTACCTTACTCATGCAACTGTAACCCCTCTGCACAGTATTTCTATAATAAAAAGAAAGAAAGAAGGAAGTGTGATGAACCCTGTGGCCATCCCAGGTCATTTCTTGAGGGAGTGTCTGTGTCATGTTGCTGGCAGGTGGTGCTCACACTGAGCCTGAGGTTCTTCCTGTAGTGAGGAAATGCCCATAGAAATCTGAGGAAGCTAGAGAGGCTCAAGTTTAGGAGGTTAAGTATTGGAGAAGACAGAGCAATGGCAAGAGAGAAAACCCTACAAACTGCAGAAGATCTCCCCTCTTGTCAGCCACAAAGTACTTTAGAACTTTAGACTCAACTTGACAATTAGATGCATTGTGAGAAATACACAGAAGTGGGGTGGGGGAATGGGGGGAGGAAGTGCAGCATCACTTTTTGTTAAAAATTCTCAGCAAACTAGGGAAAGGGAAACTCAGTTTGATAAAAGGCATGTTTGAAAACTATCAGGCCTAAAGGCGAATGATGGGATGATTTCCTTGAGGGATCTGGACCAAGGCAGAGATACTTGCTCTCCCCATTTCTCTTCAGCATTGTACTGGATGTCCTAACTAAGGTGATTCATCAAGAAAAGGAACAAAACTTGCAGACTGCTAAGAATGAAGTAAGTTCATATTTACATGGCTTAATTTTCCAATTAGAAAATCCAGTGGAATTTACAGAACTGTTAGAATAGTTCAATGGAGCAAAGTTGTAGGATATGGAATTAATATACAGAACTTAATTGTACTTAAATATGTCAGCAATAAATACTTGGAATTTAAACAAATGCCATTTGTAAGAACATAAATATGAAATATTTAGGGATAGATTTAGTAAATGAACATGGAATCTCTGTGCATTGAAAATGGCAAAATAATGCTGAGAAAAATCACACAAGACTTAAATGGAGAGAGCTTGTCTGTATATTGGAAGATTATTAAAATGTCTATCTCCAAATTGATCTAAAGCATATTATCATAATCCCAATCAAAATACTAGCAAGTTTTTTTGTGGATAGAAGATGTCAAGTTGATTTTAAAGTTCTGAAGACACGAGACAGGGTATAAAACAGGCAAATCAACTTTGGAAATAAAGAATAAACTTAAAACTAACATAGTGGATGAGTAAACAGACTAGACTAGATCTGCTTAAAGTTATATATAAGGCAGTACCTTAGGGAAACTAGACATGATATTGTCATTGTTCCCTATGTGACAAATGATTAATATGATGAATTAAACAATACCCTAGACATATGTTAGTTATAGTTCAGTTGGAATATTATATACTAGAAGAAAAGAAACACAGGTATGGGTATTGGGGGTTGAAACCCCTCAAATTGCATTGTAACAGAATCTACAAATATTGCATAGAAATGGACAAGAGATATTTACCTACCTGCCCTTATTCTTGTAAGAATTAACAAATACAAATAAGCTTTTCAAGCACAAAATATTATACAGCTCTTAAATTGTTAGGATGAAATTTTTAGTCCTTCCAAAATGGGAAAATTATCCAGATATTATCAATTCTGAAAGGAAAATGTGCCCAAAGAAAGATTTGTTAATTACTACTTGTAAGGTGTGAAAACGTTGTCTTCAGCCCCAGAATTTAAGCTTTGGATATTAATCTAGGGGACAACAGTGGAAAAGAAGGAAATCTAATTTAGATAAATAGCAATGGACAGATATTGGGTGCTAATGATAAGTCTTGAAGACTAAAAGAGAGAAAAATATGAAGACTAGGAAGTAGAAAATATGGTACTTAGTATAGAATTTTATAATGTTAGTGAAAACTCATGTGGTTTTCAGGCAACACCCATTTCCCATACAACAACAACAGTAGCATTTTCTGTTAGAAAATAGGGTAGTAAAAGCATTCAATTCTGTAGGAAATAATTTAGGCCGTGCAATTTTTCTATTTCTGCTATTGCCATGGTTACTTGGAAGCTCAGAACCAATTACGAAACACAGTCCTTACAAGTGTAAAATCTCTATCAGTTTTTAGCTTTGATTTATCTTCCCTTGGATGTTCTTTTATTTCCAATTATATTTCTCATAAACAAACTATTTTTTTTGAAAAGAGGAAGAAAAATCCAATGAATGAATAAATATTTTGTATGTATGCGTCAAGGTGCATAAGTACTTCTATATGATTGATGCATATGGCAAAACTCTTGCTATATATTTATTTACATTCATGCATGAACTACTGAGTCAGATTTTATGTAAGGCTCACCTGAAAACTCAAGTCCTTGTTCTGTAATTACCCAGCATTGTGAGTGCACTTGAATCAATCTGTGTCTGTGTCTCTCCTCATTCCATCGAATCATACTCTTTAGAAAGTCTGAGTTGAAAGAAAATCTATTCTTTTTTGGCCAAGGAGGATGAAGCATTAGCTAATTAAATCCTTATAGGCATCTATTCCTGATGCAGTAATACTAAATCCAAGGATAAGTTGTCCTGGCAACGGCTTTGGTGGCTGCTCCTAGCCTGCTTTTCCAGCTTGTGAATAAAGATATTTGAGAATGTAAATCACTAGCTGAGGTGAACTTTTTCCCCCTCTTCCTCTTCCAAAGAAGCTGGACACTAATTAATAACACACTGTCCTGCACTTTCGTTTATGTGAGTGTAATAAAGCAGCATTCGTGGCTCAGCCGTTGGACGATTACATATATTATTCATGCTTTCAAAATGTAATAAAGATACATACTTAATATCAGTTTTCCAATTAAAGTTTATGACCAAGCTCAGTGATGGTTATAGTTTTTGGCAGAGGTTTTTAATTTTCCTCAAATGCTTTCTTGAGATTCACAAAACAGCTTCCAGAATAAACATGGTTAGCTGGGGTGTCGGGGGAGGGGGGAGTGGGGGAGGAGACAGAAACAAGCATATGCATGCAAAGATGCCACCAGCACACAAAGATAATTCAATTTGGCAAAAGAATCGACACAGTGCTTTCTAAAAAAAAAGTAATTTCCTTTTAATAAAATTTCAACCCCTTTAGTGTTCAAGGCACTGGAAAAATTGGCAAGTGAGTCCATCTGTTAACTATCTATTTTGTGGCTACTTAATGTGCACTGGCGTTCTTAGCACTGAAAGAATATGTGCTGATAAAAACCATCTGACTCGGTGATTCAGCAGCCCTCTCTTAGGCATCACACAGAATTCCACGTAGAAACCTACCAGAGTAAAACAGGTATGCAGGTAGAAGGGGGCCTAGAAATTCTTCACTTCATAGTGAGAAGTGCCCTGGTTTACAGAGAAATCGTGGAGGTCCTACGTCTGTTGGAAAGTGAGCTGAGGACATGTGTCCTCCTATGGGACCACAGTGACATGGGGTCTTGCCGAGGTGGCCTTGCCTGAGCATTCATTATGGCTGAAACAGCTCTCTGAGGAGACATTGCTAATAAGCAACAGAATAGCTGCTTCATGGTTACTTTTATGTCAGCAACAAGAAAAGACAACAACATTTCCCTTCTCTTCTCTTTTCCCCTCCCCCATCCTCTCTCTTTTCAATCCTGATTATTTTATTTAAAGTAGTTTTCCCCATACAAGACAAAAGGAAATCCAGTACCTTCTGTACAGACCAGTAGGGAATCCCAACGATTCATAAAATCATTTCTCAATAGTCTACTAATCATGGAACAATGAAGCTAGGCAGGCATGTAGCCTATCATAATATTAGAAAGATATTTCCATTTATGTACAAAATGGAAAGGAGGTGTACCATTAGACTCCGTTCTGTAAACCAGGGGTGACTTCAGCTTTAAGGTTTTGCTCATCTGTTTCTAGACGTCCCATGCTGTGTGAATCAAGATCATAACCCATGGTATCACAGTTTCTCTAAGTGTGTGATCTTCCTTGTGTAAGCCCTCCTTCATTCTCCTGGTGCTGTAGGAAAACAAACAAGATGCGCACAGGCGTTTGTACTCAAAGATGGAAGGTGAGATAAACTTTTTCTGAGATAGTCCTTAGGAAGGTTTCTTATTTTCCATCAAACTTCTCTTAGGTGTGTGGTGGTTGAAGACTTTGTTGTGGGGAGTCTGCATCTCAGTTTCTGAAGTCACATGTTCCTACAGTGATTTTGGAAGGCAAGACCTATAGCAACTGAAGCCTGGCTCGCTTGCTTTATGATTTGACTTTGTAGACACCACTGGGCTCTTTACCCATTTGGTGGGAATGAGAGGGCGGAGCCTTCCTGGTAGCTGACTACAAGGCTGCTTTTAAAAGCTAGTATTTCAGTACGATACTTCCCAAAATTGTCCTCTAATTCCCAACTAAATTCATTAACATAAAATTGTAATGGTCATTTGATAAGTTTTCCAATTCCTTTCAACTGCTTGAAATCTTTTTGTATTTTTGTTGTTGTTTTTCTAGTGGTATGACCACTTTGTTTCTCAGACCCTCATAAAATCATTGACTTCTAGAGCGGTGCAGTATCAATATAATTTGTGTTCCATTTGATTTAAGAAACAGCTGGTGCTGGTGGCTCACATCTATAATCCTAACTACTCAAAAGGCTGAGATCTACAGACTGAGTTTCAAAATCAGCCTGCGCTGTAAAGTCTGTGTGACTCCAGCTCCAAAATAACCAGCAAGAAGCAGGGATGGTTCAAGAGGTAGAGTGCCAGTTTAGCAAGCATGGGGTCCTAAGTCCAAACCCTGGTACTGGTGAAAGAAAAAGAAAAATGAAGAAAGATAAAGGAAAAAAGAACCGAGAAAAAAGTGTAAATAAGGAAAATATTTGTATTTATTCAATTAATATTTTAGTGCTTTTTGTTTAAGACCTTTTGTCTGTTCTTTCATTTCATAGCAATAACAATCCTAAGAAAGCCTAGCATCAGTGACTCATACCTGTAATCTTAGCTACTTGGGAGACTGAGATCTAAGGATTGTGGTTCAAAGCCAGCCTGGGGAAGGAAAGTTCTTGAGACCCTCATCTCCAATTAACCACCCAAAATGCCAGAACTGAAGCTGTGGCTCAAGTGAGTTCATACACTAACTGGAGGCTGTCTGGCCCCAGTAAATTCTATCAAATTTTCACACATTTACCACCCTTGAAAAAGCAGGCTGGTGTGTTGTATGAAACTCATATTTCATATCTAGATTCCAGGTTCCTTTGCTTGAGAGTTTTATCTACTCATTATAGTAAATGTGACAAAACTTAAAAATTAGATATTTATTTGAATCAGTTTGTGTCTTGGAGGAAACTGTGTGTCTTTGGAGTAAATGTTTTTTCATCCAATTAATTATTTCTTATTACATACTTTAAAAACACATGTGCTGAGCAGTATTATTCAGTCATGAAAAAAGAATGAAATTATGTCATTTGTATAGAGATGGATGGAACTGGAGATCATAACATGAAGCAAAATAAATCAGATTCAGAAAGACAAATATTTCATGTTTTCTCTCATATGCAGAATCTAGAAGTTTAAAAAAGATATAAAAGCAGGAGGAAACTTTTTGGATAGATGAAGAGACTGGCAAAGGTGTGGGGGAGAATGGTAAATATTCAACAGGGGTTAATATAATCAAAGCAAATTATATACAATATGAAATGTCATAATGAAGCGTATTTTTGTACAATTATCACACACTAATAAAATAAGAAAGAAAAAAGTATCTTCATACCCACATGTATATATTTTGTTCCCTCAATTAAGTCCAGTCATAAAATTTGTCATTTGTTGTTGAATTTTCCTTTTAGGATGGAGAGGAATCTCATTTTCTGAAGATACTGTCTGAGAAAGCTGATTGTCAATCTGACTTTATCTAGAGTCATTCCATACAGCTTTGACCAAAAGAAGTAACTCATTTCCCTCCTCTTGGTCAATGAGAATGAGGGCTGTTTCACAGCTCTTACTCTTTTTTGAACATTCGAAGATAGTTTTATAATTATGATTCCATTATCTAGAAGTAGTTGTACAAAGGGGTTTTACCTCAACAAATCAGTTTATGGGTACAATACATCTTGATCAAGGATAGGTTTAGTAGATGACAAACAGAATTTCCTAGCAATTGAAGTGGCCTGAGAATGGGAGGAGCTTCTTCATAACAAGGCCAATAACTGCAAAGAAGAACTGAAGAGACAGTCCTTCATAGTTCAAGACAGTGAAGATTTAGAAATGGATTTGACTTGACCAAGGTTTTTGTTGCTGAGTACCTTGTCCTTTCTTGACCTCTGTCACTTGCTATTCAACAGGGAATACGTGTGCACCTGTAGTCTGCATATCATGCCTAGTGTCTGTATCATTATCTTACTGGGAAGCATCCAGAGACGTCCTTTCCTTACAGAATATTCCCTTTCCAGAAAGTAGGCTTGCTCACTCAGTCTGTTTTAAGGAAGCTGCTGTAATAGTCACTGTAGGGTGACCACAAGGTGGCAGCCACTTAATGGTAAGCCTTGTAGAGTCCTGAGAGCCCTCTTGGTGTAGAGTTCTTGCTTGGGAGCTTAGTTATATTAGTTTAATAGGGTCAAGGGTCAGTCCAGATGATCATGGTGAGGTCCATCAGCTTCCACTCTGAGAAACACCTTTTTGACTTTTCCTCATGCTCATTGTACATTCATATTTTTATAGCAAAAGAATATGAAGTAAAATTAGCAAAGGCATAAGTGACAAAAGGCAAAGTCTATAGGAAACCAGGGACAAGTGGTCCTCTAGATTCACAGGGGGACATTTAATTCTTCCAGCATTGACTTCCAGGCATTGACAGTCTTGTCTGAAAAACACCAATACCATACCATCACTCTTCATTTTAGAGCACTCCAGCTTTCAGAAAGATTTGTTCCCTCTCAAGAATGTAAACTCTAACTTGTTTATGAGAAAAATAAATAGGAGAGAGAGACTCTTCCTTCTGTTTTCCTATTATTCAGAGTCATTGGTTCTCACCTTGGATATACATTAGAATATCCAGAGGAACTTTTAAATAACTCTCTGGGGCAACATCCTGGAGATTAATTTTTAAAGGACTGCAGGTGATTCTCAGATGTATTCTGGTTGAGAGCCATCTCTTCAGGTCCTCTCAATTTATTCATTCATTCCCTCACCATTTACTGCACACTTCCTCATGTCAGCTTTGAGTAAGGCGATGGTGATGATGTAAAATGAGATTCTACAATTGCCCTCGATGACCTTGCAAGTCAGTAATTCAATTCGATGGAAGTCAATTCAGCAAACATTTATCAAGCTCCCAGTACAGGACAGGTATGATGGCAGATACTTAGGCAGAAACGAAGGCAATTCCTGTTGTCCATCATTTATATTTTAGTGAGTTGTGTGTGCAATGAATTATCATACAGGAAGAATGTGGTATTATTCATATCTTACCTTTCTAAAGCATTTCACAGGAACACATTTTCACCAACATATATAGTGTGAGGTTCCCTGAGTATTTCTTGACACTGGTGAGTAGCCTGTTCTCAGTATCTGAAGTTTAGAACAGAGACTAGCACGGCTTCCCAATCAGAAGTAGTTAGCTCTCACACCCACATCTGTGGATTCTCTGAAGTGCTTCGTACCTCCTTTCAAGCTATTTGTGGAACACTGGAAATTTGACTGCAGATATAAAAGTGTCTATTTGGGCACTTTCCCATGGGAATTCTATTTCCTGGAGAAGAGAAGAGGGCTGTTTCTGTCCACACATCTCCAAAGATACTTTCTCTGTCCAATACAAAGCCATCTTCTGCGCTTGTCTTTTTGTAATGTTCCTTTAAAAATTATAATCGCTTCCTTTCACTGAATGCTGATCTCTGAAATGGCCCTGACTGTCTATTATCTTGAAGAGAAAACTGAAAATATTTGCTTCCATCATGAGATCTGCTTATCATCAGCTTCTGCCAGTTACAGAGAGGTTTAATTAGGGAGCTAAGTATTAGTCCAAATGTACATTAGAGGAGCCAGATACATTTCATTTTCAGAGATCTCCATTATGACAGCTAATAGAGTGTGGCGCTAAATGCCATATGGATGAGACTGGCACAGAAGATGGTTGAGGATGAACATGTATTCAGGATTAACCTTATGGTCGATTTGGAGAGTTGATTCTTAAGGGAGCAGAGGATGAGTAAATATGTTCCTTAGATGAAGAACTAAAGTCTGAACAGCCCTTAGGAGTAATAAGAACAGGACAATATTCCTGGACAAATGACTCTGTGTTTCCATAATAGTACATGGATTTCCAGATGACCCATAGACTTCCTATCACATAGAGTTGTTGCTCAGACCTGTCTTGGGGCTGTGTAACTATCAATCCATTCTCTAAAGGCTAAGCACTATCAGAATTGTACATGTTGTGTCACCATAGCCTTAAAAAATGGATACATGGACGTATGTCCAGCAAAATGCCATCCTATAGCAAAGAATTTGAAAGGTCAGTTGAAGAAATGTAAACTTTTAGGCTAAGGAAGCAAGGACACAAATGCAAGTGAAAGCACGAGGAAATCCTCAGTTATGCAAATATCTATTTATGGAAAGAGGATTGATGTCACTCCTTTCAACATTCCCACCCATTCCTACCCACCGCACCCCTTCCCTCACTCTTCTTGATTTTGTAGGCTTTGCATTGGATACTGACTGCATTCTCACCTTCTTCTCCTCTTCCTTCGTCTACCCTCTTCCCTTAACCCACCCCAACCCTTTGGAGTACCACCTTCATGGTGTTTGATTTAGCTGAATTTTGATTTGGCTTTCTAAGAAACTACACTATTTGTGATCTCCCTTGAATCTGCCATATTTCAGTTCACATATGTATACGCTTACAAGTTTATAAGCTAAATCTAGAGTTCACATACACAATAGAGGTCTGCTTATCCATTTGAAAGAAAATAATTGTAGCATTTGTGAAGAAATAGAATCACCTTGGTATTTTTAAATTTTATTTTATTGTAAAGATGCTGTACAGAGGGGTTACAGTTACGCGAGTAAGGGAATGGGTACATTTCTTGTCGAACATTGTGGGGGAGGGAAGGGATAGTAGGAAAAAAACAAAGGAGCGGGTAACAATGTTCCACTTTTGTATCTTAAGGTGCCCAGTGGACCACCAGAGTTCTTCTTCCTTCCTTCACACAGGTATTTCTTCCATCTGCCACTAGGGGCATCAGCTCATCTCTGGTCCATCTCTACTTTCAGCCATAGCCTCTGCTCTCCATCCATCCACCAATACCTTCCAGGTCTTTCTTTCTGGTCCATGCAATGAGTTTGCTTTTTAAGAACTTTTCTTCAGGAAGCTTTTGACACTGACCTTCCAACCTAGCCAGGGACTCAGGATGTAGCAGAGGCAGGCTCTGAGTGGTAAGGCACAGGTGGCAGGCAGGAACAGTTCTGCATCCCCTGTAAGTTTGGAAAGATGCTAAATGCTAATCAGAGTTCTTATTTTAAAAAGATTATTTTAAATGACTGTACTCGCCTCATATGGTTTTTGGGAGGATTACATGCTGTACCCTTAGAGACAAGAGCTTATTAACTTTTTCTAAGTAATTTCGTAAGAGTTCCAAAAGCGATTCTGAATCTAAAGATGAAAGTGGGGCTGATTTGATTTTCATTAGAGGAAGTGCCGAACAACTTCACGGGGAATGGGTTTTGAATAGACTGGCATAGCAGTAGCTAAGTAGATCATTCCCCAGGGGGAAGAAATGACATTTACCAACGTCAGAGGTTGGGAACTGGGATAAAGTTGCAATGGCATGAGGTGCTGGAGAGGGGAAAGCAGTAGCAAATATGGTGGAGGAGATAAGCAGAGGTCAATCTGGAATAAAGCTTGAAGCATGAACTCGAGGATTTGGACTGAATTGTGGTTTTGCTCTCTGCGGAGGATAGGAGAGGCACTGGGAAGTGTAGAAGGTGTTCTAAGAAAATTGCATTTGAATCAGACTTGGAACTGGATTGTATCAAATATTTTATTAGGATAGTAACATCTTAAATTCTGTTATTATGCTTATCTGCTGATGAGTTAGCGAGTGGTTTAAAATATAGGCTAGAGGTGAAGAAAAAACTAGTCTTCAATTGTGTGTGTGGGGGGGCAGGGAAGTGGAAAACTAGTAGTCTGAGGTCAGATCCATTTTACCAGGACTCTGGAGATCACCTAGACTTCCTAGTCACTTCATTATCTATAAAATAGTGTTGGTAAATACCTTCCTTTTGTGTTGTTGTACAGATGGAAGAGGGTAACAGATATAAAAACTTGACTTTCTAACTGAAACATGCTGCTCTGGGCTCTTTTTTCACACTCCTGCTCCTCATGTCTTTTTTCTTTCTTTCTTGTCTTCTTCTTCCTACTCCTTTCTACTCTCCCCTTCTCTTACTCTCTCTGTTCTCATTACTATCCACAACTTTCTTCTTGTCAAGAATTGGCTTTATTGTAGAATAATAAAGTTGAAAACCAAACACCTAGTGCAGACCTCACTCTGACATAGATTATCTCTGTCTTATGTAATCCAGTCTGTCCCAGTAGGATATCAAACTATTAAGGGCCACAAAGTGTGACCCTTGACTTAGATGGATAAAATCAAACCAGCAAGATAGGTGGACTCAGGTACTTTTGGCTATGGAATTGGTGTAATATCTGGATCCTCTTTTGATAAAAGAATACAAATTTAGGTACAAATGGGATTTTGTCACAGATTTTTACATTGGATTAAATCAGGTTGTATAACATGTAATTTGTTAGTTTTTTTCTCATTTTCATTTAATCAGAATCAGTCCCACTCTTGAATTCATTCTTCATCTTGTAGTTGAGTCGAAGCCAGAATTTGTAGGCTGTCTTCTAATGTAATAAGCATGGAATTATGGAAATAGATATGGCTGTTTCTACCTTAGCTTTGTTTTTGTATGTTTGTGATTAAAAACCTTCTTGATCAGAAGAAGGGAAAGTGCTGATAAGTAGAGAGTGTTCATGCCTGTAACAATAATTAAATGTTGGCTATTTTCTGGGACAGTTAGGATGTAAGATGTGGCCAACGTGGGCAGAAACCAGCAATTCATGATACTAATCTTACACATCACTACCTGAGCATTAAGAAAACAAGCTGTCCTCCTAACTGGAATAATCTTCCTGAGTAGGCTGACAATGTCAATTTCTTAGATATGCTAAACAGAAAGAAGATTTTCAATTGCATCTTTTGGCTTCCCTTTCTCCTGTGTCAGTGGGAACTTGTGCTGACTCCTGCCAGAGTATTGTGGGAAAGATTAATTAGCTAATATTGGTAAAGGGCCTTTGATAATGACTGCTAAGTGTTTGCACCATGTAATTGCCACTTTTTCCAAGAAAATGTCCATAGAGTTACTAATTAGACATTGTTGAAGCCACCTCATGCCCCATTATTTTACAGTTGTCTTGCAATTAACTAGCATCACTACCATTTCAAATGACATTTATTGCCCATTTCCCTGGTTTAATTTTTGGAAATTTTATGGGAAGCCTGGGCTTTGTTTCTTATTCAATGCAACTTGAATAATTAACAACGTAAATATGGCTTTGGGTGGTGATATTGTCAACAACAACAGTTCTTTAGAGATTTTAATTAAGAACAGTGCTGCTGTACTTCGTGGGAAAGTTTATGATAATGCCTAAGTACTGTAAGTGCTACTCCCTGTGGACTGTGACTCATGCCTGTGTGTGCATGTGTTTGTGCATGTGTGTGTGTGTGTTTGTACACATGTATCACTGGAGTGTACATGTGGAAACCTATGTTTTCATGTCCATCAGTATAAGATGTGAAGACAAATGTAAACTCATTTGTCTTAGCTTTCTAGCAGGCAACTAACTTGATTCACCTTTTTCCTGCTACAACTTAGAGATTTGACTTGGCTCAAGTTAAACATCATTTATGTGTTCCAGCTACTGAACAAGATGTGTTTCTTGCTTTCTTCAATCTTTATGTCACATCAATGAACTCTTTCATAAATGACAAAACAAAGGCTCTGTGAGGTCAAGATGCCCAGGGTCATATAGCTAGTTGTAGATGAAGACAGGACTTCAATTCAAGTCTTTGGGGTTCCAGTCTTTTCTCTTTCTACTCCACTGTTCAAATATGATTACTGAGCTTTCTACCTAGAAATTTAAATTATACGCTTACCCCAAGGGGCAATTGGCACTTTTCCCTAACAGTCTTGCAGGGCTATTTATCTAAATTCATCTTCTTTTCTATACTTTATTATTACTATCTATCACTTTTGACAGTTTAATTCTAATTTTTCTATGTACTGGGGAAGAAAACCGTGAATTTTGGAGTCAATTGTATTGTATTTCTCACTCTTCTCCTTTTCATCTGTGTTAGTTATTTTTTCATGGCTGTGACAGAATGCTCAACACAAACTAAGGAAATAATTATTCATTTGACTCACAGTTTCATTGGATCTATTCATAACACCTTGACCCTACAGGCTTAGGAACTTGTGTTGGGAGAGAGCTATTCACTGAGTGGAGGACAGGAAGTGGGGAGAGGGAGACAGGAAAGAGGCCAGGGACAAGATACCAAGGATCTGGTCCCAGTAACCAACTTCCTCCAGTTAGTTAGGCTTTACTTCCTAATGTTTTTAGAATCTCCCCAGTTCATCTCAACAGCATAGGAGCCAGTGGAGGACATTTTATATTCACAGTGCCACCTAAATCATTGTGAACAGAGTTTGGAACAGAGTTTGTCATAAGGCAAAAGGATGTGTAGAACTCCTTAGAATGCTTTATGGTACATAAAAAATGAACACAATACATATAGGTTGGTTTGAGAGGCCGAGGTTGCTATGGCAAAGGTTCAAGGCCAGCTCAGACAGATAAGCCAGAAAGACTCTATCTCCTGCAGGGAAATCTGGACTTGGTCAGGAGTGTGTTCCTGTCATGTGAAGCTTAAAGCAGGCAGATTGTAGCTTAGCTCAGGTGTATACCTGGGTGGGAAGTGAGACCTATCACAAAATAAACAGCAAAACACAAGGCTGGAGGCTTGCTGTAATGGTAGTGTCATGCTAGCATGCATAGGCTCTCAGTTCAAATTCCAGAATTTCCACAAAATGGAATTAACTACATAAATGAATGTCTCTGACATTTTCTGTCACTCAAAGTCCAGTGTATGTTCATGTCTTCAATATTGCTTATCATTTCAGTTTATAGTCAGTATTGTTTCAACAAATAATTTAGAAATGAAACTGAGTTTTAAGGAAATTTGAGAAAGCCAAGTATATAAGACTGAGGTCCAGGCAAATCTCTGTGGCGGGAAAACTAGATTATCTTTATTATCATACATATAAATGCTTGAAAACAGTTGCCACTAAGACAAGACTACATGAATTGACTATTTAATGCAATTAATTAATTAACAAATTAATAACTGCTTAATTAATGTTCTGAAATACAAAGACCCATATCTGCTAGGAAAGGTGGAGTTTCACTCTAATCACTTACTTTTTCTTCAGTTTTTGCTCTTTTCAGCCGTGGGTCCTCAGGTTCTATATAACTTCAACAAGCACAAGAAGTTCTCCCAGTTCTCTCTGTCCCAATGAAATGTGAGAATTGAGTCTCATGGACACAGGATTTATAAGCAAGGCTAAATGGGCTTGAGCTCTGATTCCATCACTTGGCAACTAGCTGACTACTCATCTTCTCAGGGATTTGGCTTTATTTTCATCTGAAAAATGAAATGAGAATGGGGGATGTTGTAACCATGCCACAATTGTGTGCAAATGTCTGTTTCTTAAAAGAGGGGGGACATGAACTGAGGCTTTTGAGCTGGAGGGCTCTGCAGACACTTCCACTTGAAAGAGAATGATTTGCTTTTATTTGTATAATCAGAGCTGATGAGATTCCTTCTTCAGTTAGACTAGCAATGTCCACACCCCTCCTCTATCTCCCCTGGCTCCACTTCATCCTATTTCCATGTCCAAATTCAATCTAGATCATAGCAAACTATTTCCTCCTACTAGTGCATAGCTCAACCATCACATTAGGATAACTGAGAAAGACATAATTAGTTATTTCATCATTCTCCCATGTTACCCCATGCCATGAAGCATAGTCCTTGCAAAATTCCATGAGTGTAGTTCATGCAAACAATGGCTATTTCCTCTGCCTTACATTCTCAACAGACTTAATTCAAGGGCTGAGATGATCTTAGTTGAATGTATGTCAAGCCAGTAATTTAGAACATTTTGTAGCTGAAAATGTCCACTATCTATCACTGAATGCCTAGTTTTGACCTAGAGATTGATAATGAAAATCCTTGTCAGGTAGTTGAGAAAATGTGGCTTTTCACTATTTTACATAAGCAATTTCTTCTGTTACTAATACCCTTCCTTCTTAGTTGGTGAAATCAGGTCCCAAGGTTCAAATCTAGCTCAGATGACATCTCTAAGGGAAGTTTTTTTGACCTTTGCACAAATAGTAGAGTCTCAGCTCACCCCCTGACCATTTAAATTTTTTGTAGCATCTCAGCTCTGATTCTGCTGTTAGATAGTTAAAAGTCTCTCTCTTCTGCAGATGCTAAAGTCCTTGAAGGGAGATACTAAATTTTATTTATATTTTTGATTCAGTACATAGAATGAGTCCACAATTGTAAATCGAATAGATGATTAGATGCATATAAATATAGAAAGAAATAATTCCCAAGTGTTTTTCTTTCCAACTGGAATATTTATAATTCATTGTCTTTTGGGAGACATACATTTTTTGAGCTCAGGCAAAATTAGGCTATTTTTTTCAAGGAATAAAACAATTAAAAAATCATGACAGAAACACAACGTTCTTTTTTCTTCAGTTCCTCCTTTCTCTACTTTGGAGAAGGTCATGACTTTTTAAATTTCTGCCTTTTAAATAGGCTGCTCCTACATGCATGATTATCTAGTGAACTACTGGGCTGATTTAGTGATGACCTCTGTCTGATATATAGGGTCAGTACCTTAGAACTATTGCTCTGCTGAGTTGGGTGAAAGATGTAGCCCAAAGTGAATTAAATTGTCACTTACTGGACATTTACAAAAAAAACCACAGATGAAATGCTGGAAAAATTACATTCATTATCTTAATAACAAATCAACCCTACCATTCCTTTTGGGTAGTTAAAAAAAAAGGAAGATCATCGAGTAGGTTAATTTGCTGGACTTCTTTAGCCTGAGCTGATAGTTTCCTACAGACTGGAGACTCAGTGGGATTCAGGCAGGACAAAGGAAGGCTTTCACTGGGATGGGTTGTGTGTGGAAGATGTCCAGGTTCTGCCAACACTGCTATTTTATTCTGAGGGTGGTTTGGCAGAGAACACTACAGGCAGAGCTGTGCATACTGGCGAGAAGTTGATGAGGTTGGAGGTGAAGGAGATGGATGAAGGATCTGAATTTCATTATTTGTATGGTGTCTAACTGAGAGCACTAGGTGCTCTGTCATTTGGGTCCCTGCTCAGGTGCTTTCCAGGCTCTGTGAAAGATCTCTCTTCTGTGTAAGCGTATCTGTTTTGGGAGGGTAAGGGGGAGAACAGAAAAGGTGGGACCAAAGGTGAACAAAATGCAGCAGGGATACTCATTGGACACTATGCTGAAAATGAACTATACAACTTGTGAGGGAGGGGGGCTGGGAGGGAAAAACTGGAAGAAAACAAGAGAAGAGGTAGCACTGTTCAAAAAGAAATGTACTCATTACCTGACTTAAGTTACTATAAGTCCTCTGTACATCACCTTTACAATAAATAAATAAATAATAAATAAATGTATAACTGTTTTTTTTTAAAGGATCTCTCTTCACCCAGAGATTGGACCCTGTAGGGGCTGCAGAGCTAGCCTCTCATAGTTTTCATTCTCTCCCTAACATTCCCTGCCCTGGGGTTGACCACACAGGGTGGCTTCTGCACCTGCTCTCTTGTTATGACAAGTGCTGTTTCATCTGCCTAAATGCTTCGCCTCATTTCTCAAGTGACTCTTACCAGCTGAAGACTCTTATCTTCCTACTCCCAGCCAAGCATCTCCTTCAGGTAGATGTGGCTGCTGCCCCAGAGCCAGCTCAGCTTGCTTTGTGAGTCACTAACACAGACCTCTCTTCCTTCCTTTAAGAATACCACACACACTTTGCGGCTGCTCACTCGCTGATGGACTGGATGATTGAAAGCTGTCTTTCCTTTTAGACGGTAAGTTCTGTAAGAAGAGGGACATCCTTCCATGACTGGCATATTTCCTACGTGTCAGCCGATCCCATGCACCCTCTGTGGATAAATTCAGATGTCCTACCGAATCCCAGATGGCCCCCAGTATGTGAAGCTAGTGTACAGTAGGCGTTAAATCAGTATTTGTGACTCACTATTAAAAGATTTCCATTCATTTAGAATATGTAGTAAATTAATTCATAGCTTTACATTCCTTAGGGGCCAAATGACTAATAATGAATGAGTGGAGAAAGGAAGGGATGATGTAAGTGGTGCTTAGCGAGAAGGCTTCAGTTTCAGACTGCTGTAATTTTACAGGCTTCTGATCTCTGCTGGAGATCTTGGGAGTGAGCCTTGCCTTACCTGATCAGGAGCCTACGTCCACAGTAAAAATATTTATAGCATTGTGAGGAGTTGAGACAGTGATACCATTGACTTTGGAGGAAGATCACATGCAGCTAAAACCCAAATCCATTACTAATTGACTCTGTGAATTTAAGTAAGTTTTTAAACCTGCCTCAGTTTTGCCATGTGTAAAATAGGCCAATGATAATATTTGTGTTGTAGGCTTGCTGTGAAGTTAAGCAATTTATATGCATTTTATAGCATTCAGAAAAGCTCCAAACATACAATGAATAACATAAAAACACCTTCAATTACTTTTATTTTCTTATGAGACAGAACATGCCGTGCCTTCTCAGATGACAATGCTGTGTAACTTCTTACTAGTTTTCTTGCCATTTCTTTTTTTCCTGGTAATTGTAGTGTTTGCCTCCTTTCTGACCTAATCTAAGATCCGAGCATGTCTTGCCCTGAATCCTACCTATGTTTTATCATCATGATTGTTTTCCTTTGTGTTTCCATGGAAAAATGCCAGTTCTTTACTGGTAGGAAATAATCTTACCATTTCACGGTGTGTAGTTGAGATGATCCCAAGAAAATTTGGTGTAGCAGGTTCAAGAAGAATCAGCTGGTCAGATATAAGGGAGTTGTAGAAAGATGGATTGTGTCATAAGCTTAGTTCACTAACTGAGTTCTGGATCCAATGTGAGTTTCTATGCCAGCCAGCTTGACCTTTTCTCACCCTGTGGGCCTCTTGGGTAGTAAGCTGGCATTAAACAAACAGAAATGCTAACGAAAGTCCTCATCTGGATGGCTCCCAGTGCCATTTACTGAAAAGAGTATTCAAATCCTCTATGTCATAAAAATGTTGAACCTTGGAAGTCTGAGCTTGCCAAGACAGAGGATATTTTCTGGTGTGGAGGACAAAACTCAAGTCCAGAGGTTTGAGTTGAGTCCAGACTCCACCACTTAGGACTTCAATGACCTTGGGGCAAGTCCCTGCTGCTCTCCAGGGCTCCCTATCTGTAAAGGAAAATGTCCATTCATTCATTTATCCAACATCTATGGAATTCCTACTATGTTCTTGATGTGGCTAGACAGATGAACTTTTGGATGCCTTGCGGTAATTCCTTCTGGGAAGTGTATCTATGTATGAAACCTTCACTAGGGTGAATACAAGGACAGGAAAACACCAGGATGCACTGTTTTAATCTGCTTGATTAACATATACTATAGAGTCTGCAAATAGTGTTCTTTTTATAAAAACAATCCTTTTGCATTTATCCTTTGCTGAGAGTTTTACATATGATTTTTACTAACTTATATTTTATACTTATTATCTCTTTACTTTGCTCTTATTTTACTTTCCCTGAAAAATAGAAACTCAAACTTTTTGGGGGATGGGGTCTGGTCTAAATATAACTATATAAAGTTGTAAATTTTTCCCCTGGTGTTTCATTGGCTGAGCCCTGAAAATTTTGAAATGTACAATTCCATGATTAAAATTTACTTTTTCATAATGATGATTTTATTATTTTATTATTTGAACTATTGTAATCTCCCATTTGATTTCTTTGGCTCATGTGGCATTGAGACACATATCATTTAGTTTCTAAATATTTGCGAACCTCTGCATCACAGTTATTGCATTCCTATGTGTTTCCTTCCTTCATACTCTGAAATCTAGGCTACACCTCCTGCCAGCTCTAGAGGAGGTGATGTTTATTATATTACAGCTGGGTCTGGGACAAGGATTCATGGAGACATCCCTAGGGGGCAGTTGGGGAACTCCTGTATTCATTGTTTCCTCTTTGTAACTCTGCCTTGCAAACTCCAGGTGCATTAGTAATCTTTGACATACATCTCTGTTTCCCTGGGTTCTTTTCCTTCCTTGGGTTTTATCTGCTTGTGATGTATAGGAATCTTCATCTATGAGGTATCTATTCATTTGTCAGCTAAACTTTCACAAGGGGAGCCCTTTGGGACAAAGGATCCTGCTGCATACTATATGGACTATAAAATAACAAAAGCCTCCTGCCCTCAACCTGCTCAAGACATGAGTGGGAAGCTCAGGCATGGTGATATGCAAATGACTACTTAAATGTTAAAAATGAAAAAAAAGAGTAAAATTGTATGAGGAACAAATGGCTGGAAGGTAATAGATTTTTCAGAGAAGAATCTGTGAACTGGAGTTAACTGGAAAATGTTTTTACAGACAGATTGTATTATGAAGGGAAGATTGTAAAACATAGATATTCTTATGCCCTGAAAACTCTTGCTGTTTAAAGCCAGTGATTATGGTTTGATACAAAGATTCAGGAACCTTCTTGTTCTCTAAAGCACAATAAGATGTTGTCTAATTTGGCATCCTTTGTCACTGCTGCTTCCTTTGGGATACAAGTCATCTTGGTTCTGATCTTTTATTCTTAATAGAATTAATGATTTGCTCAGTTAGTTTCTTGACCTTCCATCCTTCATTCCGATCATTGCCTCTTCGCTTGGAAGTTAGTCCAAGGTGCCTTTGCTTCCAGTAATGGGATTGCCTCATATTCTGAGACTAAACATGGTTAGAGACCCCTGTGGACTTCTACAAGTGAATGAGGTACAACAGACTTGAAAGAACATCTTTGAAAATACCCAATACTCTATAATTGTTTTATATAGAGACCCTCGGAGCTGAAGCATTGCAAATATGGTACTGTAAAAATATTGCTTTGAGGCCAGATCTGAACATTTTCCCTTCCCTGGCCACGTGCAGCTATACTAAAGAAAACCTCTCTTTCCGGAACATGACATGGGAATGGTGATCGTATTGCCTTCAGTCAAGGTGAACTTAGCTATATGGCTTTCAGGAAGGATAGACAAGCAAGCACAAATTCCAACATATAGTTCAGCTACCCTCCACAGTGGGGATGAAAGCATTTTCCCATCCCTGTTTGAAACGGACTGAGAAGTGATACAAGCTTCTACAAAAGAACAAATAATCAAATTGACCAACAAGCAAGGCAAATGAATTCCAAATGAAATACAAATGACAAATACATGAAAAAAATTCAACATTCCCAGACACCAAGAAGATGCAAATCGAAATGACATTGAGTTTCTACCTCATCCCAGTCAGTACAGCTAATATCAAGAAAGTGTAAGAACAAATGCTGACAAGGATGTAGGGAAAAGGAACCTCTACCTACTGCTGGGAGGAATGTAAATCAGTGCTGCCAATAGGGAAATCAGTGTCGAGTTTCCTCAAAAATTAGAAATACTGCTTCCATACGGACCTAGTCATAACACCTCTGGGACTACACTCTCCCAAATCAAAGTCAGCTTACCAGAGCAATATCTGCAACCCCCCCCCCCCCCCGTGTTTCTCATCGCACTATTCAACGACAGCTGAATGGTGAAATTAGCTGACATGTCCACCAGTGACTGAATAGATAAAAGAAAATGTGCTAGGCTATACATATACAAGGGAATTTTGCTCAGCCATACAGAATAAAGAGGTGGTATCGTTTGCTGGGAAATAAATTGAACTGGAGCTCAGCATGTCCTGATGTATTCCCAATAAAGAGACTGTCAAAGGGAAGAGACAGTAACCATACCCAGTGACATGGGAGGGACACAATCAAGACTTGGGTGTTGTGAAGTCTAATGAAGAAAGTAAAACAAACAAACAAAAGAACTAGTTATGATAGTACTGATCTGAAATCCCAACATCTGGGAGACTGATTGCCAGTTTGTAAAGATTGTAAGTTTGGAGCCAGTTTGAGTTAGACAGTGAGACTCTGTCACACAGAGAAATCTACTGACAGTTTAAGTCAGAATATAACAGAATTGACCTGTATCATATGCAGTGTGGTTACAGCTGACTCACCTGAGTCTTCGTTCTCATTTTTTTCCTTCTATGCTACACAGTATTAGGTACTTCTTAGTGACAGTAAATGTAATTAAATGGTCCTCCAAGGAATTTATGACTATTCAATCAATTAAACAAGATTTACTGCACAATTACTACATGTAAGGCGTTCCATGAGGAATAGAAATGTGACAAGGGACACATGTCTGATTTAATTGGAAACACAAGACACAAACACACAGACTGTTCAACTGGAGCACAAGAAAATCCTACTAGATATGTCACAATCCAATGAAGGCTGTAAGAAATGGCAGTATATAAGGGCATGTACTTTATGGCAAAGTGATATGCAACCCAAATTAGAGAAATCTGGAAAAGCTTCATGAAAAGGCACATAAAAGTAGAAAAATGGGAAACATTGGAGGTAAAAAACATTGTTTCCAAAAACAATTTTGGAAAAAGGATCTGGATATAAAAAGTAAACATGGCAACATAGATGAAGGTGAGGGAGATTTTACTGTGTGAAACAAACTAACCACAGGGCATGGCGGGGGACAGATACTTCCTAATATTAGTCGATTATTATACGTTTTCTGAAAGACTTTGCAGATTAAGGTAAAAAGTACTACATTGGGTTAAATGCTGCCTTTCCTCAGAGAATAGCAAGAATAAATGTGAGTGGTGCCAGTAAAAGGGTTAGGTGTATGTAAGTGATAGGTAAGTGTGAGGCTTTCAGTGTGTTTTTGTCTTCTGTCCACACACATCCCTTTGGAAGTCAGCTGTGCCCTTCATGTTCTTAGAACAAGCTGATGTAAGTGACAGATTCTCCTTAATTCGCCAAAGCCTGACATGGACCCCCATGGTTCCTCTACTCTATATTCTCCAAGTCAGCTGTAGCCTAGAAGTTAAAGGGAAAGGTCGTCATGTACAAATAAAGTCCATAACGAATTAGGAACTGTTGTGGAGGTTCAAGAAAATGAATCTCAGAACGACTGGTACAAATGGCAAGCCACCAGCCTAGAGTTATTCTTTTACACAACATATAGAAATGAATTAGAAGAAAAAATTTAAACAAAGAAGAAAATGCAATTATCAACTATTTCTTCATTAGATTCAATAGATATGGCATTTTCCCCCTGTCAAACTGTTAAGAAAGTTTCTATAACTGTACTCTCAATTTCATGGTTCATCTTATTATAGATGGATCTATGTATCTATGTATCTATGTATCTATGTATTTATCTATCTATCTATGATTATAGTCACCTTAAAAAGTGGATCTGTTCATATTGTAAGTTTTTTAAATCCTTTAATTGTTGATATAAATCTTTAGGGTAATGTTTTGGTTGCCAAAAATACTTTTGAGTTTTTTTTGTATCTCAAGGGATTTTGCAATAAAATATCCAACAGGTCAATCTTTTTTTTTTCAAATTTTTTATTGTGATGAAGTGGTTACAAAATTCCCCAAATTTCACAGTATTGTGGGATAGTGATGCTTAGTTAAAGTCACAAACACATTCTGACTTTCATAGGACAAATTGTCTATCATGGTCTATCACATTTATGAGTTCTATGAGCTTTGCAATACAGTTATTTCTTCCACATCGGGTGATCTGTACATTTCTTTAGTTTTGCATAGCGTCAGCTGTTCCCTCTTTCCCCCTTGTTCCCTCCCTCCCATCGCTGCCATTGACCAAGAGGCCAATCTTTTACTTCAGATATGTTTCTGCTTCCTTATAAAAACATGCTATTTATTTTTAGAAATTATATTCCATTTAGTCTTACTCTTGAGCATCTTCTTACTTTTATGTTTTTAAGGCAAGGGAGTTAGGCAATAGTAGTTTTCAACTCCTGTTTAAAATCTAGTTCTATGTCCTATAGACTCAAATCTACATATCTGGGACCTAATGAGCGTTATGCTTATTTTACTTATCCTAGCTTTATTTGATTGTATCAAAAGTCTTGTCTTCTTTTTTTTTTTGCATGTGGTATATTCTTTATTCTATGTAAAAAATAAAGTTCTCATTTTATAAAGAAATTTGCTAAATCCTTTCTTTTTTAAAATTTTGTATCTTTTTACTCATTAGAATTTCCTTCAAAAGATTTTTTTTTTGGGGGTCCGGTCGTGGGGCCTGAACTCTGGGCCTGGGCGCTGTCCCTCAGCTCTTCAGCTCAAGGCTAGCGCTCTACCACTTGAGCCACAGAGCCACATCTGGCTTTTTTCTTTTTGCTTATGTGGTGCTGAGGAATCAAACCCAGGGCCTCAGGCATGCAAGGCAAGCGCTCTACCACTGAGCCATCTTCCCAGCCCTCAAAAGATTTAATATTCTTTGAAAGAGAAGTATGATATTTCATTGCATGGATATACTCTTTTAATATAAAATATGTGTTTGGTTTCCAGTCCCATTTCCTGACTTATGGCTTCTAAAATCTTTTCTGTATATTTTTTTTATTGTAAAAATGCTGTACAGGGGAGTTACAGTTATATGAGCAAGGTAATGAGTACATTTCCTATTGATCATTGTTGCCTCCTAAGTCTTGTCTTCTGTAAGTCTAAAAGGCAAAATCTGGAGTCATTCAGTATTGGGTTTTAAATATTACTTTATCTCCTCCTGGAACCATGCACTTGTAGGTATACTTGCACTTGCAGGTGAAGAAAAATAAAAGTGTTTTCTCATCTTCATTTATTAGATCTCAGATGGAACTCTGTAGCAAAAGACACTGTAACAGAGTAAAATAAATAGAAGGCTTTTAAAAACTTCTCGTCTATACATCTCATCTATACAGGGAGAAACCCAAGAGATGAATGACTACAAGGTTTCTTTAGGATTAGAGTTATTTAGTGTTCTTATCAAGGGTACTACAAATTTTTAGAGAAGTATGGGACAAGGCACTTTTATGTTTTGCCTTAAAGCAAATAGGAAGATGATAGAGAGCTCTTGGTTTATAACTTCACCATCATCTTTAGTGCAGAATAATCATGACACCACTTCACCCTACTTTGAAAGAGCAACTTCTGCCATACCAAATATTCAAAGTTACAAAACTCTAACCCTAGAAAAATAGTCAAGGTAAACTGGTATTAATGTATATATTAGATTTAATACCTTGGTGTTTAAAAGTAGCTTGCAATGAAAGTCATTTGTTCAATTGTACAAAAATAGATTATCACTGAATGAAAACAAGAGTTGAAGGGAAAAAAGAGATAAGGAATATCTCTCTATAAATCTACCACTATTTACCTATCATCCATCTATCAATCTATCATATGCCTATTATAAAACAGACCATATTTAAGAAGAAATTAACTGCCTTTGTGCATAGCCTAGTTGTTAAGTGCATACACCCTTGAGTTAGACTACTTAGGCTCAAGTCTATCTGACATGATTGATGGAATTGTGATTGGAGTAAAAAAAAAACCCAAAACCTCCCCTAAGTATGACATAAGGACAGGTAAGAAAAAAAGGACATCTTCCTCACAATGTGGTGAAGATTAAATGAGACCAGTCATTTAAACATTTATATAGTGGCCTTGGAACTGTGGGGATCAAGAGTCATGGGGAATACTTCAATACTTTGACAGCAACCAGTAATCCTCACAAGCTAAGTATGAAACAGGGAAAGCTGAATGCTATAAGAAGAATGACTGAATGGATGACTGGACGGGGGCAGTAAGTAGTGTGACCATTCACTAACCAAGAAGGTAAGACTCAAGATACTTGGTGGTTATTCTTACTTCCCTGATATCCAGAACCAGGTCTGAGACAATTTAGCCAATCAAGTCCAAAAACTAGAGAACCAGGCTCGATGGAATCTTCTCACAGCTTCTCTGCTTATTAGCTACATGGTCTTTGGCGAAGTGAGTCAGATTAGTGGAGCCTTTAATATCTGTATTTGTTAAGCTGAGGTAATACCACCTATCTTGGAAAATTGCTATGGGTTTTAGATGAGATGATGCATTAAAGAGCTGTACGGGGTGCCTGGCTCACAGCAAGTATCCAATATATCTTAACCTTTATTAATAGTAATATAAATACTCTCCTTCATCCCAGGGCTGCTGTAAATTACTTAGTTCTATTTTTGTATCCAATTTTTACTTCTAAATAGCTCATACAAGACAGGAACAATCAGAAATAATAGATACATTGAGATAAATGCTACAATTATGAGCTAAAGTCTTCCCAGAAGAAGGAATTAATTGTGAAATGAGGTGGTTGGAGTTTTCTTCCTTCCTCTCTAATCTCCCACAAGAGGTTCAAAACACTCCAGCTCTTGAGAAAAGGAGGACAGAAATCTCTGGACAATGCAGTCTGAATTAAGCATCTTGGGCAATTCCTGGCACCAAAAAGATGTTCATTACACATTGCATTGCGGCTTTTTATGATGACTAGAAACGTTTGGTATGACCGCTCCACAGACACCTCACATCCTTAAACAAAGTAGACCTGGCAGTTTCAAGCTCTGAGTAATGCCAGAAGAGGAAAATCTCTCTGTGTGGGAAAAAAAGTTATGGCTTTCATTTGCAAGTCATTTGTAATGAAGTCTCTAAAAATACGTGCTTTTAAGGATTTGGGTTTCTTTTAAAATGTGAAGTGGTTAAACCTCTCAAAGCTGTCTCTTTTTGTTTGAAAGATGATTGTGGACTGAATGATAATGAATGTCATTGAAAACCAAATAAGCTAGGGAACTCAAGGAAGCCCGAGTTGTGATGAGAAAATCACTATCCGATCCCAGGGTGCAGATAGGCCGTTCTGTATGCTATTCAGTCACGCCTGAGTTCACCAAGCTCTGGCATGCACAGAAATACATACTAGGCCCTAGAGGAGGCCTGTGAAGTGTAAGTCAAACCTGTGTTCCATTGCCATTGGGAAGACAAGACATATAGGATAATGAAGTGGTGTCCAGGAGTTAATAAAAATTCTGTCATAAGGATTCAAATGCAAAATGTGGTTCAGTCCAGATGCGAGACATAAGCAGGGAGGAAAAGAAAGGAAAAAAGAAAAAAAAAAACCTCTGAAGGCTGAAAAGATCAGGGAAGACTTCATGGAGGAGGTGCAATCTTGGTTTGAAACTCAAGTGGATGGTGAACCCCAGGAGCTAGGTAAAAGAACAGACAGAGCACAGTATTATTTACCATAGCTAAGATATGGAACCAACCCAGATGCCCCTCAGTGGATGAATGGATCAAGAAAACATGGTGTGTATACACAATGGAATTACATGCCTTTATCAGAAAGAATGACATTGCCCCATTTGTTAGGAAATGGAAAGACTTGGACAAAATTCTATGAAGTGAAGTAAGCCAGGCCCAAAGAAACATAGGTCCCATGGTTTCCCTTATTTGCAATAACTAGTGTAAGTCAAGGACAAGCAGAAAATGTCAAAAGCTATGTACATATGACCATATAAGATGATGTTAAGTGAAATGAACCCCAAGATAGGGACACAACTTGTTTTTTCTTTCTTGCTATTGTTTTTAATGTATCTAAAATGTACTGTGTGATTTTTTTTGTTTCTCTTGTATGTTCTTCCCCCAAGGTATAACTCCTCTTTTCACTGTATTTGACGTCAGTGCCCTACACCTTGTATATACATGGGAGGGGAAGGGAAAAAAACAACATGCTGAAACAAGAATACAGGTTGAGGGGGGAGGGGTGGGAGGCTGGGAAGGGATGGGCAGGGTAAACAAAGGAGGAGGCTACAATGCTTGATAAGAAATGTACTCATTATCTTGCCATGTAATTGTAACCCCTCTGTACAGTATTTTCACAATAAAAAAAAAAGAATACAGGTTGACCCATTGTAACAATGAGATGTACAAGACACTATGTAGAAAACAAACTGTACAACTTGGGAAAAGAGAAGTTGGGGAAGTGGGGAGGAAAGGGATAGTAGGAAAAAACAAAGGAGGCGGTAACAATGTACTCATTACTCATGTAACTGTAACCCCTCTGTTCACTATTTTTACAATAAAAAAAACATAAAAAAGAACAGAGCTACTCTAGGGCCATGAGCAGGAGTTGATGTGCTTCTGTGAGAGCAGGCAGGAATAGTCTCTCTCTCTCTCTCTCTCTCTCTCTCTCTCTCTCTCTCTCTCTCTCTCTCTTCCTCTCCTCTTTCTCTCTCTCTCTAACACACACTCACACATGTTATGTCCTCATGTAATGGCAGGCATTGGTTCAGATTCTTTAGGAATGGAGATTCTGAGAGAAAATATAAAAGAATGATAGAGGGGTGAGGAGGATCACTTAGGCCTCAAGCCCAGTGCAAAAGCAGGAGATTCATTTATGCACCAAGTTTCTTCCTATAAATTTCCACTAAGAATTTGTGACCATCTTAAAATGGGAGACTCTTTGATAGATAGAGGAAACTTCATGCCTGCTTTAAAGTTGTGCAGGAGGCCTGCTCTCAATATCTGACTGAATGCAATAGATTAGCTCCTGTCTTATGACAAAACTACCATCAAGGTACAATTTATACCCCACAGCTCCATGCAGGACAGGCTAGAGTCTGAGGCCTCCTGAGAAATCACACTCTTGCTTGGGTTGTTCCTTTCCTGCTTCTTCCTCTCCTTTCCTGATTTATTGTAGGTACTTTTCCTTAATTATCACTTGCTCTAGAATTCTGCTTCTGCATTCATAGAAAAAGGTACTTAAGAATATGAATGAAGGCTTAAAGGAGAAAATAAAACACATGAAGTTTGTTTGAGGTGACCAGTCTCACTTAGTTAGAAAAAGTTTGAATTAAAAATTCTAGAAAATTGGGCTGGGAATGTGACCTAGCGGTAGAGTGCTTGCCTAGCATGCATGAAGCCCTAGGTTCAATTCCTTAGTACCACATAAACAGAAAAAGCCAGAAGTGATGCTGTGGCTCAAGTGGCAGAGTGCTAGCCTTGAATAACTGAAGCTCAGGGACAGTGCCCAGGCTCTGAGTTCAAGCCCCAGAACTGGCAATGAAATTCTAGAAAAGTGTTCAGATGACATTTTTCAAAATTTAATGAAGTGAAACAAATTCATAATTTTTCTTTGCCTGCCTATCAATGGAGGCGACTTATTACTGATGGGATTTACTAGATTCAACCAGAACGTGGTAGAATCTATGTCCCAACAATCCACCTTAAGATTTAGAACTGAGTTAAAGAGCAGCTTCCACATACTTGTCCAGGCTCCTCACTCATCTCTTCCTGTGTCAGTGGTCCAGAAAGTTGATTCTTGCCACAAGAACCCATATATTCTCATACCTGAAGATACCCTCTGGCATAGCTTGATATCTGATACAAGGTGGGCTGAAAATGCAGAGGAGTTAATATTCTCAGAGCATCTTTCACTGAGTAAGTAACAAATATACTAGATCTCTTATTGCTCAGGTCAGCCATCTCTGAAGCATGTTTCACAGAATCTCATGGAAACTGAGAGCCACTTGTGCGCCATAGAGTTCTCCTGCAGTTCCCTTTCTGATCTGTCTCTATTCTCCATCCCATTAGTGGTGCTTTTTGAGACCCCATTCCAAATCTACTTCCTATAATCCTTGTGACAAGGTATTTTTTTGGGGGTGGGGGAAGAGATCAAGGCCTGCATTTTTATAAGGACCTTGTTAGTTTCCATGCATGTTCTCTCCTGAGACACTGGGTCTTTAAGAGACAATTTACCTGCAGAACTGCTCAGTAAATTTGAGGCATGCTCTTTTGGAATAAAAAAGTATGTTCTATAACACATTTATGAATATTATTAGCAAATATACCATTTTTAAAAGGAAATTGTGACTATGGCTTAAATAATCATGAATAATATTGCAAGCAGAATACTTCTAGAGAAAATGAAATCATGACTCATATACAGGCCTTATCCTGGAAGGGCTGGAGAGCTATGTTTCATGTCACTGATTCACCCAGTGTTTACCAAACCTTGGTTGTGCACAGTGAACCACACAGGAGGCACGTTAACTATGCATAGAGATTTGACTTTGTGGAGAGGAACATGTCTCTTCATTCTGAAAACAGGAGGGGGTTCAAGTTGGCTAACCAGGGAGGGAAAGTGATTTCAGTAGCACTCAGAAGCTGTTGCAGGAGTCATATTCTACCATGAGGATTTCCTTCTTGGTTCTGAGTAAAGAAATGGAACTTGGAATAAATGCATGTCTAGTCTTTTATGACTAGCTGGTTAGCAGCTTCCAACAGTCATTAGTTTATGAGACAAAAATTTTAAAAACTGAAATTAATCTTAAACTAAATTATTCCATCCTCTACCACATACAGTCTTCACAGAGAATCTAATTTCTTTATGTTAGTCTGTCTTGTTTCCACAATAAGAGTGTGGGATGTGTTGGATCAGCCCTATATGTTATGCAACTGTAAAGACATGATACGTTCACCTATTATTAATTTCATGAGAGTTTATAGAGTGCTTAAAGTGTGCCAGGCCCACTGCCTTTTGGGAACAGATGCCTGTTATCTACTGAAACCTTTCATTTCTGGCTGTGCAGAGGCAATAAAGAGCACAGAGCACATGGTCCTGGGAGTTCTTGGCTTAGTGGCAGAGAAAAACCAAGAAAGAGAAACTTGCTGACTGCAGTGGTGAGTGCCATGATAGAGAAGGGTGTGGAATGGGAGAGTTTCAGCCAACTCAGCCTCAAGAAGGTGGAAAAAATGGGAGCAAAATTGGGGCTGGATGAAGACAAAATGTGTTGAAAAGTCCTACTGGTAGGTATTGAGGATAAAAACTGAGTTCCACTATGAACCCCATCTCCAAACATAGAATAGCTTTGATATTATGACTGTGTAAGTCCTAAGAGAGAAATGTCTTACAGTTTCCTTTCCCCACTGTAGTAGTTCAAACAAGATCTCCCTTGCTGAGGCTTTTTTTATTTAGTCTTAATTTTTTAAAATCATTCCCCAGTAATTTTTAAAATTGTTATTGTAAAGGTGATGTATGGATGAGTTATAGTTACACAAGTCAGGTAATTAGTTCATTGTTTTGAACAGTGTCACCTCTACCTTCATTTTATCCTAGTTTTTTTCCCTCCTGAACCTTCCCCCATAAGTTGTATAGTTCATTTTCAGCATAGTGTCTAGAGAGTATCACTGCTGTATTTGTTCACCATTTGTCCCACCATTTCTGTGCTCCCCCTTACACTCCCAAACAGATAAACTTACATACAAGACAAAAAGTATAGAAGTCAAAAACAGCAAAAAAGGAGAAAAACAAAACAAGAAGTACAATAACATAAAAACTCTTATTTTCACTTCTCAAAATTCATTTAGATAAACATCATTTTATATGATCATATGCCCATAGCTATTGAACATTTACTCTGGAAAGCAGTATGGAGGTTTCTCAAAAAAAGGCTAAACATAGAGTTTTCTGATAACCCAGCAATTCCACTCCTGGGCATTTATCCAAAAGATCACAAATAAGGACACACTAAAGCTACCAGCACAACCATGTTCATTGCAGCATTGTTTATCATAGCCAGAATATGGAAACAATCCAGATGCCCCTTAGTAGATGCATCAATTAAGAAAATGTGGTAAATGCATACAATGGAAATCTACTCTTCCATCAGAAAGAATGATATTGTACCACTTATAAGGAAATGGAAAAAATTATATTAAGCAAAGTAAGCCAGACCCAAAGAAACATAGGTTGCATGGTTTCTAGTGGTAACTAGAATATTCTTATAAATTACAAATAAATACATTGGATGGTAAAAAAGAAAAAAGCACACTTGGGCGTGAAAAATTACACAGGATTCTAGATAGGATGTACATTGAATTCTTGATTGCATTCTCTCCTGTCCTTTATTTTTTCAGTTTTGGTGATCAGACTTCTTCTAGATTTGTAACAACTTCTTCAGGCTTTATCTTGCAGTAATTCTTCAGAGTAGGAGGTCAGCCAGAAGGGAAACAGTTGTCTCAGTAAGGATCTAGGAAGATAGATTTTTTATTTTCAGAATAAAGAGGAGGAGAGAAAAATAACAGTATAGTTTAGAGAGTTGCACACAAATGTTAGTTAAAAGAAAGATTTCTAAATTTGATGAAGGAGGGCAATTACTAAATAGGTCAACAGGACTCAAAATGACTTGACTAGAGTGGAAAAGGAAGTCAAGTAAACTCTCTCAGACAGGGCAGAATAGCCTATCTGTCAGTTACATGCAATCGACAGAGATACAAAATAACTCAAATAAAAAAGAATAGAATCTGATAATCCCATGAAAATGAAAAATTTCCTCTCCCTTTTGATCAAAAAAATCTCAGTGAAAGATGATTCTTTGTCCTTAAGTAAGGTTGGTCTCAGAAATTTGTCCTTACTATTTACCCAGGTGCCAAGAATGGCAATTCACGTATTGGTCTTTTTCCATTTGCTTTGCTGGAAGTTTTCATTTTAAAAAAGATCTCAAACTGCACTTCTGAAAGCGTCTTGAGTGTAAGAAGCCAAGACAAACCTTCACCTTTACACTTCATCTGCAGAACCTATTGATTTGGCAGGAAATTGTTTTGCTTCTTGAGGTAACCAAACCAAATTTCCTGAGCCTGCTGAGAAGTCACTTTCTTGTGTACCCACCATGCTGAGAATTCTGTGAAGCCAGGAATCAGGCCAGGTTCTCCAAGAGGAACTTTGTAAGCATTGGCTCCATAAAATCAACCTTATTTCTTAAAAGTGTCTTCCCAAATCTGATTAAATAAGAGTCACTCTCAGATATAGCCTTCCAGGCAGAACTTGATTGGATTGCCAATGTTTCCAATTATGTCCTGTTAACAAGGAGAACCAACTCCTTGAATCTCTCTCTGCAAATGACTGTATTGCCACGAAGATGCGAACACTCATTAAGAATATCTGAATTTTGAAAGGGTGAGTCAGGGAAGAAGAAAGAAAAGTTTTGTTTCTGTTTGCAAGAAATGAGCACAATGTATGAAATTATTTTTCGATAGTTAAGGAGAAAAGTGAAAGGAATTCCTGACATCCAAAAAATAGACTGTTAATATTTCAGAGAAAAGTCACAATTGTCCCTCATTTGCCTATTTAGTTCTCTCTACATTATACCCCTTACACATTATTTCACCTCCAATTTGGTTTTAGTTACTTGCAGCCAAGACCAGTACAATGGAAGATTCCAGTAATAAGTAATTTTGTATTATTTGTTTTTGCTTGAACTCAGGTCCTGGACACTGTCCCTGAGCTTCTTTTGCTCAAGGCTATCAATCTGTCCCTTGAGCCATAGGGCCACTGTACAGCATTTAAAAAATTCTCTTTAAATAAATAAATAAACCAATATTTACTTACTAAAACTTTAAATAAACATTTAAGTGAATATTAAATAAAATGTAAAATAAACAAATATTTATTAAATATTTAAATAAGTAAATAATTATCTTTAATAATTTAATGTTGCTCCATCTGTCTTCATTCTACTAGTATGTGGAGCATCCCTCTGTTCAAAGTATCCACATTGTGGGCACAACCCACTTGAGCACAATCTGTGGTATTATTTTGAGTTTTAAGTAGTTTGAGAGAAAGGGATTCCTTATATCTCAAATGTAGAATATTCTATCAATACTACCACTGCAAAGAAAACCCATAACCATCCACCATTAGTTTATTCCATCCTATGTAATTAATCCCTGCTCCTCATGACCTTGCATTAGCAGACTTGTGAACCCATGCCTTTAGTTTAAATCCTGGCTCAGTGCACTGGTACAGTTCCTTAATCAATGTTCCCAGAGGCTTTTACCTAATAGAATCTGGTATAGTTTTTTCCATGGGTCTCCGATGAAATATTTAAATTTTTTAAAAATGTTTTTTCAAGACAAAGCCCTCCAGCTGGTAGCTGATTTTTTTAGTACCCCCAGGGAAGAATCAAAGTACAACACAAAGTCATTTCTAGAAGACAAGACTTAAAATGGATGTGGTTGACATATTTTGCTAATTTTCAAAAGTAAAAGATCTGTTGAAAGTTAACTACAAAATAATGCAACTGACAGGGAAATTTGATGATGTGGCACTTAGAAGTCAGTCAAAAAGTTTTAGATAAAGTATATATATATATACACATATATATATATATGTAAAGATTAAGTTCTATTTTAAAAGAAGAGTAGGTATTGCATCTAACTTAGGAAGGTGGATCAGCATAATTTTAACAGAGGAAGAAAATTTCAGATGTTATTAGCATGAGAAAAGGTACCATGAATATATCAAGCATGCAGTTAGAAAAAACCAAGAATGGATTTAGCTTATCAGGCAAAAAGAAGCAAAAATGCATTTACTTAGAATGCCCTCTTGCAAACATCACAACAAGATCTTATTCCTTTCATCATGGCCTCACTTTATAATTTTTGTGAGGATTTTTTTTGTTAATGAGTAACGTTAAAGTGGCAAGCGCAATATGAGGGCTGAAGCTCTAGTGATATGTATGTTGGAGTCTTTACACTGTCCTGTGCCCAGGTGCAGAATATTTTCTATGAATACTGTGGACTCAATTTTAGGGAAGGGATGGAGAGAAGACAAAGCAGCAATCTGGTGTCCCTCAGATCTACCTGCAAGGATAAAATATCTAGCCAGCCAGGCGCTGGTGGCTCACACCTGTAATCCTAGCTACTCAGGAGGCTGAGATCTGAGGATCGCGGTTCAAAGCCAGCCGGGGCAGGAGAGACCATGAGACTCCTATCTCCATTAAACCACCAGAAAAACGGAAGTGGAGCTGTAGCTCAAGTGGTAGAGCGCTCGCCTTGAGCTGAAGAGCTGAAGGACAGCGCCCAGGCCCAGAGTTCAAGCCCCACGACCGACAAAAAAAAAAAATATCTAGCCAGTTTCCAATTAGTCTTTGCTTCAGGCCATTCTTGTTGTCCATGAGCTCTTCTAGAGCTACCAACAAGGTCAGAAGGACTCACAGCTTAAATAAGCATAAGGAATTGAGTGTGGAAAAGTCAGCTAGAGGTGGTCAGGGAGATGGCTGTTGAAGTGGGAGAGATTCAAGTGTTATATGAGAAATTGATAGGGAGTTACAGAGAAGTTACATTTTGAGAGGTCACATTGGGAGTCATTATTAGAAAGTCAGCCCCCAAAAACTTACAGCCTCGAATACACATAATACTGTAGGAAACTGATTCATGAGGGTAGTAAAGAAAGAGTAGAAAATCAGTCATAACGAAACAGATCAACCCTAATAGAGAGTTGAAGAAGGACACCATGGTGACCTGGGGAGTGTCAGGAGACATGAGGCTGGCACAAAATGGCGGCAGAAGTGCTGGGGCCTAAATAGAGTCATGGTTCAGGGGCAGGATCACAGAGAGCTTGATGGGTCAGAGTTTATGGTACAGGTCTGGCAGGTCTGGCACACCTTTCACCGGGGGGCAGAGGGTGGGATTTCAACTCTAAGAGTTTTTGGAAATTCCCTATCATCCACCATGTTGGTGGATAACATCAGTTAGACCCAGTATCTATATTTCAAAAGGACTTAAGGTAGTTAAAGAGGACTTTGGAAGGGAGGAGATGTCAGAGTAGGTGATGAGGGAAAACAGGTTGCAGAAGGTAACAGTGCTTGACAAGAAATGTACTCATTGCCTAACTCATGTAACTGCAATCCCTCTGTACAGCATCTTTACAATAAAATAATTTTTTTTTTTAAAAGAGAAGGCATTGATATGGAATGGTGGCCTTTGAGGGCAGCAATGGAATTTGAAAAGCTGTTTTGGAAGAGGCATTGTTCCTAACAAGAAATAACAAGCAAAAAAAAAAAAAAAAAAGAAAGAAAGAAAAACAAAAGAAGAGAAAAAAGAAAAAGAGGCAATGTATGGCTGTAAGTGAAATCTTGAAGGTATGGGATGCACAAACCTTCACAGAGTGAAACAATTTGTAAAGATTCTCAGTTTCCCCAAGAAGATTGTGGAAGTTTTAAGTTGTGTAATTTTGTCACTTAAAAAAAATTAGACAGTTGGGGGGGGGGAGGCTAGGAGGGGTGTGAAGGGTAAACAAAGGAGGAGGCTGCAATGCTTGATAAGAAATGTACGCATTATCCTGCCCATGTAATTGTAACCCCTCTGTACAGTATGTTCACAATAAAATAAAATGAAAAAAATAGACAGTATTTTCACAATAAAAAAATTAGAAACTAGATTGAGTTAGCATTTCAGTGGCAGAGCATGTAGTGTACAATTGAAGGGTGTGGAGAAGAGGGAGTTATTGACAGTTTGCTCCAATAATGGAAGGAATACTTTGCCATACGAAAGACCTTGGGACTTTTAGAGAGAGGCATGATTTTCTGGAAGAGAAAAAAGGCAGAAGCACAAGACAAAGATGAGAGATGAATAAATTCAGTCCTTACTGTGCTACAACAGGAAAATAAATGGCTGGAACAATGGATTGGAAGTCACGACTGATTTCCCCAGCCAAGTACAGGGTGAAGATGGCATCTGCTGAGAAGCATCGAGCCTTCCCTCCAAGTCACAACATCATTACTGTCAAAGAAAAAGTTGTTTCACTTCACTTAATATAACTTTTTCCAAGGGTTTCCATTTCTTTACAAATGGCACAGTATCATTTTTTTTCTAATAGAGGAGTAAAATTCCACTGGTGGCTTTACTGTCACCATGATTGTGATCTATTGGATAACTGCCCAGGAGTGGGATTGGTGGGTCGTAGGGGAGTTCTATGTTTAGTTTTTTGAGGAAGCTTCAATCTGCTTTTCAGCGTGGTTGAACGATTTTACATTCCCATTAAAAGTGTATTAGAGTTCCTTTTTTGCCTCTTACTCACCAGCATTTGTTGTTTGTTTTCTTGATAATGGGATTTAGGAGACTCCCAGTGCTGTTTTGATTTGCACTTCCTTTATGGCCAGAGATGATGAGTATTTCTTCATGTATCTATTGATTATTTATACTTTTTCTGGAAAGTAATTATAGTAAGCCAGACTCAGAGAAACAAAGATCTCATCGTTTCCTTCATTTGAGGTAGATAAAATGTACCTGTAAATCTATAAGTAGACATATTTGGCATTGTGCAAGTGGTTACAAATAAATTAACTGACGTATAATAGACTCTATGGAGAGCTCAAATGCTATAATCTTTTAGAAAGTCTAGGTCAAAACCCATGAAAATCAACACCAGGAAATGTGTACATCTAAGAGGTGGGATGGAGCAAAGGGTAGGGAGGTAGCTGAATGATGGGGGCAAAGGGGAGAATGTAACTAAGATTTCATTGTATGTACCACAAAATTAAGAAAAGTACGGGAAGGGGTGGGTTAAAGGGGGAAGTGAGAATGTTGAAGAGAGTGACACTGATCAAGGTGCATTGTACACATAAATTCCTTTGTTATAGGGAACCTCCTTTGGACAACCACTTAAAGTTAATAATAAATTAAAAAAATAAAAACTTATAACCTGTACTTTGATATGGTCAACCACCATTAAAGGGGATCTGCAATAGAGGAAGAAAAATGTTATATCAGAAGGATGCTGACTGCTGAAGTTAGAAATCTATCAGAGAAAGAATGAGAGAGAAAACTCATAAAAAATACAGATATTGTGGGAAAAAAAGGAATCTGTGAACTGGTGATCAAGGGAGCAAGGAGGGTCTTGCAACCTAGCAAACACCATCAAATGTTGCTAAGAGCATTGAAGTCAAGGACGTGGTAAAGAAAAAAGAATGATGAGTTGGAAAGTTATTTCAAGCCTCCCATGCTGGAAGAGCCTTGGACTTGCCTACAACAAATATCTGTAGTGGACACATGCCAATAATACAGCAATACTCAAACATTTGCAGGCAAAAAAGAAAGAAATTTTGGCTAATAGTTTGGAAAGTCAACTGGAAGCTTTTTGTGTCAGGACTAGCTTTGATAGAAGTTTTACTTGCGTGATTAAATTGAGCCTAAAATGATTTGGAGTCATTACTAATAGGACCTTTCCTTCTTGGTGTTTATCATTGTATCCATTATTTTTGTTGTTAGAGAAGAAGGTGGGTTAATTTACAGAATTTTCCTCTCTGGAAGTGCACATTATGTTTAGAAGGCGGACAGTTTCCATATAGTTAACAGCTCTGTTAACTGATAAGAAATTGTCTTTTAATGTTTTTCTAATATTTTGAAATCAAACATTTTTTTTATTTCTAGCTACAAGAGAAGTGATTTGAATTACCTAAACTTTTATGAATGATAAGATGTGTTAGGAGCATTGTTAACTCTAAAGAGATGCCAAGAATTCCTTCACTTACATATGGATGGAAAAGCTTATTAATATATAGATGAATGCTAATCTGTATGGGAAAGATATTCAGAATTGTGTCGGAGTCTTGATGTGGCTTTGCCTAATACTAGACAAAAGTATAATGTCATTAGTCCTAATTTCTGTTATTAAAAATAACATTAACACGGTTTTCAGTTCAGTTCTTTAATTTAAACCCAGTATATTTTAGGCCAGTCGTTTTCTCTTGGGAATTCACATTAATTGTTTAGGCATTTTATTGTACAGATGCTTACAGCGTAAAACAGATTTATTGTGTTTACTCATTTATTAATGTTTGAGTCTTATTTATTAAAGATTTTTCATTCTTGCTGAAATATTTATGATTTTGGTAAATTCTAAGATGTATCAGCTAAAGTCTCAGGATTTTTGTATCTGAAATAATTTTTCTGCAAGCTTGCATGTATCCATTTTCATAAATTACATGTACTATTCACTCTTCACTGAAAATGCTGTTGAAATATTATGTTTGAAGATGATTTGTTAATGCTTTTTGTTGATTGACTTTAAACAACCAGATGTGCCTGTCAATTGCATTATTCTTGTAATGAACTATATTTAGATTGCTTTGAAAAAAATACCGTTAAGTGGCATAGGCATCTTTAGTCTACAGGTGGGATTTCTTTTTTTTTTTGCTGTGTAATTACTGAATAAAAACACATTTCAAGAACAACAATGTGACTGAAAATACATTGGAAATTACATACATATTATATACACATATCTAATATATAGAGTATATGTATATATACTAGGTTTCTAATATTTATATATAGTGATATTACATATTACTACATATATATTATAAATGCATTCAATCACATACATAATAATTTCTGAAGAAAAAGTTATGGAGTATATAGGGACATACAGATAGAATTTTTTGCTTGCTTTGTTTCTCTGTGGTGCTCTCATGAAGTCTTTGCACTCAATTGTATATCAGTTTCCTATCTTCAATGAAGAGGAAGTCATAGAACCCAGTGGAAAAAGACTATAGCAGACACTCTGGGATACAGATCCTGATTACTTTATTTAAACAACAATGAGATTGACTCTTCTATTGAGTCAGAGGGTCTAGATAGCTAAAGGACAATTAAATATGTTTGTGACACAACCAATCCAAGGCTGAGTGGAATAAAAATGAATTAATATAGTTCTGCACTCATTGGGTATGTTTCCAGAACCACAGTTGATGTCAGAAACTAAAGATACAACCAAAGCCTACAAGTTAAATACTGCTACATGCACTATTGCTATGACTTGTATAGCTTGAGATACAACAGCAAAAATAGCATGGATTTGCTTTTCCTCCTTTACAATTTCACAAATAAATGTGTGCCTAATTGTTGGTCTTAATTTCAGTCTTTTCTTCCTTCTTATTAAGTAGAGATCTTTTACCTTTCTGTTAATAGAAATACTTGGCAACTTCTTTGTATCATATGTTGAATTGCTAATACAGGTTCTTCAGCTTTGGAGTCATTAAGAAGTAAGAGAATTGAGTGTTGGTATCATATAACATGACTGTTGATCTGGTAGCAGATGGGTGAGTAGCAGGTGGGTTGTGTACATAGTGTGGTTACATTGGACAAAGGGATGATTCATATCCTGGGTGTAATAGCTCCAGATGGCCCAGTATCTCAACATGCTACTCAGAACTCCATGCAACTAAAGATTTCTGAATGGTTCAATACTGGAGCTTCTACTTCACTGCGGTTGACTGCAGGTGACTACAGAAAGTAAAACTACATGTGAACAGAGACAATGTACAGTGAACTAAATGAGCAAATCAGGGCCAATTTTGACTATTCTCTGAAATATCATTATGTTAATGGCCTAATTTCTGGATGTTAAGCATTCCTTTCACTTTTCTCCTTAGCTATCATCCAAAATAATTCCATACATTGTGTGCATTTCTTGTAAACAGAAGCAAAACTTTTCCTCCCTGACTCATACTTTCAAAGTTCAGAAATTCTTAGTATTCTCATCTTCAGTGTATATAATCATTTGCAGAGATTCAAGGAGTCGGCTCTCCTTGTTAACAGGACATAATTGGAAACATTGGCAATCCAATCAAGTTCTGCCTGGAAGGCCATATCTGAGAATGACTCTTATTTAATCAGATTTGGGAAGACACTTTTAAGAAATAAGGTTGATTTTATGGAGCCAATGCTTACAAAGTTCTTCTTGGAGAACCTGGCCTGATTCCTGGCTTCACAGAATTCTCAGTGTGGTAGGTGAGCAAGGAAGTGACGTCCCAACAGGCTTAGGAAATTTTGGCTGCTTGATTACCTCAAGAAGAAGAAGAGAGCAAGTCCTGCTAAATCAGTACGTTCTGGAGGTGAGATATGAGGGCAAGCTTTTTGTCTTGGATTCTTAAACTCAAGGGACATTGAAAAGTATAATCTGACATTTTAAATAAAAACTTCCTGCAGGAGCAAGTGTAAGAAGATCAACATGCAAATTGTCATTCTTGCTGCAGCTGTATAAATAGCCAGACTTATTTGGTGATCAAGAATAATCTTTTAGAGGTTTCCTTTGATCAAAATAGGTGACAGAAAACCACAGAAGGTAAGTTTCCATTTCAGTGGGAAATTAAAACAAATGCATCCTTCTAGATGATCAGATCCTAACAATATGTCTTACTGTGTTAGCTATTTTTTAAATCTTTTTGTAAATTGCATTTAACCAATGAATGTGCAAGCTCTCTTGTTCGATAGCTGAGCTCTCTCACTGTGGAAAACTAAGCAAAGCTTGAGTACCTACTGCAAATTCGATTATATACTTACCTTGAATATAGTGCTAACTCTTACTAGCTTTTCTACTCTTTTTGTTTCCCGAACTATCTGTCTAAAAATGAACAGCCTTCAAACTAATCTTTCAAATTTTTTAAAATGACTCTTGACTTTAATTTAGTGAGAGCTAACCACACATGTCTCAGATTTTATTGTGACTTGGCTGTTTTATGGCTCATTTTTCCCCTTTAGGATTGGAAGACTCACTTCAAGCACAAGCCTTAGACTTATAAACCTAGAAGAACTTACCTTCCCATCTGACTGTATGTGGTCAGCAGTCACCCTAGGTAAGTCACTACTGAGACTTCTGGAAATTCTCAGGTCATGGATTCCCTTACTGCCCTTTTCAACATTGTGGACTACAGACCAATATAATTGATATCCATCATCAGAAACTCAGTGAGTGTTGAGACACCAGATACATGAATTGATAGGATTTGGATATGGTTTGATTTTAACCTCCAAAGCTTCCTGTGGTGGAAGCTTGGGCCTCCGTACATCAGGATGGAGGTGGTATAACCCTTTAAGAAGTTGGGTCTACATTTGGGTAAATGCCCAAAAGTGGGATTGCTGGGTCATAAGGGAGCTCTTGTGGAGTCTTTTGAGGAACCTCCATACTACTTTCCAAATGTTCACAAACAAGACCACACTAAAGCTACCAGATGCCCCTCAGTAGATGAATGGATCAAGAAAATGTGGTATATATACACAATGGAATTCTATGCCTCCATCAGAAAGAATGACATTGACTCATTTGTTAGGAAATGGAAAGACTTGGGCAAAATTCTATGAAGTGAAGTAAGCCAAGCCCAAAGAAACATAGGTCCCATGGTTTCCCTTATTTGCAATAACTAGTATATGTCTGAGTCAAGCAGAAAAGGTCAGATAAGTTGATGTTAGGGAAATGAACCCTAAGATATGTATTCAAATGTTTTTTTTTCATGCGATTGTTTCTAACACATTTATAAGATTATTTCTTTGTGGACCCATTGCAACAATGAGATGTACAAGTCATATGTCGAAAACAAACTTTACAACTTTGTTGGTGGGGAGAAGGGTTGGATGGGGGAAATGGGGGGGGGGATGGGATGGGAAGGGGAAACAAAGGAGGAGGCTACAATGCTTGATAAGAAATGTACTCATTATCTTGTCCATGTAATTGTAACCCCTCTGTACAGTATTTTCACAATAAAAAAAAATAAAAAATAAAATAAAAAAAGAGGTTGTGTCTAAATGGAAAGTGGTTAGATCATGGGACACCTACCTCAGAAGGAATTTTGCTGGTATTGAGGATTATATTAGTTCTTGAGAGAATGAGTTCTTATAAAGCAAGTTCAGTTGACTGGGATCCTATTATTTCCTATCATACCATGTGATCTCACCCTGTGGCTTGTACTTCCCCCATGATGTCTCCATCACAAGACCCTCATGAAAACCAAGTAGATACTAGCACCATATTCTGGCACCATCTATGAGTCAAATAAACACTTTTTAATTAAAAAAATCACTATTAGGTATTTTGTTATAGCAATAGAAAATGGACTGAGAGACAGATGATAGCTCTTCCATAAATATAAGTTTAACTCCAGTCATAGCCTCTGTATTACTTCTAGTCTAAGAACCTACCTAGAACCTTCTGAGCATTGATTTTTATATCAGTCAGGACCTAGTCAATAATTTGCCAGATCCTTTAACTTTTGCCCACTTTGAATTCAAAACTCACTATAGAAAATCCGGCTATGTAAGGCTAACCAATCACCTTGGTTAATCTGTTTTTAGTTAGCCTGCATCTAACTTTTCTATATCTATCATCTTGAGTTAGGCAGCGGTGACACCTTCCCTATTTTCTGATTACTGAGTGTCCTTGTTGCTCTACCTACATTTGAGTCACTCAGAAACAGAAGGGACAGATGATGGCTGAGTCTATTAATAAAGAAGCTATTGGAAGTGGCGCTGTAGCTCAAGTGGTAGAGCGCTCGCCTTGAGCTGAAGAGCTGAGGAACAGCACCCAGGCCCAGAGTTCAAGCCCCACGACCGACAAAAAAAAAAAAAAAAAAAGAAGCTATTGAACAAATACCATTTGTTCTCCATTCAATGATCTTCACTTATTTCCAGTTTTTTTGGAGGTTTTCCTAAGAGATAGCCTGCACTGCCATCACCATAGAGTGCAGCTCCCAACCTGTTGTGGAATCCTCAGCTTTCCTGCTTATCAGGTAGACTGATGAAATCCATATGTTAATTTCCTACTATATGAAGTTCTTAGTCTGGATCCCTGCTTTTGTTATCAGTTTCCACTTGTTTTGCATTTTTTGGTAAAAATTCATCCATGTTTTTAATCCTTTGTGTTACTCTTTGGTGTCAAAGTGTGGTTCATTGTAGGGAGAATCCCAAGGTTCAACAGAGGCATAGACATTATCAGCCAGACCCCCAGAACAGTGAGCTTGCATTCTTTCCTCCAACATGGTCTTCTTCTCAGTTCTGTGTATTGCCTTGCTTCCATGTGGTGACCTGTGCACTGGTTTTTTTCATGTGCTCTAAACCAATAGACACTTCTTTGCCCTTGCCTGGCTAGGACAGTAATGGATTTTGGCAGGCATGCCTTAGGCGTTGATTGGAACCCTTCCTATTTCTCCAAGGTTCTTCACTAAGAAAGATCAGAATTACAAATGTCCCTTTGGGTTCATTGTTAATATGTAGATATTTCCTACTTTGTCTGGTGAACAAGGAAGCGCACAAAATCAAATTCCATTTACTTGCTCTCAGCCCTAGCTAAAAAAGGTATCATATTTCAAAAGATAAATTATAAAATTTCCAGGACACAGTTCATTATTTGAGACATGGCCTACTTAAGCAGGGGAAGGAAAGCACACTCTGCTGATAGATTGAACTAAAAAACCTTGCCCCGGACTCTTTTCAAAATGACATCTGAAGAGATTTAGACTATGTGCTGCAGGCAGAGGTGCAAGTTTCCTGTGATTTTAACATCTCCTTTATGATAACTAAGTCCTCGCTCAGAGACTTTGATCTGGGAACACAAACAAGAAGTGGCCTTCCACAAATAATGTTTGCTCCCCAAATAAAGTCACTAATCCATAAAAAACTAATTTTTTTTTAGCAATTCATGCACAAGAAATCTGGGCCTTCCCTTAGTGTTTCAATTCAGTTTCATAGAAACCATCAAAAACCACTTGCTTTCTATTGCTCAGCAATAGAAATGTTCTAAATGTGTGTCCCTTTGAACTTAGGGCAATAGGTACAGCTGCAAACTTGATGATTCAGCAGAATGAATTCTAGGTTCTCTGTGCAATCTCACTTATCCTTGTGAAACATACATGATATGAGTGCACCCAGCAGCTTATTATCTTGTGACCTCACCATTTACCCATGTGACACATCAGATCCCACTCCTCTCCTAAAATAAGAGCAATATCAAAATCATCCTCAATTAGAAAACTTTCTGTGCCTTTCATATGTGATTTAGGGACCTCACTGAGAAACCTGACCTAACATCCTATTGATGGATTGTTTCCCACAGCTGACATCAGAGGCTATTAAGTAGGATATGTTATCAGTCATTGAAAATCAATTTGTACTTGGTACTGGCACAACATCAGGATTGACAATCAATAGAGTGAAGTAGAAGGCCCAGAAATAAAGCCATATACTTAGAGTTATCTGATATTTGACAAGGGAAACAAAGATATACAGTAGAAAAAAGATAGCCTCTTAAATAACTGGTATTGGGTAAACTGAATATCCATATGTTGAAAACTAAAATTGAATCCCTGTTTGTTACCATGTACTGATATCAACTAAGTGGATCAAACCTCAACATTAGACTTGAAACTTTGAAATTACTGCGCAGTCGAGTAGGAGAAACACTAGAACTAATAGGCATAGGCAGAAATTTTTGAATAAAATCCCAGCAAATAGGAGAGTGACTTAAAAGTGGGATTACATAAAAATAAAAAATTTCTGCATAGCAAAGGACATAGTTACTAAACCAGAAAGACAGCCAATAGACAGGGAGAATATCTTTACCAGCAATACATCAGACAAAGGCCTAATATCCAAAATATACAAGGAGCTCAAAATCCTAACAGTCCCTCAAAACTAATAAACCAATCAACAAATGGGCAAAGGAGCTAAAGAAAGACTTCTCAGAAGAAGTAAAAACAGCAAATAAACACATGAGGAAATGCTCAATATCACTGTCATAAAGGAAATGTGAATCAAAACAACGTTGGGATTCCATCTCACTCCAGACAGATTGGTCAATATTAAGAAACTAAACAACAACAAATGCTAGTGGGGATGAGGGGAAAAGGAATCCTGATGCACTGCTGGTTGGAATGTAAACTAGTACAAACACTGTGGAAGGAGGTTTTGAGGTTCCAAAAATCTGAAGACAGGACTTCTTAATGATGAGCCATATCACTCTTGGAGGCCTACCCAGAACAGTACAAGTCAAGGTATGGTAGATACCTGCATATCCATGTTCATTGCTACACTATTTAGCTAAATTATGGAAACACACACACACACACACACACACACACACACACACACACACACACACACACGCACACACACACTCACACAATGGAATTTTACTCATCCATTAGAAAGAATGAGATTTTAGAGAAATGAATGAACCTAGAACAAATGTTAAGTGAGGTAAGCCAGGGTCAGAGAAATTACACCTTTTGTCTAGATCTAAAATATAACTGGATATGGTTACCTATACAGGGCTCTAGGTATTCACATATAGCCAGACTAAATGAGGATATCCTGCGGGGAGGAACCCACAGGTGCAACTCCTCTGAACATTTAAAACAGCATTTATCAAAATGAATTACAAAGATGGAAACCTGCTTGTGTTATTTGTAGTGGTGGTTATGGCTGTGATGGTGTTAGTTTTTGCTGTTGGATGTTTTTTCTTTCTTCTAGAGGGCTTAGTGAGAGAATCTCAGCAAGAAGAGGAGACGGTGAACAAATGCAGGCATGCTGTCAGTATACAATATGTGGAAGATGAACTATAGGAAGTGGCTCTGGCTCAAGTGGTAGGACGCTAGCCTTGAGCTGAAGAGTTGAGGGACAGCACCCAGGCCCAGAGTTCAGGCCCCATGACCGACAAAAAAAAATATGAACTATATAACTTGTGGGCAGGGACGGGCAGCTGCTGCAAAGCAAAGGAAGGAGTGATATTGTCCAAAAAAAGGGGCAATGTACACATTACCCGAATTATGAAATGGCTTCCTCTCTGTATAACACCTTAATTACAACAAAATTATATTAAAGAAAATAGATCCATAAAATATAATTTTCTGCCTGAATGAAAATTAGCCTGATGAGAAAATCTTCTACACTGACTAGAGTTTGTCAACTTGCCAACTATATTGCAAAGTAACCATCCATGTAGATGGTAGAGGCTTTTGAAGTAGTATGTGACCTTGGTATGATAAAGGGTTTGTCAACTCACAAAAGTCAAGAGGTGACCTTTCCAAAAAAATGGTTAACAGGTTAAGGAACTTTGAGATGCAATCCTGCTACTTCAGGAGATGGCTGTTAGAAAGAGTATGCTGTTTTAAGTTATCGTTATGCTAAACAAGGGGTCCTAACCAAGGTTGTACTATCTATACCCTCAAAGGAACTCTCTAGTGATATTTTGAAAAGAAAGAACGGGGGAAAATCATCTCTGACATACTTGCAAAGGCCTTCTTGCTGTCCTGCGATCATTTCAAGGAGAAGTTAACTGAATTTCTCCATGAAACTACTCATTGTGGACTGGACACCTTGATGGATGTCTTAAAGTCATCCAGAGAATGGAGACTAACGAAGAAACAGAAGTTATTTCCCGTCATGTCATGTCAATAACATAATCATGGAAGAACTAAAAGTAGGACATGGCCAGGACTCAGAACGTAAATGACACATTGAACACCTTCAGATAGATTTTCTCCAGTTCTCAACCTGTATAGGATTGGAATATGTATGAGTTATTATCTTTATTTCAGGATGGGGTACAGTACTTTTCATCTGATAAATATAGCCCTTACAGTGACAGCTTAATATGATGTTTCCAACTTGGGACATTTTAAGTTTTATCCCAAATGATGGGCATTCACCAAACAGAAATAACTATACAAGAACTCTGATGACCCTTTACTTGGAAAGCAATCTGATCCTTACCACCTATGCTTTTCTGGAAAGACCAACAGCTTCCCTAAGCTAAACTGAAAAACTCTCAGAAACCTCTGAATTCAGCCAAATGTGTTCCCACTAGCTCTTCAGTTACACTATCCACCCACTCAAGAATGTATCTGTTATCTCCCCATGAAGGAGTCCTGGGGGCCCATGCAATTATAAACTTTTACCCCTGCTACTGATTGTGAGTGTCAAAGGGTTAAGTCACTGTACCCAGTCCTAATAGGTTAAAACTAGCTTCCTAAATTACCTCTTCACAAGGTTCAACCATTGCATCTGTTGCAGTGATTTAAAAGAAAAACTTATTCTTTATTTTATGGGAGACGGTTTTCTAGGACTTGGTAGCAACAAATGTAATAGTAAAACTCTATAATAGAGTCAATGCTTGAGGCAATCTGGAATTCCATACAGTGGGAGAATATTCCATCAACTAGGGGAGTTTCAGAAAGCCAATAGACATAGCTGATACTGGAAAAGAAATGGTGATTCTCAATCTTTGTAAAAAGAAAATAGCTTAACATAGTGGGCAGAACTGGCCAAAAATGTTGAGTGATTGTTCCTGCTTTTAAGTTTATGAAAACATGCTTTACAAAAAGCAAACAATCTCCCCCAAACAAGATAAGAGTGAATGTGATTAATTGAAGTGATAAAGTGAAAAGTTTAGAGTTGTTGAAAGGCATTGTGTCTTTAGCAGAACTTGAGCAACATTATTGTAAAATTAAATTAAGAATCTCCAGCGCAGTACTAAACTCTGTATCCTTATAAATTTTTCCCTGAAGGATAATACAAGATTCCAATGGCCTACTGAAGTTATTCTTCCTTTCATTTTCTACAGATCTTTGGTTGTCATTCATTTATAATAAACAATTTTCTCCTTTCTTCCCTCCTTAGCATAATCATTCTCTACAAAAATACTCATTTACATTTTAGTTTTAGTTTACCCTAAACATATAATGGTATTATATAGTGAACAATGAACCTCAGGTTGCTAGGCTTGTACTCTACCATTTGAGCCACACCTCCAGACCTCTTTTTATTTTACTGGTTATATTTGAGATAAGGTATTGCTTTGCATCAGGGCATTTGCCTGAGTCTGAATCTGCCTATTTTAAGCTTTCTGTCATTGCTAAGATCACAGGCATGAAGCACTGCCATGGAGAAGGAATCTGTTAAAACTTTTTCTTTTTTGGCCAGGACTAGCATAGAGCTAAGATATTCCCAACCTCAGACTCTCACATAGCTTCAGATGAAGGGTGCATTCCCCTGCACACGTCTGTAAGTTTCTCATAGACTTTTCTTCTCCAGCAGTCCTTGAACTACAATACTTCCAATCTCAACATCCCAAGTAGTAGGATTACATTTGTGAGTCACTGGCCCATGCCTTCTCTGTGGCCTTACTGATGGATATTCCATCCATCCCCTGATCTTATTATAAAAACCCCTGGGCAATTCCTATCTTACAGTGTAAGACCATAAGGAGTTGTGGCAGATAGTGTTTTTACTGCAATCCACGTGAAGAGATGATCTTAAGTAAATCAACCTATAACTGTACTCATGTCTCTCTCTGTACTACAAGAGTCATTTTTACAATTTATTGACACTATATAATTCTAAATTGAACTCAACAGACTTCTTAGAGAGATAGATGAAATATTTGTAATCTGGAAAAGATTATTCGAAGTCTAGATATCAACCCAATCTTACAATCTAGCAGTTCTAAAGTGATGTTGCTTATATCAAAAGAATTTCACTCATCAACCTCTTGGAATCTCCTAGAATCGTAATCCCTAGGGTTTGACTTCTGATTGCCTTAGTTGAATTTTTTTACCAAGTTATTTCTCTCCAACATGTTTGCTTAAGGCATCTACATTTCAGGAATCTAAAACGATTGGCCTTTCATTTATTTATTTATTTATATTTTTTATTTGTTGGTCATGGGGCTTGAACTCTGGGCTTTGGCCCTATCCCTGCACTCTTCAGCTCAGGGCGAGTGCCACAGCGCTTGAGCCACAGCGCTGTCCCGGTTTTCTGGTGTTTTGTTTTGTTTTTTAATTGGAGATAAGAGTCTCATGGACTTTTCTGCCTGGGCTGGCTTTGAACCAGGATCCTCAGATCTCAGGCTCCTGAGTAGCTAAGATTAGAGGCATGAGCCACCAACGCTCAGGTGGGCTTTTATTATTATTTTTTTATCATATCTCATAAGATAGTTCAATTTATGTTACAGGAACAGTACTCATGACAGCCTCATAATATTTATTAAAACCTGCTTTTCCCCACACAGGATTTTTATGATTGTTTCTGAGTTGTTCAATAATTGTATTCATTCCTGTTGAACAAAACACGAACTTTGTTGAACTTTGTCTCAGCTATGTATTCCTGGGAAGCAGTGATGGTTAAGATATCTACCCATGATTTTTGATCTAATAATGGTCTTCAATCAACCATTCTTCTCTATAAGATTTAGATAAGACTCTCTGTTCATTTTTCCTCATGACTTCAGTAAGACGAATAGACAGAGATGTCTGTGGTCCACTGACGTTTAGGAAGGATGTTATGAGTGCTCACGGGGAAAGCATAATCTTTTCAATAAATAATGGTTCTGGGACAACTGGGTAGTCAGAGGCTAAAAAAATGAAGTTTAAGTTTTATTTCATAAGACATAAAATAAATAAATCAAAATAAAAGGAATCAAATAAGTAGACAAGAACATAGATTTCTGAGAAGGAAATAGGTACTTCTTTTAAAAATAATATTAGACATTTTTAGATGGGACACCAAAAGTACAAGTAGCAGTAGAAAGTAAAACCCCCAAACTGAGTTTCATCAAAAGCAAAAACAGTGTGCTTCAGAGTATACACAAGCAAATGATAGCTGGTAGTTGTAACTCAGTGACAGAATACTTTCTTAGCATCTGTAAAGCCCTGAGTTCAAATCCTAGTACTTCTAAAGGAGAGAGAAGGAGGGAGAGTGAGGAGAGAGAGAGGAGAGAGAGAGAGAGAGAGAGAGAGAGAGAGAGAGAGAGAGAGAGAGAGAGAGACAGACAGACAGACAGACAGACAGACAGACAGACAGACAGACAGACAGACAGACAGAGACAGAGACACACACAGAGTTAGAAATGTTTACACATTATGTATCAGATAAGGAGTTACCTAAAAAGTAGTGCAGGAACAAAAAAAAGCAATCTAACAGTTATTTCAAATAACTAAATGTGGATTTATCATTTGGTCCAGAAGTTCCAACTGTAAATATATAGTCAAGAGAAATGAAAATATATATCTACATAAAACTTGAGCACAAGTGCTTACTGTAACTTTATTTGTGACAACTGCATGGTAGAATCATTCTAACTGTCCTTCATCTGGCAAATGGATGAACACGATCTGGAATACCCATATGGTTGAATAATTTTTGACCACATGAAAAATGAAGTGCCCATATATGCTACAGTATGGGTGAAGCTTAGGCTGCCCTACCCCTTCATGTCTATAGAGGGCAGAAGTAACCATGTTAATATGAAAATATAAATACAATTATACTGCCGGTCTAATAGTTGGCTTTGTGTATATTGGAAAGTACTTAGGACTCTCTTTTTGAAAACTATGTTTGCCCACACATTTCCCCTCCAAGCCTTTCATGAGGATTTTTATATTCATAATGTAATGAATACATTATGCTAAGTGAACAACGCCAGTCACAAAAGAGCACATATTACACGATTCATTTGTATGTAATGTCCAGAATAAGAAAGCCTACAGAGACAAAAGTAGGTTAAAGGTTGCTTACAGAAGGGAAGGGTGAGGAGGATGCAGTGTGTGCCCAAGGATAATTAATTTTGAGATGGTGATGATTCTCCAGAGTGATAATTAGGTTTAAAAATACATGACTATATCACTATAAGATGTCCTTTAAATGAGTGAGTTACATATTATGTAAATTATATCTTACTGAAACAGTTGCAAATGAAAGAAATCATCACCTATGTTGACAAATATTTAGTTCTTTTGTATTAGATGGACAGCTCTTTAAATTATTTTTCTACATGGTTCTGTTTTTATTTCAGATCCCTGTGTGTGTCTGTTGGGTGAGCTTCAGAGCAACATCGTGTAAGTGGTCTGCATAATTAGTTTCTTCTGGTGATCTAATAGACTGGAAGGTATGGGAGGGCCTTTCTCACTTGTTTGGACATGATGTTGCCTTGGACTAGTAAACTTTGGTAGTTGAATTTTGAGTCTTCTTGTCTATCTCAAAGAAGTACAGTTTCTTAAGTCTAATCTAAGAAATAAAAAAATCACATTTTTATTTCTGCTACTTTCAACTGATCAAATTATAAAGCTAGCTTAGACTTCAGAAAATGGAGAATGAGATTCCACAACTGAATGGGAGTTACATGGTAATATAGTTCTCGCTTACTGGGATGGGACATTGATGGACACTAAAAAATGTCTAGCACAATCTTGTAAAACATTATAGTTTATCCTTTGATGGTCAAGACATCTCTGGAAGATATTAAGCAGGGTAATTTGTGTTTTAGAAAGATGGGTAAGGCCGTGTGGAAGATGAACTGAGATCAAGAAAAACTGAAGTGAGGTCAAATATATTTGGAGTAATAATATAGTCTATTTAAAGATGACAAGGACTTGCACAAAGACTGAATGAAGAAAGACATGCATCTGTGACACTCTGTTTAGGTTCCAGCAAGTATCAACCCCACTTACAGAAAGCTAAACCACCGTACTGTGATTACTGTATTGTGAGCAGTTCATTATGTACCATTGTAATAATACAAACATATATCAGGTGAAAGAAAGCAAAAATAATTTAATGAGAATAGAAAAGGCACAGGGGTGGGGGGACAGAGGGTGTGGTGGGGGGCGGGGAGACGGGATGGGAAACAAAGGAGGAGGCAACAATGCTTGATAAAAAATGTACTCATTACCTTCCCCATGTAATTGTAACCCCTGTGTACAGTATTTTCAATAAAAAAGAAAGAAAAGAATCTAAGGTGATTTTCTTTGGCAGGTGTATGAGTTACTATAAAATTCCAGATTTTGTATTAAGTGATGGGCTCCTATTTGCTTATGAGATTGTTTTAAAATACGAATGAGAAAAGAAGGTAGTTACAGACCACAGATGAGAGCAGAAGAGGCAAGACTTGTTTTGCATGTCTAACCCAGAAATGAAAGAAAATATGAGTCTGTACAGCGAATCTCCATGAGATAGATGACATGCAGTGTTCTCCAAACTTGCTGACCATCAGCTCGAGGATCTTGAGATGCACCTTGGGAAGTGTCTACAAACTCATCATTACCATTCACAAAAGAGGAACTCAAATTGAGATGTAAAATAAACTTGTTCTGTCTTATACCAAACCTAACTTTTTTCTTCTTTTATTTATATTGGCTTTTATCAATTTATTTAGCTAATAAGCACTTAATAACAATTATATCTTACAAAGAATATGTTTCTGCTAAGGTTTGGGGAATTCTATAAAATATATAAAAGCTATATCCTATCTTCTAGGGTTGAATTATCCTGTAGAATGACTAAGTCTATGCGCTTGAAATTCAGGTAAAATATAAGAGGTACTAAATTTTTAAATGAAATGAGTTTTAATTCGAAGTTAGAATATTTTCTATTAGATATAACTCTAGAGTTTGGTGAGATTACATTTTGCTTAAGCTATTGAAAAAATAAGCATTCAAATTGAGATGTTCAGTGTACATTGGGTTTGGAAGACTTCGGGTGAAAAAAATGTAAAATGTCTCACTAATAATCTTTATTTTGTCAGTCATAAGGCTTGAGCTCAGGACCTGGGCACTGTCCTTGAGCTCTTCTGTTCAAGGCTAGCTCTTTACTTGATTGAAGCACAGCTCCACTTCTGCATTTCTTACAGTAGTTGGAGATGCGAGTGTCACAGACTTTTCCTGCTTGGGCTGGCTTTTAGCTGTGGTCCTCAGATCTCAGCTTCCTGAGTAGTTAGGATTATAGGAATGAGCCACCAAAGCCCAGGTTGGTGTTGTTTTTTAACTGTATTTTTTTGTCTTTTCTTTTTCGGTACTGGGGATTGAACCCAGGACTTGCTCTTGCTAGACAAGCACTTTGCCACTGTGCTAAATTCCAGCCCTAATAATCTTTATATTTATTATGCATAACAGTGATCATTTTCATATACTTATTATTATCTATCATAATAATTTACTTGGAAGCTAATGAAATACATTATTGAAACCAATCTTACCTATTTTTTTATCCCTTTAAAATGCCTGCTAGAAAATTAATGAGCCACGGACAGCCCAAAGTGACAACACTATTCTAGGGTAATTGTTCTCAGGTAAAATGCAGAGCCTGGACTTTGAGCAGTGAACCTGGTCAGGTGGAAGGTTCCCTTCCATGGCTTTCTGAGTGGTAAGTTATTACTGGCTATTGATTCTTCCCAGCTTCTATCACAGCCTGTGGTCTGCAGGTCTCTTGGCAGCACTGTGAGCCAGGCAGAGCGTGGGAAGGCTGGCAGGTGCCTGTGCTCTGTGTCAGTGTAATCTGGAGAGGCAGCACTCATGACTGCTTAGTGGCCTCTACTTGACTTGTCTGTTTAACCAATTTTGAAAACCATGTATCATTTGCCTGACTAAAAATGTAGTGGAGGATATTGCTTTAAAGGACCTTTCACTGAAGCTTTTTTTTTTTTTGTCAGAGCAGAGTTGTCCTCAGGGCCATACAAACTGCCCATGTGTCTGCCAATGACTATAAAAAGATAGAAAGGATGGGAAAGTACTGAGAAAAAACACTGAAAGCTCAGAGATGCCCAAGCCTTCGTCATGGTGTTATGCAAAACTGTATTCTGGAACGGAAAGTCTGGGGCTCATTCCTTTCAGAGGGAAGCTCTGACTTCTGAAAGACATGTGAGGATGACAGAAAAAGTGGTCTAGAAAGGAGTGTGTTGATACAATATACGTAATGTACGACGCTTGCCCTTCCCAATGTAGCTCAGAGGTACAGCACTTGCCAAGCCGCCCTAAACCCCTGGACTTCCATCCCCAGTACAGCAAAACCAAAACAACAACAACAACAACAAAAGCCAAATAGTTTCCCCTTACAGATCAGCATCCAGACAGAGAACACATGCATTTCTTCATCTAGCAAACATTTATTTAATAGTTGACCCATGCTAATAGATTACGTGTAGATGAACAGAAAAGAGGAGTCACTAATACATTGTTGGTTTCTTGACTGACCAATTGGGTGGTGTCACTTATTGCCCTGTAAGAATTTTTGGGTACAGTTTGCTTTGGTTTCTTTGGGTTGACAAGGTAGAGATGAAGAGAGCTATTGTATATATGTTAAGTTTGAGAAATTTATAATCCGTTTAATGTATAGAGTTCTGATTCCACCAAGAATAAAATATTTAAAAGTATATTGAGCTGGGCACTGGTGGTTCAGGTCTTTTATCCTAGCTATTCAAGAAGCTGAAATACAAGGATCATGGTTCAAAGTCTGCCAGGAAAGAAGTATGTGAGACTTTTCTTTCCAATTAAACACCATAAAGCTTGAGCTGTGAGCAGTAGCTCTGAGCCAACAAACAAAAAACTCAAGGACAGTTCCCAGGCCCTCAGTTCAAGCCCCTACACCAGCACACACACACACATCACACACACACACACACACACACACACACACACACACACAAATATTGAGTGATATAAGGGCCTTCATGTGTAGTGGCTTTGGTAGTAAATAAAATCTCCTCATGACTCTAGGGTGCACACAAAGTCAGCTTCAACTAGAATAGATTGTTATGTTGATAAGAGTTCTGGTATGTGACAGGGAAAAGAGGTTTTATAAAGAAAGAAGATCTATTCCATTTTGGATAAGTGAGAAAGAAGAAACAATGCTTTCCCATTTTAGATTTATTTTCATCTCTTTTTTTGTATATATTTTTATTGTAAAAATACTGTATAGAGAGTTACAGTTGCATGAGTAAGGTAATGAGTACATTTCCTATCAAGCATTTTTACCTCCTTCTTTGTTTTTCCCCTACCATCCCTTCCCTCCCCGTCTCCCCAACTTCCCTCCCCTCTCCCCCGAAGTTGTAAAGTTCATTTTCAACATAGCATCTTGTTTATGGAAGACATATAAAATTAGTCAGTTGCTATGTAAGTACTAGGAACCTCAATGGCTATGGGCTCTGAACAATACATGGTATAACAAAGGAGTTAAAAATGCCTAGTTAGATCCAGCACTGCTGTTACCTAACACTGAGCTTAGACAGGTCATTAACCTCTCTTATGATTAATTCCCATAGCTGGAAAATATGAATCACATACCTACCGCTCTAAGTCATTAAAATCATTAAACAATTGAGCATCCATGAAGTAAGGTCCTTGTCAACTTGGCATTACTATAAATGAATACTTGAGACAGAGAACTTATAAATTATTTTTAAATATTTTTTAGCTCACAATTTGGTAAATTTAAAGTCCAAGAAGGGACAAGAGGTTTGCCATCTAGTGAGCATGGTGGATGGTAGTGTGTCATGGTGGAGGCATGTGTAGAAGCAAATGGTTACATCTTGAACTGAGATGATGGAAAGGGGAGAGAGAAAAAAAATGAGAAGGAGAAAGAGGAGGAGGAGGAGGAAGGAAGAGAAGGAGGAAGAGGAGGAAGAGGAAGGAGAAGAAGGAGAAGGAGGAGGAGGAAGAGGAGGGGAAGAGAAGAAGAAGAGGGGAAGAAGGAGGAGAAGGAGGGGAAGAAGAAGAAGAAGAAGAAGAAGAAGAAGAAGAAGAAGAAGAAGAAGAAGAAGAAGAAGAAGAAGAAGAAGAAGAAGAAGAAGAAGAAGAAGAAGAAGAAGAAGAAGAAGAAGAAGAAGGAAGAAGAGGAAGAAGAAGAAGAGGAAGAAGAGGAAGAGGAAGAAGAGGAAGAAGAAGAAGAAGCCGCCAGCAGCAGACTAGGAAGATGAGGAGGAGGAAGCAGGGGTACTGGAGTCTCTCAGACCCCTTCAGGAGTACATTTCCCACCAGGCTTTACCTCCCAAAGATTCAACTTTCTCCCAAGAGTGTCAGCCTGAGGCCAAGCTTTAAAATTTCACAGGTCTTTGGGGCTGTTTAACATGCAGACTGTAACTAGTAGTCAACTCAATGGCTTACCTATGAGCTTCTCTGTAAATGTAACCATTATTATACTTTCCTTTTATGTGTTTGGAATTTCTTATTTTAATGCAGAGTTCTGGGGCTATCAGGAGAAAGGCACATAAAAGCATAATTTAGTTGCTTTCAGTTGTTTCCCTAATTTCTTGATAGGCTCATGCAGATATATTTCCCCTTCATGCTTATAAATACCTTCACATGTCAGAGCAAAATATTACTCATTTTCCACCTGCAGAATCTGTAAGATTGGGTGTGAATAGTGGAATTATCCCTGGGAGCTTTTCCCAGCACTTGTAGTAATAAAAGTGTAGAATTAGCCTCCTGTACAAATACTTCATTTGGAGACTACAACAGTCATAATTGTTTTATTTGCTTCTTATTTTTACTGTCCCCAAACTTCCTCACGAATCCATCTTTCTATCTGGCTGCTGCAGGAGAGTTGGTTTACATACTTTGAGAAGAACTGAACCGAAAGAAGCCGACAACTAGTATATTAGGCTTCATGGGCTTTTTAAATTAAACTTCTTTTTAAACGCCTACCCAGCATTTTAAACACATAGAATATAGTTTGAATTTTTTAATACCTAGTGGAGGTCCATATGTATTGGGATATGTAATTCTTAAAGCTCAGTGTTGGGTACACAAAGATGTATTCTGTCACCTCTCGTGTGTCCAAAATATTTCTTGAAGTCTTGCTTTGGCAGCAGTATAGCCTCATGACCTCAAAGCCTTGGAAGGAATGATTTTGTGCCCTCACATTACTTGCAGCCTCTCTTGTGCCTGGAGTTTTTCCACATATATGGGATATAAGCACTTTGTTGCTTGTCTTCTATAAATTTTTTTTGCCACTGCTTTTTTTATACCCAAAGAGAGCAATTCCCCAGTTCCACAAAGAGCAGAAGGAAGAATGGTCTTGTTAAAACTTCTTTTTTTTTTTTGCTAAATTAATACTAATACCAAAATATATAACTAAAGTTCTCATTAATAAATATTCTGCATACTTATTTATGCATACTTATTTATTTCCTTCTCTGAGAGAGAAGGAAGGCCAAGAAGGAAAAGCTTTCTTTCTCCTTCCAAGAGTATTTTGAACTTTGTCTTCTTTGTTAACTCTTGAAAATGGATGCTCGTTTGCTTTTTCATTTTTGGTGCCCTGATTTAATTCCTTCTACCTGTCACTGCACGTTAGAATAATTTCAAATGGGATATTCTGATTTTCAATGTCTGAACAGGATTGTAAATATCCACAAGAGCCCCTAAAACAATAGGAACTAGGATCCTGTCTTGCAGAGTTAGGATCTGCCAGTCCAACCTCCAGTCTTGGGCATGGGACTGCCAGCACTAGAACAGTTAGTGTGCCCTGGAGGGGGTGTCTAAAGACACGCTACCGTGAGGGCTCAGACCTAATCAACGATTTAGTCAAAGATGTAGTCAAAATCTCAATTGACAACTTGGTGATGTTGGAACTATGAGTATCCATCTAGTTGGAAGAAGTGGGTTCCGAGGAAAGTGCCCTTGTGTGTGTAAGTTTGTGTGTGTGAAGTGGGGCTATGTCTTGTTGCTGGATTCTTCCTGTCTCCCTCACTGCTTTCTGGCAATAACCAAAATAAACCCTTCTTCCTTTATAATTGTTTCTCAAGTATTTGTCACAGAGATGACAATCTGTCTAACAACAGCCAAAGAATCCAGTTAAAGAAGATGATGGGTTGGATTTAGTAAAAAAAAAAAAAAAAAAAAAAAAAAAAAAAAAAAAAAGAGAGAGAGAGAGAGAGAGAAAATGGATTTGGAAATTACAGACTATATTGCGTGTGAAAATCTTGAATTTTGCTCAAGGAGAGACAGATAATGGTACAGAAAGGAGAGACAAGGGAGAAGATGAAGGCAGGCCAATGACTGTGTTCTCTATTATTCTCTTATTACTGTTATTCTAATGTTGTGTATCACAAAAAGCAAGATCTACAAAGCTCCAGGGTTAGTGGCTGAACAGGTGGTGTTCCCTGTCTGAGGAGAAGACTCTGAGATAACAGTATGGATCTTCTAACGTCTTCCAGGTGCTCTAGTAAGTCTAAGTTGAGGTCTAGGCACCATTAGAGCATGTAGTGAGAGCTTTTAATAAGCTCTAGGAGAAGAAGGTGGTTTAAAAACACATTATCTGCAGTTAGGCCGCACCAGGAGGCTAATGTTAAAATTTATGAGAAAGGGGCTTGAGGAAGACATGAGCCATAATAAAAGCTAGATGTAATTTCTATTTTGGAAAAAGAATTAGATTATTCTTTCATAAGAAGTGTCTACCCTAGTGTTTATTAAGTTTTCATAGTACTCAGCCTTTTTCCCCCACCCTTTCCTCCCAGTGGTGCTTGAAGTTCAGGCTGAGAACAGCCCAATGGAATATATGATGATCTGGTGAATGTCTTTGTGAGCTCTTTACCTATGGAAGGATGCCACTGGATGAAGTGTAAATGTAAGGTGGTTTGCTCCAATCATCTAACTAAGGTCAGTTGACTATCATATTTCTATCAAACTCATTCATTTATGTCTTCACTCAGACATGTTGTTATTCAACACATTTTCAACATTTACCTAGATTAACCATGTATGTTGCCCACAGATGGGAAACTTACATGGTACAAAGGGGGGTATCATTATTACTGCTTTGATTATCAAAGGCTGGGTATAAACTACCTTCAACCTCACTGACCTAACACATCACTATTATTCTCGTCTCTGTTGACTGGGCTTGGCTGAATGGTCTCATTTGTGGTTATTCATGTGGCTACTGGGTGTGGGTGGTATCATTTAAGTGTCAACAAGGTTAGAGGGTAGATGGTCTAGATAAACCCTCCTATGGCTGTCACCATGAAATACAATTGAGTTGTTAACCTGAACATCTATGTGTGACCTCTTGGTGTGGCTTGTGTTTGACACTCCATGACCCTGGGGACAGAAAGAAGGTATCAACAGGAACAGGTGGAAAATCAAAATCCTCTAAAAGATGATGTTACAGTGCCATGCATAGGGAGGAGTCTACTGACCATTCTGTGGACCAAAAAGAGTCCTAGCACCACTTGGGGCCAAGGTATGGAGTGAACACACCCTTCCTTTTGACGGCAATGGGATTCACAGATAAGAAGAAGGGGTGGTCATCTCAGAGAAGCTATCTCGATATGACCTTAAGGACAAGACATAGAACCCAGAACTATTCCAGGGACTTCCATGAAACTCAATCCCACTCTACTTCTTACCTTATGAAATAGGTTTGATAATAACAAAAATGTCTAATGGCTAATTTAATAAAGACTAGGTGAAATAATTCCTATGAAACTTGAAACCTTGTGTTGGACACATGATGATTTCTCTCCGCTTTTTTAGTTTCAGGTGGATCATGCTCTTCTCTACCTTTATTTTCTTTTAACATAACTTAGATCCTAATTATCATTCACCTAATAGGTACAAATATAGCTTCACTGTTGTTAGTGTCCAAAGCCAAACCACACATGATCTATGTAGGATACTCACTTTCAACCTTGTTTGCCATGTACTACAATGCTGTCATTGTCTTTGGGATTCAATTCCCAGTACTGTCAAAGGAAAAATAAAATGCCTACAAGCAGCAAAGACTACATAAGGACACAACAACATTTGGATTAGACTTTGTAGAAAAGAAATGAGTAGATGAAAAAGGAACACATTTGTACTTTTGGGGATTCTTTAATTTGTTCTCCTGCTTTTCTGTCAGTGGTACAATACCAAATGGAAGCCAAATTCAAGGTACATCCCCATCATATGAGCCTTGGAAGTCCACCACATTGGTGCACACTCGCATGGGAGAATGCACTCTGCACTGACAGTGGTTTGAAACCTGGCTGGACAAATGTGTCATTTGTGATGAGCATGAACTCTCTCTATGCCTCAGTTTTCCCATCTACAAAGCGGGAGGCAGTTGTCCCCGCATTGTAGCTTCCCCATTTGTAATTTACTCTGAGAGACAATAGTTTTTAAAATCCTTAAAACAATAGTCAATGCATATTTACTTTTTGTTTGGTCAGTCGTGGGGCTTGAACTCTGGGCCTGGGCACTATCCCTCAGCTTTTCAGCTCAAGGGGAGTGCTCTACCACTTGAGCCACAGCGCCACTTTCTGGTGGTTAATCGGAGATAAGAGTCTCAAGGACTTTCCTGCCTGCGTTGACTTTGAACCATGATCTCAGCTTCCTGAGTAGCTAGGTATGAGCCACCTGCGCCCAGTTGCATATTTACTTTTTAAAGAATCAAGGAGATCAGTTTGTTTTTAAAGCTAGGCAAGTATGTCTAAAGGTAAAATGCATTTGTGCTTAGTATTTCAAGAGGTCCTAACTCAGCTTTGAAAATAATCAAAGCCATCAGTTCCCACTCTTCCAACATCTGAAAGTCACTTTTTTTCTGCTGCTGATCAACACCAAAAAATGTGTTATTAGTCTATTTCAATAAATGGAAATCTAACGTATATCCTGAATATGTATTAAAATTTCCTCTAATAGAGCCAAAACTCTGATTTCCACAGGTGAGTCATTGTTCACCTCCAAGTTTTGCCCACCTCAATGGCATTCTTCCTACAGCCCTGGTAGAATGACTTTAATACAATTCTGAACAATACTGACATTAATCAATGAGTAGCCTTGACACATGTATATTACCCAGTCAACACATATTCATTTTATTGTGAATTTTGTCCATAAAATATACGAATTTATTTACAATAAAATACATGACCAATTTGCTTTTTAGACAATGACAGTGTAGTCTTTTAGCATATCTTTTTCCTTTGAATATACAGAGTAACTTGATTTAGCCTTCGTTGAAGATGCCATCACTGTCATGAATATCCTGATTTTCTACTTTTAAGTTTGCCATTCAGTCCCTGCAGACCCATGAACTGCAGGCCATGACCAGCAGCAGCTTTCCCAACTTCATCTCTGCTGCACAAACCACAATCAGTTCTCTGGGGAATCGGGAATCACTTTCGTATGAATCCTATCTCTATGCACACCCCTTTCATCTTTGTAGATTTAGGTAAGCTGTCTGCTCTGCTTCAAAACTCTACTTTCTTCTTTTTATTCTCCTGACTGCTTCCCTTTGTGATCATCATTCATAACCCATCTCAGCATCCCCTCTGTTGTCTCTCTCATGACACAGGGTTAGCCCTGGCTCCCCGGTGCGCCTGTGAAAGCCGGGGCATGTCTCGGTAACGACACTTGTCACAAATATCATATTCTTCCTTATCTTTCTATGCAGATCACCATTGGATTCTGACCTTGATGAACTATTTTACATTAATCTTTGATTTCCACTGTCTCTCAGAAAAAAACTACTACTTAATATCATTTTAAACTTAAATAAGAATCATAAGTCCATGCACATTGAGGTTTCTCTTCTGTGGAGCAAAAATAAGAGGGAGCTGGGCTTAATGAATTAACCATAATAAGGTCTTTGAGGACCATTCTTTGAATTGGTTTACTATTTCGTGGATGTTTATTGAACACATAACTGTGTGCAAAGTATCGAGTTTATTTTGGTGAGTGAAGGGTAAAAACAATGTATACTTCCATGAGATGGCAAGGGTTGGACACTGAGAAAGTAGGGGTATATATTTCAGATTTTCTGGGCTTCTAACTGTATCACTGAAAGAATAATGAAAGTTATTACTCCAGAAGAGAAAAGATACATATATGTATATATATATATATATATATATATATATATATATAACATAGATATTTTAATGTCTTCTAACATTTAGGATTTAATAAATCTTTATAAAATTAAGGTGAATGAGAAAGGTAGTTATATAAGTTTCTTAAGGCAGTTTAACAATAAACTGGCTAGCTTTTAAATGATCTTTTATATTATTTAGTGTTAACGTGTATTTATAATAAAATGTTTCACTGTGATATTTCCATACATATGCTTTGTACATTAGGAACAATTTCACACCCCTCTATCATATTCACAGTCATCTGCTACCTTCTCCCACCTTTTCAAACAATATTTGGTGGGGTTCCTGATCTTGTATTCATGTATGTGTTATTTAATGGATGAGTAATAGTCCATCCCTCGATATTATATTTTCTTTAAAAAAAAAAGCGCACTGGTTGTTGGGCACTTTATCTGACTACCCACTTTGGCTATTATCAATAGAGCTGTGATAAATGTAGATAAGAGGAGGGGAGCTCAGGAGGGAAAAACTGGGAGAAAGCAAGGGAAGGGGTGACATGGTTCAAAAAGACATGTACTCATTACTTGACTTATCTAACTTTAGCCCTGCTATATATCACCACCTTTTCAATAACAACACAAATAATATAAATAAAAATTTAAAAATAGCCGGGCGCTGGTGGCTCACGCCTGTAATCCTAGCTACTCAGGAGGCTGAGATCTGAGGATCGCGGTTCAAAGCCAGCCCGGGCAGGAGAGACCGTGAGACTCCTATCTCCAATAAACCACCAGAAAACTGGAAGTGGCGCTGTAGCTCAAGTGGTAGAGTGCTCGCCTTGAGCTGAAGAGCTGAAGGACAGCGCCCAGGCCCAGAGTTCAAGCCCCACTACCGACAAAAAAAAAAAAAAATTAAAAATAGCTGGAAGTAAAAAAAAGAATATTTTCATATGCTCATTAAAGTGATTGGTCTACAAGTTCTTTTCCTGTGTTCTTGTCTGCCTTGTGACCTTTTGGAATGATTATAATAGCTGCTGTGTAGAATGAGTTTGGTAGTGCTACTTTTCTTTCTAGTTCATGGAAAAGTTTTGGTATCACTTCTAATACATGGTCGAATTTGGCAGTAAATCCATTGTGTCTTGGACTTTTCTTTGTTGGGAAACAATTTACTACTGTTTTAACCTCATTGCTTATTATAGATCAGTTTAAGTAGTTCATACCTTGTTGCTTCAAGTTTGGTAGGTCAAATGTTTTGCCCCATTGTATTTAGTGAGCCCCAAATGGGTCAAAATTGATTTCATGTCTGAGAGAATTTAAGATAAAAAATGTATGCAAAGAAATATCCTTTTCTTTCCTCAAAGGAGAGAAAATTTGTAAAACCAGTTACCAACCTCAAAATGTCATGTATAAATAATGCTTCCAAACTTTCCAAGGCGAAAAACTGTCGGACATAAAAAAATTATAAAGATGCAGGAAATGTATGACTCAATGGTGTCATTCAGTGTTTTCTGGCTAAGGCAATATTCCTTTATTTGGGTATAAAAAGTAGGGCAAATCAGCTCCATGTGTTTTATTAATTTTCAATTAATTGAACATATTTCATAAAAATAAAAGTATTTGTTAAAACTGATTAGAAAGAGTACAGATTAAAAAATTCTATATCTTAAGGCCAAAGAGAAACAAAGCAAAAACTTGTCATTTAAAAATTTTATAATTAAAATCTAACGTAACTCTTCTGTGTTTTTTAGAAAGTTTACTTAGTAATCCAGAGCCATTTTGCTCTCATTAATATGATAAAAACAATATGGACCAAGTTTGATTTAAAAGATACATATTTAAGGGCTGTTCAGTACTTGCCTGGTTTGATTCTTCAACACCACATAAGCAGAAAAAGCCAGAAGTGGCGCTATGGCTTAAGTAGAGCACTAGCCGTGAGCTGAAGAGCTGAGGGACAGCGCCCAGGCCCAGAGTTCAGGCCCCACAACTGATTTTTTTTAAAAAAAAGATACACATTTAAGACAATAAAGGAGACATCATGAAATTTTAAACTGCAAAATTGTAGCAGCGTAGTATTTATATCAAAATCATTACCTAACCCTAATATGTGCCTTGCTCATAGTAGATAGCCTATGGTTGCTTGTCAAATGAATTAAAAAGCAAATAGTTTTAAATATCTGAGTAGGAGTAACTAAGAGAATGTGCTTGAATTCCATGCTGAATAGCTTATATCTTGAGATGAGAATTTTTTAAAAATCAAATTTGATATGGTAGTGGGGAATGCAAAGCTAAGAGTTGAAACTGGTGTGGGATATCTTGTTGGAAATGTGATAGGCAGAAATTAAGAGTGAGAAGGATATCATCATCCTTGCAGAAACTGAGCAAGGAGTAGAATTACTATTTGTCGAAATCCTCAGGTTTGTGTTCATGCCAGGTGATTTCAAATGGCCTGAGTATTTTCTCATCACCACATTAGCTGAATGTGAGAAACCATGACCCATTATCCTTTTTTTTAAATTTAATTTTATTTTATTTGTGAACATACTGTACAGAGGAGTTACAATTGCATGGGCAGGATAATGCGTACATTTCTTACCAAGCATTGCAGCCTCCTCCTGAAGGAAGTGACATCAAGATAGTAAAACATCTTCACATACCACTCCAACTAGTGAGTATCAGAGTGATATTTACAGCAAGGCTTATATGTTACCAAACCTCCTCTCCTATTAAACCACCCTTCCTTTTCATACAGAATAAAAAGAAATAAAACTTCTCAGAATTGCACTCAATATTGTCCAACACTCTGTAAAGCATGGATGACAGAGAAGAACCAGCTATTACTCTTAAAAAACTGGGCCAAATCTATCCCTGCTCTTCATCCCTTCCTCTTACTTAGGAATATGGTTATATGCTTCCCTTCATTTTTCTCAATTCTATAAGTACCTTTATGATGCTCCAAAGAACACCCCATTTCTCTGCAGAATTACATTCATTGATCCTGCCACTGTAGTCTAGCCCAGTCTCTTTTTACCCTCCATGGCTATGTCTAAATCAGAGAGCCTGACATTTTCGTGATTGCTAACTAGTTGTGGGACCTCTGCCAACATCAAAGCAGAAATGAAGCATTCGTTTGTTCTTGGGAGAAGAATCTTATTCTTTCATAACCTCAGGCCCAACATGCAGTCATGGAATCCATCTTTCTTTCTTACTCTCCACTGACCTCCATAGAGAATACAGATGCTAACAGGATCTATCCACATTCAAATTACCCGGAGGTTCTTATTAGTGAATAGGTGCTTGGGAGTGAGAAGCTCACAAGGAATACTGGGTTATGATTAAAAAAAAAAACAAAGATGGAAGACCTGAAGTGAAAAGCGCACCTGACAGGTAGACATATGGAATAACAATCTAAATGAGGTTGACAGCACTTTTTTTTCTTGCCTCAAAGTACAAGAGAGCAAACTATTGAAGAAGTCTTTGCAAGAGGTGGTCCCGAGGTGTCATTTCTGAGGGTTGTTTTGACCTCCCTGGTTTCATGGCTCTCAAATTACTATGCTTCCAGGAACTCTCACTCTCTGACACCTCACTGAAAAAAAGAGAGGTGTCTCTAATGTCATTACCAAAGTGAAGAATGCCGACCTTTCTGAGAGAAAGAAGGCTAGACATTTATTAACTAAAAGGAACAAGGGTTTGCGAAGGTGGGACTTCAGGGTGTCAGCTTACGTTTGAGCTAACGATCAAACACTGAATTTCAGTGCTGTGACAGGCAGTCCCTTTACACACATGCAAGTTCAATGTATGTTTAATAAAAGAAGAACTTTCCCTTATTAGATCATGGCTCAGATTTTCAAGCCCCACTGCTAGAAATCTTCATTAAAATTCATCTTATGACTTGGTTGTGCTGTCATTCTTATTGCCAACTACATTAAAAATAATGATAAGGCATTGCATTATTATGGTTTTTAAGTAAAATAGAAAAGATGCATGCCAACTTTCTATATTGTATACTAAACTTTTAAAATAGTCTATACACTACATATGGAATAATGTATTTTCTTAGGAACAGGGCTAAAGTTGTATATTGTGTGGTATGGGGTCTCCTATTGAAGAATACTCTGATCTGAGAATAAGGAGGGATTTGAATCCACCATTAGAGCTAGCTTTGTGACTTGAGGTAAACCATATTTACTGGCCTGTTCTTGATTTGTAACATTAGGGCTTTCTTCTGTGAAAGCCGGTAATGGGAAGAAAAAAAAAGGGCATTCTAAATCCCGGTATCTATGAATCTGAGTTTTTATAAAAAAGTGAATTGATCTGTAGACAGAATGACAATTGCTCAATGGTTGATCTTAAGTTGTAGAAACCATCTTAGATTATCCAGATCGATTTTGTAATCCTGGGGGTTCTTGTCAAAGAAGAGAGGGGCAGAAGAGAGAAGAGATTGAGGAGACAATGCTGGGTGAATGACTGCCCCAACTTGCCTGGCTTTGAGGATGGAGGAAGCAGACACCAGTGCAGTGCTGTGGACAGGCTGTGGAAACTGGAGAGGTGAGAGTATGGACGCTCTCCTAGAGCCTAGGAACACAGCTTTGCCTACACTTTGATTTTTATTTTACCCCAATCCTGACTTCTCATTTCTGGCTTCTCACTTGTGGCTTCACAAGTGTGAAATGAGAAAGTCATGTTTCTCAGAACCATTAAGATGGTGGTAATTTGCTATAGTAGCAACACTGACTTCTGTGAAATACATTTTCTGATCAGAAAATGTTTTTCCACATAGCTCTACAAACAGGATGGATGACATTAACTAAATTCTAAATACTGAACCATCTTTGCCTTCTTGGAGTAAAACATATCTGCCTGAAAGTTAAAAAAAATCCTTCAGTTCTGTTTTTGTCATATTTTATTTGAAAAATTTAGTACTAGTATTCACTGATTGCACTGGTGCCCCTCAATTGATGAATGGATCAAGAAAATGTGATACACACACACACACACACACACACACACACACAAACACATACATACAATGGAATTTTACACGTCATTTAGAAAGAATAATATTGTATCATATGCAAAGAAACTATGCAAATGTATGCAAAATATATCAACTTAAGTAAGGCAGATTCGAAGAGAGCTCAAATTGCACTTTCTTAGAAAGGCTTAATCAAAGTTCAGCAAAATAAACACCAGTAAATGTACTTTTGAAAGGGGTACGGTGAGGCCAAGGGAAGAGGTTAGATAAATGAAGAGAAGAAAGAAGTGTGGGGGAATGCTGTTAAAAATTTAATGCATATTTTATAAACTTAAGAAAATGAAGGGAAGGGTGGGTTGGGCGGGATGGGTGAGATTGATGAATGTATTTTTAAACTGTTTCATTGAATCACAACTCCTTTGTGTAACTAGTAAAGGTAATAAAATTATACTTTAAAACCATTTGTTTATTCATTTACTTATTTTCAATTTTTGAGCTAGAGTCTCATTTTGGACCCCAGGTTGGCCAAAAAACTTGTGACACTTCTGCCTTAGTCTTCTGAGTGCTTGGAATGATTAGCAAGAATCATCATGCCTGGCTTGAAAGGCATTTTATTCTCCATGCTTTGCTTAAGGATCGTTCCTGCAGAGAAAAGCATACTTTGTACTGAAGCACATTTGCACCTCTGAAGACGGAAGGAACTGGAAGTAACCTCACAGCAAAAAGTCATCTTACAGATCTTTAGACCTGAAGAGCCAGTGCCCAGCTATATATTTTCATTTTTTGATAAAGGCAATTTAACATCCATTTTCTCTTTGAATGTATTCAGTTATTCCACAAATTCTGATGTATCTTACTGCATAATCATTGATTTTGAGAAAATTTTCAGTTTTTCATAATTATTTATTTATTGTCTTTAAGTAATTGTACAAATGACTTGCCACTTAACAAAGCAGTTTATGAATATAATATATCATAATCAATGTCACCTCTTTTAACATTCCCACTCAGACCTCCCCTCCCCTTCCCTTCCTTCACTCTTGATTTTGTAGGCTATATATTTGATTCTTAACTGAATTCCCCCTGTCTCTTCCTCTTCATTTGTCTACCCTTTCCTCTTGACTCCCACCCCTTTCAAATACCTACTTCTGGGTATTTTATTTTGCTGATGTCTGGCTTCATCATTCCTTAGAATGGACCCCTCAATGGACAAATGGATCAAGAAAATACATACACAATGGAATTTTATTCATCCACTAGAAAGAGTGCTATTATACTATTGGTTAAGAAATGGAAAGACTTGGAAAAACTGTTAAGAGAAATAAGTCAGGACCAGAGAGAGAAAAGATATACATTTTCCCTTGTATGTGGAAGCTGGACTTAGTTTAGAAGTAAATATGCAAGTGTATATGAACTGAAATATGGTAGATTCAAGTTTTTGCAGTTTTGCTTTTTTAAATTAATAAGTTTTTTTTATTGTGAAAATACCGTACAGAGGGGTTACAATTACATGAGCAAGGCAATGAGTACATTTCTTATCAAGCATTGTTGCATCCTCCTTTGTTTCCCCTTCCCATCTCTGCCCTCCCAACTCCCCCTCCATCCGCCCCCAGTTTTGCTTTTTAAGTATAACAACATCATACATTTTTAAAGTTTTTACTTTAAAAAAAATCTGGTGTAAGACCAAGAATAAGTGAAAGCATCATCTTTCAGATAACTGGTTTTAGAAATGGGAGTATACTTCCATTTTTAAGGCCTGAAGTTTGTGATAAGCGCAATACAAATACTTTCTGAGAACAAATGGCAAGTTCATGTATTACTTTCTTTAATGCCCAGTAGGGAAAGAGTAGAATGTAGCTTTCAGTAAGTTGTTATCCACACATACATATAAGCTACCCACTGGTAAATATGGTAAAAAATAATCTACTCATCAGAGTCACAAAAATAATTTCTTGGTGTATTTAATTAAGTTTTAATGTATAAAATAAAACCTAAAAACCTCTTGAATCTATGCATGGTGGTACACCTATAACCCCAGAATCTGTGATGATGTAGCCTGGACTACTTAATGAGACCCTGCATCAAAAATTAAGACAAAGAAAGAAAGAAAAAAGGCTTGAGGAAAGTATGATCCTGGAAAAGAAAGAATATCGGAAATAAGATCTTTCCAAAATGGATAGAAAAACTGCAAAGAAAAGTTAAATTTTCAAATCTTACACATTTTTGTAGAACCCCCACATATTATAAAAATGATAAGCAATAGACTAGGAGAAGATTTTGCTGCACATATAACTGAGATATAACTGATAACGATTTTGTATCTAGAATGAAAGTCAGGATGGCTCCTAGTTAGAAGAAAAAGATAGGCAAAAAGGAAAAAGTAACCAGTATGAAGTCATCCCCAGGAAACTAAAAACCTTCATAGCCAATGAACAAATAAAGATGTTCAACTTCATGACTCCCCAGGGAAGCAAAATTACACTATAATGAGATACACTTTATGTAGCAACAGAATGGTCAAAACAAAAAATTCAGACAACCCCACAGATCATCAGGGATGTGAACGAAGCTGGAAACTACCCTGGCTCATGGGAATGCAAATGGCTTGGGAAGAGGTCTGTATATTGGCTTTAGTTGCAACAAATACCACAAAAAGAAGGGAAGGGGTAACAATGATCTACAAGTAATGTACTCATTGCCTTACTCAGGTAACTGTAACCCCTTCTGTACAGCATCTCAACAATAAAATAAAGTAAAATAAACATTTAAAAAAGCTGTGGAAAGCTGTTCCTAAATTTAACATCAATATGCCTATAAACCTTCTTTTAAAAATGAGCTAGAAGACTTATACTACTGAACAATATCAAAGAAAAAAAGACTGTGGCATAGGTAAACTACCAGATTTTACAGCTCACTATTAGGCTATCTTAATTACAACTGATTTGTATTGGCATAAATGTAAATCCATGAGGGATGAGGTGGTCAAGAGATATGAACAGTAGATGCTCACATACACATTCAAATGTTTTTCAACACAGTGCCAAAACACTGGAAAAGAGAGGTCTTTCTAATAAAAGGCACTAAAGCAATGGGCCATTCATATTTAAAATCGGCAGCACCTACAACAGTAGAAACCAGTACAAAATGAAATTGTGGGCTTTGTTTAAAAAATATTAAGAAATTTGTTTGAACAAGTTTACACTCCCACCAACAAAGGGTACCCTTTTGTCCACATCCCCTCCAGCATCTGTTGTTATTAGATTTCTTGATTATAGCCATTCTAACTGGGGTGAGGTGGAATCTCAATGTTGTTTTGATTTGTATTTTTTTATGGCTAGGGAAGTTGAGTATTTCCTCATGCCTATTGGCCATTCTTATTTCCTCTTCAGAGAAGTCTCTCTTTAATCTTTAGCCCACTTTTTAATGGGGTGATTGTTTCTTTGAGGATTTGTTGTTGTGGGACTTAATTTTTTGAGTTCTAAGTATATTTTAGATATGAGGTACTTGTCTGTTGTATGGCTAGTGATGATCTTCTCCCAGTCCATGGGCTCTCTATTGATCTTGCTAGCTATGTCCTTTGCCATGCAGAAGCTCTGCAATTTCATGCAATCCCATTTGTCCAACTTTTCTTTGATTTGTTGTGTTTCTGGGTCTTTATTAAGAAAATTTTAGCCTGTGCCAACGAGCCCTAGAGTTTCTCTTATATTTCCCTGTAATATTTCAGGGTGTCTGCTTTGACTTCAAGGTCTTTGATCCATTTGGAGTTGATTCTGGTGCAGGGTGATATACAAGGATCTGGCTTTAGTTTTCTATAGGTGTTTAACTAATTTTTGCCAGCACCATTTACTGCTGAAGAGGCTGTCTTTCTTCCATTCTATTTTTTTAACTCCCTTATCAAAGAGTAGGTGGCTATAGGTCTGTGGGTTCATTTCTGGGTCTTCAGTTCTATTCCATTGGTCCTCAGGTCTGTTCTTGTGCCAGTAGCATATCAGTGGAGCATGAACAAAGGATGATACTTTTCTGTGTTGGACCCATGTGTCTGAGCAGGTGGTGGATCTGTAACATTGGCTCTTCCCATGGACTCTGAAAAGTTATCACATGGCCAAAACAGGTCCCAGATTTATAATATACTAGACATGCAATAGAAGCAAATGAACATATTGTCTTGAAGAAAACACGTCTGATTCATGTTCCTTATGCTTCCTATGGCCCAAATTGAGCCAAGTTTCAGCTTAAAATAAAGAAAATATTTATAAAATTCACATTAAAAAGTCCTCAAGGGAGACATAGCAATGAAAAATCAGAACAGCAGAATTATCCTGAAAGACATCTGATATTGGAATTATAATATACATAAGTCTTTTAACTATATTTCATTATCAGTTTATGAATGCAACACATCTTGATTGGTGCCACTCCTGTCCTGTCCTCATTCATACTGTCCTTTCTTTCTTCCCAACCTATATTTTCTCCTCTGTGTGTGTGTGTGTGTGTGTATGTATGTGTTTTGGTTGCTGCCATTGGTTGTGGGCTTGAGCTCAGGGCCTGGGCACTGTCCCTTAGCTCTTTTGCTCAAGGCTAGCATTGTACCACTTTGAGCCACAGTGCCACTTCCCCTTTCCTAGAGGTTAATTGGAGATTAGAGTTGTATGTACTTTCCTACCCCTGCTGGCTTTTTCAACCCTGATCCTCAGATTTCAGAATCCCGAGTAGCTATGAAAACAGGCGTGAGCTACTAGTGCCCAGCACAGGTGTTTTGTTTTTTATTTCTATTTTTTATTTTTAAAAGATATGCATTGAAACATATGACTGTCTTCTCCCCATCTTCATTTGTCTACCCCCTCACATGCACCTTTTATGTACCCGTTTTCTGTTATTGGACTGACTTATGTTGTTTATATTCAACCTCCGCAAATATAAAACTTCAGATAATACATTTGCCTACATTTGTATGCGACCCCATATGTGTTTACTTGTACATTGCTACATTCATTCTAGTTTCCATTTCTGAGAGAAAACATGTGTAATTTTTCTTTCTGTGTCTGACTTACTTAACAGATTTTTTTTCAGGTCCATTCATTTCTTTGCAAATTGATCGATTCATCTCTTGAGGGACATCTGGTGTATAGAGCTTTAAAAAGTATAAGTGACCAGAAAAAATATTTAAACATCCAAATGAAAATTCTAGGTGAAAGAAATCGTAAAGTATAAAACTTAACAGTAGAGTTTTTTTTGCTTCTGTTTTAAGAGAGAATAATTTCTTGGTAGTAGCTCAGTCCACCTACAGCTAATAGTCATAACCTCTGAAAAAAATATTGGAAGCCACTATCAAATGTGGACTTTGGAGGTGAGATGATACTACTTAGAAGAAGAGATAGAGGGTGAATTCAGCTTTAGCCTGAGGCAGGCTCTAGGCCATTGCAAATGACTGAGGCTCTAAGAGAAAACACTGCATTTATTTTGTACACAATTGGAAAGCAAGTGGCATGATAAACATATCTGTCCTAAAGTGTGAAAGTAATCTCTGAAAGACAGGCACAGGAAATGAAACCAAGACAGGTAGTATTCTGTATATAAATGTTACCCAATCTGTATCCCTGAATTACTCGTGAACAGGACAGATAGCAAACGGCTGAAGTAGCCACCCCATATATTATGGATCCCATGCTACCATTTGCTTCAGATGCGACTGCTGAGACCACATACAGACCTGTAGATGAGAGAAACTTTGCCATTCACACAACTGGGCTTTCTAGGAGCTCATTGAAGTTTCCCTCAAGAAATCTAAAGATAGAGTGAGATTCTTTATTTAGGCACAGGCCTGGGCTGAGGTGTATATGGGGTAGGTTTACTCTGCCTCTTCTTTCTAGACAGTCAGTGTAAGAACACAGCCTGTGTAAGCACCCGGAGGCCAGTGAGATTCTTTATTATAAATGCTAATTAAAAGAACGGAGTCCTACTGACTGAGAAGCACATGGTTGACTTGAGTTTTATAAGCTGTCATAGTTGTAATTATAAGCAATTGAAATTTATGAAAGAAATTAAAAATGCAAATGGGACAATGCCAAGCTTACTATTGCTATGCATAGAAGGACTAATGGAATTAGTAAGATAATATGAATATAAAAAATATGGGTATTAGTGTCAATACCAGTGAAATGAAAAACTGTGTTGATTTCTAATAACAGTGTTTTATAGTATTTAGCAGATGCAATAATCATCTATCAGGAGATTAGAGGCACATTTTGTTATCAGTCAAACTCAAAATGTTGCTTAAAAGATCTGATGTGATCATTGGGTTTTCTTGGTTCTTGCTGTTATAATTACATTGAAAAGAATTTCAGACAGTAAGGAAACATGAATAAAATCAATTCTAGATTTGTGTTAACTTCTGACATTTGAACAATTGTTCATTCTCTAGTATGTACTAAAACTATGGAAACCATCCGTTATTTGAGAATTTGAATGGAAGTTTGTGATATTTCAAATATTGTTTTCTTCAGAATTTTTTTCAGAGTATCATTCAACCTTAGTAAAATTTCACTTATATTGTCTTCTTTATCTTCTCTTCTTTGACTTGCTGACACCTTTGATTGTTGTTTAAAACTTACCTGTGTAGTTTAAAATATATTACAGAGCAACAAGAGACTACCTATGTGAACACACACACACACACACACACACACACACACACACACACTTTTCTTCTAATTGAATGACTCTCAATAAGATCCCTTTCTTCCCTCCTTAAAAGTGTTTCTGTTAAAAAATAATAAGATTTTTTTTTCTCTCTAGTTCCATAAAAATAAATTGATGAGGTCTTTAAAATTCCTAGATTGTTACAATGAGCCAACCTGTATCCTTATTTCAGCGCTTTGTTATTTCCCTTCCCCTCCCCAAATTAGAAAAATGTATAAACAAGATGCAGGGAACCAGAATCAAATACACCATGGGGAAAGAACATACAAAAGAAACAAAAAAAATCACATAATACATTATAAATACATTAAAAACAACAGCAAGAAAGATAAAACCTCTTGTTTCCCTATCTCGGGGTTCATTTTGCTTAGCATCATCTTATATGGTCATATGTACATAGGTTTTGACCTCTTCTGCTTGTCCTACACATATACTAGTTATCACAAATAAGGGTAACCATGGGACCTGTGGTTCTTTGGGCCTGGCTTACTTCAGTTAATATAATTTTTTCCAAGTCTTTACAACTCCAGGGGAGGGGGAGGGAGGAGTTTGGGAGGTGAGGAGGGAAGGGATGGTAGGGGAAAAACAAAGGAGCAGGTAATGATGCTCAATAGGAAATGTACTTATCACCTTACTCGTGTAACTATAACCCCTCTGTACAGTATCTTTACAATAAAAATATATATACTAAAAAGAATTAAGTTAAAATAGATGTGAGATTGCAATTAAAGAAACTTGATATCTAAAACAAATCCTAGATAGTAAATGTTTTCACAATTTCACCAAATGTATATGAGATAATGCATATTAACTTGCTTAATACAGCCATTTCACAAGTAGTACATACCTTAAGACAATATGCTATATAAAATAAATATGTGCAATTTTTATTTGTCAATAAGATTTAAACTGGTAAAAGAAAAGAGACTGTCTGGATCTTCTGCCAATGCTGAAATTTAAGCTTTTCAACCCCATGTCTTGGTTTTTGTCCTCCACTAGGAGGTAATTAGGAGCCTGTCTATATTCCATTTCTTGCTCAGTCACTATGCTTACTTACTCTTTATGAAGGAGCCTTCAAGTCTGTTATGCAAATCTCAATCATTCTGATTTCTTAGCATTCCTTTTTCCTGATAAAAAGAAGTGTACCTGTGTATTATGCCTACCTGAGGGAAAAAGGCATAAACTTACAAAGCAATAGTAAGAATGCCTTGAAAGAAATAAAGCAAGTTAAGGGGACAAGGACATCATGGAACATACATAGAACAAGAATGCCAAAGAAATATCTTCATTTTTCATCATCCATGAATTGGTCAATCCACCTATCAATTCAACGGTTAATTCCTGAGCATCCCCTACATATGGCAGACACCATAATATATGATTACATGAAGATAAAGAAGTAATAGTATTTGTCCTCAATGTGGTCACATCTAGAATTTCATATTTTCAGTGGTCATGTAGTGATTCAAAATCAGAGCTCTGATTTGCTCTTTATGCTTGTCTACATTGAGAAATATTTTCTGATTTCATCATGAGTTTTAAGGAAGTTCTAGCTTCTGGAAAATGGAAGTCTTAACTTTATATTTGCTTTAAGTGATATTAACAGAGGTTAATAAGATGTTAGGGCACCTTGTACATCATTAAGTCAATACTTCATCTTGTGACAAGGAAACAAAATCTTAGAAAAGTGAAAAATAATTTGATCAAGCTAACTCACGCCAATGATGTTGAGAGCTAAAGTGTTGGAGTCCTGAGTTTGAGCCAAGGTTGATATTGGTTTGTCAAGTATTTCTCAGAGGATTGTCATGGAAACTCCATGAGTTTCTTGCTTAAGAATTAACTTCATGGGCTGGGAAGGTGGCTCAGTGGTACAGTGCTTGCCTTGCATGCTCGAAGCCCTGGGTTCGATTCCTCAGCACCTCATAAGCAAAAAGACAAAAGCTGGAAGTGGTGCTGTGGCTCAAGTGGTAGAGCGCTAGCCTTGAGCTGAAGAGCTGAGGGACACGCCCAGGCCCAGAGTTCAGGCCCCACGACCGGACCCTCCCCCCCCCCAAAAAAGAATTAACTTCATTTCTTATCAATGCTTGATAAGAAATGTATTCATTATGTTGCCCATGTAATCGTAACCCCTCTGTGCAGTATTTTCACAATAAAAACAAGATGAAGGAAACCGGAATCAAATACAGTGAAAAAAAAAAAAAGAATTAACTTCACCAATCCAGACGAATCTCTTGGAGAAGGAGTTCACATTTCATTATAGAATCAGATAGCCCATGTTTATTACTTGTTCATGCATGAAGGAGTAATGTACTAGATTCTCCAGGAAGCCCTGAATATTTTACAGTGTATAATTTGAGAATAACACCTTTCACTAATAATAGCATATGTCTTATTAGTCACCCCTGCAAACTGACTACTGGTAAAGCTACCAGCAATTTACTCTGTGGTTTCTAGCGGCAATCTCAGAGTCGTCATTGAGCAATGAAGTTCTGTTTCTTACTCGTGTAATGTCTGCAGTGGGTCTGGTCCTCTTCGCATGATGATACTTAGCAAGTTGAGGCTCAGCATCCAAGTGACACTGAGCTCAATCCAGCTGAGCAGGAGGTGCTGGAGACTGAGACATCAGCAACTAAATATTTCCACACAGAGATACTAACCATCATTTTCATTTACATTACCCTGGCCAGGTTATTATATAGCCACATGAAGAACATGCTTGAAACAACAGTAGCAGTTTGCCATAGTCAACCTTACTTAATGAAGAAATGGATATATCTCTTAAAAAGAATAATTACTGAAATTAGTTTACATTTCTAACCCTACTAAGGAAAAACATAATTATTTTTTAAAAAACCATATAAGCCAAAAACAAACTCAAAGCCAATTAGTCAACCTAAGGTTGTTACAGTTCTTACTCTGGGCCATGCACCGTATAATGGGCTTTTCCATTGTTATGGAAGGAAACACATATGACATCTTAAAAGGTTAGTGCTATTTTTACCATTTTGTAATTTAACAAACTGAGGTTCTATGATTTCCTCAAGTTGTGATAACTAGGTCAATAATAGGATTTTTTTAAAGCTTAAAAGAAAATGGAAACAATCAGTAACAAAACCAAACTACACAAAACCTACAGAAAACAAAAGAAAGCATATAAGCTTTAAAGAAAACAAAATCTATCAGTAACAAAACCAAACCAGACTAGCCTTCCCCAATAATTCATGTAATAATGTTCAAAAAATTTAAACCTGTTAACAAATAGCAGTTACACAGGTAAAGAGTAGTCACTTGCATTTTATGCCTAAGAGAAAATTTCTGTTTGACTTTCTCAAATGACCAGGAATGCTAAAAACAATCTAAATTCTAATACTTTTCATAACATTGATTGCTGTTCTTTCTTTTTTATTTTTCTATAATTCTTGTCTTGGCTTTACAAATGTCCACCATCTTTACCCTAAACTATTATTAGTACCATGTTGAGAGTAAGAATCATATCTACTTTTATCTTGTGTTCCCATCAATAATGAATAAAGTTCTTGGCACATAGAGAATGCCTCATCAATTTATTTTTAAAGGACTATCATTGTTGCTTTAAGGGGAGAAAATAGCATTGTAAGGATATTGAAATGACTGATAGGGCACATTTGGGTGTTCCCTCTTTGTTTTTGAAGTATGTTTCCAAGAATTTTAAATGGTCTCTCTTGGCATGATACTTATTGTTTGTTAATCACAAAAAACATAGAGAAGGAGCTGGGAGCTGGGGAAAATTTTACCATGGAAATACCCAGCTTGAGCCATGTAGTACTTAATTTTCATCTTGGTGGATGTGAGAGCATTGAGGTTGGGCTAACATTTGCATTGGGTGTCAGGTTTGTTAGACAAACCAGCATTTCATCCTGACATTCTTCAAGTCAGATTTAGCAGACTGAAACTTTAGGTAGATACTGCCAAAAAAATATCATGAAACCTAAAGGCTCAGACCGTCTTCAAGAAAGGACAAATAGGAACAATAATTAATTTCCTGGAAGGTCACGTACCTTGAAGAGTAAGAATGATGCAGCGCCCTGAAAATTCTGACAAGTGGCTGTCCTCCAGAGAGCCCCAAAGCATTCCTAACAAATGTTTGATTGATTGTGCTGCTCAGAACACTGCTTGCTTTGGAAATTTTCATAGGAAGTAATATTACCTCCAAATACTTTTTCCTATTTTCAGTTGATGTAGATAATGAAGAATAATGCAGATGTTTTGTATATGCAAGAGAAAGTAAGTTCTAGAGTAAGAGCTTGTCCAGGGAAGTTACCATAATTAGGATTCACCCAAAATGTCCTACTGTAGACAATGTCTTCATTGTCTACTCATTCATTGGATCTACAGATAGGTCTCATCTTTAAAAAAAATGGGATGGGAAGGGGAAACAATGCTTGATAAGAAATGTACTCGTTATCTTGCCCATGTAATTGTAACTCCTCTGTACGGTATTCTCACAATAAAAAAATTTCTTCTCTCTAAGCTTAAGTGACCACTTCTTTCTGTATAGAATGATGTCATCCTTTCTTCAATTTCCTAACTCCCTGCACTGGCATGATTTCACCCAATGCTAAGTAGGAGATTTCTCCTTAGTCTTGACCCCATGAGTATATTTGGTATTAAAAGACAGCCAAATTGACTTGAGTGTCATATTTGCTTGTTTTGAAGTATAAATGATTGAAAACAATGTTACAAAGTTAGAACAGGTAAAAATATAAGGAATATATACAAGGACTTAGTGACTAGTTTTGCAAAAACAATGACTTGTTATATGGACCTACAAAAGTCCAATTGGTTAGAATAAGAACATGGTATATCTACTTCAACTTTGCATTCTCTTCTGTAGTCACCTTGGATTCCAGAAGTAAAAAGTCAAATAGATAAACATCTTCTGACAAGAGTCTATTCTATTCTGTGTATCAATGACATTGGCTAATCTTTTGTGAGTGTGTTGGTAGCAGGGCTTGAACTCAAGGCCTGGGTGCTTTCCTTTCCCATAGCTTTATTCATCAAAGCTAGCCCTCTACTACTTGGACCCCAACTCTATTTCTGTACTTATGCAATTAACTGGAGATAAGAGACTCACCAATGTTTTTTCCCATGCTGGCTTCAAACCATGATCTTCCTACCTCAGCCTCTTGAGTAACTAGGATTACAAATGTGAGCCACTGCTGCAGAGCTTTCCCTGTTAATCCTGAAACAGGGATCAAGCAGACAATGGTGTGACAATGACTAATGAACTACACATGATTTTTGTCCCATTTCTCTGAGAACTCAAAGGTGAGCTTGAAAGACAGTGAGAGGGAGGTGAGACAGACCCAAATCTTCTTGGGTTGTGAAAACCTGAGTAGAAAGGAACTGATGTCTTCCCCTTGCCAACATGTATCTTCTGTGCTGTGGCCTCAGATGTTTAGAATTTATTGGGAATAAAATATGTGTCTGGTCTGGGGGTAGCCCCTAAGTATTCTGTTTCAGATTGCTGTAAATGGGATGTCACATAAGACACACTCTTGGGAAGTTGTGCTTCTGCGGCTATCAAGATAGAAGGATCTATCTTCTTTGTACCCTAAGGTGAAGTAAACAAGTCAGAAAAGATGTTCCCTTAGTGCAACACCTTTTTAACTGCTCTTAAGAACACAGGGCCTTGAGATAGAAGGGGACCATTTTTCTCCCAGCATGCTTGTAATCAGAGGACAATCCTCCCTTCTCCCCCGCCCTATTCTCTGAGCGATTCAGACTGAAGAAAAGCAACAGTGAAGCAATAGCTCCAAGGATAAAATTATCATGAAAGAATAAAGTGGGAGTCGCCAAGGGGAGGCCTCTTTAAGAAGTCAATGCAGTTTCTAATGTTTGCATGAATTTTTAGAGTTCTCAAATTAAAACCTCCTAGTTTCCAACTGCCTGAGGAAGTTTGACTGGTCAAATGATGTTTCACCTTATAAGGAAATGTTGGTAAACCCTTAATTCTGTTGGTAAACCCTTAATTCACATTTAGTATCATCTTCCCTGGAAGATGACTGGAGCAGCTTCATACACTGGAGCTTTAGCATGAATTATGCTTCCCTTCAGAAGCCCTGAGCAAATCTCCACTCTAGACCAGGATTTCGGGACCTCAGGACTGTTGACATTTGGGACCCATTATTCTTTGCTGTGGAGGCTGCCCTGTGCATTGTAAACTGTTTAACAACATCCTTCTTATCTACTTAATAAATGGAACATCTGGAAAATCTGGAAATAATAACATTATATGTATCTTAAGGAACAAAAAATCCTTTGGTTAATAACCACTGCTCTAGATGTTACTTCTTTTTCAAAGAAAGCTAGAGCTTAAAAAAAAAAAGGAAGCATACATTGACAGCAGTTTCTTGGCCAGTGTGGGCTAAGGGATATTTTGAAGGGAAAAAGAAAATGTAGAATACCAAGGAAATAGGGATAAAACTAATTAGAAGAACATTGTGAAAAGGGTTCAAAACAAAAGCATGAACAGCACCACCACAGAATTACAGAACCCAAGAGTGATTGATTCTGCCTTTGGGAACAGATCGGCATAGAATTACTTAGCAGGGAATGGGAAATTTGATTTGGTCCAAGAAGGGTGACTGGATAAGGAATATAAAGTCATCACAAGCTAAAAGGAAAAAAATACAAAAAGCTGTAGAGCTGTGGAGATCACTGATAGAAGTATGTATAGAGCCTGGATTAGGAATGGAGTGGTGTATAATTAAATAACAATAAAGAGCATACTATCTGCAGTATGTAACACTTCCTCGTCTATACGCTGAAGTTGGTTTCAAGTTTTACTTCCACAATTTCCCTTATCTTTCTAGCATGTGAACAAAAATATGACAATTAGAAGGGATCCTTAAGTCTATTTTATAAAATCAGGCAGGTTCCAGAGAAACAGCTCAACATAAGGAGGGGCTTTTCCCTTTGAATTTCTGCCTGAGAGCAGAAAGGATTTTTTTTTCTACTTTCTTATTTTCTTGATCCCCTGAGAAATTTAAAATCCTCTTGAGCAAATGTTTGCTAGGCCCTGGAAGAAAGTAATCTTAATTGGCTCTTTCCGAGCTGTATTTGTAAGAATGGGCAGGAATGTTCCACATCCATTAAAATCTGATGGTATTTTTAATTTGGGTAATTAAATGAATGATAATAGGTGCATGAAGATTTTTCTCTTTCGTTCTTGTTATAAGCAATCACATTTGAAGTTATTCCAATATAGGAAAAATTAATTTTTTAAGAAAATTGTCAAACTGGCTGTGGACAAAGCCTCATTTTAATTGGAAAACTAGATCTTGACTCTTATAAATGAGGACAATAGGTATTATAGCTGCTCTACCAACTTCCACATCCCAATGATTGCAATCCTTGCATTTTGTCTATTAGTAATACGGTATGAACACAGTAAATATATGATAATAGGTTACACACTATGGAGTACAAAGAGAAAACAAGACAGGGACACAGCCGTTGTGTCAACACTGTTGTATATGACACAACTGCACCAATTTTCTAACAAAAATATGTCAAGTGTATATATCCAGTGTTCAGTTGTATCTGGTTTCAAGAAAGAGGTAGTTTGAGTCAGGGTTAAGAGCACAAACCTTGAAATAAAAAAGAGCCTCGATTCAATCCCAGCTTCTCCAGTCATTAACATGCAATCTGGGACTTGTTAACTTAAATTTGCCAAGCCTCACTGCTCACATTTACAATGTGAGGATTTTAAGTCGATGTATCTCTTGAGACTGTGGTCAGAATAAATTGGATATAATGCCTATAAAGTGTTTTAAGTTTCTTATTGTAGACCTTTATTAGTACTTGGGACAAGAGCTGAAATCGGAGTTGCCATTTGATTAAATTCGTGATAATATGCTGTTGGTTTTCAAAATTCATTCATCTTCTGCACAGGACAGTCATGAGAGCTAAATGGGAATGTGCTAGAAATCACCACCTTTGAGTCAGTCAAATCCTCCTGGCAACACTCAACTCTCCATCCCTGCCAGGGAAGCAATATCGTGTGGTTTCCATTTGGCATCTTACACCTTCACTCTGCAAGTCAGCGAGCCCAAGTGAAAATTCTGTTCGCTGCTAAGTATGACTAGTCAGATTATGCACGCTGGAACTTGCAAGATAACCACAGGATGGATTTGGGAGCCACATGTACCCACTGTGAACTGGACCTGAGCTGAAACCCCATTAATCGTTTGACCTTCGTAAGCAACCATTCTGATGGGAAGAGCATGGTGGCATTTTTATCCTTCTGGATTCAGCTCAGAACCAGTGAGCAACAGGTCTTCAAAAGTCTGAGTATTCCCTTTCTCCTAATGCACAGTCATCCTGAGAGAAGGCTATAGACTTCTGTGTGGAACTCTCAGTTAAACACAACTATGCCTTTTCAGTTGTATACTGGATTATCTCTTCCAAACATCCTTGCTTCCCCATCAGTCATGCTGATTTTGGTTAGTAAAATGGGAATCATTAGAAGGGCCATAATGCTGTAAAATTCAAATTACACTCTTACTGTTTTAAAATTCTTATTTTCTTGTAAAGATGCTGTACAGAGAGGTTGCTACACTCTTAATTGACCTACAATGTTGTGTTTATACAGCTCAGGTAAGAATTTGATAGCCTTCCTATTTCCCTTCTAGGAGCACAGCACTTATCTAGTAAATATAATAGGTCTGTGGAAGTCACGTGATTATGAGTTTTACTTAGATTCTGGTTTCCATTACAGAACACATCATCTTGTGTTTACCAGAGTAGTTGAAACTGGAAATCTTTTGCTCTTCCTTTCCTTTCCTTTCCTTTCTTTCCTTTCCTTTCCTTTCCTTTCCTTTCCTTTCCTTTCCTTTCCTTTCCTTTCCCTTCCCTTCCCTTCCCTTCCCTTCCCTTCCCTTCCCTTCCCTTCCCTTCCTTCCTTCCTTCCTTCCTTCCTTCCTTCCTTCTTTCCTTCCTTCCTTCCTTCCTTCTTTCTTTTCTTCTTTCTTTCTTTTTCTTGTTGGTCGTGGGGCTTGAACTCTGGGCCTGCGTGCTGACTCTGAGCTCTTCAGCTCAAGGCGAGAGCTCTACCACTTGAGCTACAGTGCCCCTTCCAGTTTTCTGGTGGTTTATTAGAGATAAAAGTTTCGCGGACTTTCCTGCCCGGGCTGGCTTTGAACCTTGATTCTCAGATCTCAGCCTCCTGAGTAGCTCAAATTACAGGTGGGAACCACCAGTGCCTGGCACTCTTTTGCTATTTCTGAAGGTCCTCTGTAGAGAATTACTTCCCACAGCTGTACATTGGGTAAAATATTTGGCTAAGAATCATACTCAGGCTTCAAATGCTTCTCCATAAGTGTCTATATCTTTTTACAAAACTTTAAATAATCACATTCTTCAAAATGCTAATATAAGCCTCTCAACTCCTTCTGATCCCTTGGAAGCTGTGTGCAAATGCGATGCAACTGTGCTCTGTTAGAGCTGAGAAAATGCATCAAATGTGCTGGTGAGACACAGCTCTGGGAATTCGACCCCGGGAGCCTCAGAAGTTAGAAAGCAAAGCAAAGCTCATGCTTGAAAATAAAGTTCTGTGACTGCAGCCTTCACTTTTAATTATAATGCTCTAAAAGCCATAATTCTATTTTGCTATCTCACCAGGTGTTTAGAAAAGAGGAATGCTGCATCTTGGTTTGAAAGAGTATGTTACCATCAAAACAGGACATGTCTCTACCTCCTGTGGAATCACCTAGTAATTCAAAGGTGTATTTCATCCGAGTTGTCTAGACTGTCATTGCCATTGGAAAATTAAAAAAAAAGTTCCGTTCTTGCTTTGCTGGGTAATGAAGGGACGGAGTTCCTTGGAGAGACGACAGCTTTTAATAGTACAGGCTCCCATTCTGCCTTGAAAACAAAACAAGCCCAAGTGTTTTCTGGGACTTTACAAAGAAGCCTTTAAAGATTTAGAGTTAAAATAAAACATCTCTTCCAGAAATGGAGGTGTGGGACTCATAAGCGGTGTTTGCCTCATCTGTCTTCTCTGTCTTGTCTTGCAGGGAGAGCTGTTCGGTGAGGAAGGTCCCATAAAATCCCACCGGAATCAACTTCTTGGTTTGTCCAAATTATTTGGTTGTAATAGGATTTGGGGACAATTATTGGGTGACTAGAAATCACCTTTGAAAACTCTTAAGGCCAGAGACGAAATAGAACTTATCGAGGCTCTGCGTAGTTAAATCAGCAAGAGAAGGACCCAGCGCCTAATCCATTCTGCAAACTGACATGCTCAGACAACCTGGGCCTGGCTCCAGCTTTGAAATGAAAAGAACCTGGGCTCATATCTCAGCTCTGCAGGTTTCTAACAAGTTCTTTAAACTCTCTGGACCTTACTTTTCTCAATAGGGAAAATGGATATGTTAAAATACAGTAATGATGACTAAGTCAAATCATATATTTAGAGCCATTTTCTTGCTAAGATACATGGCAAATGCACACAAATGACAAGCATGGACCATTGGAGTGACGGCACACACAGTAGTTTCAAGATACTTTCCCATCTTTTAGCTTGTGACAAATGAGGAAAGATGCTATTGCATTAAACAAAATTCTGAATTCAGGAGTTGAGAAAGATTCTGCTTGGAAGGTTGGCATGAAGATGGAAGAAGTTTGAAAGGTAATTGTTGGCAATTGGGATAATTTTTGTGGGGGGGGGGGGAGCAGGGGATGATCCTGGAGCTTGAGCACTCTCCCTGAGCCTCTTTGTGTTCAAGGCTACCACTCTACTACCTGAGCCACAGCACCACTTCTGGCTTTTTCTGAGTAGTTTATTAGAGATAAGAGTCTCACAGACTTTCTTGCCTGGGCTGGCTTGGAACCACAATCCTCAGATCTCAGCTTCCTGAGATTACTGGTGTGAGCCACAGATACCTGGTGACAATTGGGATAATAGTTTCAATACACTCAAGTGTATTTTTTTGTGCCAGTCCTGAGGCTTAAACTCAGGGCCTGGGCACTGGCCCTGAGCCTCTTTGTGCTCAAGACTAGGGCTCTTCCCAGTTGAGCCACAGTGCCACTTCTGGCTCTTTCTGTGTATGTGGTACTGAGGAATCAAACCCAGGGCTTCATGCCTGGTAGGCAAGCACTCTACCACTAAACCACATTCCCAGCCCACATTCAAGTGTATGTGAAAATACTTATGTTGTGAAAATACTATTTGCAACACTCTGTGTTACTTCTAAGGATATAGACAATAATAATCTGGAGACTGTCTTCGACAGGAGGCAAAGATGCTGCCCAAGTAATTATACAAACAATAATGCAAAACTACAATAAACACTACAGAAAAAATCCAGAGCACCATCAGGGTATACAATAGGGGAAATCTAGCCAAAAAATGTTCTACTTTCTTAAGTTTCTACTTTCTGAAGAGAAATTCATATGCAATAGAAATGTGAAATTTGTGGCTGGAGATGTGGCTTAAGTTGTAGAGTGCCTGCCTGATATAAGTCTAAAACCATGAATTCAAACCCCAGTTATACTAAAAGAAAAAAAAATAAATGAAATTAGGTCAGGAGCTGGTGGCTCACACGTAATCACAGCTCTTCAGGAGGCTAAGACCCAGTGGATCTTAATTCAAAGCCAGTGTCGGCAGAAAAGTCTGAGGGACTGACTCCAAAATAACCATCAGAAGGCTAAGCCAGAGGCATGGCTTACTCCTTGAGTGGAAACCCCTGCTACTACAAAATAAGGAAACAGCTTAATAAATCTATCGATAAATAGATATATAAACAGAGGAACAGGTGAAATTTGTTTTTTTCCCTCATAATTTGCTTTCCAAAATCTTGTAGTCTTCTCCCTAGTTGAGGGGATGCACTCCTTACATGCCCATCAATAACTCTGTATCACAATTGTACTCACTGAACTTTATAAAAGTGCTGGTTGTGTAACATTTGTTTGCCACGCCTACTCCAGTGGAGTCTGCTTAGCATGGGAAACCATCTATTAGACCTAAGAAAGGGGCTTCAGAGATATCTCTGAGTTTTGGGACTTCACCGAAGTCTACCTCAGAGAATGGGGCTTTACAGAGACCTATCTCCGAGTTTTGGGACTTCACCGAAGTCTACCTTGGAGAATAGGGCTGCTAAGAGGCCTACTCCTGGAAAGGCTGACAAACCCCTGGGAAAGATGTGTTTCTGTTCTTGCTTTTCTTTTCTTCACTGCATAAGAGTGCCTATTAATCTTTTACTGTTTCTGCTGTTCATCGTACTTACTCATTGTCAACGTTCCCTTATTCAAAGCTCTTTCTTAAGAGTGTTGATGATTCCAATATCTGATGAGTGTCTTAAAAATATGACTAACTCACCAGAGTTAAGTGCTACCCTGAAACCCCTCTTATGGAGGCTAGTAGACAAGCCATAAGCAAATATAAAAGTATAGGGGGTTTCATGAAGTCATTTCAGCAGAAGGAATTGTTTGTAAGAGAGTTGCAAGAAGCTATAGGCACGGCTAGAACAGAAAGAATGTATGGCAATTGCTGAGATAACTACTTAGGAGAAAGAACTTCCTGTTACTCTCTTTGATTTACTAAGAGACTTGCTAGATTTAGGCCTCTGCGACCTTACTATTAAAGAAGGAACAGGAAAGATCTTATGGGACAATTAAGGCCTCTATAGAAATAAGGTAATGGTTAGATGGTGACAAACCTCGAAACCCATTATATTTCTTAGAGATAAGCCGGAAACAAGTGCCTTTCAGGCGACCAGCTGGTGACCACCCAAGAATGAAGCCCTGCAGCAAGATTGTGTAAACTTTTGCCCTTTCTTATGGAGACTTTTTGCTATAAAAGTTTGTTATCCTGTGCATTAAATCACACTCAGCATCCACTCCTCTTGTGTGTGAGTTGTCTGTTTGCCATCTCCCCATCCTATTCCAGGTTCCTCCCCTAGGTGTCCTCCGTCATCCCGACAGAACCCGGTCCGCGGCATTTGTTTATCTAATAATTGTTATGAAGGAAACAGATATGTGACTAAAACTTGTCAACCTCCATTTAGATTTGTTTGCTTTTAACCCTCACAGTGGGGACTGATCTCAGCACCAAAAAGTTCTTCTCACCCCTACCCCAAGGAAGAGGGGTTCAGTACAACTACCCCTTTGTCAACACCCTGTGAGTCATTCCACTGAATTTCTAAATAGGGCACCAGATCTCTAATCAAGGCAGTAAGCATGCTTAAGCCTTCTTTAAAGTTGCCAAACTAAATATCCTATGCCTGATTTAGGACACTGTTCTCTCTTTATGGTTGGTCAACCAAGAAGAGGTTAGGGATAAAGCTAGGATTAAAGGGAAGAAAAAGCATACATTCCTGAGCTTGACCTAGGTCAATCTTGTTTAATATAGCATGTCCTCTTCACAAAGGTTTTGTAGCAAAATAAAATGAGTGATAATGCCTAACCATTGGACAAAACCTAGACGTGTCTATCAATTTTGACTAGTGATAGAAAACATAGTCCAGATTGGCTTAAGCCCAACCTGAATCAAGAGTTTTTATCTTGAAGATCCAGAATTCCCATTTTATAATATATAATCCAGGGAATGAAGCTGTATCTCAATTGTGGAGTCCCTGGGTTCAATCCCTAGCACTCCAAGAAAAAAAAGTAATATGTAATTTTAGATTATACATAGAGAATCTAGTTTCTGGTCATCTTTCATTCATATTGAAAACTGTAGAACTATCTAAAAACTGAGATGATCAATGTGCAAATTTTCTTCTAGAGGAAATTTAATTTCCATTAGTCAGTAAATATAAATTCCCAAACTGTACTTGTAGCCTTTGATGAGTAGAGAAGACTGAAGTAGTGCCAGTCCCTGTCTTTTTAAAAAATTATTATTTTGTGCCAGTCCTGGGGCTAGAACTCAGAGCCTGGACACTGTCCTTGACCTCCTCCCTCCCTCCCTCCTTCATACTCTTCCTCCTCCCTCCCTCTTTTCCTTCCTACTTCCTTCCTTCCTTCCTTCCTTCCTTCCTTCCTTCCTTCCTTCCTTCCTTCCTTCCTTCCTTCCTTCCTTCCCTCTTTCTTTTCTTCTTCCTTTTGCTAAGGCCAGTTCTCTATCACTTGAGCAAGAGCTTGACATCAGTATTTTGGGGACTTTACTAGATATAAGAGTCTCATAGGCTTTCCTGCCCAGGCTGGCTTCTAATTGTGATCCTCAGATCTTAGTGTCTTGAGTAACTAGGATTACAGATGTGAGCCACTGGACTCTGGCAGTCCATGACATTTTTCTGAGACTCAGCTATGGAGGCGGAAGATGAGTAGATAGGGTCACTGTGTGAGACATTCTGCTGTGTACAGTGGTTGAGGCAATGCAGTTCTTCAGAAGTCACATCCAAGTCCAGAATTCTCTGTACTCTATTAGAGGTGTGAGCCTTCCTGCACCTTGGTCTGTGGTTAAAGGCTTTCCAATTTAGCATTTTCCCACCGTAGTAATGAACATTCTTAGAACTGAAGCAGATATTGTGATGCTGAAGATAAGGAATTTTTCTTACAAGTTCACAGTCTAGTGCCCACTATGATCATTTCCAGTGGTTTTCTAAACCATTGCACACTTGGGAGGAGTTGATATCCCTTCCACCCCCAAACCAGTTGTAGTGGTCTCTGTTGTCTGCCGCAGACTCTGGAGTGATACACATTCATTCTTCATTCTTAGACATTCTTCATTCTAAGGACAATAGTGCTGTAACCAGCAGGAGACACTGACACTCTGAAGGTTCAGCTCCATAGGCAAAGCACATCCTTGCACATCTTTCACTCTCTTTTTTCTTCTTACATTTAAGTACTGTTTGACAAATCTGTAAAACTTGCAACATTAAAATTTACTTTTAATGCAACTCAGCAGACTTACCCCTAACATTCAATTCAAAATGCATTGTGCTACCTTAAGCTGTTTAGAGAGGGAAATCGGGAGTTGGTACTCTGACATTTATCATAAGAAATGCAGGGTAGGGGTTGAGAAGGAGGCTCAGTGGTAGAGCGCTTGCCTTGCATTCATGAGGCCCTGGCTTCGATTCCTTAGCACCACATAAGTAGAAAAAAAAGCCAGAAGTGGTGCTGTGGCTCAAGTGGTAGAGCACTAGCCTTGAGCTGAAGAGCTGAGGGACAGAGCCCAGGCCCAGAATTCAGGCCCCACAACTGACCAAAAAAAAAAAAAAAAGAGAGAGAAAAAAGCAATGCATGTAGTCAATTGAATCTAGTTTCTTACAAATTTTTTAGGAGTTGTGGTATAACTGTGACTTTATTTTTTTTCACCCATTTTCCTCTGATTCTGTGTCTTCCTCTTATGTACACATGGATATACCATATGTGAGGTCAAGAATATCCACTCTCATTTCCTCTCAAAGTCTGAACAAAAATTTTATTCGAACTAATTTCCTCTGCATGGGTCATGTTCTCATATTTGAATAAATCACTGGTGACACAGGACAGTACTGTCACTTGACACATACATTCATTATTAGAGAGAGGGCAAATGACATTTCATTTGGCAAAGCACTGAGGCCTGAGCATCCTTAACTGCTTTCTTAAAAGGCGCATGATAAGCCAGCAGACCACAGGCTACCACTAAGGCATCTATGACTACTTACTTATTCTTTGCAAGTTGATAGAGTGCAAAGCTGAATAAGTGTTAACGAGTATAAAGCACTCAAGTGTGACCCATCAAGACAATAGGGCCTTCTGAAATCCTCTTCACTCATCATCCAACACTTAATTCTCCATTTGACAACATTTTCTAAAAAGCTCCTTTATTACTCATCCTTGATTTAGACAAGTCTTATCATTATTTGAGACTCTTTGTAATAATCTTGCCATCTTTAAACGTAAGTATTATTGACTGAGCAATATCTATATTCCAGGAACTGTGCAGAGTCTTTATTAATTGCATCTATATTAGTCCTCAAAATAAACCATGGGAACAATGATTTAGGATTTCTTTTTTCAGAAATACACATCAGTGACAATGACAGGATTAGCTTGAGACACTTAGAGTCTAAATATCCTACAATTTACAATCAGTTAAATTAGATGTTGTTTGTGAAGATTTTCAAAATTAGTTTTTTAGAAAGGTGATTTTTATTTATGTGAAAGATATTATTAAAATTTATGCATTATTTTAGAAAAATAAAATGGAACTATAATTTATTTGGAAAGTATACAAGCCAGGATATGAAACAATAAAGTGTGATTGCACATATATATATATTCTACATATGTGTATTTATATTTAAGTACATCTATTTAAGCACAAATACATTATTGTATTATTAAATTTTTATTATCTTGTTATAGACTATTAAAATATTAACATGAATGTTGAAATGAAACCAGATTTGCAATCCATTTAACACATCCAAAGAACAATTCACTTGCTTTTCAAAACAAAATTCAAGAGTGTTATAGGATATGAAATCATTCAGTCTCTGAAAAGGTGAAGTTCACATCTTTTGACACATTGCTTGGCTTACACATAAGCAAGAAAATACAACTTGTGAGAAGAAAAACAATTGATTCAACCTAATCCAGAAGTCACACTGATGAAAAAGTTACTAGACAAGAAAGTGCTTTAACAGAGAAAGGAATCAAGTAGAATGAGGAGGTTCTAATGACTATCAGATTAAAAAATCTAGAGCTGAAAACTTTGCATATTTATACTCATTTTGGAAGATGAAAAAAGTGAAAGTGAGAAAACTGTCATCCCTTTTGTCCACCATAGTTAGCATGCCAAGGTGACGTACATTCTTTTGTATTTGCAAGTATTTGTGACTTTTTAATTTATGTTATAATTTACAAAGTGTAAATATGATCTTGTATGCATCTATTGATTCCCCAAATATTCACTGCTTACTATCACGAGCTGAATAATTTCCTCTCTTCTCAAATTCCTGTGTTGCATTTCCAATCCTTGAATGTAACTATATTTAGAGAGAAGAGTTTAAAGAGATGATTATTAGGCTGGAAGGCACAGATCAGTGGTAAAATACTTCAGTAGCCTCACAAAGACCAAGGTTTGGTCCACATAATTTCCTGAAATGAAGTGAATGAAATTAAGCCATTTTCTAGGTCTAAATCAACTTGGACCAATGCACTTAGAAGTAAAAAAAAATCATGTCAGAAATAGTGACTCTTGCCTATAAATCTCAGCAACTTAGGAGATGCAGGTAGGATGATCTCAAGTTTAAAGCCAGCTTGGACAAAGTTTGCAAGTTTCTGTCTCAAGAAAATAATGAATGAAAGGCTGGAGATGTAGCTCAGATGGCAGAGTGCTCATCCAGCCAGACTGATTTAACTGAGTTCAATTGTTTATGCTACAAAAATAGATAGCACATGAAGGGAAAACCATGTGAAGACACTGGGAGAAGATGACCATCTGATAGTTAAGGAAAGAAATCAGTGAGGTAGCCCTCACTGACTGATACACTTAACTCATCACACAGGCATAATGCTCAGGGAGACTAAAACTGCGCAGCAAGGGCACAGAACACCAGGTGGTCATATCTGTATCTTCACAGATGAGAGCAAAGAAGATAGCAGAGCTCTATTTCATGTTTCCTACCTGTCTTTCCCTTTCAGCTCCATACACCACTTCTCCTTATTTATGTTAAATTCTTGGTGTTTGCCAACCATAGCTTAAATATGTTATTGATTTTTTAAAGCAGATTTATTGAACTATAAAACTCAGTACTGCATAACTCATTTACAGCTCAGTGTTAGGAGCATATTTAGAGTCCTATCAAACTATCACAACAACCCAATTTTTGAATACTTTGGACCATCTAAAAAAAGAATCCCTGTACATATAAGTAATCACTCTTAATGTCCTCAAACTCAGCCTTCCTAGCCCTTGACTGACTCTAGGCTACTATTAATCTTGTGGTTTCTAGAGGTTTGCTTGTTCAAAACACTTCAAAACAAATCATACAATATATGGTGTTGTGACCAGATTTCTACTTAGCATAAGGTTTTTTTTTTTTTTTTTTTTTTTTTGTCGGTGGTGGGGCTTGAACTCTGGGCCTGGGCACTGTCCCTTAGCTCTTCAGCCCAAGGCTAACACTCTACCACTAGAGCCACAGTGCCACTTCTGGCTTTTTCTGCTTATGTGGTGCTGAGGAATGGAAGCCAGGGACTCATGCATGCAAGGCAAGCACTCTACCACTGAGCTACCTTCCTAGCCCTAGCACAAGGTTTTTAAAGCTCATCTTGTAGCCTGTATCAGTACTTGATTCATTTTTCTTTTATTCAGATGACACCAACACACCAGAATTAACCATTTTAACATGTGTGGTTAAGTAGTATTCAGTATATTTACAATGTTATAAGGCATCACTTAAAATTCTTTTTGTTGGTTGTGGGGCTTGAACTCAGGGTCTGGGCACTGTCCCTGAACTCTTTTTTTGCTCAAGGCTAGTGTTTTACCACTTTGAGCCACAGCCCCATTTCTGGTTTTTGAGTGGTTGATTGTTGATTAATCTTGCCAGGAGTTTTCTGCCCTGGCTGGTTTGGAACTGTGATCCTTGGAACTCAGCCTCCTATATAGCTAAGATTACAGGTGTGAGCCACCAGGGCCCAGCTAAAACATCACTTTTGTTTAGTTTCAAATCATGTTAATCATTCCTTCTAAAAGAGATCTATTAGGCAGTCATTCCCCATCTCATCCTCTGAACAAAAGCAATTGCAAATTACCAGAAAGTAGATTAGATTTCTGTATCTAAAAATGTAACTATGTCAGTTTTTTTCATATAAATCATACAATGTATGACTTTTGGTCAGGCTTCTTTTTACTCAGCATTATGTTTTGAAAGTTCATCTGTATTGTTGCATGTGACCTTCATGACCAAATAATATTCCATTGTATGAGTATATCATGCTTCCTTTCCTCATTAGTATATATCTGGGTTGCTTCTTTCTTCCAGCTATACGAATAGACCAAAGAGGCATTCCTGTACAAGGTTCTCTTGAATACCTTTTTTTCCTATTTTGGAGATACAGGTGTAGGAACGCCTTCACTTGATGATTTTCCATTGAAGTTATTGACAAAGCACCATTTTTTTCAAAGTGCTCTGCCATTCAGATAATGGGTTCAAGCAACTCTGGACAAGAATCCCTCAATTGTTTTGTCATTGCCTTATTTACATGCTGAAAGATGTGGCTGAATTAATCTTGTAACGTGTTTCTTTTGCAACTTGCATTTCTATTTGCGGCAATCGTGGCCACTGGAAGTCTTCCTTTAGATTTTATCTTATAGACTAGCTTCTTGGAATTTACCTCTACTCAGCATAAGCCATTTACTCACCAAAGAATGTGCTTGAGCTTCCTTAGCCTGTCCCATTATTGCCATTTACCATTGAATCCCTACATGACATAAAAGCAGCTGTCATTGCTCCGGAGGTTTATGCTGTGGACCTGGAATCTGGAGGCTCCTTTGATGATTGCTTTCAGCAGGGCCAAGCCTTGGGTTGGGACACAATCTTCAAGACTGCCAGAAATGGTTAGGATTCTATTTTTGAGCTTTACATTTTAGCAGCTTTTCCTGGGGGTTGGGGAATTTGAATAGCTCTTTGTTCCGTGCTCTTTGTGTCAGTGATATTGTTCCTTGTGTTGATGGGTCTAGTTGACTTACAGAATTCCTTAAAAAAGCTATTTCTCTTAGGCTATATTAGTTATACAAAGTGGTGTTCATGGTGGAATTTTCATATATGCCCCAATCAAACTCATCCATTCTTCTTTCTCCCCCATCCCATCATTCCCTTTTAAAAATGCTTTGAAGTAACCCATCTATCCACATCTTATTTTTATTTCTCCTGAGTCTCTGTAACTTGTGCATGTACATAGTCTTGAACCTTATGGTTTAATAGCTGTGATCCATGAATGGGCCTCCCTTGGTTGTGTCTTTTCCTAGCTGTCTCTAATAAATTCCAACTGTTACATCATTTCACTCTCATTGACCTACCAGCTTCCTTTAAGTTGCTCTCCTCTAAGATCTCCAGTTTTGTGTTGTTTTAATGGTATAGTGTTCCCCAAGTCTCTTTCCAAATCAAATCGTGCTGCTCAGGCACCATCTTATATTCCTTACCCTTAGGAAATGCCTTTACCTTGTATTGCACCCCTGTACTATTGCACTAAAGTTGAGAGTGAGCAGCTTTTTCTGATGAGCAATGGGAGATGGATCAAAATCATTGTTCTTGGCTTTCTCCTTTTAATGGGGCAATCTTCTCCTACCAACAAGTCAGGGATGGGAAATGTCAGAGGCCCAGTGTTGTTTGTGTGCTGTACTTGTTAAGACTGGCTGAAATTACATGGGGTAGTGCTTTTGTGTCATGGACCTAAGGAATGATCAGTGCTTTTGAAAGACTGCCCCTTGGAGATTGAAACTGTAGCTCCAGAAAAGAAGCTGGAAGGAATAGGATACCCTCTTTGTTTGACCATACTTTAAAGAATAAAACTTCTAGTGTAGCACTTCCTTAACATGGAGGAGGGTTAGGGGGTAAAAGAAGAGAAAATGAAGTTGTTTGTGCACACATCACAGGCTCTTGCTGCATTGCTAAGAATTAATAGATTTTTCTGGAAGTAGTTTATCTCTAGCAGGACAATTTATAAGGACATATTACTGTTTCTTTTTTTTCTGCTACAAATTTCACTGGTTAAATTGTTCTAGGAGGAACTGTCTGGCCTACTGAGTTTCTTACTCTATCATTCAGAAGTCTTACCTCCTATCCACTGAATCTTAACTTGGAGTCCAAGGACTACTTTCTAAAAGTTCTAGGATCCCTAAGTGGAAAGCAACATTTGGATCGAGGCATGTATAATTTGGTGACAGATGCCAAGATAAAAACAACTATTAGCTCTATACTCTCTGTTGGCAGGTATCTCATCTAAACCTCTTAGAATTCCCCCAACAAATGTGGATAAGTGACTTTCAAACACAACAGTTGTGATGCAGGCACATTGCCTTGCACAAATTTCTAGATCTACCTGGCAAAATGCAATTGTTAATACTTTTTAACACCACGATCTGATACCTCATCTTGAATGTAAAGATTTGAACAAGGCTGACATTTTTTCCAAATAGAATACATCAATAGCATGGCATGAGAACTCAGTGTTTGCGCAAGTGACACACTGATGGAAAGACCTGGCATCAAAGATGTCTTGTTGGGCAATGTACTGTACAGTAGCAGCTAGGTTGATAGGAGACAGAGACCATTGCTAGAAGTTGCAGTGTGACCTCCCAGTTGGTAGGTTGAATCCTAAGTCTAGTTTCTCAGAATGTGACATGATTTGTATTGTTGTTTTTAATTGTTTACTAGCCCCAATTTCACTACCCTTTGCAGATATAATTGGCTATGATGATGTTATACTGCAGGAGAATGAAGCTTAACCCACTATTACCAGCGTTCCTGTAAGAAGGTGGGCATTTGAAGAAGAAGCCAAAGCAGAATGCTGGTCCATGAGTCCACAAGTCAAGGAATGTCAAAAATTGCCAGAGAGCCACTAGAATAAGAACACAGAACAAGGTGAGGTTTCTCCTCCAGACCTCAGAAGGAGGATTGCTCTACTATTATATTTCAGGTATCTAGCTTTCTAATCTGTGAGGCAATGCGTTTCTGTTTTTTTGGAGCCAGCTAGTTTATCACACTTTGCTACAGCACCTTAGGAATCGAATCCACCTTTGAAGAATATAGATATTGTAAGATAATCAACAAAAACAATACCTGAAATGATAGGGTAGTGTAATTGGAGACTAGTATGTAAAAAGTTCAGACTTTAATAAGAATCAGCTTTAATTAAAAAATAGTTTAAAAGCATGTTCCTGATGATAGCTAATTGAAGTGCAGTGTAAATGAAAGCTAGAAACTATGAGATAATGAAGAGTGGCCTTTCCAGGAAAAATCCTAGATAAAACAGGCTGGGACAAGGATAACTGTGAGCCAGGTAATAACGAGTTGTTAAGGGTCAGCTGATCAGAGGGTGGCAAATACAAAACACAAGGAAAGGCCAACTTTTGCATAGTGTCAAAGTCTCCGCTACTTATTCTACCTATTTAACAATTTATTAATGACCAGTAAAAACAAAGATTTGGAGACAATAGTAAGATATAGAAGGCTCACTCATTTGGCTTCTTAAAGAACAAGAAGTGGTTAAGGAAGTACCTTCCACCAGAGAGTATTTTGTAGCAATTTAGAAGCTGTGGTCAACAGAAGGGCAGATTCAGGGATGACAAATATGGGGAGAGAGAATTCTTGGAGATTTTGAGATTGAATTTCTTTTCCTTGGGCCGGTGTTTGAGAAGAATATAAGTATTACTTGGCTTATGATGATTCTGAAAAACATACCATAAATTTAAAATATCATAGTTGAAGTTGTCAAAGATACATCCAACCTCCTGAACATCCAAGCGCACCAACACAGTCCACTGTAGTGTCATTTTCCCATTGATTGAGTGTTGGCAGGAACTAAAGAGCACTGTTGCTGTCCAGCATTGAGAGAGAAGATGAGACCAGACATCATTACCCAGGAAAAGATCAAGTTTCAACATTTGAAGTGAGGTTTCTAAAGAATGCACATCACTTTTATGTGATCAAAAAATAAAAAGATGTTAACCTTATCATAAATTGGGACTAGCTGTGATTGGAAATAATTGATGGAGTTGGGCTGAGAGTAAATAAGGTAAGGGTGCAGATGCACAGAATAATGAGGGCATGCTGGTGTGAGAGAAAATAGAAATGTACATAGCTTATTTAGAGTCTGATATGGAAGGTGGAGACATGGTTGTATGATTGACCTCAGGTTTATTGCAAATCTTTACCATTTCCTGAGTCACTATATATGACCATTTGAATTCAAATTCTCATTCTTACTGGTGCAGAGTGAAACAAGTAAGCTTCTTATGCCCGGCTTTCCTTGTTGTCACAATGGACATGGAGTAGGTCTGCAGCTACTGTTAATAAAAAGTGATTTCTCCTTACTCTCTCTACTGGAGCAAATGACTAGATAATATTTCCCAGTCTGCCTTGCAGCTAGACAGGCTCTTGTGTTCTAACCAATGAAATTTCAAAGAAATTGATAACTAGATGCCCATATTTTCCTATATGCACTTTCCTTCTCCAGAGTCTTCTTAATGGCTATTTCCAGGAAGGCTGGTTAAAGGTAGCTGAATCTTCATCAATCTTTCACATGAGTAAAATTACCATCAGGGTCAAGTCATTCCACATTTTGATTTATTTTCTCATAGCAGTGAACCTATGTAAAACAATACATTGAGAGTAATAACAGCACCTTCATGATGGTGCTCTCCTAACCAGATGAGTCAAGATGTATAGAATGCTTGGAATGGCTAAAGGTAAAATGAAAGAGGCACGGATTAGTCCCCATGACTCCAAGCAGGAACTTCTTACTGAATATTGCATTTGTATGAGGTCCTTGGTCTGGGCTTGGTCTCTTCTAGACAGATAAAGAGGAGACTCCATTCTCTATAAGATAATCACTGTGTGTGGGAGTAAGGACTAACTGGAAACGGTTTAAAACTCTATTGTCCCAATTCCAGCAAATGTTGTTCCAGTTGCATTATTTGTATTCTAATAAAATGTTCAGAGAAAACATCCTCATTACCTTGTGGGAAGTCTTAATGATGGAGACCACTGGTTAATTCTGGAGAGATTAGGGGAGCCAAAGTACTGATTTATTGCTGACCTCATTAGAACAGGGACATCGAAAGAGAGGATTAACTGCAGGATGAGGTGCATCATTAAATATCAAATTATTACCCAATTAGGTGTTCTTCATATGAATTGTGTATTATTTCCAGATATCAGATACCAAATCTCAGGTAGTAGCTCCTTCTTTTTATTTCTAAAATATGTGATTAACCTTGCTCATACTATTGTTCATAATTTAAATTATGTACCAATGAAGCTGGAAATTTAAGAAAAATACACCTTTATTTTTTTAGGCATACAAGGGATTCTGAGGCACATTGGTGAAGACAAACAGTAGCAGACAGTGTACAGGTGTTCTGCTGGCTGGTCTTACTGACGTGGGCCAGGAGCAGCAGAACACAGGGCAAACAAGGCTGTTTGCTGGTGATGTCTGAAGGGCTCATCTGATTGAATAGCGCATACTCTCTTCTGGCAGTGCTCCTAGTCTTCATTCATTTACTCTTTCAAGTGTTTATTTTCTCATTTATTCATTCTATACATGCATTCATCCTATGAGTCAGAATGAGTCACGGAGAATTAACAAATGTGAGATGGGAATGGAGACTAGGGAGAAATATATTCTAGGAATTCAGGGAAGTAATACAGATGCTTAATAGACAGAAGTCCATTCAGGAAACAATTCAGCTATGGTGGGGTAAAAAGCTTGTTTCAGAACAGGACCTTCTAATACTACCTGTTTTCCTTCTGTCTGTTTTATTTAAAGTTGGTTCAATTATAACTCATAGAACATTATAATCCACTAGGTAGATTTAGTCATTTTCAGTTAATCCTTTCATTGTCTAAAGGCCTGAATTAAAACTCTCCAGGTAATTATGTGGGTCTTAAAAATATGACTTTTAATTTAAACTAAGTAAATCTAACAGAATTAAAATATTAGTGCCAGATTATTACTTAAGAACTTGTCCAAGTTATTAGCCTCTTTGTTTTATTTTTAATGTATAAAATGGAAATAATGATAGCTCCTATATTATCAAGTGTTATGAAGAATAAATACTGTATCTTGTGGAAAATATTTAAAGCAATCATGGTACACAGGAAACATTCAAAAACAGAAGTCAATATTATTTAGAATTGCTTTACATATGATTATCTTCTGTATCAAAATTGGAATGGAGCTATTCAGGAGGCTGAGATCTGAGGATCTCAATTCAAAGGTAGACTGGACAGGAAAGCTCGTGATACTCTTTTCTCCAATTAACCACCAAAAACTGGAAGTAGATCTGTGGTTCAAGTGTTAGAGCACTAGCCTTAAGCAGTAAAGTTCAGGTACAGCACTTAGGCTCAGCATTCAAGATACACACACACACACACACACACACACACACACACACACACACACACACACACACACACACACACACACACACACACACACAAAATTAACATGGAAGTACTCAGAATATTATGAAATTTTTTACTACCTGGTTGTAACCTAAGTTGTCTTTAAAACTCTACTTACCAAACAAGATTACGTGGTAAGATAGTCAATGGAATGTCAACCTCCATTCTATTTTCTGGAAAATTAAAAAAAAAACAGGCGCATCTATGTGTTTTTATGTATGTTTATATTTTAGATACAACTTCCACAGATGAAATTAAACATGTTGTCTTTTGAGTCTGACTCAACCTCACTCAACATAATTTTTCCAAGTCCATCCATTTTCCTGCATATGACATAATATTCTCTCTGATGGATGAATAAATTCCACTGTGATACCACAATCAACATAGGGCACCAGGTTTGGGGTGGATTTCTATGGTGCAATCATCTTGATAATTAGTAGACAACTTAACAAAATGAATACCAAGAAGCTGAAACATGGCTTAGTGGTGGGGAGGGTTTCCAGGAAAGGGGAGAGGATGAGTGGAGAGAGGGACGGTGGGGAAATATAATACTCAATGTACAGACATGAAAATGGAACTAGGAAACTTGAATAGATGGGTGGGGTTGAACCAGATGAGAAGGTGAAAGTAGAATAATGGAAGGTATGATATTGATCAAGATGCATTTTACACATAAATTGATGAGTTGAAATCCCTTCATAAAACTATTTAAAGTTAATGAAAATAATTTGAAAAAAGAAAATAAAATATATACTTGTTTTTTAAAAAGATTACTGAGTTAGTAAGTCTGAGAAGTGTTTACTGTCAGCTAAACCAGCTTTCTCAAACTTTTTGCTATAAATCATTTTGTCTGTGGGTGGATATGCAGGTAAGTTGACTATACCTGTTAGAACTAGATGAATAAATGCACCAAGGGGAATTATTTCTGAGAATAGCTAATCTAGGAGATAAGAACAAGAATCTGCTTGGGGGCAAATTGTATTTATTTGGTTTACAGATAGCTAATTCTGCGCCCTTTAGTAATTATTTTTGTGTGCTTCGGTTTTCTCATGGGTATTATGAGAATAATAATTATGTCATTCATACAGGAATTTTAGCATTAAATAGATGAGTATTTTACACCCAGTGGCAACACAACATGCATTTACTATTGTTAGTAAAATTTATTTGAATTTATATCCATATAAAATTGAAGAGTTTTGAGTAAAAGAGTGATCTTTTCTTTTTTGCTTAGGATATTGAGCCTTCTACCTTTAATCAGAGATTTATCTTGTAGGAAGTACTAATTTCAAGCAAAAGGACAAAGTTAACTCCTCCTGGCACTTACAGCATTGTTCCAAATCTCAGTGTATCAAATGTGGTGCATTAATTCTCCACATCTGTCTGATCTCTAGAACTGGATTTCCTAAATTCCCAATCTTGCTGCCTTTCTGTGTATTCCCCCTCTCTAACACGTAGGACCCCAGAAATGGAAGATTCCAGTCCCTTCATTGGTGCCAAGGTAAAGTTCATGTTAGGTGATAGTAAGTGGCAGCAAAATGAGATGAGTTTCTAGGGATCAGGATGGCATTTGAAAACGATCAATTGGTCATCATACTTGGACACTGCTCTTACTAGAAATATTGCTCTCATTTAGCGTGCTGGCTTCCCTGGGGATGAACTCTGTCCATTTGTGGGGTATGTTATTGGGGTTGTTGGCTGTGACAGTGAACGTGAAAAGAATTCTCTTTCTTCTTATTACTCTTCATTCTCATCTTCTGTGTTGTCAGCAAATAAGTGAAACCAACTGCTTCAGAGACTTCTCTGAACTCCTGCCTTCTGGAACACTCTCAGCCTACAGTTTAGGGAAAGGAGTTGTTCTCTGAGTCTCCAGGAACCTGTAGAATATAATTTGAATGGGGAGAAAAAAAACCAGAAATATTTAGATCCATTTCCATAATAAACAGGATGTGTTTTTTTCTAGTAACCACCACACACTTTCTTTGCATTTTATAAAAATTTGATTTGATTCAAAGCTATTGCTCTCCCTATGAAATAAATCATTATGAGTAGAAACAAACAATAAAATTGTCCAATTCCTTTTTTGTCAGATATCGATTTTTTCAGATACTTTTGCAATGAAAAGTGGGCATTGATATGTCTATGATTTGTAAAAGCATTTTAAAGAATAATTGACTTATGAAATGAGAGGCAATGACAAAGATATTCCCTCTTTCCTTTCGCTCTTCCCTCTCATATCTTGGCATTGAAAATGTAATAATACCATTTTGCACTTCAAGAGGAGAAAGTGTACCAGTGATAAAGCAGAAAGATGAGGAGTGATTCTGGATTCCTATGCAGATTGTTGGGTGATTAAACCAACCCTGTATCTCCTGCTGTACAGATTCCCAATGGTGAAGTTCTTAACAGTACTACTTGTTAGTCGAACTGTACATTGTTTGCAGTATTTTCAGTTGCTTCTCAATGAAATATAAAAGACCCTTATGAAAGTTGTAGAAAGCATGCAACTTAAGGCATGGGGCGGAGTATCAGCTTCAGATCTAAACTTAACTGATTTCAAACCTTAGGTCCTATAAGCCTTGTGCTCTTGTATGATTTGCTTAACATCTTGGTAACTTTCTGTATATCATTAAAGTGGGCACTGTGGTAGTTGGGAGGAGTGCTGGATTATTAAATGGCATGTCAAAGAAGATATCTAATATATGGAAACTCTCCAGAGTTTTGTCCCACACTTCACTCTACCTCTAAATTCAGGTTCATGAGGTGATGTGGTTTGTGACATGAGATAGGTATCTGTGGAAAATATTTTAAATCGAACAGGATGTAGACTCTTTCGCCTTGAAATTGCTTTAGAAGCCAGAAAGTTCTGGCACCACGCATTCTGAGTCAGAGGGGGAGGCAGGTTAAGTGCTTTCTGACGCACTTGGTTCTTGTTCTTTTTTGTGTCTTGGGCTCACAGTTCTTTCACATAGCTGCTGCTGTTCAGTGTGTCATCCACCAGGATATTTTTTAAAACTACCCGAGAGGGGCTGGGAAGGTGGCTCAGTGGTAGAGCGCTTGCCTTGCATGCTCAAGGCCCTGGGTTCGATTCCTCAGCACCACATAAGCAAAAAAAAAAAAAAAGCCGGAAGTGGCGCTGTGGCTCAAGTGGTAGAGCGCTAGCCTTGAGCTGAAGACCTGAGGGACAGCGCCCAGGCCCAGAGTTCAGGCCCCACGACCGGACCCAAAAAAAAAAAAAAAAGAAAAAGAAAAACTACCCGAGAATTCTAGAACTAGTGAGTAACTGTTGTCCACCAAATATCCCTAGTGAAGCCTGACTCTGGATCCCACTCTGTGAGCATCATCCTATACCAGGCCTTGGTGGATTCAAATACCAGGAAACAGGTCATCTGCTCTCTTAATATGAATTTACTAGAAAACAATCCTGATGTAGGAATTCATGACCAAGTGATTTCTTTAGAAAATACAACCTTAATGAAGTAGTAAAAGATAGTGGAATAAAGTCCTGGAAGTGTGCAACTTTCAGTTGAGTATCAACCTCAGCCTAATACTTGAAGGGTGCCCTGCAGAATAATTACATATCAACGTCCTTCCCTACTAGACAGGAAGCTGAACTCTGCACTACCACATAGCCACTTGCTATGGACTCTATGGGAGGTACCTGGGGAGGACACATCCAGACACTCACATAACACAGATGATTCTAGTCATCCTTAGGCCGCACTCTGGGAAGGGGTACAGAAAAGGGCAATAGAAAAGAACTACACCCCAGCTGGCATTTGTGTGAAGAGAATGGCTAAGTAGGACAAGAGGAAATCTGGCTCTAGGGCAGACCGTGTTCTCTGAATCTATTTCCCTGATTCTCAGACAAGTATACTTACTTTGTTATGAAAAAAGAAATAACCACCCTCAACCCTAAACCCAAATTCTAGTTTTCTCACGATGCTCAGCTCCATCATTTTGCTGGCTGTGGGCTGCTAGATAAGAAGTTAATGGCGTTGAAATGTTTTTACAGCTAAGATTCAATAATAGAGTTAGAATTTGAACCTGGGGTATTTTAAAAACTTCCCACTACAGCGTGCCATAAAACTCACTAAATCATGAAATTAAAAGTGAACTTGAATGGATAGGCACCTTCTCTGTTCTCAGAACAGACAGCTACCTATCTCAGGGAGGTGAGCACACCTTTCCGTTTGTCATTCTCCCTACTAGTACCTCTCCTGACTTTATGGATGTCTAACAGCAATAACAAAATAATTTATCTATAACAAGAAAACAGGTACATCGTTAAGGCCACTGAATCATTTACTTGAGAAATTATTTGCTATTCCTCCACTGATAAATTCCCACAGCTATATTATCTCCTGATATGAATCCTTCCCTATTCACCTTCTTATCTTTACACCTACACAGTGACACATGCTAGATATGTTGTACAAAGCTGGCCAGTTAAATTTGGCAAAGCATAAGCTTAGGGTCAGAGGACTTGGGTTCTTGACACAATTTAGTCAAGAACTATTTCTTCATAACAGAGAGTTCCCTCATGACTTCTGTAAGTTAATCTCCCTTTTGTTCAATAGCAACCCTTTTCTATTGACTTTTGTATTTTCTTGAAGTTCATGCATATTGAAATACATAGTAGAGACGCTTCAATGTTGAAGTGTCTATATGTGTTTTCAATCTTTATGCTTCTTGGGATATCAGTAGCTCATTATTTTAATCCATTGATGACCATTTGGTCTGTCTCTATTTGTTGGCTGCTTTGGATAAAGCTGTCATGAAGCACACATATATTATTGTCCAAGTATCTGTGTGAATATATTATTAGTACTTAACCATATAAAAAACTGTAAAGCATTCTACATTCTCAGGAGCAGCATATGAGTTTTCTAGTTGTTCCTTTCCCTCATCTTTAATTTCATTAATAATATAGAACTTCATTATCAAGTAGGTATGCAGTATTTTCCTCTACATGTAATTTTACATTTCCCAAATAATTGGTAATGTCCCTAATTTTCAATATGTTAATTGTCTTCCATGTAATATTATTAAAATTCTCATTTAAATATTTTACCATTTTCTCATTATATTTCAGCTATTGTTTATGTTTTGATTACTAGGACCTCTTTATGAATTCTTAATATCAGCTATATGCCAGATAGATATTTCAGAGGTATTTTAGACCAGCTAATACAGGAATGTACAAATCTATATATCTATATTTGTTTAGTTTAAAATAATATTTCCTGTATCATGTAAAACTTTTCATTCTTTCTTTTAATCTTGTATGCTGTTTTGTGGTATGCTTACTTTTATATGTGCTATAAATCAGCAATACATCATTGCTAATTTTACATTACAAACAGATAGATATTAGTGATAATTATTATTACTATGACTACACTTATGAGGCAAAACATTTAATATTTACCTTATTATTATCTTTTTCATCGTTGATGATATCCTTCCAAAGTTCCATTTGACTTTCCTCCTATCTAAAGATTTTAACAATTCCTATAGCACAGGTGTGCTGACAATGAATTCTCTTTGCTTTTGTGTTAAAAAATAACACAATTCCTTTTCATGTTTCAAAAGCATTTTCAGTGAGTATGGAAACAAGCATTGTCAGTATATTGCAGTACTTTAAAGATTCTGCTCTGGCAGAACCATAGTTTCTACTGGGAGACCTACTACATTTTTTTATCTTTGTTTCTGGTATAATGTCTTTTTTTCCTCTACTTCTTTGACTTTGGTTTCTGAAGTTTGACTTCCTAGTGACTCGAGGTGGCTTTACTATTTCAGTGTTTTGGTATTCGGGTTCCTCTCAGATTACTGAGTCTTTGATTTGCTAGCTTCCCTTATTTTTGGAAAGTATTTAGCTGTTATTTCCTCTGTGCCTTTATGCTTTCTTCTCCTCCTGGGATACCAAGTGCACTTATATTAGACTTTGCTCTTGCTCTCAGATCTTGAATGCTTTCTTCTTCTTCAATCTTTATTTTTTTTAGAATTGTAAGATCTGTGTTAATCTTTCTTAAAGTTCTTGCCTGTTTTCCTCAAATACCTTGAATCCAGTAAAGGAATTCCTCATCTCTTCTTGACCTCCTGCATTTATTTCTTATATTATCCTGAAAACCACCTGCTCATCATTTTCATGTTTTAGTAAATTGTGACATCTCTTTGTCCATCACTGGAACTCCGCTGGTATTTTCCTTCCATAAACAATGAACACTGCCTGACATATACCCAGAAAGAGTTGTCTTTCACCTTTTCTTCATTATTTTGATTATATTCAGCAAGAAAACAAGTCCTGGTTGGGCTCTATCATAATGAGAAATAAACTTGGAACTACTGTTTATAAGATGACAATCTTAAATAGTTTAACCTCTCTTGTTTTTCACTTTTCAATCTGAAATAAAACAGATTAAAACATTAACACTATTGAATAATGTAAAGTGCTCAGATTAACCTAGCAGGACTGCTGTCCACAGAAGCATTACACGAATTCTTGAAATTCAAGTATGTGGATTTAAATTCATATCCTTTCATTTATTTTGATTATATTCATTTAATTAAATCTATACTTGTCTCCATTTTTAAAATTAGTGCACGTTAATTGTGTTAATTAGTCTTACTGAGATATTTACATATATATATATATATGTGTGTGCACACACACAATGCAATTCGATCATGTTCATCTTTCTATTACTCTTTCTTGTCCTCTCTTTTTCCTTTTTCCTCAGTGGGCCCCTTTGTACTCTCATGTCTAGAGACATGTAGAAAGTACCACACTTGTTTTCTTCTTTGTAGAAAATATTGACTTTTCAAAAAATAAGTCATTTACCAAATGGGTAGAACCAGACATCATCTTGTTAAGTGAAATAAGTAAAGTTCTGAGGGACAAATATCACACATGTTCTTACTGGTCTGTGGAATTCAGACCTAAATAAAATGATAACATGACCTGGTTCTAAAAGGCAGAGTGCTCAAGGATACACAAGTGGGTGGATGTAGATAGAGGATGAAACAGGGTCTATGACCTCTTGTAAGACTGGCCTGTAGATCTGCGAAACCCCTCCTAATTCCCTCTGTCATAGCCATCTGAAAATACAGATAAGCTTCGTGTGGGCCAGGGAAATGAGCATCACATGCTGATAACAAGGATGTTTGTTCAGCAAAATATAATTCCCTCTTATGACATATGTACAGCACTGGCCTTGGCTATATTTAAATGGAAGTTCAAGAGAAACCCCTTAATTAAGGCTCCATGGTTATAGCCTGCAGATCATTAGTATCGTAACAGAATGCTTTGCTAAAAGGGACACCCACAGTTGGAAATCTATTATATAATCGCCACTGTCACTTAAAACTCTCCATTGTGAAGGACCTCTTCTGTGGCAGGGACACTAGGATCTTTCCCTCAACTCCAAAACCCTTCAGTTTTCCCACACACCATTCTTTGGGGTGATGGAACTCTCACTCCTGCACTGTGGAGTATAGTCTCCCATTACTCTCACTTTACTCTCACTCGATAAAGCAGGAACCTTCCCAGCCCTGTCATCCTCTTCATCACTGACACCTGACCCTTGACAGCGAGCTTGAGCTTATCCAGAACTCTCCATCCTTTGATGTCCTGGAGGTTCCATATTTAACCATAACTGTAGTGATGAAAGTAAAAGTTTTTTCCCTACCATAAAGGAAGAGGCAACCGTGCTTGATAAGAAATGTACTCATTACCTTGCTCATGTAATTGTAGTCCCTCTGTACAGTATTTTCACAATAAAAATCTTACTAAAAGAAGAAAGTAAAAGTTTTGCAGCCTAGTATAGCTTGAAAAATATTTTACAACTATAAACTCACATGAAGATGGGTATCAATCATAGGAGTCAGGCTGCTGACACTGGAAGAAAGTTGGCTGGAGTCAGTGTTGCCTAAGGTCACATAATCAGTCAATGTGGATTTGAATTAATCTTCTTGCTTTTTCTTCATGACCAACATGTCTAATTCTGGAACTTTCAGTAACAATCAATTTCTGTCTTTTGACTTTTAATTAATTTAATAGAGTAAACTTTATTCAAGTTAATAAAAAAGTCATTATGTGGTATATTGACTATCCTGGATTTCTTTTCTAAAATAAAGTTTTGATAAAATTAGAATATATATTCCAAAGTAGGGATTGAAAGTTGATACCATTCATTTCATTTCTCATGATGTTTACATTATAATGATTCGACTATATTTTAGACTCTGTGCAGACTAATTTCCAATTTTTTCCCCTTTTCTACCTTCTTATACTTCCATACAGACCTCCATGTTTTCTGTTTTACACATTTTTCCCCTAGGGACAAAAGTAATCTGTTAAATAAATTCCCACTAAAAATAAAGAATCAGAAAGTTTAAAGAAACTTAATCCAAATTACTAGCTGTGTTGACCGAAAGTTTGAACCTGGGTAGGTTTGAGTGAAATCTCACTCTGTATCATTGTGTTCCGTAATGAGATTTTCAATATCACCCTGCATAGGACAGTTTTCAGTATTTTTAACATAGATATTATCATGTTAATCATTAAATCTTATAATGACCATCTTCTCTTTTCTAGATGTGGCTTAGCCAAAGTCAAATAGATTCTGAAGTCATTATCTTACAGTGAACAGTGACCCAGGTATGGTTCTTGTATGACTCTTGCTTAAAATTCACTAGCTTTATAATTAGTGAGGATATTTTTTTCAAATACCAATCTAATAATTAACCAAATTCCTTGGATATTATTCCTCAACTTTGGTTAAGTGAGGCTTTCTCATCCATTTTATGTATACTAAAATGTAGGAGATAGATATCAGTCAACATTCATCCAATTTCTTGAAGTCATCCTATCATTTTAATGTATGAGAAACTGAAAATTGTCACTGTGCTTTGTTATAAATTCTCTATATTTATTCCCCTTATTCTGCTTTTACATCAACAGCAAATGAGTCCCAACTGTATATCTATTTTTCATCTTAAAAACAGAATATGAGGAATAAGTGGGGATGCTAGTTTAATATATTATCTTATGTAGTTCTGTCTAGCATTGCTTTAATTTAAACAGAATAATTTTGCAAAAACAATGCAACTGAAGGGACAAATTTTTCTTATAATACCACTATGGTACAACATTGTGTCCACTGTCAAACCCCATGTGTGTTGCAAAAGGGATTTAATAACATAGAACAAACTATAATAGGTTAAAAATGGGAATCAAAGAATAAAGAAAAACAAGGAATGATCTGAAAAGAGCAAGGTTCAGATTAATGTGCATATTATAAATACATTCTAAAAAATCTTATGAGAGTTTACAACTAAAAAGATGTTTCAAAATCCCTCCTTACATAGTTCATAGTTCTCAGTCTTAACAAGAAAGAAAGAGATTCTATTCTTATTACTGGGAGCAGATAGGAATCCTCAAGATGGGCGGAGTAACTGATAGACAATCAATAACAGTGCAAACCAGTAAAAATACTTCTGAGTCACTGGTGACAATCAGGAATATGCTTCAGTTGACTGAGTGTCTTGGCTGAATCCTTCAGAAGAGGTTTGATACATATTAGGTATCAGTGCTTTCTGTGTTGCATCAATTGATAACCTCCTGGATAGCAGTTTTAATCAGTAACCAGTTAAAAAACAGACAAGTGCCTTGGAGGGAACTGAGTTTGAATCTTGACTGACTTAAATCTTACTTGTTAATTTGTAGGAAGCCAAAAATGGTTATGCAAAGTGGAGGTGGTGGCCGTGCCTGAAAACCTTAATACCGGGTATCTACCCTGTGTCAGGTGGGCTGCAGCGCTACTTTGCTGCCATGCATGTTACAGATGGCTTACCAGAACTCTTGGCTCTAATTGGGGCAAATGGTTAATATCCTGCTTGTGAAAGCCTCTGCCCTGTATTATTTGCCCTGGATACATTCTGGCTAGATCTCCACTTAGGTTTGCCTAGTTCTGCATTTCACTGGGTGGGCATTGGCCCTTCAATTAGGTTGAATCTTGTATATCCCTTCCATACACAGGTTCGCATTCCTCACATAACCATGTACTGCCACCCCATCTCCCTAGGACCTCCCAGATCCACCAGATATGCATAATCTCCAGAGCCTAAGGGTCTGTGTAGCCTGATACACACAGGCAATGTTCACTGTACTGTCAGAGCAAAGAGGTCTGAATAAATGTTTGATGGATTCCAGAAAGCCTTTAGAGACAGAATTGGAACAGATCCTCAAAATTTCAATAGTCATTTAGCCAGCAAGGAAGGGAAGAGTGGAGTGTAGTAAATACTCTATGATCATTGTAAAAAGCAATGAGGAATAGAAGCATAAGAGGCATAATGAATTTGGAGGAATCATGTAATGTGGCTGAGTCTGTTGTGTATGAAGGAGGATGAGTCTGGGAAGAGACCCTGGTCACATTGTGATGGCTCTGGGGGCTATCAGTTCTGTTGCGAATATTTGCTTTCCATGCACTAGGCAACGTTCTAACCACTTTCCCACAGACTTTATGACCAGGCTCCATTTTTCACATATTGCTGGAATCAGGTTGCTTCAAAATGTACAGGCTCCATGAGAAGATGCCTGGTAGGTGAAGAGCATAGGAATGGAGTATGGGTTTCCACATTTCTTATTTGAACACATTTCAGATTCCAGCAAATATCTTCACACCGTTACTGAGCTGCAGCGAGCTATGCACCCTCTGCATTGTTGTACCTGCATGGTCCTTGCTCTCTCTCTCTTGCTGGGTCAGATTCCACTGTAGCTGCAGAAATGACAGATGATAGGGCTGGGAATTTTCAGGTGGGAGAACAAATGTGCCTGAGGCTGACTCACATGAAAATTGAAATATGTAAACCAAGTTGAGCTGCAAGGGAGCAGTTGGCGTACAAATAGCTGTAGGCACTAGAACAACACAATAAGGCTGAGAGCAATGCAGGAGCACATACATTATTCCTAGCTAAAAAAAACAGAAGTCGAGACGGAGGGAAAAATAACACGGTAGAAATGCATTAGGGAAACACGTGCTCTATCTGTGCACACTGCATCTTTCTGAGCCACTGACAAGTGATTTCCCCAGGCTGGGTTTTAAGCTGTTTATGATTATCCTCACCTTGCTTTTGTGGTTAATTAATTTTACCTTTGCTGAGTAGGGCCACCAGTATGAGAAGCAGAGGAGTGTCAGGGGTTGAGGGGAAAGGATGATTAAAAGCTACTTGCAAACTCAAAAACGGAACTAAGTAAGCATCACAGGAAAGAATGAATTAGAAACAAATGCTGAATTAGAAATAGTCCTGGCCTTGGAACTAAGCAAGTTAGACATGCTGTGAATGGAAAAACAAGACAAAACAACATGAAACAGTACCATAGTCACCTCATCGTGGTTTTTCCTAGTGTTTCTAGTTTTAAAAGAGAAAATCCTGTATGCCACAGTGGCTCCCAGTCACCCTAGGGATGGGTGGTTAGAGGATTCAGTAGGTCAAGAGGCAGGTCAACGTTTGGGCAGAGTGAAGGATACACAAACTCATCCAGAGTTGAAGAAGACAATACCCAGTGAGACACAGAGGGAAACATAGTTGGGAATCAGGACAAATGATACTCTGTATCAGAGCAGGTTCCTCATGGCCCTAGCCAAATCTGGATAAAGATTCCTGCTAGGCTGAGGTGAGGAAAGGATGTTAATTGTTTTTTTTTTTTTTTTCAGGTAAGGGGTAGGTTTATTCATCGTTCTGGCTGGCACCAGGCCATCTTGGTCCTCCATGCAGTGGGAAAAGGCCTGGGAAAGAGAGAGAAAAGAGCAGAAAAGAGAGCGTCTGGGAAAGGTGGGAAAGAGAGCTAGGAAAGAGAAGGGAGCTGGGAAAGAGAGCTAGGAAAAAGAAGGGAGCTGGGAAAGAGAAGAGAAGGAAAGAGCTGAGAAAAAGCTAGAAAAGAGCAGAGAGTGAAGGATGTTAATTGTTAAAGAAGGAACTTCGGGTGACAATCAACGATTCACTGCTGGAACGAGGGTCTTTTCTGGATTAGTTTTAGAGAGAAAGAAATGTAAATAAACTAGAAGTGCCCATTGACTTTTATAGATCTGAGGTGAACCCAAACTCTTTACTTAGTACTAATGAAGAACTTCGTTTGCATTTCTTTATGAGACAAAGGACAAAGGGTGAATGGAATGCAACAGCAATACTCACAAGACATGTTGGAAATGAATTGTACAACTTGGGGGTGGGGCTGGAGAGAGAGGAAAAGTGGGAGAAAAATGAGGGAAGGGTAACAAGTTTGACAAGAAATATACTCACTACCTTACGTATATAACTGTAACCCCTCTGTACATCACCTTGACAATAAAATTAAATTTAAAAAGAAATGAAGAACTTTCTTATCTGATCCCCATTCTCTTCTCATCATGTAGCTCACCCTTGACCCATTCCAGTCATATTTAGTTTACTCTGGCTCCCCAGCCAGATTCTTCTTCTCTCGTATTTTGTCTATGGTGGTTGGCCTTCCCCACAATCCACCTTCTCTTTCTCTTTTGGATATGGAATGGATGTCCCTTCTCTACACTCAGTTTCCCTAACCACAACACGGAGTCTGAAACTCCCTCCATTCACTGGCTAGAATGTAGAGAGATTATTTCTTACTTTTGGTTACAGATGCTCTTAGCAGCCCAAATAATGTCCCAGAAGGTCAAATTACCTGTTAAGTCTATTTGGGGTTCCCTGTGGTCTGTAGATACACATAGCTTCAAATGAGCCTGTATAATAAACCCATAGCTAGGCCATGGCAGCTCCAGATTCCTTTCATTTATTAATTAGGAATCACAGCTCTCTCACGTGGCTTTTTCTCAGCATTGGGGCTTCTTTGTCAAGAGCAGAGGTAGAGAGTGTGGAAGAGGAAGATGCATATGATAGGAACAGCATCCCTGACCTCTACCCAACAGAGACAGATGACTAGACAAAGTATCTCTAGCAGGTAAGCAACAGGGGCGGAGTCAAAGGGAAACAAGTAGACCAGAATGAAGAAGAGCAGAGGCGAAAAATACAGACAAGGATCCAATGTATACCGTACAAGACTGAGAAGAGGGAGGGAAGGGGTGGGCAGGGAAAGGATGGGTGAGAATGTTGAAAGCGATGACACGGATCAAGATCTATTGTTTTCATAATCTGCTTTATTAAATGGCAACTCCTCTGTACAATTACTTAAAGGCAATTAACAGCAACAACAACAACAGCAACAATTTTCTCCAGACTTTTTCAAATATTCCCTTGGAAAAAATTAGCTTAAATTTAGAACTACTGATGTTGTGTGAAAGAACCCCTTTTACAACTTTCGGCAAGACACTGTATAAATCCCCGTGTCCTCTGCACCCAGGCGCAGTTAATATTTATGGTGGGTGGGAGAATGAAGATCTGTGGAGAATGTAGGGCGATTAACACACTCCCCCTTGCAACTCTTTCAGAGGACATGTGATCTGCCTTGGTCCAACTATACAGCCACCTTTACTATGTAGAGGATCATTCCTCAGCTCGCTGAAATACAAATCTAAGGAGGAATGCAGACTGGTGTACCCTAAGCTCAGCCTACAGCTGAGGTACATGGTATACTACACTGAATATGGCTGAGTCTACATTGTTTCTTCTAGACTATGTACTCCAGTGTTGCAAGCGGTACTTTTTTCCTGTAATTTTTGTGTTTCTCCTATCCAGTGTCTAGAATATTGATTTTCACAGTGTAGGGTAAACTCAATAATGTTTATCAAATCACAAGAGGAAGTCTCAGAGAATGCAAGAGGTTTGGCCACCAGAAACAAGAGGAAGCCAAGTGCCTTGAACCAATGGAACACAACAGCCTTCTTGCTGTGAAGTGTGCCCTTTGAAGCCAAGGCTGCTTCTTGAGACCAAATTACAAGCTTTACCTGTGAGAAATGCAGACACTCAATCCCATCTCACACCTCTTGAAACCAAACCCAGACTTTAAGTGATCTTCAAGTGATTCTGTGTACATTTTTCTTTAAATAGCCTGGGTTCAGAGCCCAGGCTTGATATGCCTGGAAGCAAGAGCCAAATACTTCTCTTACTATCGGTCCAAACTTAGGCAAGATATTTACATTTTTTGGAGAGAGAGAGAGAGAGAGAGAGAGAAAGAGAGAGAGGGGGGAGAGAGAGAAAGAGAGAGGGTTCATAGAATTAAACCTAGAGCCTCACAGTTGCTAGACACGTGTTCTACCATTCAAGCTACACCCTCAGCCCAGTTGTTTCCATTTTGTCTGAGATAAGAACAAGCTGGGCTCAAAGTCATAATCCTCCTACCCCTGCCTCCTTGGTCGGTGAGAACTATAGGCAACATACTATTATGCTTACTGAGACAATTTTTAATAGCAGAGTCTCCCTGCTAGGATGGGGGAGGGGTTCAAATGAGGACAAAATGAAGGTTGGACCCATCACAGTTCCTAATTTCATGCAGTAAGAATTCAATTGTTAAATGGTATTTTTTGAAACTTATCAAATCTTTTCACTCAGGAGAAATGGGAACCTCGACTATTGGTAATCTATCACTTACTATCAAACCCGTTATTTGAGGATTGACCAAACTATTTCCTTTGCAACCAGAGATGGAACATTTTCAAATCAGTCTAGGACTTAAAAAAGAAGTAATAGTCATCCTTTTATAAAGATATCTTTAAGAAGTGTGTACCTGTGGGACACAGCCATAATATAAGGTTAATGAGAAAAGAAGCAGCAGAAATCTTTTCTTCACCACTGGTAACAGGGCTTAAATCACAGCACAGGGGGGAACAGCTGCTCCGAAATGCATTATCCGAATCTATTAATGAGAGGGGTTTAGAGGCAAGAGACAAGCCCTGGTGGAAAACCCTCCAGACACAGTTCTGTAAGCCAGCCACCGAAGTGGCTGCGTGTATGAATCACTTGATTGATGTAGAAAATTCAAAATAAATTCCTTCTAGCACCCTGGAGTCTGTCATCCATCACTGCTCTCTTATCTGTTTATGAGAAGGAAGTCGGATCCTTCAGTGAGTAAATGTGGGTAGTATTTAATTAAACCCACTGCTGGGCAGCTTGTGTGTGTGTGTGGGGGGTGTCTGGTTCTCATTGGAGAATGTGGAACTGCCTTGTCTCTCCTGTTCCCATCTTCTGGTACTTGTGCCTGTAGCTCACAGTGCTAGGGAGTTATGCTATATGGAGTTTCATGGCAAGTGCTTTAGTATTATTTTTATTATACTCATATTTGTAGATCAGGAAATTGAGGCTCAGAAAGTTTAAGTCACTTGTCCAAGAGATTCTACCTTGGAGAACTGAGATTTAAATATAGGTTCTGGGAAGTCTTAGCTTATACTCCTAACCACTTATGAGTATATAATATGCATTTTCAATCATATTTAACTCTACTGGGTAACGGTGGTTCTCCAAGCTTACCTGCAGCGTGACCACATGAGCATCACCTGGGAACTTGCTAGCTGTGTCACTTCTTAGGCCCTTCCACAGACCTATTGGTAATTTTGAGGAGGCAAGAAGTCTTCTAGGTGACTCAAATGGGTGCTAAAGAATCCTTGGCATGTTGACTGTATTCTAGGCACTCAGAATTAAAAAGAAAAATGGTATGCTCTTTGGAATTGTGGGTATAGAAAAGAAGATGTACATATAAAGAGGGAAAGGAGTGAATTTTAAGAGTAAGGACAAAGTATTCCCCCCGAAATTGGGAAAGTATAGAGACACAGAATTTACCTGGATGGGGCAGGAAAAGCGCATTTTTTTTTTGAAAGTGATGATTGGATTGACTTTATGCTGGGAAAGGCTCTGACCAGTGACCAGGGAATTCTGGGAAGATGGACAACACCCATAGCAGCTGGAGCCTACGCAGCAGCAGTCTCTGGGAGGTGGAGGGAGAGCAAGGTGTGGTGGGGAAGCAGAGAGGAGGAGGCTCAGTGGCAGTGTGCTGCGCCCTGCTGCTCTGCAGGAGACTCCCATCTGCTGATCCACAGGGCTTTGACTTCTGGAGGCTTGGATGGGAGGGTTTGTAGTCATTCATCAATTCATGGCATTTACAACTACCCTATACTCCCAGATGAGGGGTCCTGTTGATCTCAAGAGCTTGTTCTACATGAGCTATTGGGCACCCAGTAATTCAGGCACATTATTTATACCACGAACTCACGTCTCAGCCCCTCTTAGGATGTTTCCCACGCCACTGACATCAGCTCATAGACGTCAACCTGTCTCCCAGATAAAATGTTGTTTGACAAAGCCTCAGCAGCTAGGGATGGCTTATATCATGAATTCTGACTCAATTCTTTGTTTCCCCCGGATGATCTATCAGTGAATAATATATCTACAGCAGAAGACTCTAGTCTAGGGCTTGAGTCTATTTTCCAGAGCAGTAGTTTAACCTGGGCATGAGTTATGCTTTGAACCTCAATAAACGAATGGTCATACATTCAACCTGACAGGAGGAAAGAATGTGTGATTGGAATGAGAGAAGCAAGAGTTCTGGTCTCCATTCTGGGCTTTCTAGCTTTGTGTCCATTAAATCACATTTGAAGTATTTGAAGAAATCACATTGAATGTATTTAACCTTGCAACATCTCAATCCTCCCTATCTGTGGTAGTTTCTCAGGGCATTCCTGGAGGCTGCTACACTTTGGGGGTGTCTGAGAAACTCCCCTGTACTCCTAATCTGCAGCCATGAAGTAATTTTGCAGGATGGGGCTGGGAAACTGCTGTGATGTTCATGTAGGCGTATTTACCAATGCCACCAGCTCCTGAAAACAAAGCTTTGGCTCACTTTTACTTTCTGGGCATCATAGCTACTCCTCCGCACAGAAACAACAAACACATCGGTTAGAACTAAACATGGACAGTGACTGAGAAATTTAGTTGCTGACCTCAGAAAAGCATGGGAATCTTAAATGACCATCTTACATGATGACATCCACTTGGCAACATCCACCCAGCCACCATCTGCTGTGCGGCAAAGGATGTTCCTTTCATCCTAAAATGGAGTATTTTACAATTACGCTTAGAATGGTTCAGTGGTTGCTATTCTGACTGGGGTGAGATGGACTCATAGTTCAGTTTTGATTTGCATTTCTTTTATAGCTAAAAATATTGAACTTTTCCCCATGTATTCATTAGCCATTTGTCCTTTTGCTGAGAACTATCTTGCAATCTGTTTGTCAATTTATTAATTGGATTATTTGGGGGTTTTATGCACACTGTGTATTTTGGATGTTAATCCTTCATCCATTGACATGCTGATGAGACTTTTTGAAAATTGTTTTTACCGTTTTGTGGGGGTATCTCTATTTTTTTCTGGTAATTCTTTATGTGCAGAAACTTTTCAATCTGGTGCTATTCCATCTGTTCTTTTTTGTTTATATTTCCTGAGCAATAGGAGCTTTATTCAGAAAATGATTTACCTATTCTCTACCTTCCAGAGTTTTCTGTTTTTCTAATTTTTTATTCTTTAGGTAGTTATACAAAGGAGGTGCCATATAACAAAGCAGTTTATGATTATGATTTTGATCAGAATCACCCCCTTCAGAATCACTCACTGTTGCAAATGGATGAAACTGGGTATCTGAATGTTAGCATGCTGAATGATTCCATGTTGAGTGATTCCACTCCTTTGTGGAATCTAGATCTAACATGATAATGATGATGACTGATGTGATGATGGTGATGATGGTGACAATGGAACTAGCTGGGGAACAGCAGGAGGAACAGCAGGAGGGAAGGGGACAAAGGAGAGGATGCTGAGGAATTTAGATAAAGGACATTACATATTATATATTTACATAGTTGTGTATGTATGAATACACACATACATGGAGAGAACATAATAAAACCCATCAAACACTGTCTAAAGTAGCAGAAGGAAGAAGAGTGAGTGGCAATGATTATATTATATGTAATATAATATATAATATGTATTATTATGATATGTAATATATAATAAATAGTATCATTATTATAATATTTTATGTAGCATATAATACAAATATATAATTATATATTATGAACATGCTCAAAAATACAGTGTGCATGTCTATGTGATTATCACATGAAGTTCCTCTATTATTAATGTGTACTCCTTCAAAATACAACATAATTTAAAAAGCCAAATGAAGGAAGGTTCAATGGTGTCCACATCTCTAAGGACAAACCTCAGACTAATCCCCTTGATCTACACAGCTGACTAGTTCTCCTGCCTACCTGCTCAGTTTCATCCAATTCCAGCTTGCCCTTTATGGCTGGTGCAATGTTTTGGGGGTTTTTTGGTTGTTATTGGTTTTGGGGCTTTAACTCTGGGCCTGGGCACTATCCTCCCTCAGCTCTTCAGCTCAAAGTGAACGCTCTACCACTTGAGCCACGCACCACTTCTGATTTTCTGGTGGCTTATTGGAGATAAGAGTCTCATGGATTTTCCTGCCAGGGCTGGCTTTGAACTGTGATCCTCAGATCTCAGCCTCTTGAGTAGCTAGGATTACAGGCGTGAGCCACTGGCACCCAGCAGTTACAATAGTTTTTGTACTGCTTTTAAAATTCTCTTTCTGGTTTTTATTCTGCTTCTTCACCATGTCAAATGTTTTGTCATCTAGGAATTCTTTCACTTCTTCTTCTCTCTCTAGAGGAACCACTTCCTCCTTGATTTTTCCCATTCCTCTTTCGCATTGCTACATGTGATGTCCTCTCTTTTCTCTACAACTCTGTTATTTCTATTGCTATCGCTATTTCTTCTTCCAGTGTTGCCATCTGCTCTTTCCTCTTTGTTATCTGTTATGTCCACTGGAATAGAAACTCAATGAAATCTGCTACCATATTGTCAATTATCTGTCTTGCTCCCTCCCCTCACTTAATTACCAGTGATCTCTTGGAACCTATTTCACAGCTCATCTCAGAGTTCCTACCAGAATGAACTCACTATGTCACACAATTCCAGGGCGCTTTTTCTGTAATGTCCAGCAGCCTGTCATCATCACACCACACTCATGAACCTGTGAAAGAGATGAGGAGAGGACTTGTCCACAGCCCTGCTTTCACAGTCTCAGTACCTGTCAGGCCAAGTATCCTAATTTCTGAGATAGCTCCTCGTCTTAACTAAGGTTCTCATTTAACTTTACCTTTGCTTCCCAATCTGTCAAAACATTTTCATCACCACCTAGTTTAAATACATTCCATCCATTTATTTATTTTATTTTATATGTTCTCACAGCTCTTTGGTATTATCATAATGTAGCCCATTAATCGATTAGCTTGTAATTATGGCTGAAGCCGCCACTAGATTTTGTACTAGTTGAGAGACTACAGCCTACATTTGGTCTATGTCATCTTCCCAATGGTGAGCACATGCAAGTGACTCAGAAATCTGAATTACCTTTGAAATCAAAGTTCTGAATAGTTTCTTCTTACTTATAATAACCGGGAAATACCTTAGCCACACTGCTTGTAGGTCTATACTGCAGAACGCTAGCTTTCTCCCCCAATTAATGTTGTTTTCCAATCATTCATCTTATTTTTCTATTTACCCCATGCTGTGCTGTGGTCCTGTCCTACACATTATGCAAAGTACCTGCCAGCCAGTGTTTTCAATGAATCCCCATAAATTGGACCTATCTCAGTGGCATCTGGCTAGCTTAGCATTAATGCCCATCTGCAAAGCTGACTGGCTTTGTTACTTTCAAATATTTGTATGAACATAACATTCATTTGTCCCTCTAAAGTCAAATTGGAACTAATTAACAGATTAATCAAACTAAATTTCCTAATAAATATACTTCAATTCATGTTCGTATTTACAGGTTCACATTGGGTAGAGGAAAATAGGAATGAGAAACATGAACAATTTTTTTTTCTTATAAATAAAATAAGACATTTCAACTTGGAGGAGCAGTATGTTTAAATTCCTTTGGTAATGGCTAATGGATCCTGATGCCTGACAGATCATAGACCTAAAGAAGAATATAATCACAAATAAGTACCAATGATTATTATATGTCATATGATGTGCTAAATTGTATATAAGCCTCACAATATTTTGTGTCAAGTGCTTAATTCCATTTCCACTTCAGAAGGATGATTTAGACTTAGACTTAAGTAATTTGTAAGGTAACTGTATTTTACCAGGTGATTTGAGTCTAAATTAGTATTTAAATCTTGGGCAGTCTGAATGTAAAAAGACTTACCTTTCTATCTATGTAGCATTTTAGAACTCATTTAGACTAATAATGGATTGTGATTAGTTTTTATTAATATGTATTAGTTATACATATTAATGGAGTTCAGTGTGATATCTCAATGCACATATCCAGTGCACACTGAGCTTACTTACCATTATTTCTTTGTTTGGATCACATATCCAGTGTGCACATATCCAGTGCACACTGAGCTTACTTACCATTACCTTCTCATTATTTCTTTGTTTGGAACCTTTAAGCTCTTCTATTCTAGATCTTCATAAAATACATGTGTAGCTTATTCTGGATTTCAGTCATCCCACTGTGGTGAGGAATAGATTCTGTTTCTACCTCATTCTGTACAGCAGACCGTTCATATCCACAGACATATAGTTCCAAGGAGGTTACTACCAGAAAAAAAAAAAGCTGAATTCTCAGTATGCATATGCAGTATGCAGATGGAACTATGGATATTTGGTTCATTTATGCCACAACACTATCTGACTTCTGCTAAAAACATGCTGCCTTTCAAGAAATCTATAATTTTCTACTTGTCACTTATATTAAATAAATTAGCTTTTACCTTGCTTTTGGGCACCATTTGCTTTTGGCAAGGCATATTTTCAAAAAATCAAGATCAGGGAAGCACTCCACAGATGATACCACCATTTAACACAACTGACAACTTGACTCCTACTGAGAGTTTCTCATCCACTGAGCTATGCAATGCCTGCTTGGGAATCCATTTTTTTAAATATCAACTTTATTTATTTATTATATGGTATCAAAGAATTGAACCCAGGGCCGCATGATAAACGGTATCTCTTGATTTTGGATTAAGCTGTGGGATTAGCTTTGGGGACAGGTCTAGGTTTGAGCTGCAGCCTTCAGAGACTCACAGGGATCTATGCATCTTTTGTGCTTCCACTAGAGCCATGAGAAGAGCATGTCAACCAGCCCTTTGGTCTCAAGAGAAAATGAGAGAGATGTGGACAAGGACCCGGCCATGATCGTCAACTCTTAGCCGTCTATACATATATGAGTGAGCCCAGCCAAAGACAGAGGAACAGCTTAGCTGAGCCCAGCCAAGATGAATTAAACTTCAGCCAAGTTGATTCTAGCTTAGAGGAGTCACCTTTCATCAATCTATACATTCAAGAAAAAATAATTAATGCTTAGAAATTTAACTATCATATTCTAGGATTACTTCTTTTATAGTAATAGCTAATTGATAAAGTCATTAATTAATGCTATTAGTGTATTTACCAATAATGCTTACAATAATTTTTTTTTGCAAATTACATTTTTTTATTGTGAAAATACCATACAGAGGGGTTACAATTACATGGGCATTGTTGCCTCCTCCTTTGTTTCCCCTTCCCATCCCTTCTCATCCCCTCCCCTCCCCCCCCCACGCCAAAGTTGTAAAGTTCATTTTTCAACATAACATCTTATACAACTCATTCCTCAATAGTTAACAGACATAGTGCCAATCACTGCGTTCATTATGCCTTTAGACCACTTTCATCAAAATTCTTCATGGTTTTGTAGATAGAAATGAAATGAATAGGGGAAGATGACATGACTTACTTGATATAATTTGTTAATGGCAGAGCTGTGATTTCAATCCTAAGACTATCTTGATCCAAGTTATTTATGTCCTATCAAGCCTACTTTGTTCGTAATCTATGACTCAACTGGAAAATGATTATCTGGGCGAATGGAGCCATCCATTAATTTCCCTGGCCTTATTTTTTTTTTAACTGCAAAACAGAACGACCTCATTAAATAATAACTAGTAATCTTCTTACAATTGATTACTTCCATATTCCCTGTTATTGAGAGCAAAGTTGATGTGAAGTATGTTCATAATTTGATCATGGTGATGATGATATAAAGAGAAATTTGGTATATAAATATATAGAGCAGAGACACATATTGCCAGCATGAGACCTATGATGATTTCTGCAAATGAGCATGAAATTTACATCTGGAAGCATTTAGGTAAGATAAAAGAGTAAATTAAGGCCCCACAACTCCTTCCAATTACCTATGGCAATGAAGAACAATAGGACAACAATAAATGTCAGTTAAAACATCCACAGCAGCAAACAAGCTAAAAATCATATATTCTGTTAGGCCCCGAAGAAACAAAAGTGCCCACTGAGGAAGACACTGCATATTTTTGTCAGCTTCCTCTCCTGATCTTACTGCTACAAAGTGTCACAGGAAAATAGGGTAAGTAAATAAAATTGTGAGAAATCTTACCATCTAATTTGAGGTTACTAGGAGGTACACAAAGGTGTTCTAAGTCAATTTTTCCTCACTATGAAAGAATACTTGAGGCAATCAGTTTATGAAGAGAAAAGGGTTATTTTGTCTCACAGTTTTGCTAGCAAACCTTTAAAAGCAGGGTGTTTGAGGAACATTCAACTTCCAAACCATAGCACGAAAAACAACATTTTTCATTTGCCAAGATTATTAAAAAGTTCTATGTAGCCTTGAAGATTTCAAGTTCTCAACAGAGATGCAGACATATACATTCTCTCTCCCTCTACACACATTCACACACACACACACACACACACACACACACACACACACACACACACACATACACACACACACACACACACACAGAAACTCATACACCCAAACAGGCACACAGACACATTCATTGCCATAACTCAATGTTTTTCCCAGAGGTCCTTTGTAAACTGGAAAACTATGGAAAACGAATGGTGATGTAGGGATTCAAAATATTTCAGAAAAGAAAGCCACAATTTGTCAAGGAGAGTATGCAGAGATCTTTCCCTCTTGCTGAAGTACCCTGACATTAGAATATATCTATGAAAAGAGAAATTCTGGATAACTTAGAAACTCAATAGGAATGTGAGGTTTACTATAATAGACTGAAGAACTTGAATATAATTCAAAGACAATTATATTTAAAAGAATTTAGGTCATAAAAGAGTATTATTATACAACTAATACATAATACATAAATCAGGAAGGAAAGATAAGATGTATCATAGAATTAAAATTGATGACAAGAGGAAACTGTGGTATCCCAGTGGTTATAAATAAAAAGGGAAATTTTTGTAGATTTGACAATAGATGGTATGGAGAGAGACATGAAATCATAAAATATTGTGTGATTTTGAAATATAAGAATTTCAAATGTTTTTTTTGTTTTTTTCCTTTCATGCAATTGTTTCTAACATATGTATAAGATGATTTCTATGTTGCTTTGTATGTCCCTCCCCCACGGTATAACCCATGCTTTCACTGTATTTGATGTTGTTATAATTTGTGGAGGGGAAGGGAAGAAATAAATGGTTTAACTAGGGATACAGGTGGACCCATTGCAACAACGAGATGTACAAGTCGTTATGTCGAAAAATGAACTTTGCAACTTTGGTTGTGGGGGGAGGACCGGGTGGGGGGAGGGGAAGAGTATGGGAAGGGATGGGAAGGGAAACAAAGAGGAGGCAACAATGCTTGATAAGAAATGTACTTTTTATCTTGCCCATGTAATTATAACTCCTCTGTACAGTATTCTCACAATAAAAATAAAATAAAATAAAGAAGAAAAAAAGATAGAAAAAAAGAATTTTAAATAATGGAAGAATTGAATATTCAGGGCAAAAGTTTACTTTTGATCTCAGAAAGAAAACATTTATGTTTGCTTCAGAGTTTTCCATGCCAATCAACACCAGGAGACAATGGAGCTGTTAACACACTTCTATAAGTAAAAGAAACATGAAATAACACCTAGCACACAAAGCAGATATTTTCAAACGTGAGTCCCTTCCCAAAATCAGTTGATGGAGTTCTGTCAATTAGAGAGACATGAAATTATCATGTTCAGGAAATGAAATACAGGACCTATATCATTTAAAAATTTACTTGGATGACATGGGTATTATTTTACTTTATTGTTTTGTGCTGGTCCTGCGACTTGAAGCTCTGTCCCTGAGCTTCGTTTAGTCAAGGCTAGAGCTCTATCACTTGAGCTCCAGCTCCATGCCAGATTTTTAGTAGTTTATTAGAGAAAAGAATCACATGGAACTTTCCTTCTGGGGCTGGCTTCAAACAGTAATCAGATCTCAGCTTCTTGAATAACAATGATTCAACTATGATTCAACTATCTAGGTTCCTACAGCTTGTGACTTCAATAATAAAATGCTGAACAGACTATTTCCAGGCTTCTGCTTACAAGACTCTTAGTTGGGAAAGTTATGCATTCTTTCCCGCTAATGCAGGTCCTTTGTCCTCAATAAATTCCCAAGCAGGCATCTCATCTTCCCCAAGTGCCATTGCTAACCTCTGTTGCACCAAGGAGGTGCCTGTGTTTCCTGGTAACCCCCTCTTACTGTTCATCACACCTGCTAGGTGGTAAAATGGCATCCACTGCTAGGCTCCAAGTTCCCAAAATCTAGGGATTTACTCACACATCTTTTGTGTTTTTAGAAAGTATCACGCAGCAGGTGCATGGTAAGCATGGCAGACATCTTTTGTTCACCTCCCCAAGTCTATTCTCCCTGCTTATTCACCTTGCCCTCCTTCTCCAGGACAGTTTGTATAGGTTGTATGTGTTTCACATTTGGGTCACACTGTGGAATTCCATTATGGAATTTACATTACAACAACCAGGAGATGGAAAGGTAAAATAAGGTAGGGATGTTTTTCCATGGACTTTTCCCAGTCTGCCCACTGTCATTTGTTTCTGTCTCTCCCTTTAGGAGGATAGAGCCCTCTCAGGACTACAGGTATCAGTCTTTTGAGACCTGAAGTATTAAAGACTTCTGTTTCTAGCTCCAAGGCACTGTGCTATCCTTTGTTCATTTTTATTAGCCTTGGGCACATCTTTGTTAGGCTCTCATACAGTTTCAAACTCTTTCCTATTAGGCTCTGAGTATGGGTAGGTAGATAGATATATAGCTGGATGGGTAGATAATGCACATATGTTTGAATGTATTTTACTTTTTAGCTGAAAAAGAGTGGAAGTAATGGACAATTGTTGCAGAATAATAATTAGGATGAGTCCTGTATTTGCCTTTATTGCACAGTGCATATGTGTGTGTGTGTGTGTGTGCGCGCACATGTGCGCATATGTATGTGTGTGTGTCCTTGATTGGCTAATGGCTACAACATGAGATGTAAATAGGCTTTCCACAGATATTCGCATTTGCTTAGGGGAAGAATAAGGAATATTCATGAGGGTCCTGAATGCAGACAGATTTCAGGTGCTGAATGTTAGATTGTTTGCTCAGATAACAGAATGAGATAAGGTGCAAACAGGATTTATCAAAGAAGGCTGAGGCACTGAAAATCAAGATCAAAGCAAACGACAGAAGTAAAGAAAGGCCAAGCTTGGATTTAGATATAGCAAAATATGAATACAAGTTTAGATTTAGAATGGAAATTGCTATGGCAGACTTCATGAACATTGGTTGTCTCTCTGAATCTTTTCATGTGAGATTTTATGAAGTATGTGTGTGTGTATGTATGTGTATGTGTGATGTTTGAATAAATTTACTTACGTACTTTTAACTTTTTATCACCACCACCGCTCAAATTATCTTTTATAATGTTTTTATAATTACCTTTTACAATTATAATTCTCTCTCTCTCTCCCTCCCCCCCTTTCTCCTTCACACATACATATAAGATTGTCTTCTACGTATTTATAATTGTCACACATCTCTTGGAGTCCTGGTTTTCAGGGAATTCTCTTAAGAATGCATTGTGTTTATTCGTTAAGAAATTTAATTCAATTCTATGCTTCCCCGGTGCTCCTGTCGTGATGCTCTGTTTTGCTTTCTGTAGCTCATTCAACTTGTTTTGACTCAAGGAAGTGACCTTCTGCCCTGCTTCTGCCGCTGTCAGAGAGCCTGCATGAGGCAGAATTGACAAGGCAATGGCACCTTCTGTCATTTTGTTATGGAGGGTTTCTTTGTCATTAATGACCCTCTCACACTTTTGCAGACCTTCTGAGAGTCATTTTCTCCTTAGCCTCCATTCTAATGGTGCTCCTGACTGAACTATTTAAATAAACTCAATTTTCAGCTTGCTTTTTGCCCAAATCACTCTTAATAACTGTTATTATCCTTTATAATTACAATAATCACTTTGCCCCAGAATGGCTCACAATATTAGTCTGCAGTCCAATAAACTCTGGCAATTGTATCTAGTGGAAAATCGAGGGTACTGGTGAGAAAATAGCTCTGATGGCTGAATGGCCAAGAATCCTTAGGTTTTTTTTCAAGGTAGTAGAATTAAAGGTTCAAAACAACCTCATTGCAATCCTGAGACTGAGAAGTAGTGTAGAAAAAACTTTAGTCTGTGATAAATGGAGAGAGGAGTGGTAGGCAAATAGAGTCATAATGAAACAGGATAACTTAAGGAAAATGAGGTGTAATACTGGATGTGTATGTACAAAAATGGCAGCAGGTGATTTGAGAGGATGGGAGGTTTGAGATAGATGGATGGAGATGGTTTGGATGGAGGGATGGAGAATGATGCAAGGGGTGACACTGATCAATGTATTGTTCTCATACGTTGATGCTGAGTTGAAATCCCTTTGTGCAACTACTTAAAGAAAATAAAAATAAAGTTAAGTAAGAAAAGAAAAAAAGAGTCTATAAAGTCGGATTGAATGTGACAAAATCTTACACCTTCCACCTAAAGTTAATTTCACATTTCTCGGCTTTACTGTCCCTCTTTGTAAAGACAGTTATGTGAACGCTGTGTTCCCACAACTGTCTTTGCTGCTCCCATACTGCTTGATTGTTTTTAAGTTGTGATTTTTTTAAGTGTTTTGACTAACACTTCTGACATCTTACCTCAATGTAACTATGTCTTACCATTTTCATGTTAAAAATTACATGGATAACCAATGCAGGGCCTTTATTACTATGCAAGATATACAGAACAAGCCAGGTGCCAGTAGCTCATGCCTGTAATTCTAGCTACTCAGGAGGCTGAGATCTCAGTTCAAAGCCAGACTGGGCAGGAAAGTCCCTGTGAGACTCTTATTTCCAATTAACCACTCAAAAAACGGAAGTGGCACTATGTGGTAGAGTATCTTGAGCACAAAGGGTTCAGGGACAGTTCTGAGGCCTTGAGTTCAAACCCCACAACTGCTAAAAAAATAAGAAAGAAAAAAGAAAGAAAAGAAATACTGAACACACTTGATAATAGTGGCTATTATTCAATTTGTTTTTTCTTATTATTTTTCTCCAAAGTCAGAGAGATTCCATCTGAGTCACAGGTAAGTTATCTAACAAAACCCTTACACCAGCTATTAAAATTCCTGGATATCCCATTTCTCAGATGAAGAAATCAAGATCCCTACTCTGAATTGCCAGTCTTCCAGAATGGCAGAGATGAGATTTAAGCCCTGACCTGATTCTTGTACCTTTGCACTGCATTGCATTACTTTTGAGTACAGAGTACATTTATAAAAAACCTGAACAAGAAAATTGGGGTCATTCTATCCATAATGGTGATATTAGTAGGTGACCTGAAGTGAGATTAGAAGAGGATTGTGAAACAATTCCCCCATGCTGTACATTTGCAGTGCTTAGTTTTAACTAGATAGTTGGATCTCAAATTCCTTAGGATCAACCTTATGTGTGGGAGCAAAGGCTGCAAAAAGCACATCAAATGGATGGCCCTTCAGCAAAACACAAAAAGGAGAAAGCAAGGAAAACTCACAACCTTCTCTTTTTTTTTCAGAGTTGTGGTGAGGGCTGAGTTATGTTACCCATACACATCAGGTACTTCTGCATGAAGGTTCCCATTGTCACAACTGCTACAGATGCTGGACTGCTGGCCAAACTCAGTTAAACCCTTTCAATTAGGCCCATGCACTCAAAGAGAACCAACAGGCCCCCGAGCAATCTTTACACCCCATGACTGGCCAAGATAGAGGTATTAATGACTATTCTCCTTAGAAAGGTAAAGAATTCTGTAAGCTATGCGATTCAGAGTTGAGTGCAATCAGCTGAGAACTTCATTCTGACTGCTTCACTTTCAACTGTCTTGGCTCAATATGGCTTTCTTCCTTCCCTGCAAATGTCCATCCTAACATCACAACGCAGTGAATTTCCTGCACACAGATCAATGACGCAGAGTCTTTTCTCCAGGAAGCCTGGATTGCAATATGGACTGAAATTGCAAAATGGACTGACTGCCACAGCAGCCAAATCCAGTTCATCTCCATATTTCTAAGACGATTCCAGTGATTTGTCAAATATTTTCTGCAGTACCAGTAAATCTGTCAGGATGCAATAAATATCAGGAATGCTTTCAAAAGTGTCAGAATGGAACTATTTTATTGATTTTTTTCAAGGGAGCAATTTAGCTGTTGTTGGAGGCAAAGGTAGTAGTCTAGGCTGAGGTCCAGGTCAGAATGAGCACATCCATTAAAAGCATTTGATCTCCAGGGTCTTGAATGCTCAGGTCAGTATGCAAACATCTTAATTACTGATAAGCATATGGTGAAGTGTTAGGCTGATGCTCCATGTTTTTTTCTGCTCCCCTGCATTTGTTTTTCAGTGTCTGAAAATCTTCAGGAGGATCCGCTTTGGAGTAGAGTCACTGTGGGCAGAGATTTTCCTCTACCCAGTGAGCGGATATTCCTGAAGGTAATGGGTATGGGGATCCCCTGGGATATTACTGCACATTTGTAAGGGTGTGACATGTGAAGGACCGAGCATGCCCATCTCAGCAGTTGGAAAATGAGATGGACATCATCCTTGCAGTGACATGTCTGATCAGAGCACCACACCTTCACTCATATCAACAATGGCTTCAAGCAACACATTCTGCCTTCTTGTAAGGCAGTGAGTGGGAACTCACCCACTTACCCTTCAATGATCTTCTCCCCTGGAAATCCTTCAAGTACTCTAAGATATCAAATAAATGAGACCCCGCATGTTATCTCCGTGGAATCAGCTAATGTTCATATCCTTAGATAAAAGCACTTCACCTCTAAAATTCTGCTGTCTTGCAATCTGTGTACTTCTGATCTGTATGATAAGCAAGTGCGTTTCTTTCACTACTCCATTTCTACTGCCTAAAAGAGAACTGCTCAGTAAACCAGCTCAAATGGAGTGTCTGAGTTCAAGCCCTGATACCAGCAAAATAACAACAACAACAAAAACATTTCAGTTCTAAATAGGCCTGCATTTTACTCAGAAATCTTAAGTTTATACTCTAGCTTTATTTTACAATGTGCAGGAAATAGTTGACAAATGAGTCTTCAAAGGTGAAGAAGGTAGCTGGAAGAAAAGAAAACAAAAAAGTTGCTGAGATGTAAAGGAGTTTTACCGAAAAAGAGAGTTCTTACTTCATTTTTTGGTTGGAAGAAGTTAACGTTGCAATGATGCCAGAATCTTGCATTCATCAACAGCATGTTCACTTTCCATCTAACATATAAATGGAAGGAGTAATGAAATAGCATTTTCTTTTGAAGAAAAAAATAGGAGAGGTATGCATGCATATATACATCTATCAGATTGCAATTATTAAAGGAATATTCAGCCCAAGCCCACTCAGACATTGTTCTCTAAAGTTCATCCTTCATCCACCCTTCTCCTGACATCATGGTGGAATGTATTGTGAGACCCACAAACCCATATTTGCAACCGCTAGTGAGGAAGTTAGTGAACTAGAATGAATCTTTGTCCATCCAGGCCTGACAGGTACCTTCGCAGTGACTCAGATCAGCCATTTCTCGTGTAAGTCGGAAAACAGATTGAGCCTTTTAACACCTTTCTGAAGATGCTCATGGCACATTAACTCACCCCAGGAGTGAAGGAGATAAAACAAAAGACATTGAATCGTGAGCATTTACCATGTTCTCTCTCTGACTTCTCTGAGGGCAATGTTCGCTCTCTGAATCTAAGAGGGCAATGTCAAGGGAAGGGAAGGGGAATTCTTTAGGCTAGGAGAAAGATCTTTGGCAGCCCATGTAGTGGGAGAAACAAGAGATCTGAGACAATCATAGCAAGTGCAAGAGAAAAGGAAAGAAAGTAATGTGGGAAAAGAAAAGCATTCAAAGGAATTTGTTGGCTGCCTCACATGGGTATAATTCATTACTGTTTTGAGAGATAAGTTATAAACCATATTGAGCATTTTAATGTTTTCAGCAGCTGGATGCTTTGTTCATGTGTGGCTTTGTATGGTAGCAGTTGCAAAGCATTTGGATAATATGGACTATACAAGAAATTACATTCACCAAAAACGCCCTGTGTGTTTTGGCCAAGAAGAATCATTCTGAATGTGTATGATCTCTTGGTGTGTAGAGAGTGAATTGATGATCGTTGAATGACTACTTTTGTGCTTCTCCAAAAGTTGCCTAGAGCAAGTTCTTCAGTGAAATGATTTCAGTTCTAGGATGCGGGGCCAGTGACTCATGCTTGTAATCCTAGCTGCTTACTAGGCTGAAATGGCAGTTGGAAGCTGTTCAGGCAGAAAAGATCATGTGATTTTTGTCTTTGAAAATCACCAGCACAAAGCTGAACTGGAGGCATAGCGTAAGAGGTAGAGCACCAGTTCAGTAAACCAGCTCAAATGGAGTGTCTGAGTTCAAGCCCTGATACCAGCAAAATAACAACAACAACAACAACAACAACAACAACATTTCAGTTCTAAATAGGCCTGCATTTTACTCAGAAATCTTAAGTTCATACTCTAGCTTTATTTTACAAGCTGCCCGACTACATGGTAAACTTTTTGAAGTCAGGGAGGATGAATTATTATTCTTTTGCATTGTTGAAGGCAATTATTAATATTTGTATACCTGGGATTCAGAGTAAAACATGAGTGTATATAGCTCCAGCCATTTCTAAGAAATCTTTTGTCTTTATAAAAGCACTGGATTTAGTAAAATCCTTCTTTTTTTGGGGGGGGTCCGGTCGTGGGGCCTGAACTCTGGGCCTGGGCGCTGTCCCTCAGCTCTTCAGCTCAAGGCTAGCGCTCTACCACTTGAGCCATAGCACCACTTCCGGCTTTTTTCCTTTTGCTTATGTGGTGCTGAGGAATCGAACCCAGGGCCTCATGCATGCAAGGCAAGCGTTCTACCACTGAGCCACCTTCCCAGCCCAATCATGGAAATTCTTGAAAAACTGTAATTACCTAACTTTAGGAACTGTGACTCCTCTTTAAGTAGTCATATAAATAGCCCTAGGTTTGTTTCTTGCCCTGGGATGTTGCTTTTCATAAAGCTTAATGTTTTCTGAGTTTGCTTGATTACATGACAAAGTGAAAGAGAAAGAAGAAAGAGTGCAAATAAGATGTCAATTTATGGAAATTACTTAGAGGAAAAAAATCTGTTCTAGTAGTAACTTCTTGGTTCATGTAACCATTCAACATATCCAAGAAAGCTGAAAATATGTTTTGCATGCTAAAACTATGTCTGGATGTTTCAGACAAACTACTAAAATATAGTAAAGTGGTTAACATAAAGGTTTCCTTGCACTTCTACATTTTTTCTCTTATCACCATGGTTACTCTCATTTAAATTCATTAGCATTGATGGGCATTTCGTATTGTTCTCATATTGAAGAGGTTGGTGTGTTTGCTCAGTACAATGATTGCTAAACTGCTTTTCCCAACTGACCAAAGTGTTATGAGTTGTTCCATTTTTCATATAAAGGGAAACACATCACGTGCCTTCAGAATCTTCCTGTTCCATCCCAAAGGAGCTCCACACTAATGTTCTTTCATCATTAATTGCTGGATATTCTGAAGTGTTTCTCCCCTAAAGTCATAAGTTGCAAGTTCCTGGGCTGGGAAGGTGGCTCAGTGGTAGAGCGCTTGCCTTGCATGCCTGAGGCCCTGGGTTCGATGCCTCAGCACCACATAAGCAAAAAGAAAAAAGCCGGAAGTGGCACTGTGGCTAAGTGGTAGAGCACTAGCAGAGTTTAGGCCCCATGACCGGACGCCCCCCCCAAAATAAGTTGCAAGTTCCTGATATTTTGTCTAATCTCTCTCTCTCTCTCTCTCTCTCTCTCTCTCTCTCTCTCTCTCTCTCTCTCTGTCTCTGTCTCTGTCTCTGTCTCTGTCTCTGTCTCTCTCTCTCTCTCTCTCTCTCTCTCTCTCTCTCTCTCTCTCTCTCTCTCTCTCTCTCTCTCTCAGCATCCAGGTTCCCTGGGGACATAGTGTCATAGAAATGCATTGGATAGATAAAAATGCATTCATACCTTAATCCCCACTGACCTTAGTGTTTGCTAAGCAAATATCTATAAAGATGGCAGGTGCATTAGCCAAAATATGGATTCTTTTCCTCTCCTGGTATTGAAATTATTGATGTCTTGAACTTTGCCTGCTACATCTGTCATACTAAGATTTTCCTTGAAAATCCATTGCTCAAGTGTAGTGCTCATGAGTCAAGCTCAACAAATAATAGAAACCATTTGTTAAATACTTACTGTGGAGCATTTACTCTTTTAAAAGCTTTTTGTGTAACAGTCTTTTTAATCCCTACCACAATCCCAGGTGGTCCATTCTAGTAAGATCTCTACTTCATAAGCAAGGAAAAGAAGCTGTGGAGGGGAAAGGTCATGTCCCAAGGTCTCATATATAGTCAACCATAAGGCAAGGACTTGCCTTGTGGGCATCTGTTTAACCCTTATGTCATGCTGAATCTGATTAACAGGAAATGGTGAATACACATGCTTCTTAACCTATGTTTAGGCTTCATTGGACCAAGGGGAATTGCATGCAAATAAGCATTCATTTTTATCTCATATGTTTGTGGTTATATGTGCATTTTGTGTGAAATGATGTGATTGCTTTCATTACATGCTCAGAGTAGTTCAAGTCTCCACAAAAGGAGCCTAAATAAGAACACGATTGGGGAAAAATAAAACATAGTATTTGAAATCTAACAACTCACATTTAAATCCTGACTCTGATACCCAGCAGGAAAAAAAATTGAGCTCTATTAAGTCATTAACAGTTTTAATTTTCCTGATGTACTATGCAGAATAACAATGGCAACTAGCAGTTGTTGTGAAGCCAAGGAGGTGTTGCATATCCAGCATCCAGAAGTAGGTGGCAGAGAGAGAAAGAGAAAGAGAGAGAGAGAGGAGAGAGAGAGAGAGAGAGAGAGAGAGAGAGAGCAAATAAACATAGCTCCCTCCCTGTTCCCCCTGGAAGCCTAGAGGCAAGCATGATGCTCCCCATCAATCACGATTAGCAGTGATGTCTTCATCTGCCTCTTCCCCCCCAGATCCCAATGATCTCTCCCAAATGGTTGCGGCCAGGAGCAGCAGTTATGAGTGAAGCCCAGAGGTCCCATTCTGGATTTGGTGATACCCAGTTCTCACCTTCACACAAATGATGCTCAAATGTTCTCCAACCCCAGCGGGGTCTTTTAATCCAGATACATATATATGTTTTGGGGTTTTTTTTGGCAAAATACCAATGTGTAAAGAAAGAAAGAAACAACATGAACAGTGCCCACAGGCTGTGTTTCTTTCCGGATGCTCTAGGGAAGCTCCATTCCCTGTCTTCTAATGACTGCCTGAGTTATTTGACTGTGATCCCTCCTATCTTCAAGGTCAACAGTGGCTAGTTGTGAAATAATTTTAATAATTATATGTAATACAAACACATGTGAATCTCTGCCTCCAGTCTCTGGCTCAGTGTTCCTAAATTCCTTGTATTTTTCAAAATAATAAGGTTATCAGTCGAATCTTTCAATATTTTGCCAGTGACCTCAGATTTTGACAGTGATCCTATGTCTTTTTTTGGGGGGGGACGACAGAAGAATCTGACACAGAGCTCTTGGGTCCCTGGATTTCTTGGGTGACAACAGTATCTCTTGTCCTAGTGAGGTGACTTTTAGTGGGAGCAGGAATGGGGATCGCTTACTAGAGTGACTAGGCCAGGGTTAGAAGCTTGGGACCTTTATTTTCCCCTCACATCCTCCATTCAGGAGCAGAACTGGAAATGTAGATAAAGATTGGTCTTGTTACCATGATGTAGCCTCCCTGAAAATCTCTTCACTATGAGATTCATAGGGTTTGGGGGAACCTACACGTGGGCATGCTCAGCTCAGTTCAAGAAGGAAAGATGTACATGCATAGCTAGAGTGAGCACATTTTCCAAAGGATAAAAGGATTTCTGAACATAGTAAGCCTGCACCACAAAAATAGAGACTAAAATACTTCTGGGCATGCTCAGTATCTTTCCCAAGAAACTTTATCTGAAGCTAAAGGAAAGGACTCTTTGAAGACCTGTTAATATTAGGGACAGCTGCTTCACCTAGCTGCTAACACCATCTGGATACCAGTCTAATCTTTCTCTCATCACATCACTTTGACATTTATTAGTCTTCTGCCTCAAACTTTGTTTCCAGTTTAGAGGATTCTGGTGAAGGCATTGGGTAATCCTTGATACTCTGAGTTGGTATTCAGGCTTCCAAGAATATGAGTGTTTCCTCTTATACAGCTGTATGTAGATTAGGAGCTTTCAGTATGAGATGACCATGAACATTGTGTTAAAAGCAGTTGGAAAGGCTTGGAAAAACTATATTAAGTGAAGTAAGCCAAACCCAAAGAAACATAGGTCCCATGATTTCCCTTATTTGCAATGTCTAGTATATGTCTGAGTCAAGCAGAAAAGATCAGATAAGGTGACGTTAGGGAAATGAACCCTAAGATATGTATTCAAATGTTTTTTTCTTTTATGCGATTGTTTCTAACACATTTATAAGATTATTTCTTTGTTGCTTTGTATGTCCCTCCCCCACAGTATAACCCCTGCTTTCACTGTATTTGATGTCGGTATAATTTGTGGAGGGGGAGGGGAAAGACAAATCATTTAAATAGGGATACAGGTGGACCCATTGCAACAATGAGATGTACAAGTCGTTATGTTGAAAACGAACTTTACAACTTTGGTGGGGGGAGGGGTCCAGGGAGGATTGGGTGGGGGGGGAGCAGGGGGAGGATGGGAAGGGAAACAAAGGAGGAGGCTACAATGCTTGATAAGAAATGTACTCATTATCTTGCCCATGTAATTGTAACCCCTCTGTACAGTATTTTCACAATTAAAAAAAATAAAAAAGCAGTTATACTTTATTCATTAGGCAACAGAGAGCCACTGATAGTTTTTAAGCAATAGAGTGACTTGTTACCATGTTCTGAATTAATAAATTTGATTTGTGTTAGCCTCTGAGGAGAAGTATACTGTGACTGTCTTTTTGGTAAAGACTGGGTGGAGCAGAAGCAATGCAGATGAATATTAAATAAACAAAAGAAAATGGACAACTACAGACAGTGAATGACTTTCTATCCTCCTACAATAAACAACCCCTAACTCCCCAAACAACAAAACTAAGCAAACAAATGCAAAAAAAAAGAAATAAGAAGTGTATATTATGTAAAAAATAAAACCAATCAGAAATAACTTAAGTCCAATTATTGACATTGTCACTAATCAGCAGTAAGGAAAGTTTTATTAGAGATTGTATTTACACAATAAAATATTCATTCTATAAAAAACAATCAGAATCATTTTTCCTTGCCAAAGTTCTTGATATATTTTAAGTAGGATATTATTTTGTAGCTAATTTTACTTATCCTCTAATCTTGATTTTGTGAGTTATTTTACCATCCAATTTGTGATTGTAGCATATAGGGATATGTATATATATATATGTATATATATATATATATATATCCATTACTTTTCTTATAGCAAGGGAAGAGAGATTGCAGAGTGTTGGCTCTAGACAGCTAAAAGATTTACAGTAAGATCTATTGGATAATTCTGAAAACATAATTTAGGTCTCCCAAGCTTTCTGCTTTTTTTTTATAGTTAACAGTTAGAGGTAGAAATACATATATTAGATCTGACTGAAAAAAATTACGGGCATATTATTTAAAAGTCACAGTTCAGTTGAGTCTACCAGGTTTCCCAGTTTAAATGTATTCATTTTGCAATACTAATAAGGCAGAATTTCATTAACAATACATTTAAAAATATTTCAGTCCATCTTTTCCTCATCTTTCCTGCTGAGTTTTGCCAACTTGTTGGAAGGTAATGATAACACAGATTTTCCTCTGAACCACATTACAGCATAGCTTATGACAAACTTGTCTCTGCCTAAACAAATCATTTTCACCCTGCTTGATTTGTTTCCATGTTCATAATTCAACTGCAATTTGTTCTTTCCCATGGCTAAATAAAAATGTGATCACTAGGTCCCATGCTTCCTCTCAGGGCATCATAAATAATAGGTTTCTGGTGTGTAATACATAAATATTTCACTAGCCATGAAGTAGATTTTAGGAAGTGGCAGAATGAACATGGTGGAGAAGAGATTTCCTGTAGATTCATTTTTGCAGTATTTAGAAGCCATTTTAAACTTTGGTGCATTCATTAGTCTCTTTAAGAAGAAGCTTCTCACCCAAAGATACAGAATCATATAAACATGTGATTCCTAATTCCTTGACATATCAGGTTTAAATTTTCTTTCTGGTTGAGTTGAGGTGTAATTTATCATTATGTATTCCCACACCTTATTTTAATTTCACTGATTGCCTTTTTAATTTTCTTTCTCCTACATTGGAGTGTTATCTCCTTAGCAAATGAAGAACCATTGTAGAATAATGAATTTTATACCAAAGATAAATTTTTCTAACTCCTGCTGGCTGAGCCACCTAAAACTATAAAAGGGAAAAAAATATAGGTAGACGTTGAAGGGAACTGAAGTTACTGTAAACATAATCTTTTTTTTTTATTTCAAGTTAAAAGACTTTTGCTTAAAAATATATTCCCTTTGGCCTGAAAACCTATTTCCCATATCCTGTGGTTTCTGTTCGGTAGGTGTCTTGAAAATAATTGGGTACTTAAAGAACCTCAAAATATTGTGGATCACAGAGCCAACTGCCTCTTGATACTTTCCCTCTGAGGGTCTTATTAATTTTTAATCAGTTGCTGCTGTTTTGGGTCTTTAGGACTCCTGTAAATAAGGGAAAGCACTATGTGGGCGGCTGACGAGGAGAGTAAATAAATGAGAAAGGAAACAAAGGCCTCTTTTCTGTGCTCAGAGTCAAAGGCTGGTGTGATTTCAGCAAAGATAGGGAGGGTTAAGGCCTCCCTATCTTTAGGGGGTGACACCACTCCCCCAGCCTGACCCCACATGGGAATTAGAATCCCGTTTCCCTGCAGCTAGTTAACTGGTATGGGTGCAGCATACTACAGGTGGATGGCATCCTGTGCTTCCCCTTACAGAAGGCTGTAATGACTTGCTTTTCTACAACATTTTCTGGCTTTTCCACTTTTTCTTTTAATCATAATAAACAATAACCTTGCATAAAGTTATTAAAGCAGAGACATAACTGCACATTTTTACCCATGCACTTAATTCCACAGGTATATCTTATACCTCAAATTCAGTCTTTTGTTGACTTAGCCCAAGTGATAATTGGCATTTCAGATTTATGATGTAAAAATCCACCTATGTCAGAAAAATTGCTGGAGAAGTCACTTTATTTGTCCTTTGGTTTATAGGTGCATTTTTCTTTCTTTATTTTTTGTGCATTTCCTTTCTGGTAATGGATGTGGGTTGAATGAACTGGCTTGTCAGACGAATGAACCATGTTCCTAAATTGAGAATATTCTGACTTTTAACATTCAAAAATCTTCACCACAGGCAGCCTATAATAAACTCTCCTTGGTTAGGCATATGCACGCAAAAAGTTCTGGAAATCTTGATTGTTCTAAAAGGAGAACATCGTAATACCATGGCTCCCTGCTTCCTTCAAAGCGAAGCCAACGTTCCCGAAGAGAACCACATATCTCCCATAGTCAAGGCTCCACCTGTGTCTCCACCCTTCTTTCAGTCCCATCCTCACCTGCCCGGCCTCAAACCTCACAGAATTCTCTAATGGCAACTCTTGACATCATTATTTTGAACATCCAAGCTGCCAAAATCTCCTCCTTGAGGCTTTCCTCTTGCTCAGTTGCATTAACTTCCAGGAAGCCTTTAGAACTTCCTCCTCCAAGATACACAACATGACCCTTCTCTGTGCTCCTTACCTACAATGTGCATGTTCATTTGATCACACTGCACTACCTGTAAATTCTTTGTCAATTCTTTTTAGCTCTAAACCATGCACAATGACTGTCATAATCCAGAATCTCAATACATTAATGTTCTGTCAATTGTAGGGGCATCAGTATAGGCCATAATCAGCATCTTGGCCATTCTCAGGGTAATCTGACCAAACCCAATGTAGGAGTACAAGCCAGGCTAGAATTCTTGATACCAATAAAAAAGTTCATTTACATAGTATTCATCTTTTCTTTGCTTTTCTTCTTTTTTTTTTAGGCTTTCAGATGGTATAAATGATTTCAAAAAAGAGTAAACTATTGGACAACACAAGAACTGGTGAAAGACAGATAAATAATTTCAAACTAAGCAATCATATGCATAACTTTTCAATTCATTGCACATTGGGGTACAAAATACATAGTGCTTTTCCAAAACTGAGGATAAATTTTTAAAGTTTTTGGAATTATAATTATAATACATCATGATTCAGCAATACTACTCTTGGTCATTTATCCAAATGATGCTCCATGGTTACAAATCAGGGTAAAGATACTTGTACACCCATGTTCACTGTTGCACTATTCATCATAACCAACTTAGAGAAACTGCCCAGATGTGGACGAAGAAAACGTGAGACATTATATGTGTGTATACATACTGTGTATTTTGCTATTATCAGGTTGAATGTTTTGCATAGGTTTATGATGCATTATATTATTCAAGTCTGCTGTTTTCTTAATGATTTTCTATTTGATGATCTATCCATCATTGCAAGTGGGGTATTAAACTCTCCTTTTTATTGCATTGCTCTCCATTTCTTCCTTTGCTTCTATTAGTATTTGCTTCATACACTTAGATGCTCCAATACTGGATGTATATATATTCGCAATTATGACATCTCCTTGATGGATTTACTTCTCCACTATAAATATATAGAGACTTTTGTTGCCTCTTACAACAGATTTTGAGTGAAAATCTATTTTTATTTTTGGTGCCATACTGGGGCTTGAACTCAGGGTCTAAGCACTGTCTTCAGCATTGCTCAAGGCTAGCACTCTACCACAACTGGCTCCACAAATGGAGCCAAACTCCACTTCTGTTTTTCTTTTTTTGGTGGCTAATTGGAGAGAAGAATTACACCACTTTCCTGCTGAGGATGGTGTTGAACTGCTATCTTCAGATCTCGTCCTCCTGAATTGCTAGAATAACAAGCATGAACCACCAGTGCTCAGAAAACTTCTATTTTTAGTGTAAATTATTCCCAATGTGTTTTTTGTTACTATTTTCCTAAAATATGTAATTCTTCCAGCCCTTCCTTTTCATTCTTTGTGTACCTCTAAAAGGTGAAATGATTCTGCACCAACCATCATATTATTCAATATTTTAAAATCCATTCAGTCACTCTGTGTCTTTGGATTGGAGTACTTAATTCATTTATATTTAACTGTAAGACTTTTGCTAATATTTAATGAATGGTCTTTAGTTGTTTTATAGATACTCTGTTCTTTCTCTCTTGCCATTTTCCTCTAATTTAGTATGCTCTGTTGTAATGGTATGCTTCATTTCTCTTTATCTTTTATGTATATATTAGGGTGTTATTTCTTTTATACTGCATCAAAGATAAATCAAATATCTCATAATTATAACGTTTTATGTTAAGCTTGTATCAAATTTTGATAATATATACCACCTATACTTTTTCCCTGTTTTTAATTCATTGACATCTGACTTTACATCTTTTTACATTGTAGGTCAATTAAGAAATGGTTACATGTACTGCTATTTTAATGTCCTGTCTTTTTTTTTTTTAATTTTATTTTATTTTATTTGAGAACATACTGTACAGAGGGGCTACAATTACATGGGCAGGATAATGCATACATTTCTTACCAAGCATTGCAGCCTCCTCCTTTGTTTACCCTTCACCTCCCTTCCCCGCCTTCCCCCTCCCCCCACCCAATTATACCCCCCTCCCCCCCACCGACATTGTAAAGCTTTAATGTCCTGTCTTTTAACCTTCACATTATTATTAAAACTGATTTATACATCATCATCACAATATTTGGATATTCTGAGTTTAACTATAGCTTTACCTGTACCATTAAATTTTATTCTTCCATATGGTTTCATGTTATTTAGTGCTTTTTCATTTCAACTAAAATGATTTCCTTTAGAATGTCTTCATAGCCAGGCCGAACAGTAGAAAACTCCCTGAGCTTTTGTTCATCTGGTAGTTCTTTTATTTTTGTCTTTTTCATTTCTGAAGAACAGCTTTGTTAGGTATAATATTCCTGGTTGGCAGCTTTTTAAGAAAAAACCCAGCACTTTGAATACGTAATCCCACTCCCTGCTGCATTAAAAGGTTTCTGCTGAGAAATTTACTGGTATCCATAAGGAAATTTCCTTGTGTGTGAAGTCTGTTTTGTTTCCTCCTGCAGCTTTTAAGATTATTTCTTACTCTTTGACTTTTGAAATGTTGATTTAAAGTATCTCAACAGATTCTTCTTTGATTTATCTATTTTTTTGTGATCCTTTGAGCTTCTGGATGTACATATCCCTGCCATGATGTAGAATTTTTCCCATATTAACTATTTAAATCAAGTTTTATCTCTTTATTCTTTTTTTTGTGCCAGTCCTAGGGCTTGAACTCAGGGCCTGGGCCCCATCTCAAGCTTCTTTTTAACTCAAGACTAGTGCTCTACCACTTGAGCCGCAGCACCACTTCCAGCTTTTTGGTAGTTTACTGGAGACAAACTATGAAATGGCATTTTCTGCCCAAGCTCGCCTTGAATCCCAATTTTCAGATCTCAGCCACCAGAGTAGCTAGAATTATAGATATGAGCCACAGTTGCCTGGCTTTATTCTTATAAAATACTCTTAATTTGTATTTATTCATATTTTCTTGTGCCCTATCTACCCTTTATGCATTCTTCACTCCTTTTGATTTCTTTTTCTTTATGTCTTTCTAACTGACTAATTTATTCCTTTTTTTTCTTGATTGAATTCTACTGTTAGATTTACAAGTTCTCCCATTGTGTTTATAATCAGTAAGATGTCTATTTGGTATTTTCTCAAACTTAGTTTTTATTTCTCCTTTAAACTTCTTATTTAACAGTGTCCTATCTGCCTGATTCTTTGTTATCCTGCAAATTTGTGTTGCTGTTGCAAATAAGGGAATAGATACCTCTTACAATTTTTGGAATGTTTTCAGCAGATGAAGATCTGTGCCCTCAGGCTGATCAGATTGCCACAGAATTAAATTCAAGTGTAGTTAAAGCTGGGTTATATGGATGCTTCTGGGACCTAATGAAGGTCTGTCCTTGATGAGCCTATTTCTAGTGCCTTAATTGGATAGATATTCTGCTGCTCCTTGGGGGAGATTGGACTATTTCCAGGATCTTGGTCAGTAGAATTGGCACGGAGATAAGGGTCTACCTCAGGATCTTCAGATAATATGACTGTTAACTCTATGCTTAGAAGGTTGTAATTTCATCTAGGTCTTTAGGAAAGATTCTTGAAAAAGCAACAACTGGATGAATGCCTTGGTGAGCAAGCTGAGTCTGAGAGGGACACAAATTGAGTCAGGGTTGACAATAACGACCAAATCATCATTACAGTTTAGATGGGAAGTGTCTGCATTAAAATGCTCATATGATGAGGGCCTTCTCTCTAGTTGGTGAGTCAAATCATTGAAAAATGAGAGGATCATGAGGGTGGTGACCTAATTAATGGGTTAATTCACTGACATAATTTGATGAGATTATTGGAATGTGATAGAAACTTTCATGGTGAAACATGATTGGAGGAAGCAGGAAAACTACTGATTTTTGTGTCCCACTATTTTTCTGGAAGTATTTTTCAGTTTTAAGAGAATCTCTAAGCTTTTCCAAGACTACAATCATATCATTTATAAACAGAGACAACTTCATTTCTCCCTTTCCTCATAACCCATTTTTATTCTTCTCTCCCAGTGCCAGGGCTTGACCTCAAGTCTTCACATTTTCTCAGTTTCTTTGCTCAGCTGACATTCTACCACTTGAGACAGATTTCAAGCTTAGTTTTTTGCTGTTTATTTTGGAGATGGAGTCAAGGATTTTTCCAAAAGCCCTTGAGTTCTGTGTTTTGTCCTCATCTGCTAACAAGGTTACCTGATGATTCTGGAAGCTATGTGGTGGAGGTAGGAGAGAGTTGCATCCACTTAGGTTTCTGAAACACTCAAAGGTGGAGAGTCTATATGCTGATCCATTGAACAATCCAATATTGCTGAGTTCTAAGCCACTATATTGTTGAGCTCTATACATTCTGGTATCAAGAATATCGATCACATATCCGAATTCCAAAGATGGACACCTATGTCTTTCCAGAATGTCAGACTATTTTGGAATAGTAATATATTCACGAGCTAAATCAATTTCCATGGCTTTAGTTTAGTCTACTATTGGTTTCACTTGGTAATAGTCATGGTCACTGGCAATAATATGTTCTTGTTTTCTAATCTTTTTTTAATGGTGAAAATACTGTACAGAGGGGTTACAATTACATGGGCAAGATAATGAGTACATTTCTTATCAAGCATTGTTGTCTCCTCCTTTGTTTCCCCTTCCCATTCCCTCACCCATCTCCTCCTGTTCCTGTCCCCCCTCCTCCCCACACCAAAGTTATATTTTTATTGTAAAACTACTGTACAGGGGGTTACAGTTACATGAGTAAGGTAATGAGTGCATTTCCTATCGAGCATTGTTACCTCCTTTTTTGTTTTTCCCCTACCATCCCTTCCCTCCCCACCTCCCCAACTCCTCCCTCCCCCATCCCTGAAGTTGTAAAGTTAGTTTTCAACATAATGTTTTGAACATCTCACTGTTACAATGGGTCAACCTGTATCCTTATTCTAATCTTACTTACTAATTTAGCTCTGTCACACATGAACCTCTCCAATCAGAAAGGCTAGCTAAGAAAGGACTGAAGCTCACATAGAGATCAGAGTGGTTGTACTGAAGGCACAGACAGAGAAGTGGACCAGGTAAGTTTTAGTAAAGGTACATACAGCATCCTTCAAGCTACAGGCTTGTCAAATGCAGACCCAGGTGGCAGGTCCTTTCCAGTGTCAGTCTGCGATGGATTGTGTGTCACAGCCAGAAGGAACTATACCTGAGCTGTGCCCAGGGACAGAGGGAGAGGTCCTTTGCAGTAGCAAGTATCCTGGACAGGGTTTCTGAATAGTGACTGTGTTGCCTACCACATCTCAGGCAAGTTTACTTTATAATCCCAGGTAGTGAGATTCTATCTAGTGTGACTGATAAGCTTCTTTGATTGGTATTTCTGAAAAAGTGTATTTTTGGTCAGTTTTTGCCTCATAATGTATTGGCAGGCAGTGGTTTGTTTATTTGTCTAAACAAGTTATAGAATCATTCTCTCTAGGTGCTTACCCAATATGAAGTAACATGTTATCAGTGTTGCTTCATAAACTGGAGTAAATGAAGGCAATAGAGTAACGAACAGCCTGAAAGATGTTTACTCACTATAGAGTAGCCCAGAGCAGTCTCGGTGTTCTCCCTTTATTTTCTCCTGTTTACCGTTGCTCATAATTCTAGGTCAGACTTCATGGTATTGGGTTAGAGTGATTTGCTCATAAGGTTCTTTCTTTTTCTCAGCAGAATGTAACCTTCACATGAGCGGACAAGGGGCTTCATTAAGCTTTCTGTTCTCATTTTCAAGCATTACCTATGGGATGAACATACAAAGTGTCAAGAACATCCTTCCCTAGCCTGTCACCCCTTCCTTGAGCCTTCCCAGGATGTAAACCTTGTCCTTGAGCCTTGATCTTCTTAAACTAGTGATCACCATTGGTTGTTAAACCCATTATCCTGACAACTTGCCTCCCTATTTGTAACTCTAACTTGAAATTTGTATATGTTACCACCTCATCTCCATTGAACTCTCTGATCTCTGGATCCTACAGGTCTGTCTTAGCATATCAATAATATTTATAATACTTTAGAGGATAAAAATAAGTACATTTTAATGAACACATGATAAAATATTCTAGAGCTAGCCTATTTAATTGGAAGAATTATCCTACTAATCTGAAACCTTCTTGCTCCTAAAATAAACCCTTGTTAGTTATAATCTAGGATTAAACAAAGTAACATCCTTGAAAATTCATCACTCATGGGGTTAGACTAAGATCTTCACAAATAAAATAATGTGACTATTTTGGAGAAAAGTGATTTCAATTACTGAAGAGCAGAATATTTCTTTATATTTTCCAATCAAAAAGAACAAGGGTAGTCGGTGTATGCTCAATTTCTATTTACCTCAACTGATACTTTGACATTAAGAACTGTATGACTCTTGTGATCTTCCCCTGCAAAGTAACTGGATCATAAAATATTAGGGCTGGGAGATGCCTCTCTATCCATGTAGAATAGTACTTACTGCTATGCTGAGGTGTGTTGATGTTTTGAAATGCATTTTAAAAGTTGTAGATGAACATACTTTACACTTATTTTAATGATACAACTATTCCCTGGAGAACATCTATGATCTCTTTCATCTATCCACGGAAGCCCATTAAATAACTTCTTTTATGAAGTGAAAAACATGGGTGAGAATTGGCCATGAATTTTACTCTCAACAACATGAAAGTGCCAGAAATGGCACACTCACTCATTTATGTGTCTCCAAATCAAGTTTTATCTTTTATCTTTGAGCTCCTACACACTGGGCTCACACAAAAACTCTATCTTCATCAAAAGCTTGCCTCATCCACTGCTCTGGGATGATGTAATGATCTCAATGAATACAAAAGCAGAATGTTAGGGAGTTCATGCCACATAAAGCTGACACTCTGCACCAGACACCTGTCCCTCTGAGGTACGAATGTTTCCGTTATCTTTCAGTGTAGCTTTAGTTGCTCCCTATCCGGTGTTCTGCCACTTTCGTACCGTTGTGTCACTCCACTGGAAGCACTGTCACCTGTTGGGGACAGGGAGAATTGGGATCATATGTAAAAGTGAGAACATGCTCCAGTTCCATTCCCAGTTCTGGTGGAGAACTCAAAAGATGATCATTTCTTATAGCTATCACCTAGAAGGAGTCAAGACCCTTCTTTTCATCTCTTGAGATTTGCAGAATATCATCACAGATACCAAGATTGTGGAACTACTTGTGCTCAGGTTCAAGTCCCATCTTTTAATATTTGCCAGCTCTTACCAGCAGTTAGTATCCCAGGGGTGTGGTAGAAATTACCATACATCTGCTGACTTTCAGTAGCAGATCTTTGTTATCTCTCATAAGTCCAAGATCAAGGTGTTATCATGGGTGTTTTTATCTGGCCTGGCAGGAGATTATTACATGATTTTCATGGCTTCTGGTGGTTCTGACTATCCTTGTGTTTCCTTTTTTGTAGAAGTGTTCTAAGCTCTACCTAAATCTTCTAATCATTTCACACCCTTGTGTTTTCCTTTCTTTTTATTCTTCTATAAACATGCTCATTTAATGTAAAATCTACTCTGGTCCAAAGTCATCTCATTTTGAGCTTTTTAATTTCATGTACAAAGCCAATTTGCAAAATAAACTCATATCCATGGGTTCTGGTGGAGATGGACAACCAATTTGTTAGCCTCGCTGGTCCACTGTATAATGGAAATGATGATGATGATGATGATGATGATGATGATGATGATGATGATGATGATGATGATGATGATGATAGTAAGCTCATAAGTTTATTGAGGAGTAAATGAATTCACATATGTAAAACATTTTAAAGAGTCTCTGTTAAATAGTAAATATTCTTAGCTAAACAGTATTTTCTATAATGTGAATTTATTTCTGAATAGCTATTACTTTCTTCCTTTGGTCATCCAATTCACAATTCCATTAAAATATGCAAAGTAAGAGCATAAGGACTAATAAACCAAGGCCTATGAAGATTGAGAAAATATGCATGCCAGAAAAACACAACTTGTTCTACTATATTTCAATAGTTATTCTGCCTATTGCTAGGAGATGGTTTTAGTAAGGGAAATATCAACTATCAGATATCCTTTAATTTATCTCAAATAATAATAAAATTTGAAACACCAGTTTCTAGAGATATGATGCCAGGGTTTTTTTTAAAGTATATTGAAGAAATTATAACCACCTGGGTTTTTACATAAAGGATTTGATGTAAGGAATTGGCAAACTGAGGAAGACTGAAAAGCTAAGAAGATCATACTGAGAAGACACAAAGACAGTAATTTCTGAAACAGCCATCAGTCCCAGCAACATGAATAAAGGGGAAGGGCTCCTGTCACTGAAATGTAGAAGCACAGAGGAGGAGCCCTGGGGGCAGGATGGAGATTAAGAAGGAGAGTGAGTGCCAAAGTGATATCTTATCCTAGAAGCCTGAAAAGGAGCCTTTAAGCTAGGACTTCTGGTCCATCTAAGGCCTCTGTCCATCTTGAACAGCAGAGGTTGATCTACAATGCTTCTACTAAACCTGATTGCCACTCCTTGGATGAGGAACTCTTGGTGAAGTGATGAGGGTAAACAGAAATGAAGAGGATCCTTCTTCCTCCATTGGTTTTCCAAGCCTCTTCTAGTGCCCTTGACGAGCAAAGCCTGACAGAAAGCCAGATGGAAAGTAGGGTTGGCTGTCCCGGCTGTAGTGTTTTAATACCTATGTGGCAAACATCTTCTATGTATTGTTTCCATTGTATACAACACAGTAATATATACCTCTGTGTGTGTGATTACAAGGGCTGTAGGATGAACTTCAACTATATGTAGGTGACACAAGCACATTTGTATTCTAGAAAGATCACCCTGTTGCAAGTGGGTAATGAAATGGCTGGTCAGGCTGAGGCAGGGAGGGTCTAGTTGGGAGGTTTGAACACTAAAGTCATCTGAAATGGCTGAAGACAGGGAATATATATATGCATGCTTATATACATATATATCCACTGTATTAGATATAGCTATATGATATATTACTTATATAACATTAATTATATTACATAACATTGTAACATATTATATATTACTAAATGTAATAGAATAAACTTTGAATGACACAAAAAAATCTTTTATTAAAAAAGTTAAGTTCCCTAGTGAGAAAAAGCTAAAAAGTAGTCAGGCAGATATTTGAGCTAAGATTTGGGAGACTTAAACTCATAGTTGTTTAAAAAAATCTGAATACAAAAGCTAACAATCTCAAATAATCTTAGGCAGCCTGGAATGCCAGGTTGCTATGGTGTGTGTACAGATTTTCCCCTATGAAACTCATGTGGGAGTTTAATCCTTATTAATATAAATAGGGTGAAAACTCAATCCATCATAATTGAACTGACTACCACCACCATTATGGTAGAGCACTTGTGATTACCTATGGTGACTTTGAGAGATGAAGAGGGACATTACAATACATAGAGAGCATGCTCCCAGTGTCTCAGCACATGCTGCTCTGCACTGCCTTGAGTCTCTGCTGGGAAGAAGGCCCTCAATCAAACATGGTCCCTCAATCTTGGGCTTCCAGAACTATGAGCCAAATTAAACCTCATTTTGTGAAAACTTAGTCTGGGGTATTGTGTTATTAACTGAAAACAGTTGTTTTTTACATAGGTAAAAATCTAAAAACTAACACATTATGCCAAATATCAATGCCACACTTGCACTAAATAATTAGCAGAATATAAGAAAAATAATATTTGCTCCAATACAGTGCAAGAAAGGCTTCATTTATTCAGCCCATTGCAATCCTGACATGAATCAACAATGTGATACAGCTCAAGCTATCTAGTCTTTGAGAGAGGTAAAAATATATATATAACTCATCTCTAATTTTGCAGGGGCCAGGTTAATTTTGGATTTGTTTTTCAGTTGGGTATTTTGTTTTCAGAGGAACTTTCAAAAACCAGATTTAATGAGACAGAGGTGACTGCCATGATGTAGGTAATCACGTGCTCTGGTAACATCCTGTTTGGGCTTCCATGTTGGAGTAATAGCCTCCCAACTGGGCTCCCTGCCTCGGCCGGGCTGATGGACAGTACCCCCTGCAGCAGAGTGACTTTTTGAAGATGCAAATGTGCTCCTGTCACACAAACACCTGGCTGGATTAACAGAGAACCTATGGTGACACAGTCCACGTTGCTTCTTAAAGTATAGGGAAAATTTTCATGGTCACTGTCATTTCTTTCATTTGGAGAGTGGGTGGCTCCAAAACGGTTGACACATCCTGATTCATGATGGGTTTTGTCTTTAACAAGAAATAGAGTGAAGTGGGTGCACTGCCATAGACAAAAAGTTGTGCTAGGAATTTCTGGATAAAGCACATCCTGGCAGCTCACAACCCAGAAGCAGCATCTAAGAGGATTAGTGGATTTGGCACCACATTGGGCTTTATAAGGTTAGTGTATGAGAGAACAGAAAACATGCCCCAGCACGAGGTATTTAAAATCTACCCTTCTTAGGAAAATAGAATCCAACTAAGCATCATCTTGTTAAAAGCCCAACCCATCTGCTGGGGTTGAAGGATCATTCTGGGTGTCTGTGTGTTGTTAATTAAATAAAGATCTTGAAGCAGTTAAAGAGTGACTGTTTTATTACCCATGTTGTTATTCTCTTTTTAGTGCTGCCTTTCTTACCACATTAATCTTCAGTGTGCTGCTAGTGTCTTTTCTGCATTAAAGTCTGGTTAATGGAAGGGTAGTGAACTGTGAATTGCCTGAGTGGATGATATGTGATAAGTGGCCTCCTTTTACTTGTTAGGGAAATGAGACGCATAGATACATGTATATCATGTAGACCTGATAAGATACTAAACATTAAAACAAATACTAGTTTCCTCAGTGAACATAATATATATCAAATACTATATATAAATTATTTATCAAATTAAATACATTATGTATGAATGAATACAATATATACATACTCAAATACATTGTTATGTGTAATAGATACATATAAATACCGATATGTAACAAATATTTTATATAGTATACGTAAATAGTATACATATTATATTATGATATACATGAGATATGCATTACATTATACATCATCACACTTTATGTGTATGTTATATGATATACATGTGATAGAACATATAGAATATACATGTACTATATAATATATAAGATATATTTATAGTATAATACACAGTATATAGTAGAATATATTATATAATAAAATATACATAAAATATGTATAATATATAGTTATGACAGTATCTAATCATATACTATATAATATTAGGAAATATTATCTAATATCTAATATATTATTATATTATATATAATGAATAAACCATATTATATATTATATATACTTAGGATATAATATATAGTATATCATATAAAAGGAATGCATAATATTTAGTGTAAAGACTATTATAGATATATAATACATATATTCATACATATGTACATACATGTTCTTGTGTGCTATTTGTCAAATATTCTATCTCAAAGTTCTGCTTCTAGGACAGGACCTTCCATTTATTACCTCAGCAGTACAGGGTCAAGTACATGTTTTGGAACCACACACTTGAGCTTGGATCCTCCTTAATCTACTCCTTATATATGAGCTTGACCAAGTTACTTGTTTTCTACAATCCTAGTTAGTATGTGAACTAAGTAAGGTGCTGCATGCACTGAGCCTCGACAATCAATAGTTCCTGGAACAGGTAAGAAACTCTTAAAACAAAATTAGTATATTATTTTACCTTGGGCTTCTAATTTAAAGATCAGGATTAAAATGGGTTTATTTCATGAGGAAATAGCCAACATGGTAAGATAATGTTTCAACAAACAAGATCATTATTATTACCAAAGTACCAGTTGTTCAGGGAAGAAAAATGATCTCATATTTAAATTCATAATAATCTCAATGTTGACTATTCATTAAGCCAAAATCATAATGCAACAATTGTAGGAAAATGAGGTTGGGGTATAGGAAGTATTTTATGTAGTTCTAAAGTGGTCAAAATGTTATATCAGTTGTCAATGTTAAAAGTTGATCAAAAGAAACAACTGAAAGAATAAAGTCAATCAGCTCCTTGGAATAAAAATTGAAGGGTAATTGAATGTTGGAAAGTGCTATTTTTCCATATATTTCAGAAAATCCTTCAACTGCTCAAAGTGAAAGGAAAGTTGAAATCAGAGATAAAGGAGAGTAAAATGATGAAGGGAAGCTGGACATTGGTGGTTCATGCCTCTAATCCTAGCTCATCTGGAGGCTGGGATCTGAGGAGAATGGTTCGATGTCAACATGGGCAGGAAAAGTCCTTAAGACTCTTATTTCTGATTAATCAAAAAAAATGGAGCTGTGGCTCAAGTGGTAGAGTATGAGCCTTGAACAAAATAATTTATGAATAACCCTCCAGGTCCTAAGTTCAAGGGCCAAGACCAGCATAGAAAGGAAGTAAGGAAGAAAGCAATCTATTATTAGAAAATAGTTTCTCCAATTTGGGTTATCTTCAGATTTATTTTTATATAAACTCAGTCATATAAATGCCATTTGTAGAATGGCAACATGTAAAGATGCTTAGAGTTTAATCTCATATGCTTTAACAAAATCTTCATATTGTGATGGTATGTGGACAGTGAAAGTTAAATTACTTTATGTCATGTTTTCATTCAGATAGAAATATTTTAAATATTTTTTATTGTAAAGATACTGTACAGACAGGTTGTAGTTACATGAATAAGGTAATGAGTACATTTTCTACCCAACACTGTTACTCCTTCCTCTGTTTTTCCCCTGCTATCCCTGCCTTCCCCACCTCCCTGACTCCTCCCTCCCATCCCTCAATTTGTAAAGTTCCTTTTCAACATAATGTCTCTGTTACAATGGGTCAACCTGTATCCTTACTTAAGCATTTTGTTATTTCCCTTCTCCTCCTCAAATCAGAAAAATGCATATAAAAGATGCAGGGCACCAGAATCAAATACATAAAAACAGGGGTTATACCACAGGGGGAAGAACGTACAAAAGAAACAAAACAAATCACATACTACATTATAAGTACATTAAAAACAACAGCAACAAAGAAAAAAGCCTCTTGTGTTCATATCTTGGGGTTCATTTCGCTTAGCATTATCTTATATGGCCATATGTACTTTTGACCTTTTTTGACCATTATAACTTTTTGACCTTTTTTACTTGTTTAGTAATATTATCCTAGACGTACACTAGTTATTGAAAATAAGGGAAACCATGGACCTATGTTTCTTTGGGTCTGGCTTACTTCACTTAATATAATTTTTTCCAAGTCTTTCCATTTCCTAATAAATGGGGCAGTTGTCATTCTTTCTGATGGAGGAATAGAATTTCACCATATATATATCTATATATATCTATATATCTATATATCTATATATATATATCATACTTACTTGATCCATTCATCTACTGAGGGACATTATTCACCATAACTAAGATATGGAGCCAACCTAGAAATAATTTTAAGTCCCATAGTTATCTTCTTTGACCAGCAAGTTAGTGATGAAGTATATTGCTCCAAATATTTGATTTTTTAAAATAGATCTTTGTGTTACTGATGCTTGATATAGCTTCATTGTGGTAGGGCAAGATGACTTTTGAATGAACTCAGAAAATTTTACAACTGTATTATATAAATTGGTTTTGTGGCACAGAATATAATATAGATCAGTAAATGTTTCACATACACTTGAGAAAGATGAATATTCAGCTCTTATTGAAAATATTGTTCTGTAAATGTCAATTAGGTCAAATTTGTGGATAATTTTCCTTGCACATTTCCTTATTTTCAACTACTTATTTTTTGCCTGTAAATTATTGATGACTAGAAATGCAGCTCAATAATAGAACATGTGCTTCATATACTCACAACCCTGGGTTCAATCTCTGTACCAGAAAATAAACAAATATAAACAGAGAGGTATAGTAAAATCAATTCATATGATTGTAACTTTGTCTAATTTTTTGTCTTTTTCTTATATTACATAAGGTTTGAGTCTTGTACTTTATTTTATTAGGTGTGCACTTTTATATTTTTATGACTTTTGATGACCTGTTATAAAATGACTTTCTTTGTTCCTGATAATATTCTAATTTTTAGTAGTAGTAGCACTGAAGATTGAACTCAGGGTCTCATACTTGCATGGCACGTGTTCTTATTGGTCATATTCTTTGTCCTCAATCTATTTCATTTCCTATCAATAAAACTACTCTACTCTTTTTAAACTAGTATTACCATGTTTATTTTTAGCATTCTTTAACTTGTGTATTGTATATTTAAAGTATGTTTCTTGCAGGTGCAATTTAGTTGGTATTTCCCTATTCTCCATCTGCTGGTCTGCCTTTTAATCGGGGTACAGGTATCTTTTACATTTATTCGGTTATTGATATATTTGGGTTCAGGTCTATTATCTTGATTTTTGTTTTCCCTTTGTCTTACCTGGTATTTTTCTCCATACTGGGTTAGTGGAATAGGTTTATGTTTTACATCATCAATTCATTGAGTAAGTAGCCACCTCATTGCTTTGTTGTTTTACTGGTTGCAATGTGGTTTAAAGCAGATATACTTCAATTATCACACTTGACATTCAAATATTATCATACTACTTCATATATAATAACACTTGACAATAGTATCCTGTTTCTCTTTTCTTTGGTTTTGGATCATTTTTGTCATACATCATATATATCTCAGAATATATCTTTATAATATGTGTTTAGTCAATAATCTTCTAGACATTTTTAGAAACATTTTATATATTTGCTCATGTCATTACTATTCCCAGTATTCTTTTTCTTATTGTATAGGTCTTTATTTCCAGTTGGTGCCATTTTCCTTATTCTTGAAAGGTTCCTTCAACATTTCTTCCAGGATCAATAACAGCTTTCATGTATCTGGAAAGTATCTATATTGCCAATATCTTCAGAATGGAAAAGGCTAACACACTGTGTTTTTGTTTGTTCTGTTTCTGGCAAGGAATACACTGATACCACACCTTTGTTTCTCCGTACACATGTTTATTTCCAAGTACATTTCAAAGTTTCTTTTTTTCAGACATTTGCTTTATGTGTGATTTGATGTGACTTGTGCTTCTCTGACTTGGGCATGGTGAACACTGAATGTCCACTTCTTCTTGTTTAAGGTCAACATCTAGCACTTTCCACATATGGTATTAATTATTTGGGGTGTCAATATTTATAGGTACTATTGATGCACCCCTTACTTGGACATCTATCTATGGCAACTGTTATCCAAACCAAGACAGAATTTTTTATGCATCGTTGGGCTCTGGATTTTTGAGCCAAATTTGTATCCCATTGTCAGGTCTGTGACCCATCTTCTGATGTGGTCTTGTGGTCCTGACATACATACCTAACTTCTAGTTACAGACATGGGGTGAGTTTTGTTCTTGGTGAAAATATTCTTGCACAAAGAAATTCCTGTCAGACTCAGTAAGTTGTTTGGCTAAAACTTCTCAGGCTGTCTTAATTTATAGATAAAAATATAACAACAACAACAAGCAAAAAAAAAGGTCAACAAAGTTTAATTGAAATTCCTAACATCACAGAGCTAATTAATGTCAAATGTAGTCCTCAGACCCAAGTTTTCTGCATGTTAATTGAAATTTCTTTTCTCAAATAGGGCTGCAAATATTTAGACAGTTCTTTAGGTGAGTTACATAATAATGTTCCTGGTTGAAAGCCCTCACCACCCTAATTATTGTGTGGCTGGAATTATTATTATTTTTTTTTACAAATCACACCGAGATAGCGGAAAGTTGTTAAAAATATAGTACAAACCACCTTTCAAGATTTTTCAGAATGCCACTTCTTCCTATCACATGAAAATCTATAGAGGAGACCAGCAGGGAACTCAGCTTTTATTCTTTTTCTTAACTTCTCTTCACTTGTGAAGAGCTTTGATGGGCATGTATATTTCTGGGAGTCATTTCTGGCACTGGAAGCTCCAAAGTTTCACATCCTCCCACTAATACATGTCAGAAGAGCTAGATGGACTTAGACTGAAAATTGTGCAGCGCAGATTAGCATTTTGAGAAAACGTATCCAGTGAGGACCTTTGAACTTCCTGTTGTCTCTTGATGGCGATGCATATGGCTAAGCATTGTGCTCATACGGTTGATGTACATGGCACTCCTGGGGAGGTGTGGAACTTCCTATGGGAAGCCACAAACCTAAGGAGATCAGGAGATTGTTGTGTAGGAGTTGAGCAACGGTGATCAGTCTCCACCTGGATTCATTCTGGTAGATCTGAAAGCAGAGTGAGCACAGTGATCCTGGGACCCTCCTGCCATCTCCCACCTTTCAACCTGAGTGGTCCAGAGTGGACGTTATGGGCAGATAGCCCTAGTGTGTGACAGGCACAGAGATGGGGTTAGGCATAAGCCTGTGTTTCCTTATAGCTCTGAGTTATTACATGTAAGAGTCTCCATCGACTAGTGAATGTCTCACTAGATTCACAAGAGAAATATGGCAGAAACATTTCCAATGTCATAGCAGATGTGACTGTCCATAGCCCACAGAACATCTGCATTAAAGAAATTAGACTTGATGCCAGTGGTTCATTATGAAATAAGAAATTATTAAATCTTGAGTAAATGATAGCCTTCTTTTAGGCATACACACACACAAATGCTTAAAGAAGATTTCTTGTCCATCACCTTGGTTCTTTCCTACTCTTTTTTTTCATTTTAAAATTTAATTAGGATCTGTTGGCTGCTGCAGCATCAAACATTGGAAACCTTATTCATTAATATTCCACTAACACTGGCAATGACAATGTCGTAATTGCATAAGTACCAGCAATGTGCCAGGCACTTCCTAAGTCCTTTAAATCACTCCTAATTTGACAGTATCTGGAAAAGTGTAATTACCCTATTTTTTTCAGTTGAGCAAGTAAAATTTCAGAGAGGCTAAGTAATTTGCAGAAGGGCACACAGCTGACAGGTGACAGTCAAGTCTCTGATATCAACATCCCTGCTCACGTTCTTATTAGAATGATAGCTGAAGCTGAATTACTCCTTCCTGCTCAGTCTTTGCTCCCTATGTCCAGGCGTCATCATTGTTATAATCTGAGAGCTGCTTCAAAGACAGGGCGGGGTGGCCCTGCAGTTTCAGCCACAGTTTGAGAAAAGCAAATAAAGTGAGCATTTCAGGCTTTGTATGGGTCTTTTCAGCTTCAAAGTCTTTTGTGAATATTAAACAATTAATCCCACTGGAAGCTCTTGGCATTGGGGAAAGTAGAGCTTCCATTAATATGGATAAATTCTTCTTGCTGTTGGGGAAATTTTACCTTTCAGATTTTGCTTCTGAAGCCTGAAAGACTTTCCAGAGGCATGAAGTATATTTCATTTTTATGTCTCTCCCAGGTTGGATGAGGGAATTTCCAGGATAGCTAAACCCAGAGCTTTCTGAGCATCTTTGAGGAGTTAGAAAGGTTTGTTGGCACCATTCTCTAAGTATACACCCACTTATGTGTACATGTGCACACACACACACACACACACACACACACACTCCCACACACTGAGTTATGTTGTGCATATACAGTTATTCTAAGAAATAAGAGAAGTGGATAAGGAATGTGTGGTGCTCAGTGCATGTCAACTATTTCAACATAATGGTCCAGGGAGACTTCTCCGTGCTAGCTGAAGTGTGGTTTTCTTTGGAGGAGTATACACTAACCTAGTCTGCAGTGCTTCACCCTAGGTGCTTCTTAAAACCCAGGCACCAGGACCTTGACATTCTGATCCTTTGTTCTAGAGGGTGCCAGAGAATCTACATTTGTAATGACATGTCCTTCATACTTGAAAAATTATCATTATCTGTCACGTTTGCACAGAAGTTGTGTGTGATAGAAGAATTGATTCTATAACCAGGCTACTTGTTTAAATTTCTGCTTTCCCATTTGCCAGCTCTGATAATTTTTCTGACTTAAAAAAGAAGAAACAATAAATAACTCAATAAAAATTCTGCAAATTAAAAACAATTGGTAAAGAAAAAAGAAAAAAAAGAAAAATTGCAAAAACTAAGTACAAATAAAATGTGAAGATGAGCCAAAAGATTAAATACATTACTCTTGTAATAACTATAAATATGTAAGTTTTATAATAATTATAAGTTTAGAGGGGGTTCCGGGAAGATGGCGGAGGAGAAGCTGGAATCTGAACAAGCTCTCGTGTAGAAAGCAGTTTTAGAGTTCCAGTGAACAGTCCTAAGCCAGAGAATCACACCAAGTGTGCCATCACAGGACAGAGAGTTAGACAAGAGAGGGGGAAGCCAAGGCAAAAAGACACATCTGAGCGCTTGCCAGCACCCGCCGCGGTGGCGGCGGCGGCGGCAGCGGCAGGGTCAAGGCGGAGTCCGCAGCCGGAGCCATACCTGAGCGCTCACACAGAGAGTCCGGGATGAAGGAGCCAGATGCAGCGGGCGAGCGGATTCTACTCAACACCAGCAAGAACCGACAAGGAACGGACATCTTCATCCTGCAGTTTGCAGACCAGAGACGACCCAGGATCCAAGACTCGGCATGAGTAGAAGCCCGACGTCCTCACTCCTTCTCAGGGAGCAGAGGAGGGAAGGCCACCCCTCCCCCCAGCACCGGTGATCTCCATCTTGGATACCGACAAAGCTCAGAGGAGCTGCCAGCTCCAGCTCAGGCCTTAGAATAAAACGAGTCATTTAGCAGGTCACAAGAACTTAACGGCGAAGTGACCTGCCAGACTCAGCTCCATCCAGGGAAAAGTCACCCAGCTCAGGCGCCAGCCATTAGAGTGGCTTTCCTCACTGGGTAACCAGAGCCAGAGGCTGCCCCTCCCTCTAGCAACATCCACAATCAATTGAAAAACAGAAACCCTGAGAATGGCTCCAGGCTGGGCTCTGTGAGTTTCTTCACAAAATAGCCCAAGGGGAAAGCTACTGATTGTTGAAAGCCCTCAACTCTACCCAGAACCTAGCCTCACCACTGCATCCCCCTCTTTTGTGATTCTCAAAGCAGATCACCCTCCCATTAAACTAATCTGGGAGGAGGATCTCAAAATCTTGGGTAAAGCAGAGCATTTTTCTGCCTGTTCGAACAAACTGACTTAAGAAACCAATCAAGCCACAGGACCTCAAGCTGACCAGAGACTCCAACAAGAGGCTGGTTACAGACAAAAGGGAGATATAGGATTCTTCCCACCCCTCCCAAAAAAATAAAAAAAAATCAAAGAACTTTTTTTTTCTTCTTCTTTTCTTTTTTTTTTTTGGTACCTTATATATATAAAAATTTTTTTTTCCTTTTCTAAAAATTTTATTAATCTTTAATTTTTGCCTTTTTTGAAAAAATAATTGTTTTCCAGTAACTTTTTTTTCCTCTTATAATTTTTATTTTAGGAATACGTGAAGGTGCATTTTCCTTTCTTTTCTTGTCTTCTTTCTCTTTTTCTTTCTTTCTTAACTATCTTTTTGTTTTTTGTTTTTTGTCTAGCTCTACTGAACTTCTGATCTTTTTTTCTCCCTTTTTTATCCTTTGCACTTTTTCTTCTCTTTTGATCTTCTTTATATGACTTAACTCTTGTCCTGCACATCCTCAGATAAACCCGTAGTTAACTAATAGACCCTATTCCCCATTGTGTACACACTTAATCCACAAATTTATTACTCAATTCAAAACCTCTGAGACTTAAATTCCTTAATAGCAGTACTACCTCTTATACCTATATAATATTTTAAGCATTTTTTTAAGGTTTTCACTTCTCCTCTATGTCCCTTCCCTTCTCTTAATATACTCACATTACTCTCTAAATAGATGGTCTTCTAATCTCCATAATAATATTAATTTTTACGTTTCTATTTTTTTCTGGTCTCTTTTCATTTCCCTTTCCCTTTCTTCTTTTTCTCTCTCTCTCTACTTGCATCCTACCCAACCTATTTCCTGCATTGGGATTAGGACATAGTTTATTCTCCCTGTGCCTCCCCATACCAATCTATTCCTAACCCTAATAATTTCTAATAATCTCTCCCTAACCCTAATAATTTCTGGTTTTCCAAATTCTTCTCTGCGGTTCATAGCCCATTAACATATAGTTGTTTGATGTTGAATAGATGTATCTGTTGAACTAGATTGTATCTGTAGATTACTGACAGTACAAATGCAAACTTTGATTGATGGTTGCCTTAAGATAGTGTTCTAGCACAAAACTGGTGCTATTTTCATCTCAAATGGGCAGAGTAAGCCGAAAAAACACAAGAAAAATGGCAAATCTGGATATCTCAATTCCCAATCTCTATAATCAGGGGTCAGAACAGATAATGAATAATCCAGAGGAGAGTTCCCAAATAGCTCTACAAACACTGCTGGCAAACATGATAAATGAGAAGTTTGACAACTTACAAAGGACTCTGTATGAGTGTGAAAGGGAGAGAGAGGAGGCATCCCAAAAGCTTATACAGGAATATCATAAGCATGAGGAAGCTACTCAAAAACTGATACAAGATTTGCGTGAACAACTTGAGAATACTCAAAGAGAAAGGGAGGAATGGCATGAGCAGGCTGAGAACACTCAAAGAGAACTGCAGGAATCCCACAAACGGGAGGAAGCTAATCAAAGAGTAATACAGAAATTGAGAGACCAGGTAGAGAATACACAAAGATCACTAAAGGCATTCATGGAATCCATTAACAAAGAGCTGAAGGAAGTCAGGGAGACGACAAAGGGAATGCTGAATGGAACCCAACAGAAACCATAACCAATCAACTAAGTGATTTGAGAACAAACACTGAACACCAAATTAAGGAAGTAAAGAAATTCATACAAGACCTAAAACAGAGCTTCAACAAAGAACTTAAAGCCATCAAAGCTGACCAACTAGAAGGAAAAGAGATAAAAAACAAAGTAGAGGGTCTTCACAGCAGGTTAGACCCTGCAGAAGATCGAATCTCAGGGATTGAAGACAGCCTAGATATTATAGAGAAAGAACATACAACCATCCAAGACAAGTCCAAGAAATATGATAGATCTATCCAACACCGGGAAGACACCAACAGAAGGCCCAATCTAAGGATAATGGGTGTAGAGGAGCACCTAGAAACAGAAGTTAATGGTCTAGGAAATTTGTTTAACAGGATCCTAGCAGAGAACTTCCCAAACATACAAAAAGATAGGCCTATTCAGATACAAGAAGCTTTTAGAACCCCAAATAGACCAGACCAGAATAGGACATCCCACTGTCACATTATAATCCACACAGGATCAACTCAGACCAAGGAAAAGATCCTTAAAGCTGTCAAGGAGAAAAGGGTAATCACCTATAAAGGGAAACCAAATAGAATCACCTCAGATTTCTCAGCAGAGACAATCAAAGCAAGAAGAGCCTGGAATGACCTATGCCATGCCCTAAAAACAAACAACTATCAACCAAGAATACTGTACCCAGCTAAACTCTCCTTCATAACTGAAGGCCAAATAAAAACCTTCCATACCAAAGAAAAATTGAAACAATACATCTCCACCAAACAGCCCTACTAAAGATTCTTAAAGATGTCCTACACATAGAAAACCAACAAGACCACAACAAAGGCCAAGAAACTGCACCCAAACTGAGAATCCAAGAACCATAGGAAGAACCCAGTTTTCGCAGCCCCCAAGAAGGTGGATAACATGGCAGGAACTCCCAAATACCTCTCAGTCCTATCTCTTAACGTTAACGGACTGAACTCTCCAATTAAGCGACATAGACTGTCTAGTTGGATTAAAAAACAAGACCCTTCTATCTGCTGCCTGCAGGAGTCACATCTTGCCCGTATAAACAAACACATTTTCAAAGTTAAAGGCTGGAACTAAATCTACCAAGCAAACGGCCCCCATAAACAGGTGGGAGTTGCAATCCTAATATCAGATAAAGTAGACTTCAAATTAAAATTCATGAGAAGAGATAAAGAAGGTCGCTACATACTAATTAAAGGATCTCTCCTTCAGGAGGATATTGCAATTCTAAATATCTATTCGCCAAACAATGGAGCACCCAAATTTATCAAAGAAACACTACTTTCCCTCAAATCCCATATAGATCCAAAAACATTAATTGTTGGGGATTTTAACACAACACTCTCCCCACTCAAAAACTTAACAGAGAAACCACAGATCTAAACAGCTGCATAGATCAACTAGACTTAACAGACATCTACCGAACATTTCACCCAGCAGCATCAGAATACTTTTTTCTCAGCAGCACATGGAACGTTTTCTAAAATAGACCACATTTTAGGCCACAAAGCAAACTTGCCTAAATTCAGAAACATTGAAGTTATACCTTGCATTCTCTCTGACCACAAGGGAATAAAATTAGAACTCAACACCAAAAGCCACCAAAGAAAGTCTGGCATCACATGGAGGCTGAACAACACAATGCTGAATCATGAGTGGGTCATGGAAGAGATTAGAAAGGAAATTCAAATGTTCATGCTATTCAACAAAAATGAACACACAAATTACCAGCTCCTCTGGGACACAACAAAGGCAGTACTCAGAGGCAAGTTTATAGCTCTGATCTCCTACATCAACAAATTGGAGAGATCTGAAACTAACAATTTAAAGACACATCTAAACCTCCTTGAAAAAGAGCAGCAAGGTAAACCCCAATCCAGTAGATGGAAAGAAATAATCAAAATTAAATCAGAATTAAATGAATTAGAATCCAAAAAAACTATAGAAAGAATCAACAAAACAAAGAGTTGGTTCTTCGAAAAAATTAACAAAATTGACAGACTCTTAGCAAATCTTATCAGAAAAAGAAGAGAACACACCCAAATTAATAAACTCAGAGATGAGAATGGAAACATCACCACGGAAACAACCAAGTTTCAGAACATTATAAGGGAATACTTCTCAAAACTTTATGCTAATAAGTTTGAGAACTTGACAGAAATGGACCTTTTCCTAGCAAATATTGACATGCCAAAACTAAACCAAGATGAGTTAAACTATCTTAACAGGCCCATATCAAGCACTGAAATAGAAACAGCAATAAGAGACCACCCAGCTAAGAAAAGTCCAGGACCAGATGGTTTTACAGCGGAATTTTACAAGGCCTTCAAAGCTCACACCAATACTCCTCCAACTCTTCAATGAAATTGAAAGGGAAAGCTCACTACCGAATACATTCTATGAAGCCATCATAACCCTCATCCCAAAACCAGGCAGGGACTCATCAAAGAAAGAGAACTATAGACCCATTTCTTTGATGAACATTGATGCAAAACTTCTCAACAAAATTTTGGCCAATCGACTTCAACAATTCATCCAAAAAATCATACACCACGATCAAACAGGATTCATTTCAGGGATGCAAAGCTGGTTCAATATATGCAAATCAATTAATATTATTCATCACATCAACAGGAGCAAGAATAAGAACCACATGGTTATCTCAATAGATGCAGAAAAGCATTCGACAAGATCCAACACCCCTTCATGATGAAGGTTTTGGAAAAATTAGGAATCCATGGAACATTCCTCAATACAATAAAGGCTGTATATGACAAACCTACAGCCAGCATTATACTCAATGGTGAAAAACTAAAGCCATTTCCTCTTAACTCAGGAACAAGACAAGGATGCCCACTCTCTCCACTCCTCTTCAATCTAGTATTAGAACACCTAGCTACAGCAATAAGACAAGATGCAGACATAAAGGGGATCCAAATAGGGAAAGAAGAAATAAAACTCTCCCTCTTTGCAGATGACATGATCTTGTATTTAAAGAATCCCATAGACTCCACTCCCAAATTACTCAAGCTGATTCAAAACTTTGGCAAAGTAGCAGGTTATAAAATTAACCCCCCAAAATCAATGGCTTTTCTGTATGCCAACAATGAGAAAAGTGTGGCTGAAATTAGGAAAGCAACTCCATTTGTAATAGCCCCATAAAAAATAAAATACCTAGGAATTAACTTAAGAAGTGAAGGACCTCTATGATGAAAACTTTAAAATCTTGAAAAAGGAAATCAACACAGAACTAAAAAAATGGCAAAGCCTCCCATGTTCCTGGATTGGCAAGATTAACATCGTGAAAATGGCAATACTTCCCAAGGCTATCTACAAATTCAATGCAATACCTATCAAAATTCCAACCTCATTCTTCAAGGAAATAGAAGAGGCAATCCAAAAATTCATATGGAACAATAAAAAACCCCGAATAGCAAAAACGCTCCTCAACGGAAGAACACTGCTGGAGGAATATCAATACCAAATTTCAAACTCTACTATAAAGCCATAGTAATCAAAACAACTTGGTATTGGCATAAGTACAGACCTCAGGACCAATGGAATAGAATTGAAAACCCAGAAATGAACCTACACACATATAGCCATCTAATCTTCGATAAGGGAGCTAAAACAATAGAATGGAAGAAAGACAGCCTCTTCAGTAAATGGTGCTGGCAAAATTGGTTAACTACATGTAGAAAACTAAAGCTAGATCCTTATATATCACCCTGCACCAGAATCAACTCCAAATGGATCAAAGACCTTGAACTCAAAGCAGACACTCTGAAACCATTACAGGATGGAATAGGAGAAACCCTAGGTCTCCTTGGCTCAGGCCAAAATTTTTTGAATAGAGACCCGGAAACACAACAAATCAAAGAAAAGTTGGACAAATGGGATTGCATAAAGTTGCAGAGCTTCTGCAGGGCAAATGACATAGCTAGCAAGATCAATAGAAAGCCCACGGATTGGGAGAAGATCTTTACTAGCCATACAACGGACAGGGGTCTCATATCTAAAATATACTCGGAACTCAAAAAATTAAACCCCCAACAACAAATCCTCAAAGAAACAACTGCCCAATAAATAAGTGGGCGAAAGACTTAAAGAGAAACTTCTCTGAAGAAGAAAGAAGGATGGCCAATAGACACATGAAGAAATGTTCAACATCCCTAGCCATAAAAGAAATGCAAATCAAAACAACATTGAGATATCACCTCACCCCAGTTAGAACGGCAAAAATCAAGAACTCTAACAACAACAGATGCTGGAGGGGGTGTGGACAGAAAGGAACCTTACTTCATTTTTGGTGGGAATGTAAACTTGTTCAACCACTTTGGAAAGCAGTATGGAGGTTCCTCAAAAGACTTCACATAGATCTCTCCTATGACCCATCAATCCCACTTTTGGGCATTTACCCAAATGTTTACAAACAAGACCACACTAAAGCTACCAGCACAACTATGTTTATTGCAGCATTATTTACCATAGCTAAGATATGTAACCAACCCAGATGTCCCTCAGTAGATGAATGGATCAAGAAAATGTGGTATATATACACAATGGAATTCTATGCCTCCATCAGAAAGAATGACATTGCCCCATTTGTTAGGAAATGGAAAAACTTGGAAAAAATTATATTAAGTGAAGTAAGCCAGGCCCAAAGAAACATAGGTCCCATGGTTTCCCTTATTTGCAATATCTAGTATATGTATGAGTCAAGTGGAAAAGGTCAGTTAATGTGAGGTCAGGAAAATGAACCCTTAGATATGTATTTTAATGTTTTTTTCTTTCATGCATGTGTTTCTAACGCATTTATAAGATTATCTCTTTGTTGCTTTGTATGTCCCTCCCCCACAGTATAACCCCTGCTTTCACTATATTTGATGTCAGTATAACTTGTGGAGGAGATGGGGAAAACCAGTTGTTTAAGGATACAGGTAGACCTGTTGCAACAATGAGAAGTACAAGTTGTCATGTCCAAAACGAGCTTTACAACGTCGGTGTGTGGGGGGGGGGAAGGGGGGGAAGGAAAAGGATTGGGATTGGGGGGGAGGGGGGAGTCTGGGAAGGGATGTGAAGGGTAAACCAAAGGAGGAGGGTGCAATGCTTGGTAAGAAATGTACGCATTATCCTGCCCATGTAATTGTAACCCCTCTGTACAGCATGTTCACAAATAAAATTAAATTAAATCAAAAAAGATTATTCTCTTCCAAAAAAATAAAATAAAATAATTATAAGTTTAAAATAAATCTAAGATATTATTCATTAAAGAATTAATTAAAGATGAAATAATAATTGCTAAATATGGAGCATAATGCAAGGCCTTATGATCGGCAATTATAGTCCATTTCCAGAAAAATTTGGTATGTAGGTAAGCAGGGAAGGTCACAGAGAGGGAAGGATACCTTGCTTATCTTTTAAAAGATTGGCAGGATTTACTATATAGTAAACAAGTTGCAGGGGAATCTATGAAGGGAAAAGACATAAAGATAGTAAAGATGGTTGATATTTGTAAATGCGAATGTGTGATTTTGTGAAGAGTAATCAGAGTCTGAGAAGAGCTGAAAGAGAACTAGAAACTCTAAGCTAACACATGTTAGACTTTTGGACTAGCAGCAATGGAAGATCTTGGAAGGAGTCCTGATTATCCTTGCCATGGAATTAGAATGTTCCATTCTGATTCTCTGCTTCCCTAGATAGTCAAGCCTTGTATACAGAATTGCAATGCCTTCTTTACTAATGCACCTGCAAGAACTTGTGTAATTCCCAGGAGAAGGTGCCATCTATGGGAGATGGAGTCTGGCCAAGTATGTTGCACAATATTCCGAGCTGTGACTTTTCGTGTAAACCCTTAGGCTAATTTATAGATAGTGTCTGCTGCTGTTATTTTATTTCACACTCTCCTCTTTTCCTTTACCAATGTTGTTTGATTTAGATGAATGTTCTTTAATATCTTATACTAATACCCTTCTCCTACTTTTTAGTGTGTATGGATCTAACAATCAGATGGTTGTGGACCATGGATTGAAGAGGGAAAAGCTGAACTCTTTAAGGCAAGAGAGAAGGGTGATAGAGCATACAGGAAGAGGTGAAGGTGTTGTGGAGGGCTTGGAGGGAAAGGAGGGGGTGATTTGAAGTAGTCACTACACATGCATGTGAGCCAGGATAAATAAATACCATTGGGGGTCTGTGTATCACGAAGCAGTTAGCATATGCTCTGAGAGCAACTTCAGCCATGTGGAGTCTTTAAACTACATTTGGAATTAACTTTCCAGACTCAGTAAATTTACAATATGCCTGCTCTACCCATCCCTACCCCTCGCTCTTCAGCTCAATGAAGTAGCTAAATAATTAAATCCTAAAATGCTTTCAGGATATGCTTTGTTGTTGAAACACATCTGCTACATGTTGGAGGAGCCCTTCCCAGCAGATGTTCTTTTCCTTTGGCTTGTTTATCTATGGAAATGAATATCTTAAACTTCCTCCTCTGCTATGTTTAATAAAAAGAAAATCTTACCACAAGTATCCTTTCACTCTGCCCCTGGTGGTCCTTTATCAAACCATGAACAACATATACCGGGCAGCTAATTGTCCCCTCCCCCAATGCAATGCATGAATGCAAAACAAGGCCACCCAATGGCTCACAACACAGTGCATAGGTGCTCATCTGCACAGTTTTCTCTCCCAGAGTAAACGGTTTCTGTCATGTATGAATGGAAGCTGGAAACCAAGAGTCTCAGGGACTGTGGCCTTTCTTGATATTCCAAGACAGTACAGTCTTTTTGAAAAATTACTCAATGAATTTCAGTTAAAGTACTACCCAGCCATGAACATAATGTTAGAGAAAGTTAACAAATAACAGAGTCAATAGAATTGAATGATGGACCAAGGGGAGCCCATTCATCCAATTTAGGCAAGATTGTAGAAGCAGGTAGACGGGCTTCTGTGTGCTGTTCACGCATGAAGGAGAAATTTAGGAAGTATCGGGAGATATTAGTTGTCTCTCAGTATCCTTAACCTTCTGTGAAAGTGTTACTAGGGACCCTTTAAGAGAGAGATTTGCTTTGTAGTTATGAATGGAGGTCATCAAGGTTTTATCAACTCAATAAGAAGACATAACAGAGTCATCTTTGAAATACAGATGAAGACTACAGGCATACAACCCTGCCTGATCTCATCTGAAATACAGATGAGGGAGGAAGAAAGAAAATTTTAATTAGAAAGTAGGATGCGATAGAATAGCATGGAAGACCATGAAGGCTATTTTTAAATGACTTTCAGTGTACTGACATCAAAATAAAAAAGTGTTTTACTCAGATGTAGTAAAATGATATATATATATATTTCCATTTCATATAGCATTTCATATTGCAAACTTCCCAGAAAGAAGGATTTTAATCATGGTTGAATTTCCTGAGAGTAATTAGCTTATATTTTGCTGATCAATTGCCTCATTATAGAAATCTTATAGAAAAAGAAGCTAGCTTATTTTTGTTCCAATGGATAAGATTCCTTTTGTCTCATGCCTGCATATTTATGGAATGTATTTTTCCCTAGGAAAAAAAAACCCCACATATCTTACAGGTTGTGTCTACATGTGTGTGTTTGCATGAATATATAGATATAGATATAGATAGATAATAGATAGATTGATTGATTGATTGATTTTTCTATGTGGCCTCTATCTACCTGAATATTTATATCATTGTCTCTCTTAAACATTCAGTCATTCTTAGAGCATTTGTAGATTTATTCTTCATATATAACCATTATCCAAGTGTTAGCATGATGGTCCTTATCAACCTTAAGTGATTGTATTCTCTTTGGAGTTGTGCATTTCCTTACCTTTGCTTTCTCTAATTTCTCCACAGTCCTGATTTGATTTCTCACATCTGTCTCTGTCTGATTTAAATTATTGTCTTTATTTGTGCCATTATAATTTGGCCTTTTGCATGTTTTTATATTTGCATTATCTATCAGTAGTTGTACAAAGGAGTTGCCATTCATCAAAGCAGTTTATGAATACAGTGTGTCTTGATAAGTGTCACTCAATTCAACGTTCTCACTCACCCCTCCCAACATCCCTTCCCTTACGTATCTTGATTTTAGGTAATGTATTTAATATTTTTGCCTTTTTTGTCAGTTGTGGGGCCTGGACTCTGGGCCTGGGCACTGACCCTCAGCTCTTCAGCTCAAAGCTAGCATTCTACCACTTGAGCCACAGCGCCACTTCCAACTTTTTCTGCTTATATGGTGCTGAGGAATCGATCCCAGGGCCTCATGCATGCAAGGTAAGCACTCTACCACTGAGCCACCTTACCAGCCCTATTTTTGCCTTTTATCAAAGCAGTTTATGTTTACAGTACATCTTGATCTGCATCATCACTGTGTCTTCATCTCTTTTCAACCCATTCCTTCCCTTATAGTTCTCAATTCTGTGGTATATACAATGAATGTTTGCCTGTATTCCCTTCCTTTCCTCCTACATTGTCTTCCTTTTGGCTTCACCCTACCCTCTTGCAAAGTACTCATTTCCTGGTAGTTATTTTGCTGGACTTTGACTTAGTCTTTTCAAAGAATTATATTATTTGTGTTCTCCATAGAGTCAATTACATAAGGTCCATTCCTGGATGACGAGCAGACCCCACCCAGTACCTGTGTTAGTTACCTAGGCAACTGGGACACCTGGAAAAGGTCACATCCGCATCCATTGAGGTCACATCTGGATCTGATGTGGCCATACCTTTCTCCCACCTGGTCCCACCTCCTCTTATTTGGTCCCACCTCCCTTTACCTGGACACACCTTTCCCTGCCCCTACCCTAGATAAGGCCTAGCCCAGGGCCAGACACTCTTTTTGCCAGCTTGGTGGAGTGCCAACCTGGCCTGGTCCCAGCAGGTCTACTGTCTACTGAAAAAACCTACGCCTTACCTGAATACCACGTGTGTGGTGCTGTTCTTACTCGGCTACCTCTTATTAAAAACCAAACATAAATGGTGTGGTTTGAACCCGGGAAGGGCTTAAAGTCAGGATAGGTGGGATTCCTCTCCGTTTTTTTCCCTCTTTTTATTCTTTTTTTGTTTGTTTTTCCCTTTTTGCTCTGAGGAATACCCACAGTTCTGACAGCCTTTGTGAACCCGTCTGTCTGCTGTGGACACAGCACATCAATACCATTGCTGGTCTCTGCATCTTCCTCCACACTCCTACATTTTGGTGAGTGAACTACTCTACATTTTGGTGAGTGAACTACTCTACATTTTGGTGAGTGAATTACTCTCTAAGGGTTCTCTGTCGCCCAGTCTCTCTCCAGATGTAGTACTATGCTGGAGAACCTGTTAGGCCTTTAACTGAAAGACTGGTCACTGCTGGAGCTAAGGACGCTTGGCTCTGGTTGGTTGGCCACTTCTCCCTAGAGGGCTCGATGGTAAGTTGGGAAGCTGCTTCCATTCGGTAAGTCCTTCACTCACTGAATTTTCCCTCCTACGTTTTTCTCTTTTGCACTTTTTTTTTAATTGTGAAAATACTGTACAGAGGGATTACAATTACATGGGCAAGATAATGAGTACATTTCTTATCAAGCATTGTAGCCTCCTCCTTTGTTTCCCCTTCCCATCCCTTCCCATCCGTCCCCCACACCCCATCCTTTTCCCCCCCACCAAAGTTGTAAAGTTCATTTTCAACATAACGGCTTGTACATTTTATTGTTGCAATGGGTCCACCTGTATCCCTATTTAAATGATTTGTTTTTTCCCTTCCCTTCTACAAATTATACCGACATCAAATACAGTGAAAGCAGGGGTTATACCGTAGGGGAGGGACATATGAAGCAACAAAGAAATAATCTTATAAGATTGTTTCTCTTTTGCATTTCTAATGGGTTGTTGTAAGTCACACTGAAAGGAGGAAACTCCGTTGGAATGCCTCCTGCGTTCCCTGGATGTCTTGTCCATTGACTGCATTAACAAGGAACGCCTGATTTATTATTGCACTCAAGTTTGGCCACAGTACCAACTGGATAATTGCTCTCAATGGCCCAAAGATGGGACTCCTGACTATGTCATTCTCAGAGATTTAGATGATTTTTACTGTCCTCAATGGTAAGTGGTCTGAGGTCATTTATATTCAGCCAATCTTTGCTCTTCGGAACAACCCTGCCCTATGCCAATCGTGCCCGGCCTTTCCACTCCTCCTGGCACGTGGAGAACCCAACTCTGATAGCGCACGGCCCCCTCCAGAGCCTGATGTGCCTGACCCTCTTTTAGACTCTGCCCTTTTTCCTTTTCTGGTGCCTTCCCCATCTTCTTCACTCTCCTCCCCTTCACCCTCTCTCCCTTCCCCCCCTACAGCTCACACCCGGTCTCGCACTGGTGGCACACAACCTCCACCAGACCTCATGCGCCCTTTGCCAGAGGTGGTAGGGGCTGAAGGTGTAATTAGGGTGCATGCGCCATTCTCAATGTTTGATATTGCTCAGATTGAGAAGCGGCTGGGATCTTATGCCCAAGATTCTAATAATTATCTCAAGCAGTTTAAGAACCTGGCTCAGACCTATGATCTTACTTGGCAGGACATATATCTAATACTATCCTATACCCTTACCGCTGAGGAAAAGGAAAAGGTGTGGACTGCAGCCCAGACACATGCCGATGATGCTCACCACTTAGATATGAACTTTCCAGTGGGAACAACAGCTGTGCCTAGGGAAGAGCCCAATTGGAATTATCAACATGAAGCTCCTGGGCGGGAAAGCAGAAATAGGATGATAACTTGCTTAGTGGCTGGCCTTCAAAAGGCAGCCTACCTCCCTATTAATTATGACAAATTAAACCACATTACTCAAAGGCCCAATGAAAACCCAGCAGAATTTCTTGAACGCCTTACAGTAGTGCTCCAGCGCTATACAAGGCTGGACCCAGAATCAGCAGAGGCTCAGGTGGTTCTCAATACTCATTTTATTGCCCAATCAGCCCCCGATATTAGGAAAAAGGTAAAAAAGGCTGAGGACGGTCCTCAGACCCCTCAACGAGATCTGGTGAGTATGGCATTTAAGGTTTTCAATAATCGAGAAGAGCAGGAGATTGCCAATCAGACTGCCCATGAGAGGAAGGACTACCAAATCCTGGCTGCTGCCATCTGGCCTCCTCCAAGAAGAGGCACCCAACATGCACCGCCTGGAGCATGCTTCAAGTGTGGGCAAGAGGGCCACTGGGCAAAATTCTGCCCTTCACCACGACCTCCACCTGGACCCTGCTCAAGGTGTGGGCAACATGGACACTGGGGAGTCGACTGCCCCTCCTCACCTCCACAAGGTAGGCCAGCCCTTCCCCCAACCCGCCCACCCAGGCAGGTGGAGCCAGACATGTCGGAGATTTTCTGCTTGGCTACACAATGAGGGTGCCCAGGGCGGCCTGCTCCCAACAACCAGACCATCACAATGACAGAGCCCAGAGTGTGTTTCTATGTAGCAAGTAAGTTAATATCTTTTCTCTTGGATACAGGAGCAACTTATTCGGTGTTATGTCAATATACAGGCAAGACTTTTCCCTTCCAGATCTGGGTGGTGGGTGTAGATGGCCTACTTACCTGTCCCCCAACTATGGGATGAGTTCCATGTAAAATAGAAGACTTTCCCTTTTCACACTCCTTCCTAATCCTACCTCTTTTTAAAAACCTAACAAATTACACTATAGTTAACTCATTTTCAATCCGTTGTTACCATGCAGTAGTTTGACTTATAGATTTATGGTCATATTCTAGCTACTACAGATGTGGGAAACCATGCAATCTGTTTTTTTGAGTTTGACTTATTTCGCTACTATACTTTTCCAAGTTTTTCCATTTCCTTATAATATAATGATATAATTCTGATAATGGATGGATAAGTAGAATTTCACTCTGTGTATATACCACATTTTCTTCATTCATCCATTGAGAAGCATCTAAGCTGATTGCATGTCTTGGCTATGGTAAATGTCCAGGAATGCAATTGCTGGATCAAAGGGTAGTTCTATATTTAGTTTTTTGAGGAACCTCCACACTGCTTTCCAGAGGGGTTGAAGAAGCTTACATTCTTACCAAGAGTGTAGTAATGTTCCCTTTTGGCCACATCCACCAGCATTTGTTACTGTTAGTTTTCGTGGTATTGGCCATTCTAACTGGGGTGAAATGGAATCTCAGTGTTGTTTTGATTTGCATTTCCTTTACTACTGGAGATGTCAAACATTTTTACATGTGTCTATTGGTCATTTTTACTTCTTTTGAGAAGTCTGTCTTTAAGTCATTAGTTCATTTTTTAAATTGGGTTGTTGTTTCTCAAGTATTTATTTTTGGGGGCTTAAGTTTTTGAGCTTGATGTATATTTTGGATATTAGACCCTTCACCAATGGAACATAATAGAAGACCCAGAAATAAACTCACAGCCTATAGCCATCTAATCTTTGATAAAGAAGCCAAAAACATAATTGGCAGAAAGATAACCTCTCCAACAAATGGTGCCAGGAAAGAAAAGACTATCCACATGCAGAAAATGAAGTTAGATTCTTATATATCACTTTGTACCAGAATCAACTCAAAAATGGAGCATGACCTAAATGTAAGGTCAGAAACCATGAAAATATCACAAGAAGGGGTAGGGGCAATATTAGGGCTCTTGGACATATGTAGAAAACTTTAAAATAAAGATACAGAATCACAACAAATCAAAAACCAAATAAATGCTATTGCATCAGACTTAAAAGTTTCTGCATGGCAAAAGACAACCAAATAGAAAGTTCAAAGTATGGGAGAAGATTTTTACCAGCTATACATCAGATATTTGTATTTTTTAGTTTATCCAACTTTTGTTGGATTTAAATTTTTTTTTTAATTTCATTTAGACATTCTTTTACTTCATTCTACTTTTTGGAAACTTTTTCTATTTAATAAATAGAAGCAAATAGAATTAATACATTTAATAAACATTTCTTCTTGGTTTATTTTATTGAATATTCAAAGTGATATTTAATTTTTTAATTAAAATTTTTATTGTGAAAATACTGTACAAAGGGGTTACAGTTACATGAACAAGGTAATGAGTACATTTCTTATCTAGCATTGTTGCCTCCTCCTTTGTTTTTCCCCTACCATCCCTTCCCTCACACCTCCTCAGCTACACTCCCCACCCCATCCCCCCTGCCTAAATTGTAAATAGCATTTTGTACATTTCATTGTTGCAATGGGTCAATCTGTATCCCTATTTAAATAATTTGTTTTTTCCCTTCTCCTCCCCAAATTATACCAACATCAAATACATTGAAAACAGGGGTTATACCATGGGGGGAGGGACATACAAAGCAACAAAAAAAAATCACATGGTACTTTATAAATACGTTAGAAACAATAGCAAGAAAGAAAAAAACAAGTTGTGTCCCTATCTTGGGGTTCCTTTCACCTAAAATCATCTTATATGGTCATATGTACATAGCTTTTGACCTTTTCTGCTTGTCCTCGACTTATACTAATTATTACAAATAAGGGAAACCACGGGACCTATGTTTCTTTGGGCCTGGCTTACTTTACTTAATTTTTTCCAAGTCTTTCCATTTCCTAACAAATGGGGCAATGTCATTCTTTCTGATGGAGGCATAGGATTCCATTGTGTGTGTGTGTGTGTGTGTGTGTGTGTGTGTGTGTGTGTGTGTGTGTGTGTGTGTGTGTGTGTTTGTGTGTGTGTGTGTGTGTGTGTGTATCACATTTTCTTGATCCATTCATCTACTGAGGGGCATCTGGGTTGGTTCCATATCTTAGCTACAACGCTGCAATAAACATAGTTGTGCTGGTAGCTTTAGTATGGTCTTGTTTGTAATCATTTGGGTAAATGCCCAAAAGTGGGATTGCTGGGTCATAGGGGAGCGCTATGAGGAGTCTTTTGAGGAACCTCCATACTACTTTCCAAAGTGGTTGAACAAGTTTACATTCCCACCAACAATGCAGTAAGGTTCCCTTCTGTCCACATCCCCTCCAGCATCTGTAGTTATTGGAGTTCTTGATTATAGCCATCTAACTGGGGTGAGGTGGAATCTCAATGTTGTTTTGATTTGCCTTTCTTTTATGGTTAGAGGGGTTGAGCATTTCTTCATGTGTCTAATGGCCATCCTTATTTCCACTTCAGAGAAATTTCTCTTTAAGTCTTTAGCCCACTTATTTATTGGGCAGTTGTTTCTTTGAGGATTTGTTGTTGAGGGATTTAATTTTTTGAGTTCCAAGTATATTTTAGATATGAGACCCTTGTCCATTGTATAGCTAGTGAAGATTTTCTCCCAATCCGTGGGCTTTCTATTGATCTTGCTAGCTATGTCCTTTGCCATGCAGAAGCTCTGCAATTTCATGCAATCCCATTTGTCCAACCTTTCTTTGATTTGTTGCATTTCTGGGTCTCTATGAAGGAGACCTAGTGTTTCCCTATTCCATCCTGTGATGTTTTCAGGGTATCTGCTTTGACTACAAGGTCTTTGACCAGTTGGAGTTGATTCTGGTGTAGGGTGATATATAAGGATCTAGCTTTAGTTTTCTACAGGTAATTAACCAATTTTGCCAGCACCATTTACTGAAGAGGCTGTCTTTCTTCCATTCTATTTTTTTTTAGCTCCCTTATTGAAGATTAGATGACTATAGGTCTGTGGGTTCATTTCTGGGTTTTCAATTCCATTCCATTGGTCCTGAGGTCCGTTCTTGTGCCAGTACCAAGCTGTTTTAATTACTATGGCTTTGTAGTAGATATTTAATTTTTTTAGGTTGCAATATATCATTTCCAAACACATTGCCCAAATTTCCTTAATTCTGTCTACTCAGCCTTGAATGGCTGAGTTGACTCCAGGCTAAGGGAGTCTGCCAATGCATGGACTTCCCTTCACCTCCTATCCATTTGTCTAATGCCAGATTCTTACCTCCAACCTTTAGCCAGAAGGTAAAAGGAGGAGCAAGATTCCAACCCATATCCTGATTTCTGTGGTATCTTTAGATGCCCTGGGTCTATTTCATTAGGCTGAGTTCTGCTGTATGCATAACACACATGTGGCAGAGTCTTCATAATCCTTCACAAATTCAAATCTTTATTTCAAGGAAGGTGGGCTTTTTCTTGTTTGCTGCCTCCCTAGGCATCTTAAAGATAGAAGTACAGGGCTATATTAGGAGCTTCTGGAATGCCAGATGGCAATTTCAGCTGGAAGCCACCCAGCAGTTAGCATCTGTTCAGGCTTGGGATATGGTTGAGGGTATACATACAAATGAACTTTTAGAACACAATCCATTCATAATGCAGGGACTAGCCATACTGTACATCACCTAATTTCTTCCAGGTCTGTCTATGTTTTGATTCTGAATGAAAAAAAATGTTAGTTTAAAAAATGTCATCTTGGGGCTGGGAAGGTGGCTCAGTGGTAGAGGGCTTGCCTTGCATGAATGAGGCCCTGAGTTTGATTCCTCAGCACCACATAAGCAGAAAAAGCTGGAAGTGGCACTGTGGCCCAAGTGGTAGAGCACTGGCCTTGAGCTGAAGAGCTGAGGGTCAGCGCCCAGGCCCGGAGTTCAGGCCCGATGACCAACAAAGAAAAAAAAATGTCGTCTTAATTTTGAAGGTGAGAAGAGAATAAAGGGAAAGAATTCCATCCTTCTATACACACATATAACTCCTTCATAAACGAAGAGAAACAAAGTGCAGTCAGTGAATAATACAAGTGAGGAGACAGCTGCAATGATACTATCTGTCAAGTTTTGACATTCAACAGATATAATTAAAAATCAGTTTTGACCTTAGGTTTAGTTTGTGTGATAGATGCATGTCAGGACACAAGTGAAGTTAGTGGAAAAACATAGAGGTCAGTGGCTTAGGCCTGCAATATTAACTACTTAAGAGGCTAAGATCCGAGGGTCATAGTTCAAAGCCAACCAAGTCATAAAATTTTGTGAGACTCATTTCCAATTAACCAGTGAAAAATTAAAAGTGGAGCTGTGGCTCAAGTGGTAGAGCACTAGTCCTATGCAAAAACTATGGGTCCTAATCCCTGAGTTTAAGCCCAGTACTTGAGTTTAGTCCTCAGTACCTGCAGAAAATGGTGGCTGGTGTTGGAAAGAACAAGGAAATTAACTTTAGCCAAGCATGAGGCATGATTTCCAGCAACATGAGTTTCTAATTAGCAGCTTCTAATTAAACAAAAGAGTAGTTTCCGTAAAGTACTAGCTCCTCAACAAACAGGATGGTCATTGATGTTTATGAAGTGCTGAGCGGACTGTTATGCCGTACAAACAATATCATTTATAAGCACGTCTCCAGCAAATCGTGGATGAGAATATCTGAAACACTCAATAAATGGCCCCTGCATTTTGAAGAAGTTTGGCTCTGGTTTATGCAATTACTTCTGAATTGTAGGAAATGCATGCAGAAGTTGTAGACCAGAAGAGATTTTACCTTAGAAGCTGATTGCAGACTATTAGACTCAGAGAGAGTCAAAAAAGCAGAGCACAAGTTGGGATTACGATGCAGGAGGTCCCAGAGATTCCCAACATGGTTTCTAGGATGAATGAAAACTTTAGTAGTTTTTGATATTTTCTTGACTCTAATTCAAATTCTATAAGAAAATTGTTTGACAGACTTCTTCTTGGCTAGCAAGCAAGAGACATGCAGGACACAACTGACAAGCCAGAATGTATGAATTGAAGAGAAAATGACAATACTGTTATCAACCTCGTGTGTGTGTGTGTGTGTGTGTGTGTGTGTGTGTGTGTGTGTGTGTGTGTGTGTTGGATACAGGATGAGTAAAAAGCAAAGAAGGCCTACTTTATATTCTTAATTCCAAATGGATCTATGGTACCCATATGATATCAGGTAAGAACTCTGAGGGCCTAAGGTCTGTGATCTGACTTGGTCCATGAATATATTGTGGTTGATGTGCCCATGGCTTAATATTCCTGTCTGGTAATGACAAGAGACTCAAAGCCCCAATACAGCTGGCTGTTTCCTACCTGTGCAGCTCCTTTCTGAGAAGAAGTCATCAATCTGGAAAGTGTTTGAGGCTGAAGTTGACTTCATTAATTGTCTTGACTGTGAATCCTGTGTCAGCCACTTTCTGGCTGTGAACATATGCAGATTATCAATCTTTATACAGACATTAATTCTCTCATTTCACCCACCATCAAGGCTTAGGGTGTACATTAAAATCAAAGTTGGTAATAGAGTCCAACAGGCCAGCACCAATTCAACCTTTACATTAGAAAATAGCTGATTTCTTAAAATCTAGTCTAATGTTACAATTTCTGCTATTGTGTCCCAACAGGATTCATGTCACACACCAAAGGTGCTATGAGGCATATGCACAAAGATGACCGCAGGCCTCCCAGTCACTGTTCTTTCTGAAGGCAGGAAGCATATGTAAGTCATAAGCAAGATGAGACAGAATTGAAGAGGATCCCAATATCCACTGTTCTTACATAGAACACTTTGGAAAGCCCAAAAGTAAAGTGATCAAGAATAATTACAGAGCTGGGTGCTAGTGACCCATGCCTTTAATGTTAGCTACTCAGTAGGTTGAGATCTGGGGAAGTGTGGTTTGAATGGTAGCCTGGGCAGAAAAGTTTGCTACACACTATCTTCAAAATAACAAGCAAAATGTCATGCTGGCAGAGTGCCAGCCTTGAGCAAGAGTGTAAAGTGAGCATGAGGCTGAGTTCAAATCCTACTATTAGTTCAAACCTTGTTTCTAGGTATAAAGACACTAATCCACTTTAAATGGAACAGAATAAAATATATGAAAACTAAAACAAACATTCACAGCATCATATATCTTCTATTTTCAATCAGGAAATCACCTTTAGAAGGTGTTCTTCTCATTCTAAAATACTGTCCCTCAGCTAGGCACCCATGGCTCTTGCCCGTAATCCTAGATACTCAGCAGGCTGAGATCTGAAGGTCATGGTTTGAAGCCAGCCCATGCAGGAAAATCCATGAGTCTCTTATCTCCAATAAACTACTCAGAAAAAGCTGGAATGGTGTATGGCTCAATTGGTGGACTGCTACTCTTAAGCACAAAGAGGCTCAGGGACAGCACCCAGGCTCTGATTTTGAGCCCCAAAACCAGCAAAAAATAAAATACCCTCTTTCTGTGAAAATGGAAAGCATCACTGGACTGTGTAACTCCTCACACCATCAGGCTAACCAGTCACTGATGGCACCTGGGTTTGTATTTGTCCAGTGTGGCTTTCTACATGTGTCCATTTTTATAGAATAAAATAACTTGGAATGGAATGTCACTGAACCTCTCTCAGGTATCAGGGCAGTACAGGTTTCCTCACTGAATGAATGATCTCTAGGCCCCCCAAGAAGTGAATGAACAGTTAGGACACAGATCATCTTTCCAGCTATAAAAAGCCAGCCAACCTCCCCCTCTCACCCCGGCACCAATGTGGTAGGAGTTAGTACACAATTCTCTCACCTCAGGTGTCCTGAGGTAGTACTGCTGGGTTCCTACACATGACCCTGAATGACAGGAAGAAATCTCTATATCCAGTCTTCTATTACCCTTATGTAGCCAGTGTTTAATGTAGTCAAATGCTTCAACTGTGTAGGGGTGATGAAAATGTTTGGTTCCTGTGACCGATGACATAATGAGATCTATTGTATACTCTCCATTTAGCACTTACATAAAAACAAACTCTGTGAGAGAGAAACTCATAAAATTCATTTAGCAGATGCAGAGTGTAACTCAGAGAGAACAGAACATTTGTCCCATTTCACACATCTCCTCAGTGGTACCATCCAACCAGGATCCTACCTTTTGATATTAAAGCTTTGTTCCTTGTCTTCCCACATTGCTGTTTTACTGTTCTGAGACAGAAGTTACCATTATTTTCCAAAAAAAAAACATCTGTTCCTGAAATAAGTTTCCCAGGGTGTTGATCCTAATGATTCTGTTTTGAAATCAGAAACCAGCGAGGTGAGAAACCGAACAGCTGAGATACAAGAGGTTGCAAGATGACAGAAGAAAGGAAAAAAAAGGAGTGTGTCTGGGCTCTATGCCCATTCCCTGAATCATTCAGAGGGGTCAGGAAGGAGAGAGAGAGGGGGGGGGGGCGGGGGAAGGGGAGGGATAGAGGGCAGGAGGGAGGGAGGGGGAGAGAAAGAGAAGAGAGAGAGAGAGGAGACAACATGGTCCAATTCTATTTTACTGCTAATGGATTTTAACTCACTTTTAATTCAGCAGCAAATGGAAGCATCTATGGTTCTTCACAGATCTAGCATCTCATTATTCCTCTGAAGTACCATTGGCTGACTGCTTTAGTCAATGTTGGCATGGATACAGATATGGTGAAGTGCAGAGTATCCTAATACAATTTACATTTATTTCTAATTATCATTTGATTCTTCTGATATTTGCCACATGGTGAAATTGCCCATTTTTTTATACAAAAGCTCTGGTGATTTTAATTTTATGAATAATATTTACTTCTACTCTTTCTTAATTGAAAAAAATAATATATGTGGCACTCAAGGACATTTGGAAAACATAGAAATTAATAATAAATGAAATGAAGATCATTGTGGTACAGCCATTCAGAGACAAAGACAATCAACAGTATATGGTATATACTTTTTGTATATATGTATATACATGCCTACATTTTAAATAAAATCGATGTCATATTATCTATACAAATTAAACCTGCCTTTTCATCAGGAGACTTCTAAAATTCTTTTAGAAAGCTGCATATTTAGTTGCATAGCATAATTTTAAGCACTTAAATTTTTATTGTTGGATGTTTATACTTTTCTAACTTTTCAAATCTTGTAATTATACTACTAATGTACCATTGAGCATAAGTTTTTTATTTTTCTCTGAGAAATGCCTTTGGTTACAAGCTTGGAACAACTAATAGCATTTTAAATAATGCATACATTTTCCCACTTTAACAAGATTACAGAAGTAGAACATCAGAAGTAATGCGGAAGATAAGTGATAACGAAGATACAGTCTCTTATTCTTTTACTAAACTTACAATGGCCATTTGCTTTTTCTGCTTATGTTTTGGAACTCATTATAACAATGTAGTTACTGCAGCTCCAGGCATCACGTTGGTACTTAAGGCAGGAATAAATGAAAGGCAACAACGTCAGATACACTCCAGCAAATTTCCAGCAATAAATTATTGGCTGTATTCATGAAATACGTCCATTCTTGGTAAAGTGAAGTCTAGCAAAGTCTCTTCTAACCACCATATTGAGTGTGGTCCATGGGGAAAGTTGTTGGAAATAGATATAAGGCTAGTTAACAGTGTCTACCATATGTCTCTAATATAAAACATGAATTTACCCAAAGTTCTTAAACATGATAGTTTTAGAAATGTATTTTTATCTGATACAAAATTACGTTACAGAAGTAGATGAAAAACTCAGAGAATCATAAAGTAGAAAATACTTTTCCTATACTGGAACAGACAATTCTGTTTTGAGACAGAGCAAGGGGCTCATCTAACAGACATGATAAATAATCCCTATGTGAACATCTAATAGACAGAAATCCAAGTTCAATTTATCCAACTCTTCTTCTTCATCTTTTGTCAGATAAAGGATATGTCATTGAGAACTAAGGAAGACAGTGTTTAGTACTAGTTTTATAGGTAATAGTTAAAGTATAGAGTAGAGGTCGTTCTTTTGGGGGAAAGAAACAAAATAAAAAACCTGTTAAAAATACAAAGTGATTCTGAAATTGAATTTTAAAGTTGATTTTTTTTCCTGTTGGGTGAGGGCCAGTTGCACTGACAAGAATAAAATGTTTGAAAATCAGAAATCCAGGTGAAGAAGATACAGAGAAGTGAAACCAAAGAACACACACTTGAAATTTCATGGAAAGGAGGAAATAACAGATTGTATAGTTTGAGAGATGGAGAGTTAGTAGTGATCAAGAATGCCAGAAAAGCTGACTGACAACCAACAAAGTTCTGCAGAACACAAAGGGGAAGGTTTACTGTCTTCTGACCCAGTACCCACAAGGAGACCTGAACTAGCTAGAGCTGAAATGGGGAAGTGTCTCCATCTGTGATTGCTGCTTCTATAACATGCTTTTTAGGTGTCTTGAGGCCAAGAACCAGTTTAAAAAACATTAAACCATCAGGGCTTCTTTTCTAGAAACCTGTTGCTCTGAAAACCTGTGTGCAGAATTGACCTGCTCTAGTGGAAACTTCTTTGCCCTGAAATTCTAAGGATAAACATCATCAACATCCTCCTCTTTCCTATCCAGCACATACACTGTTTTTACCCATCTCCATTCTTGTCACCAGATTTGGGAACTTTATATGTATGCATTATCACAGTAATTCCAAACAGCTGCTTTTAAAACTATGACCTTGAGTGTCAGCATTCTGAATTTTTCAAAGTCCCAATGATTAGGTGTTGGCTTGGTGTATGAATCTCAGACCCACTGTGGATTTCTTCTCTTCTTCTACTTAATATATATATATATATATATATATATATATATATATATATATATATATATGTTTGTGTGTGTGTGTGTGTTTGTGTGTGTGTGTGTCATGGGCTTGAACTCTGGGCCTGAGCGCTGTCCCTCAGCTCTTCAGCTCAAGTTGAGTGCTCTACCACTTGAGTCACAGCGCCACTTCTGGCTTTCTGGTGGTTACTTGGAGATAAGGGTCTCACCGACTTCCCTGCCCAGTCTGGCTTTGAATCACGATCCTTGAATCTCAGCCTCCTGAGTAGCTAGCATTACAGGCGTGAACCACCAGCACCTGGGTCAATAATCTATATTTTATATCGTCATTTTATATTGTCACTGGATAAAGAGTTTCTCTATTTTCTACCTGAACTCAGAAATCTACTTCTGACAGAGGCCTAAATCAAGAAAATAGAAGGGGAAGTCTTTTGTATTAACAATTCAAGGTATACAACAGAGATAACCTTTTAAATTAATAAAGCCCAACAGATATGGAAAAAGCAACTATGTTTGTTGTTTACCTCATGGAAGTTGAAGTATGCAAAACAGTTTTCTCCTCACTTCTCTTCCCTACCTACATACACTGCACATTCTTTCATCTGTCCCCAGGGAAAATCTAAAGGATAGAAGGAGACTGATTCCAGGGCTGGGAAGTTGGCTCAGTGGTAGAGCGCTTGCCTTGCATGCCTGAGGCCCTGGGTTCGATTCCTCAGCACCACATAAGCAAAAAGAAAAAAGCCGGAAGTGGTGCTGTGGCTCAAGTGGTAGAGCGCTAGCCTTGAGCTGAAGAGCTGAGGGATAGCGCCCAGCCCAGAGTTCAGGACCCAGGACTGGACCCAAAAAAAAAAAAAAAAAAAAAAAAAAAGAAAGAAAGAAGGAGACTGATTCCAGAAAGACCAAGACTAGAGTAGAGTATCTGGGAGGAAAAGAAAGATGAGGGAAAGAAAGTTTTAGGAGTCCAAGCATTGAGGGGAATAGTTGAAGAGAAAAGGGACTTAGGGACAGGTAAAAATTTGGACCAAAGAGGAAGATAAAAATGCTATATCCTTAGTTTGGTACTTGGGAGGCAATTTTTTTCTAGAAATGGCTAGACAGTAAAAGTTCTCAGCTTTGTAGCACGCATGATCCCTAAGTTACTCAATCTTGCTCCGTCTCGCAGGGAGAGCTCCCCAGCCAATTTAGAAACAGATACATGTAGCTGTAGTCCAGTAAAACTTTTTACTAGATGAAATCGAGGTTAGCTGAATTTAGCCAGAGCTGTGGTTTGAGGGTCCATGGCTTTAAACCCTAGTAGAAACACTATAAATGATCCATGCTAGTAGAGATGATTATTATGTATTTTACTTTTTGTTTGTTGTTGTTGTTTTTAAGGTTAGCCTTGAACTTGTGATGCTTCCCAGGCACTTAGAATATAGGTATACTCCACTGTGTCTGGATAGCTGTTAGTATATTATTATTGCTAATTGGTATTTATTATTTGTTATTATTAATTACTTAATTATTATTAATTAGTTATTAAGAATTATTATTTTATTATTTATTTTTTTTAGATTTTTTTTCTGTTTGATAAAGAGCCCAAGACCAAAGTCTCCACACAAGTGCCCAATCTCATTATTATAAATCAAGTTCCGAAAAAAGAAGTTGGATCATACTGGAATTCCTAATAAATTTATTTTAAATACAAGGTCTGCTGAAAATAACACACAACATGCACATGGGCACACATGTTCACACACACACCACTAGATTAATTTCTGTAACTTTTTTTCTGCCACAAATTTTGATTGCTTGAAAATTTGACAAAACTTTCTCATGAGAATCTTGGTTTTATGCATACTTGGTAGGACACAGTCTTCTGCCGGGCTTGCAGAAAGGTGAGAGCCAGTTTTTAACAATCTGAGACTCCAAGACACAACCTTCACTGCCATCCTCATTACTATTATCCAGAAAAGTCCCACTTTTCAAAGGGAGCAGCCCTGGAGCCAGAAGTTCCTTCTGCCAATGCCTCGGCATTTTTCCCAGGGGCCCATCTGCTTATACTACTCAGTCAAGGCCCAGTAGCTCAGAACATATGCCTGACACCTCTTAGCTTGGAGAGTGGCTGCTGAAAAATGCTTGAAAGCACACATTTTGTGTCAATGGTAAGTTGGCCCCAAGAATCTTGGTCTATTATTAAACCTGAGTCTCATCGGGAAATTACCTGAGGTCTTTGAAAGAGATAATATATAAGCCAAGAATAAACAGAAATGTTAATGCCTAGCAGGTATACAAATACAGGCATGAACCTCAGAAAGCCTAAAGGACATGCCGTAATGAATATTGGGATCATGTGGTAGAAATGGAGCTCACATGAAAGCTTTGTGACTATTACAACAGTTAGATTTACATTTACTCAAGCATATTTTCCCATTTTGCAATCACTCCAGGGATGGGGAATTGTGCGGTACTTGAGACTTTGTAAAAGATGTTACACAATCAAATCTGGGTACAAACGCATCTAGAACAAAAAAAAATAAAAGTTGGAAAAATCTCATAGATTGGCTCAAAGTGAACAAAAGTGGACAGAAGCTTTGCATTTAAACATGGATATTTTCAATACCAAGACATGTTTTTAGTAGATTGTCAAATTCTGTAAAACTATAGGCCTTTCAACAACTAATTATCTAGAGGATGAATGCATGAGATAACCATAGTCACTGTTTCTATACTACTTATCATCTACTGAAAGGTGATTGAACCAGACTCCTGGCCCAAACCAACAGCACACTCAAAGAATTTTAACTTTATAGTTAAATCAAGAGTGCATTGAGTTATGGGAATGTTTAAGGGACAGGGAAATACCTAAGAACTGGCAATAGTGAATGATTGTTCCCGCCAAGGGCTGACGAGGCAAGAGCCCTGGAGAGTCTGAGAAGAGGCTGTAGGCAGCCTACCAGGGCCTGTGGCTGCAAAGGCCATAGCTGTTGCTAGGAAAGCTATGACAAAGGAGAGAAAAATTCAATACTGGAAGTGAGTGCTTTTTGCTCCTCAGTCTCCTTCTTATGGCGCCCAGTGGCAGAATTCCATCAGTCCACAGGGTGTATGAGGAACCTGGGCTACATAGTTATTGAAGCTTAAGCTCCTGAAGGGAAAGAATGGAGATGGATTATTGGAGGTGGAGGTGCATTGAAGATAACAAAATATCCTAAGAACAACCACCTATGGCATCTTCTTAAATTCAAGTACCCATAAGGAACATAGTCACACATCAATGTATTTTTGCCTAATGGAAAGTAAAATGATGGAAATAAGTGATTTGGAGGGAACAGCTAACCATAACTAGCAACCCATCTCTGTACCTCTTTAGCTGTGAGAAATTGGGCAATTTCCTTAAACAGTTTGTCTCAAGTTTCAGAAATAGAAGATAGGAGACAAATGCCTTCTCTTTAGGGTCATTGTAAAAAAAATGAGATTGTTTTCTTTAAACACCTGGTATGTAGGAAACTTTCAAATAGTATTATGTTACTCCTTTCTTTCTTTTGTACCATTGAATGCTTATTGCGATAATAATTCTGAGAATTCATAGCCCAGCAAGCATAAAAATCCAATGTTGAACATAACTGGCAAATATTTTAACAAAATGCATTTTTTAAATCCCTCTAACTAATAGCAACAGTAAAATAATGCTGGTCTTAAAAGAGATTAAGGAACCCAACCTAAAGCTTATAGTCATCTAAAATTCCACTCTCTAAAACAGCTTTTTTGGCTTCTACATCAGAACATTATGGACAATCATTTAAAAATGCTGTAAAAACTTATCATCCCTGGGGTAATCACTGTGCTTCTAATCTCTCCCTCCCCCTGTTTTCCCCTGAAGTTATTATTGAAACCTGGAATTAGTTACATCACTTCCCTCTCCTAAAAGCACCTCCCCAACTTATAGCACAAAGTTGAAACTCTTTGGCCAAACACCCGAAGATGCTTCCTCAACCTCAAAATACAACCTCTTGGTACTCTATACACTCCAGAGCAGCATCCTTTTATTTGCAACTATTCCTATCTACAGTTCATTACCAAGGCCCTGTTTATTATATTGTGTATTGTGACACCACCATTTTCGTAACCAGGTATGACTTTATTCATCCTTCACATTTTGGCCCCAATATTCATTCTGACTTCCCTGGGAAATGAGTCACTCTCTCCTCTTAAGTTTTCCATTGTTTGGTTATAAATCCTGTTGTCACTGTGTGTTATAGTTGGTGTATATCTGAACACCCAAGCTAGACTGGGAGCTTCCATTCAATTATATTCAGCATATAGAACTGTATGTACCAGAGAGAGTAAATACTTGCTGACTTGACCCATATGCTTTGAGTGAAGAAGAACTTGGGAAGGTGAGATTCCATGGGAAGGTAAATAGAAAGTGAACGTGGTATTTGCAGGGTGAGGAATATATGTGCTTTAATTTTTAAAATCATGGAAAAATTCACAAGAATTGGAATAAATGCTGAATTCAGTGCTTTATGTGTTTTAAGGAACAAAAATATTTGCACAATGGAGTAAATAACTATGGTAGAGTTTATGGGGAAAGAAGTGTAGTTAAAGCAAAGAAAGAACAGTTGATTCTCCTCTTTATCCTTACCCAGCCTTCACAGATCACCTCAGCCTCTAAAAAATTGATCTTTACTTTGACTTAGCTCTGTAGCTCAGACACTCCTTAGCATCTGTTTGCTCAAATTAGAGCTTTGTTATTATTAGCCTACCTCCCTACTCAATTCTAAGACTCGTCAAAGAGGAAAACATGTCATTACCCTCAAACCATGTGCCCATGTCAGTGAGTTTCTATTGAATACAATGTTGAAAAACCCTCAATTCCTCACCCAGAGTGGGACTGTGTTAGAATAAGCAGTAGAAGGCACTGACAGGAGGCAGGCCTACATTGTCCCCTGATTCTCCCCTTCTCTGGACTCATCTTTAAAGCTAAAGAGACATTTATTCTCTCAGTTGTTGCATGCCTTCTGGATGTCAGTCCTTGTCAAGGTGCTAAAAGAATAATAGGGAAGGAGACAGGTGTGGAACATAATAGAACTTGCTTGTTCATAGAAGATAGACAAATAATGAGCAAACAAACATAAAACAGCCTATCTCAAGTAGTGATGAGTGGGGAAGAAAATTCAGCACACGCTGGGTCATAGAATGATGGTGTGGCTACTGAAAATGATTTTCTAGCCACTTTACAGCTTGGATGCAAGCACTGTAAAGGATGAACACGAGTGACAATGGGTAATGAGAACACCCTCAGACTTTCTCAACCAGCAACTACACCTGTTCATAATCTCATTTAACACATCCCTTGGATGAAGCTCAGATTCAAGGACTGTCCATTTTCTTCATGTCAGTGTCTATAACTATTCATCTCATTTTTCTCTGAGCATTTTCTTTCAATAGTTCTGTAAGTTTCCACTAATATCTAAAATTAGATTTAGTCGATGTTAATTTTCAGGTTATTTTCTCTAAAGATACATTTAAAATCGGAGAGTTTGCTTACTCATAGACAATCTTCCCTGCATAAAGTCTCGTTGTAAAGGTTATTGGTTTGTTGTTGGTTTTGTGGGTGGCACAGGAGTAAAGAAAGTCACCCATCGGCACCAATTCATGCATTAGAAGCATCTCTCTTACATCCACTCAATTCAAGAAACATCTATCAGATGAATATTAAGAGACAAGCACTGTTCACCTGTTGAGATAAAGCAGTGAACAAAACAGTTGAATTTTCCTTTCATTATAGATCTCATGGTCAGGTAGGACAAGACAAGTAATAAACATAAAACATAGGTAGACTACAAATTACGTATTTGTATGATATGTTGGTGCACATCTCTAATTGCAGCTACTGGGGAGACTCCTATCTCATCTAACAGGCTGAGTGTGGTGTTATAAGCTGTAAGACCAGCTACACACTAGGTATATTTAAGAGGATTAATGTCCAATGTTGTCCTTGAGGAAAAAAAATTCAATATCCTTTTTGGAAAGAAACTAAGCTGGGGAAAAAACATGTTGGGGTGTGTTTCAAGTGATAAATCACCTGCCAGGCAATCACAAGACCATGAGTTCCAGTCTCAGTATGGCAAAAACAATAATAATGAATTTTGTCACTAAGACAGCATGCCATGTGTGGAGCAATGTCCGGGAAGGTTGCTGTGCTAAGGAGCATTTCACCCTTCCAGAGGAGAGAAGATGTGAGAGTCCTGGTGTGCAAAGGCAGCTGGAGTGGAAGGTGCTAGAAAGCATTGCAGAGATGGGGAAAGGAAACAACAGAACCAAGATTCTAGAAGGCCTTGAAGCTATTACAAGCACCTACCTCACTTTGCAGTCTCTTTAGCTTTGCAGTCTTTCAATATGAGCCTGAAAATACTATGGAAAATTAACCAGGCTGAATCTGAATGCTCAAATACTCTCCATTAGTCACTATGTCACTTTGGAGTTGACATTGTTTTCATATATATATATATATATTCATTACTCATTACTCATTATTTATTAGTCATATATACACTGATACTCATTTATTTAATTCTCCTAAATCCTTAGATTACTATCTTTTTGTGTACCTATCAATCAATCAATCAATTAATCATCTCTTGGCCTATCTATCATTTCTATCCTTTATTTGTTTACTTATTATTTGCAATGCTGTGATCAGTGTCAGGGCTTCATGCATGTTTGGTATGCATTCTCCCACTGAGCTATGCCCTCAACATCTCTGTCAGTTTTGAAGAAGTGATACAAGAGCCTTGATATCAATACTAAGATTTAGAAGATCAAGATTCAAGTCATATCCAAGAATATTTTATTGGAACAACCTACACTACCCTCACTATGACCTTTCTATCTTTGCTCTTCTCTAGCTTGGACTACCTTACCACACATTGAACTAATCAACTCTCTTCTGTTCTATCTTTAATGGGACAGCAGTTACTTTGTATCAATGATTTGTTCATAGCATCTCTCCAACCTATTTCTCCTCTTTGGACAACCATCATATTTGTTTTTTTATATGTCAGTCTTGTTACAGACCCATTGTATATGCAATTCTTTCTACATTGGGAAAAAACGTCCATTCATCTGGTTTTTGATATTTGGCTCATATCTTGGCTCAATCATTTCCTTATCTCTCCTGAAATCCCTGGAATCTCAAAAAAGACATTTTTTCTCAATGAAAGATGCTGTGGAGTCTTAGTATATGTCATGTGTGTAGATACAGAAAGGAGCGCAAGTCTGCCATCAGCACCCATGGCATTGCCATCACAGCTACTCCTGTGGTAAGTGTTCCGTGCATGGGTTATCTGTGTGAAAGATGAGACCATACGGAAGCTTTGCTCACAGCCATGGAACTGTGCAACTATAGCATTTATTGTGCTGACAGATCTACTAATTTAGATACTCAGCATATATTTGCTGATTTGCTCATTAAGGTAAAAATGAAATTAAATTGTTTAGCCACAAACTCAGCACTTGCAATGGGCAATTTACAGCATTTACTTTCTCTAGCTCTCTAAAAATCTTCTAAAATCCCTGTGATATAATTGTTAGTACAACATATCCTGGGCACTGAGGAGCAGGTTCCGTGGTAGAACATTTTTCTAGTATGTGTGAGATCCTGAGTTTAATCCCAGAGCATGTGTGCATGCACAAGCACACATACACACACACAAACACACACACATGTCTACCTGTTAATGGTTTAAGAATTTTATCAGATGATGCTAAGCAAAATGAACAAGATATGGATACAAGAGGTTTTTCTTTGTTGTTGTTGTTTATAATGTAATATGTGATTTCCTGTTTCTTTTGTATGTGCTTCCCCTGTGGTATATCTCCTGTTGTCACTGTATTTGATTTTGGTGCCCTGGTATTTTATATACATTTATCTGAATCAGGGGAGGGAAGGGGAACAACAGAATGGTGAGACAAAGGACAATGGGGGAACTAACGTAACAGTGGTATTCACAAGACAATATGTTGGAAATATTCTTACAACTTGTGGGGTGGGGAGAATGGGGGAGGTGAGGGAAAGTAGGAGAATAATGAGGGAAGGGCTAACAAGTTTGATAAGAAATGTACTTATTACCTTACTTATGTAACTGTAACCCCTCTGTACATCGTGTTGACAATAAAAAAAAACTAATTAAAAACAAGAATTTTATCAATGCCATTGTGACTTGGTACAAACCTTGGTTGTTTATAATTTTGCTCAGACAAGATCTTAAGACTCGTATTTCAATATTTCAATCATTTGCTCTGTAAGCTTGATTAACCATTTACTTTTTCTTATTAAAAAACATTTAAGCAACATGTTGTTAAATAAGTGAAGGGGGCATACATTCAAAAGAAATGGCCTTTGGCTGGAGACAATGACAGGTGATCAAGATGCTGTAGAATGCATTGCTAAAATAGCTGCTCTACAGGGCTTTTTACCATCTCAGAATATTACTTGTGTCAAAAGAATAGGCAAAGAAGTTCAAGTCAGTCAATACATTACATTACTTTTGAGAACAGTATAAGGATAGAGACTTGAGATCTTCTTACTATTCTGTTGTTCTTTCATCATATTGTCATGTATCATAGCTTTCCTGCACCCCACATTTATGTTCTTCCAGGCCTGGGCAACTACCCATGTTTAAGCACATGAGGTTATTTTTGCCACCAACTTTTAAAACATGCCTTTATTATTTTCCAATTATCTAGGTGGTTGTTATACTTTCTTTGTTCACAGAAGATGCTAAAATGAATTCAGGAGAGAAGCCAATTTAGAGTCATCATTAATTTCATTTAGTAGGTTGTCTCCACAATTCTTACCACAGATCCTCTCTCCATTTTATAAATGCATTTTTCCTTCCTTTAATTCTCTCTGGATAGGTTTAATTCACTATTGATGGTCTGATCTCAGCCCTTTATTAAGTCAGCATTCTGCAGTGTGGAAGTTTTCCCTGGTTGAACATTTACTTTAAATATGGGCTGTCTTCCATATATTTCTTCTATTTGGATGAGATATCACTTAAGAAATTACTGCTTTAGATTTTATACAGACTAAATAAAAACAGAACTGAATTAAGTCAACTTGCATTTCATTCTCTGTATGCCATGTTGACAAATGATTTGTCTCCTAAGATAATAAACCTAGTTTGATTGGAATTATCCAAGCAAAGGTGTGAGGTCATGTTTTATGGATTGGAAAGATATGAAAACCAAATTTCAGTTTTTGTCACTTAAGTGATTTTAATTTGGTACCTTGCCTTCTATATCTAGACCTCGTCTAGATATAACACCTTTCATATTATGATGTTTCTAATTTTATTGTTAGTGTTTTTGTATCTATACTGGGATTTAACTCCATACCTTGTACTTTTGCTTGGCTTTTTTAATATTTTGTTGCATCTGTGATTTAAGACACACGTCTATCTCTGGCTTTTTGCTTGTTAATTGGAGCTAAGAGTCTCTCAGTCTCAGACCCCTAAGTAGCTAAGATAACAGGCTTCAGTCATCAACTAATAATTACTAGTACTCTATACTTTAATACTAACAATGTTTTATTTATAAAAATGTTTTTATTACTTGATGTTTCTAGTGTATTTCCTACTCTTGATCACCATCCTATAGTTGTTCCTGCTGGACCATCAAGGGCTACATCAGGGAACCAGAGAAGCCCCAGGGTCACCAGAGTCCTTTGTAGCTTCAGCCAGCTGTGATTCACTTTTCACTGGCCAGAACTGGTTACTTGGCTCCACAAACATGTGTGAGAAGAGAAGAAATAAGTAGTTACTGAGCCCCTTATGGGACCCAGATCTGAGGGAAAGTGACTATGTTAGTATGACTTCAGAGATCTACTGCCCTGCATAGTCTCCCTCTCCACCTATCATTCTGCCACTTATTCCCAAAAATTCTACTTTGAATGATAAAGTATATGTACACACACATATAGTAACTAGTACTAGTTATAACTCTAGTGAATGGAATAATGTCCACATCCATCATCCTGTATCATTAAGTTATTTCTGAAGCAGAAGTTGGTACAAATTATATACTTTATTTCATTGAATGTACTACAAGAATACATGATAACCTAGAAAATTTAAATGTAGAGAGAAACTATCCCAGAATGAAGCAGTTTCAGATCTCACTGGGGATAGCCTAAGGACTGTGGACATTGATTCCTAGGATAACAGAATTTGTGAGCAACACAAAGTCCAGCTGGTTCACAGTTTCAAGGATCAGAATTTAGGCAAGTTGGAAGCTGGTACAGTGCCACATCATGAACATGGATTCTGGTCTTTTGCTCTTCCTTCTGTCAACTTCTCAATTTTTTTCATGTTCCAGTCACTCATTAGGTCTTGTTTCTCCAGTGTCATTACAAGGTGACAATCCTTGTGGATAGTATGGACAGAAGAAAAAAACAAAATGAAAAATACAAAAGAAAGAGAACTCAACAACTTTCTTTTGGATGTCTGCTTGTTAAATTTCCTTGTTAGGAAGTCATGCATATAGCAGCTGTTAAAGGATGTATGATTTCTGTTTTGTGAATTTGATTTTGTTTAACTACTTGTTCTTGTTACATGTACTAAACACAAAATAAACAACACATGGCATCAATTTTGGAAAGTTGTAATAGACTTATGATTTTACATCTAGCAATGTTTTATACTTTGATGTCATCTTAGAATTCATTTTTATCCAGAATATTTTTTCTATTTCTTCAATGGACTTCCCTTTTGACCAAAGTGACATAGATGATCAATCAAAGAACCCTGTGTTTGGAGAAGTTATTTTATATATGATTATGTTATAGGTATCTCTATATAGGGCTTTCACACTTACCTGTCACAAGTAATATAGCATTGTAAATGAGCAGCCTGCTATAATTGGAATTCAATTAACTGAAATACAATGGTTTATAATGGGATTGAGGTATAGAAAAGAAAAAAAACTATAGGAACAAGTTCTAAGCCTAAATCATAAAATTTACCAAAAAAATTCCATAGAGTTGGCTGAGCAAGAATATTGCTGAAGATTACTAACACTCTGCCATGATCTACCTCTGGGAAGCCTCCTGCCAATCACTGTTCCAGTAGTCATGCCTCACTTCAAAAGCACACTTGTAAATTTCCAAGAGCTACTGGCTAGAAGTAGGACATCCATTAACTGCCCCCCCCAGACAATCCCAAATATCTCTATTTCTGGTTGATAGCAGAAGCTTTGGAAGCAGCTATAGTGTCTTTACTTTCTTACTGAATTTTGCACAAATCTATAAAATTGGATGAATCAAGTCTCCAAACACTTGCTGGATGGGAATCTAGGAACTATAAGGTTCTAGCTTTTATTCTTCCAGATAATAGGGGGTCAGCTTCTCTAGAAATAACATGGGGTAGGAAGTGATCACCAAAGTAAGGCAAGTTCCGCACATCATGGAACTTAAATCCCAGAGTCAGAGACAACAAAAAATCAGGCATCAGGGAGAAGATGTTGTTTTCTGAAGCAGTTTAGGAGGACTTGGTAAGGTATCCTCTGACTGAGATCTGAGGCTCTTTGATGCATCAATGGAAATACAATTCTGCAATAACGTTTCTTTTAGCTTTTCTAGATTAGTAGCCATTCTACTTCATTTAGATTTGATGTTGGTGCTTTTTGCACTTTTGGTAGGTATCCAAAGATATCAGAATTCTCCATCAAATAATTCCTGGATTGGACTCCAGACAGCATGTCTAAAGTAAGAATACTTTCAGGCATTTTCCTGCCCTAAAATTGTTTGTTAACTGTAGTTCTTAGCACAAATATTGTGCACAGGACCATAGAGAACAAAGAAAAAGTCTGTTAAAAATAAACATAAAAAGATGAACCAGGAAAGAGAGCAAAGATAAGAGACTTGATAGCCGGGTGCCAGTGGCTCACACCTGTAATGCTAGCTACTCTGGAGGCCGAGATCTGTGGATCATGGTTCAAAGCCAGTCAGGGCAGAAAGTCCATGAGACTCTTATTTCCAATAAACTACTCAGGAAAAGTAGGAAGTGGTGCAGTGGCTCAAGTGGTAGACAACTAATCTTGAGCACAAAGAAGCTCAGAGACAGTTCCCAGGCCCTGAGTTCAAGTCCCAGGACCAGCAAAAACAAAAACAAACACAAAGGAAAAAAAACCCAAGGACTTGAGAATTTGGCATTGTTTCAACAAAGTTGTTTACATTCCTATGATTAATTTGATGAGGTGGCTTGAAAGTATGAATTAGGATGGTATGTGACAAAAACAGGTAAAATACAAGATAGAACTACCTTGGACTTGATGACAGGTTCCTTCCCACACCCTCCCCCAATTCCCACGTGAGGAATGGCACTAGAAGTACAGTTCAGCATACACAGGGATTCATTTGAACAGTTCCATATGCAAACGTCTGTTTGGAAAAGATGAAGTAAAACTCTCTCTCTTTGCAGATGTCATGATCTTGTATTTAAAGAACCCCATGGACTCCACTCCCAAGTTACTTGAGCTGATTTGAAACTTTGGCAAAGTAGCAGGGTATAAAATTAAACCTCAAAAGTCAATGGCTTTCCTGTATTCCAATAATGAGAAGAGTGCAGCTGAAACCAGGAAAGGTACTCCTTTTGTAATAGCCCCACAAAAAAAATACGTAGGAATGAACTTGACTAAAGAAATGAAGGACTTCTATGCTGAAAACTTTAAAAACCTGGAAAAAAGGAAATTAAAGCAGAATTAAGGAGGTGGAATAACCTCTCATGCTCCTGGATTGGGAGGATTAACGTTGTGAAAATGACAATACTGCCAAAGGCTACCTACAAATTCAATTCAATATCCATCAATATCCCAACCTCATTCTTCAATGAAATAGAAGAACCAATCCAAAAATTCATATGGGACAACTAGCAAAAACAATCCTTAGCAGAAGGAACAGTGCTGGATGAATATAAATACCAAACTTGAAATCTACTACAAAGTCATAGTAATCAAAACAGCTTGGTACTGGCACAAGAACAGACCTGAAGACCAATGGAATATAACTGAAGATCCAGAAATGAACCCACAGACATATAGCCACCTAATCTTTGATAAGAGATCCAAAAAAATAAAATGAAAGAAAGACAGCCTCTTCAGTAAATGGTGCTGGCAAAATTGGTTAAACACCTGTAGAAAACTAAAGTTTGAACTTTATATATCACCCTGCATCAGAATCAACTCCAAATGGATCAAAAACTTAAGTAAAAGCAAACTCCCTGAAAACATTACAGGAAGGAATAGGAGAAACTCTAGGGCTCCTTGGCACAGGCCAGAATTCTCTTAATAAAGACTCAGAAACACAACAAATCAAAGAAAAGTTGGACAAATGGGATTGCATTAAACTGCAGAGCTTCTGTATGGCAAAGGACATAGATAATAAGATCAATAGGAAGCCATGGATTGGGAGAAGATCTTCACTAGCTATACAACAGACAAAGGCCTCATATCTAAAAAATACTTAGAACTCAAAAAATTAAATCATCCAAAAACAAATCCTCAAAGAAACAACCACCCCAATAATAAGTGGGCTAAATACTTAAAGAGAGACTTCTCTGAAGAAGAAATAAGAATGGCTAATAGACACATGAAGAAATGCTCACCTTCTCTGGCCATAAAAGAAATACAAATCAAAACAACATTGAGATTCCACCTCACCCCAGTTAGAATGGCTATAATCAAGAAATCTAATAACAACAGCAGCTGTAGGGGATGTGGCCCAAAAGGGAACCAACCCTACTGCACTACTGGTGGAAATATAAAGTTGTTCAACCACTCTGGAAAGAAATATGGAGGTTCCTCAAAAGACTCCACATGATCCAAACAAGGCCATACTAAAGCTACCAGCACAACTATGTTTATCACAACATTATATACCATAGCTAAGGTATGGAATCAACCCAGAAGCCCCTCAATAGATGAATAGATCAAGAAAATGTAATACATACATATATATATTTATATATATGTATTACATTATATATATATATATATATATATATAATGGAATTTTACGCTTCCATCAAAAAGAATAACACCACCCCATTTGTTAGGAAATGGAAATGCTTGGAAAAAAATCATATTAAGTGAAGTAAGCCAGACCCAAAAAATATAAGTCCCATGGTTTTCCTCATTTGCAATAATTAGTATACATCGAGGATATTTTATCAGATGAGCAGAAGAGCTCAAAACCTATGTACATATGACCATATAAGATATTGCTAAGTGAAATGAACCCCAAGATATTTCTTACTGTTGTTGTTATTAATCTACTATGTGATTTTTTTTGTTTCTTTTGTATGTTCTTCCCCTATAGTATATCCCTGTTGTCACTGTACTTGATTTTGGAAACCTGCATCTTGTATATATATATTTGTCTAATTTATGGAAGAAAAGAAGAGTAACAAAACACTAAAACAAGGACACAGGATGACCCATTGCAACAATGATACCCACAAGACAATATATTAGAAATGAACTTCACAATCTTGTGGGGGAGGAGGGAGGAAGGTTGGGGAGAGAAGAGTTAGTGGGAGAACAACAAAGGAGGGGGTAGCAATGTTCGACAAGAAATGTACTCATTACTATTTTTCTCCTTTTCCTTCCCCTTTGACTCTGCAGCTGTATCTCCTCTGGGCTGGGGATTTGCTCTCCTCCCAATAAACTCTTTTCTGCCTGCAAAAAAAAAGGAAGAAAAAGAAATGTACTCAGTAACCGTAACCCCTCTATACAGCTCTTTACAGTAGAAATAATTCTTTTTAAAAAGACCATAGGTGGTCAACAAAGCTTAAAAAAGAAAGATATGTGTTACAGGGATCCAAAAAGCACATCTTAGTAAAGACCTTATGTGATCCAAGTCAAATGATCCTTAGCCACTCTTTTGTTTATTAAATTTATTTTCATTATCTTTAAATAGTTTACACATGGGTTCAAATTTAACACTTCAATTTATGAGTGCAATGCATTTTCAACAGTTTTACCTTTATCTAGTCCGACCCTGCCCATCTGAATTTACCTAGGTCTGATTTCACACCTATACATCTAGTATTATGACTTTTTACCCACCATTTTTCTCTATAGCTATAGGAGAGAGTGAGGGAGAAAAGAATTTCTATAAATTTTGTGAAATGGAAAGAGTTTGTCAGAAATAACAAACCAGGGTTATAGTCAAACTGTGATCCAAAATGGAACATGATCTTTAAAACACCAGTGCATAAACTCTACCTCAGAGCCATTGAATGGAGGTATCTAGAGTAAGTATATTAGATATCAAAGTAAGTATATTAGATATCAAAGTATGTGAGTCTAATACCTGACAGAATTAGGAAGATGGGAGACATTTGAAGATCATCATCACAGATAATGTAGAAGATACTATAGATAATGTAGAAGATACTATAGTAATGTAGAAGATACATATTTTCACCAAGAACTCTGAATTCACTGAAAGATAATTGTTAGTGAATACATTTTAGCCTGTGAAGTATCGCAGTAACCATAGAATAATTTATTTCTCAATAAACTCATAGCCAACAAGTAAAAAATCATACTGTCCTTCCCTTTCATACATGCATCAAGAAACAATTGAACTACAATAGGAATAACTCTCTGAAACTGTGTTTTACCCTGCCGATAATCTCAAATCCAACCCCTGGATAATTGCTGAGAAGACATGGTTAGATAAACTCTATGTAATGAAAAGGTGGGAGGAATAATCATCAGATTTCAATAATGATGCAAGTTTGAAGGGATGCCCTGGTACCATAGTTATGGTAATGAAATCTGTTGTTGTACTGTGCATAGACCTCTTAAGGAGAGCCCATAGAACAGATTGTGATCATCACTCTTAAAAACAAGACACAGCATCCTTTGTTTATTTATATAGAAGGAAAAAAAAGGAGATTTATTCTATAGTCAACATTTGCTTTTCTAGTTTCAAAACAAATTGAAGGGGAATAAATTGTGTTTCCACAGTGTATTGTTTACCATGTCTATTAAAAACTCAGATGAATTCAAACTTTTATTCTGGTCTTATTGTTAAGATTATTTTGTTCTCCATCAAACCCATAACTGTGCTAAAAAAAATCCATCTGCCTTCACTGAACCTAAATGTAACTACATTAATCCAAGCTGATAGCTGTATGTGAATACAAAGCTGATGCTCTGTATGAACAAGCATCTTACCACACAGTTTTAACAACTTTTTCTTCTCATTTTGAAAAATATAAACATTTACATTCTGAGACAATTTACATTTAAAATCCCATACCAAGCTGATATGGAAGATTGAATATTGAATTTCAGCACATAAATAAGCTTTTGTGAAACAACAAAAAAGCATCTAGTAATGACTTTCATTTATACAGCATACTTTACGCACTGGGAATTCCAGCTAGCATACTTCACAAAAATATGGAAAACATTTATACTCTTACAAATGAAAAGAGGATACATGTGCACCATATACATTTTGATTTTGGTAGGTCACTTAAACTCAAGATTTTAATTAGTTTATTTTCCAAGGTCTCATTTTTAGGAACTTATGCACAGAAGTGTAAATTCACAACTACTTCTTCTTGTGTTTGAGAGGATAAAAAGAATATTGGCTTTATAAACAGGAAAATGAAAATATATGCATTTGTAGTTGGAGGACCACAACTGAAATATTTTTTTCTTTCATACGTGCCAAAACAGCCCTCCCCAAATACAGAAAACTTTTAGTGGCTCATTATTGACCCTTTGCTTTTTCCACTCAGAGCTGGAATTCTCTACCACTTGAGTCACAACTCTAGATTCTGGCTGAGTCTCACAGACTTTGCTGCCCATCCTTGCATTTCATTGTATTGCAATCCTCAGATCTCAACCTTTTGAATAGCTAGAACTATTTTTTTAAATGATGCAAAAATATGTTTCAAGAAATGGTAGTATGATGGAAGAGATTAGAAAGGAAATTCAAATGTTCATGATATTCAACAAAAATGAACACACAAATTACCAGCTCCTCTGGAACACAGCAAAGGCAGTACTCAGAAGCAAGTTTATAGCTCTGAGTTCCTACATCAACAAATTGGAGAGATCTGAAACTAACAATTTAATGAGACATCTGAACCACCTTGAAAAAGAGCAGCAAGATAAACCCCAACCCAGTAGATGGAAAGAAATAATTAAAATTAAATCATAATTAAATGAATTAGAATCCAAAAAACCTATAGAAAGAATCAACAAAATAAAGATTTGGTTCTTTGAAAAAATTAACAAAATTGACAGACCCTTAGCAAATCTTATCAGAAAAAGAAAACACACCAAAATAAATAAACTCAGAGATTAGAATGGAAACATCACCACAGAAAAAACCAAGATTCAAAACATTATAAGGGAATACTTCTCAAACTTTTACGCTAGTAAGTTTGAGAATCTGGAAGAAATGGACCTTTTCCTAGCAAATATTGACATGCCAAAACTAAACCAAGATGAGTTAAACCATCTTAACAAGTCCATATCAAGCATTGAAATAGACTAAGCAGCAATAAGAGACTTCCCATCTAAGAAAAGCCCAGGACCAGATGGATTTACAGTGAAATTCTACAAGGCTTTCAAAGCAGAGCTCACACAAATACTCCTCCAACTCTTCAATGAAGTTGAAAGAGAAAGTTCACTATGGAAATCATTCTATGAAGCCATAATAACCCTTATCCCCAAACCAGGCAGGGACTCATCAAAAAGAGAACTATAGACCCATTTCTTTGATGAACATCGATGCAAAACTTCTCAACAAAATTTTAGCCTATCGATTTCAACAATTCATCCAAAAAATCATACACCACGGTCAAACAGGATTCATTTCAGGGATGCAAGCTGGTTCAATATATGTAAATCAATTAATATAATTCGTCACATCAACAAGAGCAAGGATAAGAACCACATGGTTATCTCAATAGATGCAGAAAAAGCATTTGAAAAGATCCAACACCCCTTTATGATGAAGGTTCTGGAAAAATTAGGAATCCATGGAACATTCCTCAATACAATAAAGGCTGTATATGACAAACCTACAGCCAGCATTATACTTAATGTTGAAAAACTAAAGTTATTTCCTCTTAACTCAGGAACGAGATAAGGATGTCTACTCTCTCCACTTCTCTTCAATTTAGTATTAGAATGCCTAGCTATAACAATAAGACAAGATGCAAACCTAAAAGGGACCCAAAAGGAAAACATGAAGTAAAACTCTCCCTCTTTGCAGATGACATGATCTTGTATTTAAAGAATCCCATGAATTCCACTCCCAAATTACTCAGGCTGATTCAACATCTTTGGCAAAGTAGCAGGGTATAAAATTAACCCTCAAAAATCAATGGTTTTTCTGTATGCCAACAATGAGAAAAGTGTGGCTGAAATCAGGAAAGCAACTCCATTTGTAATAGCCCCACAAAAAATAAAATACCTAGGAAGTAACTTAACCAAAGAAGTGAAGGATCTCTATGATGAAAACTTTAAAAACCTGAAAAAGGAAATCAAAACAGAACTTAGAAAATGGAAAAACCTCCCATGGTCCTGGATTGGAAAAATTAAGATCATGAAAATGGCAATACTTCCCAAGGCTATCTACAAATTCAATGCAATACCTATCAATATTCCAGCCTCATTCTTCAAGGAAATAGAAGAGGCAATCCAAAGATTCATATGGAACAATAAAAGACCCTGAATAGCAAAGATGATCCTTAACAGAAAGAACAGTGCTGGAGGAATATCAATACCAAATTTCAAACTACTACAAAGCCATAGTAATCAAAACACCTTGGTACTGGCACAAGAACAGACCTCAGGACCAATGGAATAGAATTGAAAACCCAGAAATGAACCCACAGACCTATAGCCATCTAATCTTCGATAAGGCAGCTAAAAAATAGAATGGAAGAAAGACAGCCTCTTCAGTAAATGGTGCTGGCAAAATTGGTTAATTACCTGTAGAAAACTAAAGCTAGATCCTTATATATCACCCTGCACCAGAATCAACTCCAAATGGTCAAAGACCTTGTTGTCAAAGCAGACACCCTGAAAACATTACAGGATGGAATAAGGAAACACTAGGTCTCCTTGGCATGGGCCAAAATTTTCTTCATAGAGACCCAGAAACACAACAAATCAAAGAAAGGCTGGACAAATGGGATTGCATGAAATTGAAGAGCTTCTGCAAGGCAAAGGACATAGCTAGTAAGATCAATAGAAAGCCCACGGATTGGGAGAAGATCTTCACTAGCCATACGACAGACAAAGGTCTCATATCTAAAATATACTTGGAACTCATAAAATTAAATCCCCCCAACAACAAATCTTCAAAGAAACAACTGCCCAATAAATAAGTGGGCTAAAGACTTACAGAGCAACTTCTGTGAAGAGGAAAGAAGGATGGCCAATAGGCACATGAAGAAATGCTCAACCTCTCTAGCCATAAAAGAAATGCAAATCAAAACAACATTGAGATACCACCGCACCCCAGTTAGACTGGCTATAATCAAGAACTCTAATAACAGATGCTGGAGGGGATGTGGACAGAAGGGAACCTTACTGCATTGTTGGTGGGAGTGTAAACTTGTTCAACCACTTTGGAAAGTAGTATGGAGGTTCCTCAAAAGACTCCACATAGAACTCCCCTATGACCCAGCAATCCCACTTTTGGGCATTTACCCAAATGATTACACACAAGACCATACTAAAGCTACCAGCACAACTATGTGTATTGCAGCATTATTTACCATAGTTAAGATATGGAACCAACCCAGATGCCCCTCAGTAGATGAATGGATCAAGAAAATGTGGAATATATATACACAATGGAATTCTATGCCTCCATCAGCAAGAATGACATTGCCCCATTTGTTAGGAAAAAAACTCTATTAAGTGAAGTAAGCCAGGCCCAAAGAAACATAGGTCCCATGGTTTCCCTTATTTGCAATAACTAGTATATGTCTGAGACAAGCAGAAACGGTCCAATAAGTTGATGTTAGGCGAAATGAACCCCAAGATAATGATACAAATGTTTTTCTTTCATGCGATTGTTTCTAACATATTTATAAGATGATTTCTTTGTTGCTTTGTATGTCCCTCCCCCGGTATAACCCCTGCTTTCACTGTATTTGATGCTGGTATATTTTGTGGAGGGGAAGGAAAAAAAAACAATTGTTTAAACAGGGATACAGGTGGATCCATTGCAACAGTGAGATGTACAAGACATTATGTCGAAAAACAAACTTTACAACTTTGGCTGGGGGGTGGGGAGAGGACAGGGGAACAGGTGGAGGATGGGGAAATGGGGTAGGTCGAGATGGGGGGACAGCGGAACGGGGCGGGGGCCAGAGGGGAAGGGGGGGAGATGGGAAAGGATGGGAAGGGGAAACAAAGAGGAAGAAACAATGCGTGAAAAGAAATGTACTCATTACCTTGCCCATGTAATTTTAACTCCTCTGTATGGTATTTTCACAATAATAAAAAAAAAAGAAATAGTAGTATGAACTTGTCATAATGTTTTTATTTAATTTTTTAAATTGGTGCTGAAGTTTAAAGTTAGAGCTTATGTTTGCTAGAGGGGTACTTTACCACTTGAACCTCATCGTCAGTCCTATTTTGCATCTTTTTAAAATTTTTTATAATACTTTTTATTGAGATTAAGTTATTTCATAAATTTCCCAAATTTCACAGTATCGTAGGATAGTGAGACTTTAAGTCACAAACACATTTTAACTTTCAGAGCATCCTTATTTCTTAAATAAATTCTCACTTTTCCTTAGGCCTGACCATAATCCTCCTACCTTATGTCTCTTACACAATTGAGATTACTGGTGTGAGTTGTCACATCTGTATTGCTTTTGTTCTACCAGAAAGTATCTTGCTATTTCAAAAACAGCTTCTTGCTATTTTCCTGAGCTGGCCTCAAACCAAGATCCTACTGTGTCTGCTTCCCAGATACATGGGTTTATAGCTTTCAGCCACCATACTCAGCATCTATTTCAAAGGGCTATATTATAGTAGACAAGGTAAATAATGCCTGAATAATACTTAGAACAAGGTTTGATATGAAGCATATATTCAATAAAAATATAAAAACTGGTTTTTAAGCATAATCTGAAATTTATTTTTCTTAATAAGTCACAGTTTTGGGGAAATGCAAGGTTGCAGGAATTATTGCAAAATAAGACATCAACTATAGGAAATTAGAAGAGGTTAAGGAAAGTATTAAAATTATATATAATATATATGACAAACATATATGCATAGCTCTTCATATTTACTGTTAATAAAGTGTGAATTGTGAAAACAACTTTGAAAAACAATTCAATCATATCTACAACAGTTAAAGATATATATACACACGAACACTGAGACACAGTAATTACACTTTTAAGAACATACCTTAGAGAGCTTTCTATGGATGCACACCAGAGTCATGCATGAAGTTGCTTGCAGTATTCATATTCACTAACTTATTTTAATGTTATCATGAGTAGGATAAGCTATAAATAATGAAAATTAGAACTGTAGCACCTTGTAACAGAGTGAATTTCCATTGTGGAATGTGCTCATCTTGCTCTCCTGTTTCAAGGAGGATTGAATGTTTTTTGGATGAGTTTGTCCTTTTTTAAGGTCTGTTTTGCTAGGATGTGTCTAGACTAGCTTTCACTTCACTGGTAGTCTTACCATATGAGGGGGTGTATCTGTTCCAAGAAGAGAGTTTGCACTGAAATCACTGAATGTACTGAATGGTTGAACACAGAGGGTGTCCTGCTCTACTTGTCGAGACACAAATATCTTTCTAGAATATATGAACTTTGTAGGTGTGTCTGATTTTGAACAAGGGAAACAAAAGTTACAATCAGAGAAGCTTACTACTGGAAACAGATCCGGATGTTGTAGAAATGATAATATTAGAAGCAATCACATTAGTGTGGTATTTTTCTTCATGTTAAAAAATTTTTTTAATCAATTCTTATCCTAAATAAATCTATCCATGGCTGGAGATAGAGCTCAATGGTAGAGTGCCAGCCTAAATAATCTATATCTTTAAAACATACAGCTTACTTACTGTAAGCAGTTGGATCGTAATTCATTTTTTATGAAATCTCAACAAGGAAAAAAAGTCCTTAAAATAGGCAAAATAGGGCTGGGAAATTGGCTCAGTGGTAGAGTGCTTGCCTCGCATGCATGAGGCCCTGGGTTTGATACCTCAGCAACACATAAGCAGAAAAAAGCTGGAAGTGGTGCTGTGGCTCAAGTGGTAGAGTGATAGCCTTGAGCTGAAGAGCTGAGAGACAGTGCCCAGGCCCAGAGCTCAGGCCTCTCGATCGACACACAAAAAAAGGCAAAATATTTGAACTGACGATATACAGAAAGAAATTAATTATATGGTAAGATCAACAGCACAAGTTATTAGGTTCCTGATAAAACAGTGATGAGTTGCCACTACATTCTTACTGAAATGGCTGAAATCTGAAAAGTGGGGATACCGAGTGCTAGTAAGCATATGGAACAACAGGAACTCTCATTCATGTTGGTGGAAATGAAAATCCTTACTGCCATTTTGCAAGGACGATATGGGTTTCTTACAAAGCTAAATTCAGCCTTACAATAAAATGTGTCAAACTTGCACATATTTAAGCAGATAAGTAAAAATTATATCCATGTGAAAGTCTTCCTTCCTTCCTTCCTTCCTTCCTTCCTTCCTTCCTTCCTTCCTTCCTTCCTTCCTTCCTTTCTTCCTTCCTTCCTTCCTTCCTTCCTTCCCTCCTTTCCTCCTTTCTCTCTCTCTCTCTCTCTCTCTCTCTCTCTCTCTCTCTCTCTCTCTCTCTCTCTCTCTCTCTCTCTCTTTCTTTCTCCTTGTTTCTTTCTCTTTACCTTGGTTCCTTTTTTTCCTCCATTCCTCTGTTGGTTCATTCCTTCCTTTTTCTCTTTGTGGAAATGGAGTCTGCACTCAGGACCTCATTTTTTATCAGCATATATTGGGTTGTCTTGGCAAATATTAGGTTCCCTATCTTGAAACTAATTATCAGAACAGTAATCTTTGGCTGGCTACCCCAGTGTTTAATCATCTCATCATTATTGTAAGTATTATCCACACACTGGCTAGTCTTTGCTCTAATTATAGTTTAAACAAGTGTAATTTGGACCCAGTCCTGAAAAACATTCATTTCAGTTTTACGCACATGTAGGTATTTTTCAATGCAATGTACTTTTATTTTGAATTTCAATGTTCCCTTATGAATCAACAGGCTACGGTCTTTTTGATGACTACACTGCAATTTAATGCTTTCTCCTTGTTACAGTTTTCAAATAATCAGATTATTATGTTTTGCTTGGTGTTGCTATTCATAAAGCCTTTCATTGGATATAACTGTCATAAAGACAGAATCAGATGGAACTAATGTTTAAATCCTCCCTTCTTGCCTACCTTCTCACCACCCTTTGAATAATCCCTATTTGTCATTTTTTAATAAAATTTCCTTTTCCTTTTTAAAAGATGCATATGGACTACAACAACGTAGTCATAACTAAAACTCTTCTATGATGATAATCACATATCATATACAGTCTGCAGAAAATGAAGGTAGAAATAAGGACAAAAAAATCTACTAAGAAGTTCACAAACAGCTTCTTCATTCCCATTGGTTTAGAATAAGAAACTATGCTATGGCTTCATGCTACTCTCTAGGGTTTCCAAATATTAGTTCCATCCGTTCCAATTGATTTTTGCTAAAAACAATATTAAGAACAATGAGGTCAAAATGGGCAAGTCAAAAGTGAATTAGAAAGAAACTTTCATTTTTCTTGAAGTTTTGTGGGTCAAACACAAAACATTACAAACACTAGGCAGGTGATCTACACTGAGCTACATCTCCAGCTCTAGGACACTTTAAAAAATTCTTTTTTTTATTGTGGAAATACTGTACAGAGAGGTTACAGTTACATGAGTAAGGTAATGTATAGATTTCCTATTGATCATTCTTACTCCTTCCTTTATTTTTGCACTACCGTCCCTTCCCTCCCCACCTCCCCAACTCCCCCTTTCTGCTCCCCCCAAGTTCTAAAGTTCATTTTCAACATAGTGTCTCGTACATCTCGTTGTTACTATGGGTCAGCCTGCATCCTTATTTCAGCATTGTGTTATTTTCCTTCCCCTCCCCAAATTAGAAAAATGTACATACAAGATGCAGGGCACTGACATCAAATACAGTGAAAACAGGTGTTATACCATGGAAGAAGAACATACAAAAGAACAAAATAATTACATAATACATTTTAAATATGTTAAAAACAATAGCAAGAAAGAGAAAACCAGTTGTGTCCCTATCTTGGGGTTTATTTCACTTAACATCATCTTATATGATCATATGGACATAGCTTTTGACCTTTCCTGCTTGTCCTAGACTTATACTAGTTATTGCAAATAAGGGAAACCATGGACCTATGTTTCTTTGGGCCTGGCTTACTTCACTTAGTATAATTTTTCCAGGTCTTTCCATTTCCTAACAAATGGGGCAATGTCATTCTTTCTGATGGAGGCATAGATGCTCCTCAGTATATGAATGGATCAAGACAATGTGGTATATATAAAAAATTTCTTGTGTCCACATCAATTAAAGTTCTTAAGTTCATGTTCAAGCTAAAAAATATATTATATAAGAAATCACAAGTGATTAAAGTATTTATTGTCTCACAATATTCTGCAATATACTCCAATTTGTAAGGCAGAAAGAATTGTGCATTAAGGGTGGGAAAATATAAAGTCATCATATTCATTGTACATTATGTAGAAAATGAACTATGTATCTGGAGGGTTGGGATGGGAAGGACAAATGGGGGAGAATGAAGGAGGGGTGGACATTGAGTAAGAAGTAGCATACTCATAACCTGACTTATGGAATTGTAGTGCCTTTTGTATAACTAAACAACAATGAGAACAACAGCAACATTTCTAAAAATAAATTGTGCATTTATTCTCAATAGATGACAAACTGATTATGAAAGACATTACTAATTTCATAAACACAGTGTTTCTCCATAGTATTTGATTTCTATGCATTTCCTTGGCTTCCTCAAAATTTCTAGATTTTATCTTGTTTATATCTAAAAATTCCAGAAAGAATAAACTAATTTTATGTCTTCTTTCTAAGTCTTGGTGGAAGTATTAATAGTAAAATTTCTTTCAGACAAACAACATTGCTCTCTATTATAAATTTTAAAATTCTCATAACCTGTCAGCCAGAAATTTCAGTTCTAGGAATATAAAAGAGAGAAATTCTTGTAAGATATAACTCAGAAAGTCTATAACATATTCATCAGGAAACATTTTCAGGAATGTTTGCAATCTAAAATATTATACCACATTGAGAATGAATGAATCACATCTATGTGAACCAGCAGAAAGGCCAACATCAAAAGACCACATTTAGAATGATACTTTCTAAAAAGCATTAGAAAAAACAAATTTAAATGTCAAAACACTTGTCTACCTGTGTAACATTATTGAACAAGAAGGAATTAAATGCCACTTTCAGATAATGGTTATTTCTTCAGGGAGGCCAATGCTAGAGTAAAGGAGGTATGAGTTGCAAATACATAGATTCCCTAGTATTAGTGATAATATGCTAAAATCATGAGCATTCATTTTATAGTTATGCTTTGTAACTCACATTTGCATTCAATATATATTTATACAATATATACCCTCATGATTTAAACATCTCTTATTAAGTTATCACCTAGATTCAGAACAACATTCTAAAATTTATCAAATTGTTATTAAGACACACTTAAGCAGAGGAAAGGAATGTCTAATAGGTTTAAGAAATTAAGTTATAGACCATCATTTACAATGTTTCCTCTGTTCTTAAGTGTCCTTATATGTTAAAGTGCAATGCAACCAATGAAAGAAGGCACTTAATATACAGTTTCCAAATTGGGGGAAACTTGTGGGATTAGAGGAGTGCACTAATATGGGATTGGACATAGACTATATCAATAAAATTTAATAATCATCTCCTTTTTCATTCTTTCTTGCAGATTTTTCCAGTTAAAAGTTTCTTAAATAAATCCTTTGGGTTACATGAAGCACAACGCTGCAAAAATAGTTACTTGAAAATATTAGAACAGAATACTATTCACCCATAACTATCAACAACATCAAGAAACCTTTCTTCATCACAGATCTATCCCATAATACTCCCAATCTTTCTTTATTAGACCTAATTTCCCTGCACTGGACAAAGGAAAGAATATAAAAATATTTCATTCAAGTTGGTTATTTATATATTCAATTTATAGATTTTTTTACAATAGTTACCACTTTTTCTGCCTTTTCGTGGAAATTTGTAAGGGTTCATTGATCTTAGTAAAATAGACTTTTGTCTAAGGACTGCTGATATCGTAATTTATATAGGTAATATGCTCTAAGTTCCAAACAACTGACTTACAAATGAGTTACAAATGCACTTTGGAGAGATTCATTAATAAACTTGGGTCTGTTTAATACTCTGAAATCTTAATAGATTAAGCCATTACTAATGATTAAAATCCTTTATGAGTATTTCCTTTTGAGGGCAGAGTAGAGATGTGTAGGCTCTACAGTAGAAGCTTAGGCAGCCGCCACATTTACACAAGAAGAAATTCCAGAATACATCTTCAGAGGGAGAAATCCACAGGAACATGGGAGAGTATATAATACAACTTTCTTCCCTTCTTCTCTTTCCTCTCTTCCTTCCTTTCTCCCTCCCTCTTTCCTTCCCTCCGTCCCTTCTTTATTTCCTTCCTTCTTCCCTTCCTTACTTCCTTTTATTCTTCCTTCTTCCTTCTTTCCCCTTTCTCCTCTTCTTTCTCCTTGTAAAAAAAAGTATTATTCCCTGTTTCAAACAAGATGAAAGATCAGGTTTCATTTCTCCCTTGTCAGATTTTTTTTCATTTTGATTCATATGGTTTATTGAGAAAAATTACTTAACTTGATTTTTTATTTAATTTAATTGTTTAATAATTTGATTTAATTTCTTCATAAATTTATCCTTTCACAGATTTAATTCCTTCATAAATTTATCACAGATTTAATTCCTTCATAAATTTATCACAGATTTAATTTCTTCATAAACTTATCTCTTCGCACAAGCTCCAACTTCAGGACCTTGACTATCCAGGCACCTGGATAGTTGCTTCATCTACTAAGTGTCAAAATGGAGCTTGCTTTTAGAGGCTTATGAGGACTAATTGTATGCCTCTTTAAGTATGCTTGAAATCAACTATGTTGTGACTATTTACACCAATGGAATTTTTAAATGCAACAAATCATCTTTTTAAAAAAATTGGTGTGCTAGCTCACCAACAGCTGTCTGGATTTTTCCATCTATCTTTATCAGCATACTTTGTGATGTTGTGATCACTATTTCTGCTCCTTGGACCTCATTGACTAGAAGAAAAGAATCCTTTCTTCTTCAGGTCCATGAAGCAATCCCATATCTTGAACAAATGCCTATGTGTATATTTATATCAGCAGAGAACCAGACACATAAGCATTGCTTTTACATGAATTAATCTTGCCCTCTATACCTGTTCCTTGGCTGCACACTGAAAACCTGTCCTCTTACTGAACTCCCATTGTAAGACATTGTGTCTTTTTCAGCAGTCCATGACCTGTACCTTTTTATTTGTGTTTGTCACCTCCTCGGTTGTGAGCTAGGCTATGTGACAGAGTGAAGGATAGAGGAGATGACAACGCCAGGTGCTGGGCTGAGCTTCAGAGGACTGGAAGCTTCTACTTGAACGTCGAGGGAAGTCATGAAAAATTTAAAATACTACTTATTGTGTAAGAGACTAGTTAGATGGAAAAGTTAAGCGATAGGTTCCTTAGTAACTATCCCAGCTAGATCACCAGCCATGTGAACAAAGAATATGACATGGCTGGTGGTTCTAGCCTAATACACACAGTATAGCTCTGGGATAAGCCATAGACGCCAATTCTGTTCAGATTGCAAAATTTAGATTAAACAAGTGATTTCTGTCATTTTAAAATACTGTATCTTGGAGTGGCTTATTGTCAAGAGGTAGAATAACCAAAGCACTAATCAGTCTTCAAGAAAAATAAAACAATCATCTCTATGTTTCAATAAAGAAACAGAGTGCTTAAACGTGGTGAGGATCTTGTTCACTCACACAAGTAATTTTTAGATTTAAGATGCAGTTCTGGCATCTACCTCTATTGATGTCCAACACTCTTCCCAAAACTCCATTCATTAGTGTCCATGTTTTCAGTGAGAAGAAAAGCCTTAATTGCACAATAAGCTCTATTTTGAAATTATCACCCTGCACAGAAGCCAATCTAGGACTACATGCAGCTACTATCTAACAGTGTGTTTGTGGAGAAGGAGAGACCTGGAAAGAATTCTATTCTAAGCCTAGGCTTGTATTATCCAAGGTTCTTCAGGGGAACACAACATATACACATACATACATATCTATCTATCTATCTATCTATCTATCTATCTATCTATCTATCTATCTATCTATCTATCTATCTATCTAACAAAACTTTTGTTTAGGTAGTTCTCTCATGTGATTATATAGGCAAGTCCAAAAGCTTTAGGATGGGCTGATGCTAAACATTTAAATGCAAAAGTCATCTGCTGAAGAATTCACTCTTGGTCCAGGAAGTTCAGGCTTTTGCACTAGCCAAGGCTTCAAATGACTGGACAGGGCTCTTCCACATCATGGAGAACCGTCTTCTCTATTCAAATTCCACTCACTTAAATGTGAGCATCAATAACATACTGGGAATATCTGGTAACTTGGGAAATATTCAGAGTTATATTTCACCATCTCTTTGTACACCATGGCAGGTTTGAATTGATATATTAAGTCAACTCTCATACAGTGGTCATTATCTAGCTGTGGGGCCCTGGGCTAGGTACTTGTTGTTTATGAACCTTAGTTTTTTTCCCCCACTGATGATGAGCATAGGTGTGGTTTCTTTATAGTGCTAGACTTGTGTCTGGAGAGGTCAACCAAGTAAGATACCCAGGACAAGTTGGGGACACTTATGCTGATTATTTCCTTAATCATGAGTAATCAGCTTCAAGAACATAAGCACAGTACATGGACACTGAGTTGCTAAGAGGACTAAGTCAATGCCCAACAAATTAAGTACCAGGAAATGGGTACTTGCAAGAGGGCATGGTGGGGCTAAGACTCCATTGTGTATACCACAGAATTGAGAAATACAAAGGAAGGGGAAGGTTGAAAGAGTGTGAAGATGTTGAAGTGATGACACAGATCAAGAATGCATTGTACACATCAACTGCTTTGTTAAATGGTAAAAATTAAATACATAACCTAAAATTAAGATAAGTGATGGAAGGAGTAGGCTGGGGGGTGAGTGGGAAAGTGGAAAGGGGTGACACTGATCAAGATGCACCGTGCTCATAAACTATCTTGGTGCATGGCAATTCCTTTGTACAACTACTTAAAGACAATAAAAAAATATTCAAAGGAAACAAATAAATAGCCCTTAAAAAGGAAACAAAGCTGTCTCAGCATTGTCCAAAAAATAAATGTACTCATTACCTGACTTATGTAACTGTCACCCTCTGTATATCACTTTTATAATAACAATAATTTTTTAAAAGATGCTCCTCTCAGGGAGGAGCCACCTCTGTGAGGGGTCATCTTGGTGTCCATTGTGAAGGTCTTTGATGGAGAAAGGACTCACCAGCAACCCCAACTGTGTGGATTTCATACCCCACAGGCAATCATACTATGAGTTTTTTGCAAAGTTTTCCTGCAAATAACCTCTCAGAAGAGAAGATAAAAAAGATGCCAAATTCATTCAAACTGCTTTCCACTAAAAAAATGTGTAGTATGTAAATCCCTGACCCTCTGAGCTGCTTGTTCACTCCCTCACATCATGTCTTCCAGTCCCATGCCCATTTACTGAAACTCTCCACCGAGTGGGCTGGCTCCACCCAGTCAGCCCTGGCTTGCTGTACCTGAGCCACCTCACTTTCTGGTCTGGTCTGCTACGAGATCCTATTGTACCCAGAGAATGTTCTCCATACACAGACTGAGAGGTGTAATTCCAAGGATTTATGCTATGGAGATGGAAATGTTGATCTGTCCTACAAAATGAAACTCCACTGGAACTCTGGCAAGCTGAGTAAGCCCAAAGAATTCAACTTACCACATGGATGTGTGTGTGTTGTGTGTGTGTGTGTGTGTGTGTGTGTGTGTGTGTGTGTGTGTGTGTGTACAGCAGTGACAACCAGTACCTTTGGATTGAAAATAAAGGAAAAAGGGATCCAAAACAAAAGGGGAAAACTGGTCTTTCAGTGAAATTGACTGGTGACTGTGTTCTGGCTCTCCCTAGGAGATGGTGGGGGCAGGCACTGGTCCCCTCAGGAGTCAGTAATTGTACCTTTTCTTTCATATGGGAGGGGCTGCTCACAGGTTCAGGAGGAGCAAGGAGTATTGGTTATTGGAGTAGATTCCTAATTGAATAGGACTCCCACTGGCCTTAGACACTGTGTGTAGTTGAACCATTTGCTCAATACATCCCCTCAAACACAATGTCATGGGGGAAAATTATAGCTTCAGACTCACACTGAACTCTTAACAGGCCTCATGTGCTGGCTCTGGATTCCTTTCCTTAAAGACAAGGAATTCCTTCCAGGAAAGCCACCAAAGTCAGCAGGTAAGTATAACAACAATTAACATTTTACATGGTCCTTTAGGTACTACATCAGTTACCATCCCTGATTTTCCTGCCAGCCCTGTAAGGAAGTAGGACATAATGTCAGTGATTTCTGCTTTTAGGGGGATAATTACTTTGTGCGAGCCCAGAAGTACAAAATTCTAAACCCAAGATTCAAAAGCCCCCAGGACATGTTCTGCTTTTGCTTTATAATGTAATCATAGGACAAAGATCGCAAATGATGAAAATGAAGAGTCAGCTCATTTCTGTGTAAAGAAGTTGAAACTCTCTTATTCTCTCAGATGCCACTGTGCTAATGTCCTAAATAATTGCACAAATAGCTTAGAATTCAGATGGTGTTTCTTAGCTACACTCGATGTCATGATGACACCTTTTAAAAAGCAATAAAGATGTGCTATTTCACACACACACAACATTAGGCTGGCAAATTTTAAGATTTGCTGTTACAACATGTTAACAAAAATAACAGTGAGTTAAAAAAAAAACTATTGTGATAAATGCGCTGGATACAAATTTGAGTATAGATAATAAAGCTGAGGATACACATACCCTATGACCTACCAATTTTTTTCCTAAGTGGTTGTTCTGGAGAAATATCTGTATGTGTGCTCAAGTTGGCATATATAGGACTATTCATTTTAGTACTACTTCCAGTGTTTGGAACTGACTTTTAACGTTGGAATAAGCCCATGATCATTCACTTACAGATTTACCTTTCATTGATAGCTTTCTGTGTGTGTGTATGTGTGTCTGTCTGTCTGTCGTCTGTCTGTCTGTCTGTCTGTCTGTCTGTCTGTCTGTCTGTCTGTCTCTCTGTTTATGCCTGCCCTACGTGTCAGGCATCATCCTTCATGTTAGAAAAATATGTAATTTGGGGAGCAAGAGTATTAAGAAACCAAATTAAGCATCTAAGTCTGAAGCTATTAAACTGAGAGAAAGACACATAAGAAATATTGGTTAGTTTGGTAGTCTTTTTTGTAATCCAGAACATTAGAGCTATGGACTGGGCTAGACTTTGAGCAGGAGGTCATGAATGAAAAGGCCACTGGGGTACTTGCCTGTGGAGGTGCTAGACATTGAGACTCACCGAACAGAACTCCTGAGGTACAACTGTGCTTGTGTTTTTCTGAAATTCAGATGTGGAGGACACAGCTGGAGATTCAGAAGACATGAACAATAGAAAATTAGAGAGAAATTCAAGTTAATGATGGCAGCAAAGATTTATTCTATAAGGTGTTAAAAACTCAACTGTATTCTTGAACAATACAAGACACATTAAAAGGAAATTGTTACCTGGACTTGGATGACTGTGGAAACAAACCTAGAATGACTGGAAACACTGATATTTAGTAAGTCCTTAGAATGGATTAAGAACTATGTAAGTTTGCTTACTTGTTTGTGTGTAATATAAAACTTTAATTTTATCAGAAATCTTTTAGGGTAGGGTATTAGAAACCTTGATTTACAAATGAAGAGATCAAAATCTTGAAGTCATGGGAAGCCTGCCTAACATGACCTGACCTGGTAAGCACCAGTTCTGAAGGTTTCATGGCCTCCTCACTGAGAATCTGCGCTGCTGACAAATGATGTCATTTCTTCCTAAGCAGACCAGCTAATGGTAAAGACTGAAGAGCGAACTCAATTTGACAACAGCCCTCTTAGCTCCTATTCATTCCAAGGTCATGTGTACAGTTCAATTCTGAAGCCCATCTGGGTCTATGAACGACTAGAAAGTATGGTTAGAATCTGAAAAAGTGCTCACTAGGTCAAAACTTTGAGAATGGCCAAAATTCTGTCTCGTCTCTCCTTCATTCTGTATTCCCCAGATTCAGAGGCTGTCTTTACATGACTGGAATACTGAAAGGAGGAGGCTCTGACCTTGCTGGCAAGGATTTGAGAAAGAGGAACCCTCATATACTGTTGGTGAGAATATAAACTAATGTGACCACAGTGAAAGTCAGTATGGAAGCTCCTCACAAATAAAAAATAGACCTACCTTATACCATATTACATATGTCCAAAAGAGTGTTAATTAATGCAAAACAAGATACCTGCATACCTATGTTTATTGAAGCTCTGTTCACGCTAGTCAAGATGTAGAGTTAGCCAAAGTACCCAACAACCAATGAATGGATGAAAAGATTATGTCTATGTCATAGAGTATTATTCAGCCATAAGAAAAAATGAAATTATATCATTTGTATAAAAGGATGGAAATATCATGTAAAATTAGATAGGCCAAGCTCAAAAATCCAATTGCGTACTTTCACTCATTTGTTAAAGCAAAAGATAAAATGAGGATAATGTTCACCATAATACTAGTAATAGTAATATGCCATAATACTAGTAATGGGATATGGGTATAAAAAGTGGACTGTTTTTGAGAGTCTGAGCAAGGGAAGAGGGGTAAAAGGAAAGAATGTTAGGGGGTGAAGATTGAATTATACTACATATATATGCACATATTACATATGTTTACGTGAGTGTATACATATAAATCTATTCCTATAATTCCTGAATCTATTCCTATATTTCCTAAATTCCTATATAAATCAACTCCTGTAATTCCTAAATCTATTCTTACAAATCTCTCTCTCTATATATATACATATACACATATATATATATATATATATATATACATATATCCAAATCTATTCCTATATAATGAAACTCATTAAACACTGTTTGAAAATGGGGAGATAGAAGGGCTGATGAACTCTCTGTAACATGTTCAAAGTACACTGTTGGCATCTAGCACAATGAAACCACCTCATATTATTAATATGAAAATTTGAAAAATTAAATAATGGAGCAAAAATTAATTAAGTGGTCTTGTGCCAGGCAGCAGCAATTAAGATACCTATCTCTCTACACATCAGACCAGGGTTACCTCATCCACCAGGCCAGATTCTCCATAGTTTCTATTATTGTAATTTTATTTTCAAAATCTCAAAATAGAAGTATTTCTATCTAAATATAAAAGTTTACACACTCTTAAATTATTTACAAGGTCTACCATATCCAACTGTGAATTTCCAGTTTATATTTTCAATTCTGTATTTAATGTAATTTTTGTAATTTTAAAATCTGATGTAATTTTCTTCTCCAATGTAGAAGTCTCACATTTTCTATGTGGGCAAACACACCATAATAAAAATGTCGCAGGTTGTACTTTAAAAAATTAGGATTCCAAATCTGGAAAGTTGTTACAGATCAATTGTTATTACACCTTCATTACTCCTGTAAGGAAAAAAATAGAGGAAGAAATAAAGATCAGGACCAGAAGCTGAATGCATTGATTTATGCTATTGTCATTATCAGTGATCTATTAATTTGTTAGTTCTCGGTTCTTACAGTCATTCAGAAGATATAGTCACCTTCGTCAAGGAGCAGTTTAATGAATAGAATCTAGAAGCATAATGAAGAATCAATACCTAAAAAATTTAAGTTACTTTGACCAAGGTTCAAGTTTAAGTCTTGAAGCAAGAAGTGAGAAGTTTAACTTTACTTGAGACAACAACTACTTAGATTACACTATTTTTTTTATTCCTTTGCACTCACATATAACACAGGAGCATACAGCTTTCTGTTGTTAAAAATCCATAGAGTTTATATAATGGAGGAACCTGTGCCCCATGTTGAGCTGATGAAGGTGTAAATCCAGGAAGTGGGTGTCAGAGAAAACAGGACCACTGATGAATCTCCAACCCTCAGATGTGGTCCTTATAAGTACCCATTGTATCAGAACTTATTATCCTAACAACTTGCGCTTTTATGGTCTGTCCCTAACTAACTTCCTTGAAAATAAGAAATAAAACATTTTGCAGATAATCCTGAATACTCTGTAGTCATGGTAATAATTAGACATCAAATTGATTTTTAGACTTGTTCAATGAACAAGTTATAATATCAAAACCAGGGCAAGCATTACCACTAGAACTGGTTTACAATCATTCAACTGGAGCAAAATTCACTTCAGTGAACACACTTCCTAAAAGCAACTGTGATAGCTCCATAATTCATCTGAACAAGCATAAAACATTCTCATCCACACCAATAAACAACAATCTCATCTGAATGATAATGTTTCTATTACTGACATTAAGTCACTTAGTCCTGATACAAACCCACCAATCTCACATTTTTTATGTAAGATGAGAAGTCTGTTTGTAGATATTAAACAAGGAGTATTACTTTTTCTTACTAAAGCAATAAATTGAGATTTTTGTTTCTGTTTTTCTGTTCAATCTCTGTTCCAGATAGTGAATTGTGTTTGGGTCCTTCTGGAGGTGCTAACAAGATAGTTGTATGCATTCTACACAACTTTTGTACTAACAGAATGGTCTTTGGTTATCTTATGCCAAAACTCCAATTCTTACACTGGTCTTCCATGAATATTGTGTTAACCTAAGATTAATAGTGAATAACACTTACATAATCCTTTTGGGATTTCATTTGGAGAATAATTTTTAAAATTTTGTTTTATTGTTGAATAAGTGGGAAATAGTAATACAAGAATATTTTGCTGTGATAATACCATACAGGCATTTAGTATATTTAGAACACGTTCATTCTCTCTAAAATGAGCTTTACAACATCGGTGTGGGGGGGGGAAGGAGGGGGAAGGAGAAGGATTGGGATGGGGGGAGGGGGGAGGCTGGGAAGGGATGTGAAGGGTAAACAAAGGAGGAGGCTGCAATGCTTGGTAAGAAATGTACGCATTATCCTGCCCATGTAATTGTAACTCCTCTGTACAGTATGTTCACAAATAAAATAAAATTAAATTAAAAAAATATTCTCTCCCATACTTTCTCTCCCTCCTTCCCCCTTTAAAAACAGTACATTGTGGGTTTGGTGGGTTACATGATGCTTTGTGTGTGTGTGTGTGTGTGTGTGTGTGTGTGTGTGTGTGTGTGTGTGTGTGTGTGTGTGTGTGTGTGTGTGTGTGTGTGTGTGTGTGTGTGAATTGTTTTTACTCAGAGAACTGCAAACACATCCATAAATACATACTCTTGACGATGAGGATGTTTTCTTGCTTGTCATGAATAGTTTGCCTGTAAAAACAAAAAAGCTATAAGCTTTTTCTGACAGAACAAGGTCTTTCCTATACATTCTGGAGAAAGCACTAATTTTTTTACATGTCTTGGAAAATGAAAAATTTAGTTTTTATTTTCAATATCAGTAGTTATTATAGCTATTAGGTAAAAGTGTTCCTACATCAAAACTTTAAAGATGCTCTATGAAGCAAAAACCAAATGTTCAATATTCAACTTTTCAACTAGTTTGCTGACTTAAAGTAACAAATTGCTGATGCCAAGAAAAGCTCAACAAGATAGTCTCATTCACTCCTGCTAAAGTTTATAAAACCTGCCCTTCTTGCTGCATTTTTATCTGTCTTATCTTACCCTAGAATAATTTTGTTTTTATCCCCTTCTGTTGATGATCTCCCTTTTGGGAACATAATTCTTAGGAAAGGAAAAAAAATCACATTATACATCTCTTCTAAATACCTAAATCAGAAATCATTATGTAATATCCTTAACTTCTAACTCTAGAAAAGTTGAGAGCTATATTTAACTGTATTTTAACATATAGAAGATATAACAGAATCTTATATCCATTTATTTATTTTATTAGGTATTGCCCTGAGTATTCATAACTGTTCTCATTTGGTTACTAAATTGTTACCTTGATGAAAAGTTGTATATTATATGAGAGAAAGTTATATGAAAGAGAGAAAGACAGGGTGAAAATTAAAATCACATTACAGTGAATATTTTTGAATGGCTTTGAAAATGCAATAAAAAATAAAATAAAAGATGCTATATAAAAGTCATTTAGGAAGCTTTTCATTTAAGAATAGATTGCACAAGGAGTTAAATAGAAATCCAAATAAAGATGAATCAATAGTGCCTTTAAAAATAAACTTTATAAAGCTCTTCAATTGTATATTGAATAAATTCAACAACTGAAGTAAGAGAAAGCTGTCACACCTCTTTTCACAAATTAGGTCACACCTGAGTAAGGGGACATTATTAAAAAGAAAGAACGAGTAAGAAAAAAAGGCTAAAGAAGGAAGAAAAGAAGGAAAGGAAAAAGAGTGAAAGAGAAAGAAAGAAAGAGAAAGAAAGAAAGAAAGAGAAAGAAAGCAAGAAAGCAAGAAAGAAGAAAGGAGGCAGGGAAAGATGGTAAACTAGATATTTCTGTGGATTGCTTCTGACACAAGGTTTGTAACACTGATAAACTAATATCTTTTGACCTTTAATCTTCCCTAGAATGGAAGGATATTGAATATATATATATATACATATATATATATATATGTATATATATATATATTGGCAGTCGGTGTTGGTAAGGGAAAAATGTAAGTCAAAGTTTAGGTTCAATATAAAGAAGTTGAAGTAGGAACATCAGAAAATTAAGTTTCCTGTTCCAAGTGTTATTGGATTGAAGCTCAACAATTCACCAGGGATATGTTTGAAGCTCATCACGGGAAATAGATAAGGTTGAACAGATAACAATGTCAAATGATGAGCAATAGAAAGATGTCTGAACTTGGGCTGGAAAGGTGGCTCAGTGGTAGAGCGCTTGCCTTGCATACATGAGGCCCTGGATTCGATTCCTCAGCACCACATAAGCAGGAAAAAAAGGCCAGAAGTGGCGCTGTGGCTCAAGTGGTAGAGTGCTAGCCTTGAGCTGAATTGCTGAGGGACAGCCCCCAGACCCAGAGTTCAGGCCGCACAACTGGACCTCCCCCTCCCTCCCCCCCAAAAAAAAGCGAAAGCAAGATGTCTGAACAGACAAAAAATAAATCTCAGTATTTCCCAATTCCTTGTCCATTTGCCTGTACTACAGTGCAGGAAATGTTATATGGCCTACAGTCCCACTGACTCTAGTGAATCAACCTCCCTAAAAAGCATTTTATTCTTTTTTTTTTTTTTTTAATGACAGAGTCAGGCCTCAGCTCTTGGCAGAAAGCATCTTCTATGGCTTATTTGAGTTTTCCTGGAAGCTGTTGTTGATTTGTGGCCTGGTTTGCCATTCCCATAGGATTATTAGAATAACTGGGATAAGTAGATTTCAAATGAGACTAAGCCTTTACTAAAAGGTTCTCTTGAATATATCTCTTGTCTCTGATAAAAAAAAATGTCTATCAATCCAAGATACTTTATGACTGTGTATAATCAACACTACCTCCTTCTCTAAAAGTTGACTCTTGGTGTTCACATAAGATAATCATAAACATATCTTATCTCAGGGATATTCACTTACTGATAGGGACAACAAGGGTTTGAAGTGATCCTCTAATATACCAAAAATAAAGTCAAAAATAGGGATTTTGTCTCTCTCCCTACCAAACCAGTGATATCTAACTAATAGTAAAGAATACACAGGCATTTTACACCTCTGGATTTCTCTCTCTCTCTCTCTCTCTCTCTCTCTCTCTCTCTCTCTCTCTCTCTCTCTCTCTCTCTCTCTCTCTCTCTCTCAAAATTTCCTTTCCTGTGGGAATGGAGAATTGAAATGTCATTCTCTTGGAAAGCATAGGTTCAGTTCCAGTCCCTGACTGGCAAGACCTTTAATCTGGTTTGGGAACAGATTATGCAGTTATTGAATCATTTATGATTCCCAAAGGAGATATCTGAGTGAGTTAAAATAAGGGCAGAGACAAAATTGCTGGTAAAATTCCAAGTAACAACACAATATTATGAGGCGGAGTATAAGCAGGAGGTTTTGTAATGAGTTCTTGCAGGCTGAGGCTTAAGAGATGTGATGGGACTCACTGACAAAGGGAAGGGGTGCAAGAGAGTCAAACAGAGAAATAGTTGGAGCACAAGCCTGGAGATGTGTTAGCATTACAAGAATTCATTATAGGCCAGAATAAATGCTGTTCCATAGAGTGATCAGACTGTTGGTGTTCCAACTTCTATCACTTACTGAATAAATCACAGGACAGATTTTTCCATTTGTCAATGGAGATAATAGCAATGGCAAGCTAGAATTTTGTGAAAATTAAACAGTGCTTGCACAAAATAATTTTTCATTAGAATAATGCCGCTACTTAGTTGACACTGTGTGGAATTATCACATTAAATCCCTCCCCACAACATTACAATATTCTAATTCAAAAAATAGAATGACATACAAAAAAAGAGACAATTCAGAGAAATATGTTGGACATGGAGAACCTGAACCAAACAAAAAAACACTACCATTAAGAAAATTATATCATGTAAAAAAGTTGTTATTCACTAGAGAAAATGTTATAATTAAAGCTCTACTCAAATCTATTCTTTGACATGAAAGGAGATGCTACTAAGAGTTACATCAGGGTACCAGGCATAAAGGAAGGATGGCTGTGACAACCTGGAAGGCTGATTGACCCAACCTGTAGGAAACCTCACTCTCCATTTTTCCTGATAATCTTCAGACAGAATTCCATGAACAGATTGCACAATAGAAGCCAAAATATTCTAAGCTTGTTCTACAATGGGATCCAATATTGAGTTTGGATACTACAAATAATAAGAGCAAGAGAACTTTAGAGAGGCCACTCAATATTCCTTCCACATTTTTAGTTCTGAAGGAGAACTCATGGGATTCAGGCACTGACTAGGAGCCTGTTATCTCTTCAGGCAACCTTTTTACAAAATGCCTGTAGCTGGACCTTAGTCAGCAGTAGTGAATATATCCCACGCGGACCATTACTCAGTTATCCAATAGCTATGGAAGCCCGGGTCTTACTACACAGATAAGGAAACCTATACAAAGTGGATAAAGGCCTTCTTCTAGTTTTCATCACATCTCTCTTTCCTATTTAAACATAATCATTTCTAAAAATGTTTCATATAATAAGAGGTCAGCAATGTGCTTGCAGGGAGAAGGAAAAGAGCTAGAATTGAGCAAGCTTAGAGAATGCTACATATTGTAGTAGAAATTCATAATACAAATTAATGCTTTGAAAAATTCTTGGGCAAATAAAATCTTAATCTCATTCACATTAACACTTTCCATTTGTCTTTTGTCACAAACCCCCTTTTCATGTGCAATAAAAATTAACATTCTGCAGAATTAGTTTTCAAAGGTTACACGCTATGCAAATGGCTACATTACACAATTTAGTATCGTATGAAAAATTCTAAGCCATCAAGAGAAATCTATAGCTAGTTCATTAGAACATTTTCTCATTTCAAATGGATTTATATGCAGTCATGAAAATCAACATCTCCACAGTCAAGTTCATTCTTTCAGTTGGTTTAAGTAGCATGCTTCATCAAATTTATTCTATTATAAACTAAATTGGGTCAAAAGATGTATGGATACACTCAATTGATCATTTCCTCATTATTGAATAGTTTACTTAAGCTTCTGTCAAAAGCAGTAATGTTTATATGGTAAAATAATTTTGCCTTGAATAAATATTTAATACGATCAGAATAACTAGGAAATACTTCAATATTTATTCAAACCCATAGTTTGGAAGGATATTAGAATGTTAAAACCAATGAAAGATGCATAAGAAAATGGATTAATGGAGTAAAAATATTGTATTTTCATATATGACAAATAAGCCAATTAAAGAAATAATCAAGGGAATTTATAGTTAAATATAACAGCAAAATATGCTTATCTTAAGCACATAAATGGCTCACATAAACAGAAAAAAAGCATACCAACTAATAACAAATGACAAAACTCATTGAGAACAATAGCAAAAAAGACCCAAGCAGAGGAAGCAAAATTACATAGAGTGAAGAGAAGCTTTGTGAACTGAGTGAATAGCCACCTTTGCTACTGGCCACCCCTTTTACACTATTCATTGCCTCTCCTGGATCACTTTTCATAAACCTATTTTCATCTTCCATACATTAGCTGGATAATGATTCTCTATGATCTGCAACCTAGGGTTTACAGTACCTACAGAATCATTATTAGCTATTGTATAATGGTTTTTGTTCTTTGTCTGTGAGGGACTTATTCTTTTTGCTTAAAAGTGTAAGTATATGTCTAAACTCAGAGCAATTTGTAACATATAGTTTAGGAGAATATATATATATATATATATATATATATATATATATATATATAGGCAGACAAACTTGAAGTAAACTTCACCAGGACCTCATCTACTAATAAGCCATTTCTGTATTTATCACTTTAAATCCAACATTTATTTTTATCTTTAATGGTTCAACAGCTTGACTGGTGTCTTATCCAGGTGGTTCTTAACTTAAATCTCTCATGCAACTGTTGCAAAGCATGATCATGTGTTGGCTCTAATTAGCTAGAGATGAAAGATGGCTCCTTCCTATATCTACTTCCTTAGTTATCCTGTACATGGCTTCTCACCCAGCAGAGCAGTGGGTCTTCCCTTGTAGGGTCCTAGATAGTCAAGAGGAAATGTCCTGAGAAAAAGTGTTCTGAGTCCAGAGGAAGATGACAGAGGAGAAGCTGGAGGCTAAACAAGCTCTCGCATAGAAAGCAGTTTTAGTGTTCCAGTGAACAGTCGTAGGCTAGAGAATCACACCAAGTGTGCTGTCACAGTACAGAGAGTTTGGCCAGAGATAAAAATAATCCAGGCAGCTTGGTCAAGGAGACAGATCTGAGCACTTGCCAGTGTCTGCAGTCATGGTGGTGGTGGCAGCGGGAGTGGCTGCTGCTGCTGTTGCTGTGGCCACCATATCAACAGAGAGAGTCTGGGACAAAGGCGCCAGACACAGTGTGTGAGCGGATTCTACTCTCTACCAGCAAGAACTGGCGAGGAGCCAAGATCTTCATTCTGCTGATCACAGACCATGGACGGTCCAGAAACCAAGAGGCTGGAGTGTAAGTACATATCCTCAATCCTTCTCATAGAGCAGGTTGGAAGGTAGCCCCTCCCCCACCACTGGACAAGATCTCCATCTTTGATACTGACAAAGGCCCAGCCAAAGCAGCTAGCTCCAACTCGGCCTTGGAAGAAAATGATAGGAACCATTCCACAGGTCACAAGAACCTGACCTGACCTGCCAGGCTCAGCTCCATCCGGGGGAAAGTTGCCTTTTCTAGGCAGAGGATGCTCCATCAATGGAGGAGTGACTTTCTTCACTGAGTAAACAGAGCCAGAGGCTGCCCCTCCCCACTGCATCCTAGGCCCCCAGTCTCAGCAGCAGGAGGGGTAAAAGACATATAATTGAAACTCAGTAAACATAAATCTGGAGAATATCTCCAGGATGGGCTTTGTGAGTGTCTCAGGAGCTAGCCTCTTAGAGAAAAGCTACTGATTGCTGATAGGCCTCAACCCTACCCAGAACCTAGTCTCATCACAGCTACTCCAAGCTAGAGGAAAAAGCCATCTCCCTCTTTTGTGATACTTAAAGCAGATCTCCCTCCCACTGAACTAGCCTGGGAGTAATAATGGAATTGCATGAGCAGGATGAGAATAGACAAAGATCAATAGAGACATTCATGGAATCCATAAACAGACAGCTGAAGGAATTCAGGGAGTCCACAAAGGGAAAGCTGAATGGAGCCCATCAGAAGGAATGTTGAATGGAGCCCATCAGAAGGAAAGGGAGTCCAAAGAAATGATAACCAATCAACTAAGTGATTTGAGAATAAACACTGAACACTAAATTAAGTAAGTAAAGAAGTTCATACAAGACCTAAAACAAAGCTCCAACAAAGAATTCAAATCCAACCAATTAGAAGGAAAGGAAATAAAGAACAAAGTGGAAAGCCTTGACAGTAGGTTAGACCATGCAGAAGATTGAATCGCAGGGATTAATTATAGAGAAAGAAGATACAACTATCCAAGACAAATCTAAGAAATATGATAGATCTATTCAACATTTGGAAGACACCATCAGAAGGCCTAATCTGAGGATAATGAGTGTGGAGGAGCACCTAGAGACAGAAGTTAATTGTCCAATGTCTTGGGGCTCATTTCACTTAGAATCTTCTTATCTGTTCATATGTACATAGCTTTTGAGCTTTTCTGCTCTGATGGAGGTATAGAATTCCATTGTGTGTATGTACATATATATATAATTCCTATTATATATAATACGTTATATATATATATATATATATATATATATATATATATATACCATATTTTCTTGATCCATTTGTCTACTGAGGGACATCTGGGTTGGTTCTGTATCTTAGCTATGATGAATAATGCCTCAATAAACATAGTTGTGCTGGTAAAAAAAAAAAAGTTAAAGGTCTAGGAAATTTATTGAACAGATCCTAGCAGAGAACTTTCCAAACATGCAAAAAGATAGGCCCATTCAGATACAAGAAGCTTTTAGAACCCCAAATAGACCAGACCAAAACAGGACATCCCACCGTCACATTATAATCTGCACAGGATCAATTCAGACCAAGGAAAGGATCCTTAAAGCTGTCAAGGAGAAAAGGTCAATCACTTATAACGGGAAACCATTTAGAATCACCTCAGCTTTCTCAGCAGAGACAATTAAAGCAAGAAGAGCCTGGAATGACGTATGCCATGCCCTAAAGACAAACAACTATCAACCTAAAAACTGTACCCAGCTAAACTCTCCTTCATAATGGAAGGTCAAAAAAACCTTCCATAGCAAAGAAAAACTGAAACAATATATCTCCACTAAACCAGCCCTACAAAAGATACTTAAAGACGTCCTACACATAGAAGACCAACAAGAGCACAATAAAGGCCAAGAACCGCACCCAAACTGAGAATCCAAGAACTATAGGAGGAACCCAGTTGCTGGCAGACCCCAAGAAGATGGATAACATGGCAGGAACTACCAAACACCTCTCAGTCCTAACTCTCAATATTAATGGACTTAACTCTCCGATTAAGCGAAATAGACTGTCTAGTTGGATTAAAAAGCAAGATCCTTCTACCGGCTGCCTTCAGGAGTCACACCTTGCCCATCAAAACAAACATATTCTGAAAATGAAAGGGTGGAATAAAATCTATCAAGCAAATGGCCCCCATAAACAGGTGGGAGTTGCAATCCTAATATCAGATAAAATAGACTTCAAATTAAAATTTGTGAGAAGAGATAAAGAAGGTAGCTACATACTAACCAAGGGATCTCTCCTTCAGGAAGATATTACAATTCTAAATCTCTATTTGTCAAACAACATAGTACCCAAATTTATCCAAGAAACACTACTTTCCCTCAAATCCCACATCGATCCAAAGACATTAATTGTTGGGGACTTTAACAAACCACTATCCCCACTAGATTGATCAATTGGCAGAAACTCAACAGAGAAACCGCAGATCTAAACAACTACATAGATCAACAAGCTCAACCGAATATTTCACCCAGTAACATCAGAATACATGTTTTTTTCAGCAGCACTTGGAAGATTTTCCAAAATAGACCACATTTTAGGTCACAAAGCCAACTTGTCCAAATTCAGAAACATTGAAGTTATGCCCTGCATTTTCTCAGACCACAAGGGAATAAAATTAGAACTCACGACCAAAAGCAACCAAAGAAAGCCCTGTAACACATGGAGACTGAGCAACACACTGTTGAATCACTAGTGGGTCATGGAAGAGATTAGAAAGAAAATTCAAATGTTCATGCTATTCAATAAAAATGAACACATAAATTACCAGTTCCTCTGGGACACAGCAAAGGCAGTACCCAGAGGCATTTTATAGCTCTGAATTCCTACATCAACAAATTGGAGAGATCTAAAACCAACAATTTCATGAGACATCTGAACCTCCTTGAAAATGAGCAGCATGCTAAATCCCAATGCAGTAGACGGAAAGAAATAATTAAAATTAAATCAGAATTAAATGAATTAGAATAAAAAATAACCCAAACCATAGAATCAACAAACAAAGAGTTGGTTCTTCAAAAAAATTAACAAAATTGACAGACCCTTAGCAAATCTTATCAGAAAAAGAACACACCCAAATAAACAAACTCAGAGATGAGAATGGAAACATCACCACAGAAACAACCAAGATTCAGAACATTACAAGGGAATACTTCTCAAACCTTTATGGTAATATGTTTGAGAATCTGGAAGAAATCCATTTCCTAGCAAACATCAACATGCCAAAACTAAACCAAGATGAGTTAAACCAATTTAACAGACCCACATCAAGCATTGAAATAGAAACAGCAATCTCAAACCTTTATGGTAATATGTTTGAGAATCTGGAAGAAATCCATTTCCTAGCAAACATCAACATGCCAAAACTAAACCAAGATGAGTTAAACCAATTTAACAGACCCACATCAAGCATCGAAATAGAAACAGCAATAAGAGACTTCCCATCTAAGAAAAGCCCAGGACCAGATGGATTTACAGTGGAATTCTACAAGGCCTTCAAAGCAGAACTCACACCAATATTCCTCCAACTCTTCAATGAAATTGAAAGAGTAAGTTCACTACCTACCTCTTTCTATGAATCCATCATAACCCCCATCCCAAAACCAGGCAGAGACTCATCAAAGAAAGAGAACTATAGACCCATTTCTTTGATGAACATTGATGCAAAACTTCTCAACAAAATTTTGGCCAATTGACTTCAACAATTTATCCAAAAAATCAAACACTACAATCAAACAAGATTCATTCCAGGGAAGCAAAGCCAACTCAATATACATAAATCAATTAATATATAATACATCATTTTTTAATTTAGCTCTTCAGCACTAATTTATGTTTCCATGTTTCATGAGGACTATAATTTGAAGTATGAAAGTGCTGTTCTTAAGTGCCATGATCTGGCTGATCCAGAAACTCCTGACTCTTTCTGATTTGCTCATCAACAGCAAATGACATGAGTAAAATCTAAGGACATTACTATGTTTTTGTGCAAGGAGAAGCCCTTTGGTGAAGATAAGAAGTTACATTACACTGTCTTGCTTCTACGTGGAGTACTTGCACTTTGGATCATTCTTTTGATATTTCATGTTTGTATTACATTGCTCTGATTTTTTTCTCTTTGCATTCTCAGATATCTGATAGGACCAGAGAGTCCTAGATTCTGTATGAACTTGGAGGAGCTCTTAGCTCTAGTGTGGAAGTTTGAGCACAAAACAGTGTTTTGAATGAAGAAAAAGAATTGTGCATATCTATAAAGCCTGACCATGTCAGAGTATACAGATCCCCTCAGGCAAAATTTCATTCTATAATACCCATGTTTATGTAATCAAGTTGATTTTAAAATATAGTATAAAATGCATGGTCATATGAAACACTGATGAAACTATAGAACACTGGATAGAGGGAAGGTGTACATATATCCATTGATACTTTCATTTGTTGTCTAGTCAAACTTATAAAGATTCTTCATCATGTCACTTGCCTTAGTCTACAAGTTGTATTAAAGCTTGTATGTTGTCTAGTCTCAAGCAGTAAGAAATGGACACCTCAGTTCTGAATTTTCTTTTCCTAGTTGTTGAAACCAATATATGTTAGTGTTCACAAGACTGGAATGAACACTATTACATTAATGACTATAAGAACATTTCTTGAGTTATAATGCTTATTAATCAATGGTCCACAGATTTGAGTCCCAGACTGGTCTCAAGGAGAAAGAACATAGCTTGTGATACTAATTTCAAATCAGTTCAAGCCTATTATTTGTAATTTTCAAGTTTTACATACATAAATCTTAAAACTCATTTGCTCAAATATGATGCTTCATGTACTCTCAACAAATCCATTTCCTTTTCTGTCTGTTATAATTGAGCCTTTGTACCTTCTACTTCCAATTCTTCTGAGAAAAGCACAACCAAAGGTATTGAGAGTCATCCTGGAGTTCAGGGTGGAGAAGAGACCACAGTAAGCTGCATTGGTAAGAATAGACCTTCTGATAACAATAACAACCATAACTTCAAAACAAGGGATCAAGAAAATGTGGTAAATATACACAATAGAATTTTACTCATCCACTTGAAAGAGTGATATTTGTAAAGTAGTGGAGATAATTGAAGAAATTAAGTTAAGTAAATCCCAGAGACACAAAGGATGCCTGTTTTCTCTTATTTGCAAAAGCTAGATTTAGTTTATAAACTTGCAAGTAAGTATATTTGTTGGTATACAAGTGTATACAAATTAACTAACTGAAATACACTGTCAATTCATGAAAGAACTCAAATAGTGTGATTGCTTAGGAAAACAAAGTAATAGCTCAACAAAATAAATAGAAGGAAGCAGGTAATTCAAAGGAGTCGGATGAGGTCGTAGGGGAAACGGTAGTGAGTGAAGAGGAGGGGAACATGGTATAAAATTCAATGTAAATCCTACAATGGAAGAGTGAGGGAAAAAGTAATAGGGGAAGGATGGGTGAAAATGTTGAAAGAGGTGACACTGATCCAGAGGCATCACATTCATAACCTGTTTTATTAAACAAGTTAAAGGGAATACTTAAAGATAATAAAAATTAATAATGGAAACATATACATTTTTTTAAAAAACATAAAAACCAAAAAAACACTGAAAAATCTCAGTGCCCTAACATACTAAAGGCTTATTTCTCAAAGTTTAATGCTATTTTCATAGGTCAGGAAGACCTACTATGCCCCTCATTGGCACTTGGTACCTTCCATTTTTTATGTGGAGTGGCATCTCTACATCTGTATCTATGCAGCATAGAAGAGACAAGATTTGGCTTTTCTGGAAATGGAAATGTGTTCCAGTATTGAGGCAAGTTCTTGTTAAAGTAGGTCAAATTTCCATTTTCACTATCTAGCTGGATAGTGGTAGGCACTGGTGCATATCATTATAATTTTTCTACTTGATTCTCTTTTCCCATTTCCTAATTTCTAAACCAAGCCTATGAAATTGGAATTTAGTCCAGAGAAAATGTTAGTGAGTTCCAATACAACTAAAAGGAAGAAGCATAATAAATTTAAATATTTGTGATTGTTCAGGAAAGAACAACTGGGTATTTGAAAACTTGAAGCTGGGCACTATAATCCTAGCTACTTCGGAGACTGATAAGTAAAGAATCATGGTTTCTGGCAAGTCTTGGCAGAAAAGTTTACCATACTTATTCTAAACCTTTAGTTAGGCACACTGGTGAGAGCTGTCATGCTAAGGTACTTGGGTGGCCTACACAGGAAACTGCACTAGACTCTTATTTCAGTGAAGGGCATCTGAACAAGTGGCAAGACCCTCTCATCTCCACAATGTCAGGAAGCTTAAAATAGGCAGAACGCAGGCCCTGGTATGGGCCTACACAGGAAGCAAGACCCTATTTTCAAAAATAACCTGTTTAAAAGATAACCTTTAGATCAATGGTAGAGTGCCTAGCTAGCTAGCAAGCATGAGACCTCAAGTTTAATCTGAAATATTGCAAATAAATAAATAGATCTTGAGGATAATATGGTATCAGTATTTGGTGAAGGACACACTAGTTTGCATGGAGAAAACTGTGATGACATAGCCATTAGAAATTACTGGAATGGGATCCAGTTGCAGGAAAATATAGGCAAGATACTGGCATGTTACTTAATGGGGCTACATTCTGATAATGTACGTCAGGTGATTTTTCTCATGGATGAACATAGATACACAAAGGTAAACAACTATAAGTCTCTTGACAATGTATATTTTGTATTGTATATCTGTATATTTTGACTAAAATGCCATTGGGTAGTACATGATAACATTTTAAGGCCATAGATATTGCTGAAAAGATCTGATTCCAATATTAATATATACTGTTTCAGCCACTGCATAGGGCATATAGAGTGACACTTATCATTTATTCAGGGCTCAGTTACTGCCTAACTGGCCGAACAAGAAAGGATGAGGGTTGTGTCCCCTGGCAGAAGCTGTTCTCAAGATTTAGCATTACCTCTCTCACAGCAAAGGCCACAGGAAACTGGAAAAAGAAGTGTGAATCTATGGAATTAAGGTAGGGAGCCATGGGGAAGAAGAGTTTTAGGGAAGAACCAGAGCAGGTTGGTGTCATTCTCTGCAAAAGGCTTCATTCTAGATAGTAATTACTGTTTTCAGGGACATTTTTAAAAGAGACATATAGTCTACACGAGCCTATGAAATGCATAGTGTAGTAATTAATATCTTAGTGGGAAAATGTTGCTGATTGAGCTTTAAATTTTCTGAATAATTGGCAAGTGTTCAAGGAATGTGCTTCTCCTGTATGCTTTGTATCAGGGAAAAGCTTATTTTTATAAAGTTTTATTGGAATGCTGGTATTCACATTTCTGTATGTCAAATGCAGCTTTCATGTAGCAATGGTCAAGATGGTTCAGCATGGTAGAAAGCAGATGGCCCCTGTAACAACGAACGTATTTACTATCTGGTCCTTTATAGCTATTTATCAGCTCCTGAACTCTATTAATTCTCAGAAAAACACAGATTTTCTTCCATAGTTTATGACTGGTAATTCCATTATGCCTCTAGATGATAGCTTATAGGCTTTCAAACACCACATTTTGTATAAAAACTATGATGTATTGAATAGAGCAATTTTATCTTATGGTACATTGTGGTAATGGTAACACTTGATTTTGTAACTTGATTCACTTTGAATACTGTATCTTGCTGTAATTTGGAATGTGCTTATCCTGCTTTTTGTTTTCATTTTGATTAGATCCATGACCTAAGCCTCCTCATTTCACCTTTATTCTTACTTCCTTTACAAGGAATAGTAGACTCAGATCAATCCTATGGCTGATGTAGGCAAAATATAAAAGGGATATTCAAGGCTTTCCAAGATCACAGTGACCTTAGTAATTTGAATCCCAAGCACCTAGATGGTGTTTAAGAAACTACTCTGAGTTTCATATTGCACATATACCACAGGCTGATTTCACAGCTAAGCACATGTGATCTCATTTAACCCTATCAATAAATATAGTGTTATGTTTCTTATAGACTTGTTATACATGTTATAAATGGAAGCTTAAAAATATTGTCATTTGCCTAAGTTATATAGCCAGTAAATGACAGACATAAATTAGATTTAGAATATTTGACTTCAAAATCTACGCATTAAATAGCTATTATTTTAGTAAGGCTCATCCACACTATGCGAATTTGTTCAACTGACATGGTAGCCATAATATGCTTGAGACCAAAGGAGGAATTGTTAGTCTGAATTGTGGCTATGTACAATCAGCAGTATCACTGTGCACATAAAAACAAAATGACTAGAAGGAATTTCAACTGGCACTATCTATGGAAAGACAATATAGACATTTATTGTATCTACCAATTCCTTTGTGTTTTCCTGATTATGTTCAAATTGCAGTCAATAAAAAACAAAACTGAAACAGAAAACAGAATTGGATACAGTCGTTATAAGTCCTTGTCAGGGTTTATGCGAATTTAGATACCATAATTAACCTACAGGGTAAGTTTATTCCCAGTCATTATATATTGTTGTTTATGATTATTTGGATCATATGGGAATGTCCTTATTAGTTTATATGCAAGTCATATAATTAAAAGATTCAATGAAAGGAAAGAGAGCTCACATTGTCTTGCTCCAGGTGCATAGCTAGCATCATTTTCCTTTTTGAGGTGCTTTGTCCCTCTTCACTTTTTAGTCAGTTTCAAGAGACTCATTAATATTCTAAATTTTGGTCCTTCCTACTGCCACCATGCCCTCCAGGTGTCTGCTTCAAAGAGTCCTTGGGTGACAAACTTGGAAGTTGTGTGACAAAAAAGGGACACTGAGACTTGTCAGAAGTGGGAAATGGAGCTATTGGCCTTTGAGAATGTGACTATATCTTTACCTTGGAAGAGAGGGCTTTGTAGGATCTCTCGTAAAAAAGAAATCTCTGCAAAGATGTGATTGGGGAAAATTTCAGGAACATGGCCTGTCTTTAAATAAACAAGAAGGAGAAAATACTAATGATGTCTATAAAAATTCCAAGAGAAAAAGCTGAAGAGTTAGTGAGACTGTACATACCACTTTGTGAAATAGAATACTCTTCCTATAGTACTACCATGTAAAAAAGCATGCATATAGAAAAAGGACAAGTTGTTCTATAAGCTTGCCCTTCAAACTTCACACTGGATACAAACCTGTGCATAAAAGAAATATGTAGAGACCTTGTAGTTTTAAAGAAAAACCTTGTAGGAAAGACTTCATTTATTCCCAGTATATTCAGAGACATGAAGATGGACAACCCGAAAATGCTCAACCATATGTTCAGACATTCATGTCATCCAAAAAGACTTTTCATTTCTCATCAAATTTGTGAGTGCACTGCATTTAAAGGTCCTTAATATAATCAGTGTGGAAATTTTTTCAGGAGATTGAGTTGCATTGAACTCCAGGAATTCACAGTGGACAGAAATCATTTACATTTACAAAATGAGGAGAAGCTCTCAGACATCCCATTTCATTTCAAAGACTTGAAAAAAACATATGAAGAGAACTGTGTGAATGTAAGCATTGAGGGACAACCTTCACTTGCTCTAGTATCTCTCAAAACCATAAAAGCACTCACAGTGAAGAAGGACTATATGGATGTAAGAAACATGAGAAAGGCTTCAATTGTTACAACACTCTTCAAAAATGTGAGAGAATTGCAATGTGAGAATTCCTTCACCATTTCCAGTGCCCTTCAAACACCTGTAGTAACTCACACTGGAGAGATATACTATTTATGTAAGTGATGTAGGAAAGCCTTCACTTGTTTCAGTGCCCTTTGAAAGGAGTAAAAAAACACATACTGACAAGATACTTCATGGATGTAAGCAATGTGGGAAAGTATGCACTTGTTTGGTAAACTTCACATTGGAGATCAAGCCTATGGATGTAAACAATGTGGAAAAACAATCATTTATTCCATTAGCCTTCCAAGACATAAAAGAACTCAAACTGGTGAGAGACCTTAAAGAACTGACACTGGAGAGAAACCTGAAGGATATAAGCAATGTGAAAAGGCATTGATTCCTCAATGCAGGAAATACCTAGATTGTAGGCAATGTGTGAAAGCCTTCTGTAGGTCCAGTACCACTCAAAAACATTAAAGGACTCACACAGGAGAAAATTCTCATGAATATAAACAATTCAAGAAAGCCTTATTTAGTTCCAGTGCCCTTAAAAGACACAAAGGAGATCACATTTGAAGACCCTATGCATGTAAGCAAGTTGGGAAGGCATTCCTTTTCTCTAATATACTTGGAAGGTGTGAGAGAACTCACACTGTTGAGGTACCTTATAGATATAAGCAATTGGGAACACATTCTTATTGTTGTTTTTTTTGTTAAATTTAATGTATTGATATAGACAATATGGAAATATCTTTCTTCCAGAATCATTTAAATACATTAAAGAAAAACACCGAAGAGAAACCCAATGGGTGTAACCATTTTTTGAAAGCCTATGTTGATTCTAATGCCTTAGAATCTATTAAATGCCAAATCTAGTAGTTTAACCTGTAATCCTACTTACTTGGGAGGGTATGATGATGATTTCTGTAGATGTACATTATCAATGTTGACAAAATAGAGTTCAAAGTGATATACTTTAGTCATTGTACCTTATCAACAAACTCCTGCTATAAACATGACTAATTGGTGATAGAACCATTGGGGAACTTGATAAAGATATGCCACCAGATTTATCTACTACACAGTTGCTATTTTCCTTCTGGGCTTTCTTTGTTAAAATGAATAATTAATTAGAGCCCAAATTTGAGGCAAACTAAATAGCATCTCCCAGAGGAAGAATATTAAAGAATGTGTGTTCTATACTTAAACCACTAGAGAAATTAGGAAATTTGGAGGAAGGTATTGCCTCTTCTTAAAAACGTTGACCACTGATTTCAGCATTTAACAGCAGCTATTGCCTTAGTAATTGTTACTGTGACCTTTCCCTTTTCCTTCCACATTTACTAATTAGAATTCTGCTGAAAGGAAGATTTTCCCTTCTCACAATTTTATTTATTCAGTAATTATTGCATTGGATATAAGGTGTATGGATGTATGTATACACACCTACAGGTACACACATATACACACATATATGTATCTGTATATATATGAGGACCTTGACTATAGTCCAGTGATATAATTGTTTACAGTGTTGCTCAAATTCCTCTAGCTTTGGCCTTTAAAGCTCATTCAAAATGATGTTTCCTTTTAGTATACTCTAACCTTTTTTCTTTTACATTTTTCTTTTGTAGTTTTTATTCTTTTAGTGTTTTTTTTTTCAGTATTATCCCATGTTTCCTTTCTCCCACTTTCAGAAACAGCCAATTTTCCAAGGAACTTGATTTCACTTATTGAAGAATGACAGTTAGAAACCAAGGTGTGGATGTGGGTGTGCACATAGCTACTGAGTTCCACAATGCTAAGTTGTCTTGTTTGTAGAGTTAGAAAATATATGATTGTGAGCAAACAACATACATCCCCATTTTTGTATCTGTATACCTGGTGAAGGGATGATAGATAGGTAGATAGGTAGATAGATAGATAGATAGATAGATAGATAGATAGATAGATAGATAGATAGATAGATAGATAGATAGATAGATAGATGATAAACAGACTAGATAAACATGTGTCCATACTGACATATATAATTCTAGTCTAACACCACAGAGTTCTTTGTAGTCTCTCTTCCCCCTCTCCTCCTTAATGAATTGTAACTATTTTTGACAGTGACAAATTGAGTCTTTGTTTTATAACTTCCTTATGTATTTATCCTAAGTTTAACAGATTTTTAAAAGTATATGTAGTGTACACTATTTTCTTTGCCCTAAGCTTTACAATATCCAGGCAAAACCATACTTTCCCAAGTTGCTGAGCTTAACTCTTTCATTTCTTTCCACTAGACTGTAGAGTATATTTGTAATAAAGTTAAATTTATTAATCTCAATATGCATTTGATCCTGGTATTCTCCTGATGTTCTTGAGGAATTTTATTAATTTCAATAGAGTTAATTTTGCATTTTGCTGTATACTGTTCAATGTGCTTTAAAAATACAAGAAAGCATGTAGCTTACCACAATATCATATGTAACTGTCCCATCTGTCTTAAAACTATTCACTGTGTGACCTTTTTACAGTCAAATATTCACATAACATGTCCACTATAGATCTTTCTGTCTCTGGTTTTACCTTCCTAAGAATTCCATGTATATAGAACTATAAAATGTGTTGCCTTTACTATTTGACTTTTTCACTTAACAAAATGCATATAAGATTCATTCATGATGTTACATGAATCAATAGTTCTTTTCTTCTTGTTGCTGAATATATTACGGTATCTACATATGCTAGACTGAGTATATATTTTATCCACTTACCTATTGAAGAACATCTTCTGATTTCTCACTGTTGATAATAAATAAAGTTGTGAAAATTTGTTAGAGGTTATTGCATGAAACAAAATTTCATTGTGATTGGTTAAATATTGAGGAATAGGAGCATTTGCTGCTTATATAACAATGATTTATTACATAGGAAACTAGTAAACTGTTTTGTAAAGTGAATGTGCAATTTTTCATGCCCTCCATCAATGAATAGGAATGCCTGTTATTCTGCCTCTTAGCCAGTGTTTTATATTATGTTTCCCTATTACCTCCTAGCCATTGTAAGGAGTGTATATTCATTGTAGTGTAACATTGAGGTTTTGATTTGTATACTCTTCTGACTAATAATGTTAAACATTGTTTACTTAATTTTTCCAGGCAATATCTTTTTCAGTAATGTATAAGTTTATATATTTACACATTTTTTACTGGGTTAACTGCCTTCTATTGTTGTTTTAAGAGTTCTTTACAGCTTTCAGATATATATTCTTCATCAGTGATATTCAAAAATATTTTGTCCTCAAAAACCTAATACACTTATCTTTCCAATTTTCTCCATTCTGCATAGAAGCTAGATATCTAGCATTTTATTTAAAAAAAAACAATAGCCATAAAATATTTCTGAGATAGGGAGACTTTTGCAATTGTGTGGACAAAAGATTAGTGCATTGCATCCCCAACATAATCTTTCTAAAACAAAAAAAGATGGAGATATATTTGAGAAATTGAGGATTCAGCGAAACTTCATGACAGGCTGTATGAGTGGGTAGACAGGTACATTATTCATGCCCTTAAATGTGCTAGGGTTTGGTGTGAAAAGCAGTGAAGAGCCAAAGACACTGCTCATTCAGATGAGGCTAAAGGAGTCAAAACAATCCTTAGGCTGTGAACCAAGCCAAGTGTGGAGGGAACACACAGGTGTGTGCTACTGGTCAGTTCACTGCAAAGAGAACAGGCAAAGAAGACCTCAACATTAATTTTGGTCAAATCAGTGAATGGACAAATAATCAGAGTTGTACCTGTTGAATAAGATTAATTTCTTTCTTTATTATTCTGGAAAGGCTGGGAGGTTTATGGCAAATGAAAGAGTTCTATAGAAATAACTTGTACAAACTGAAATGCTCCCAGGTGATCATGGCTGTGCTTCTGCAGCCCTTTTTGGCTGAGATACTGAGGATGTCTCATTTTCTTGTATCACCGGAGTTCCCAAATACTGTGTGCTAATTGCAGGTGCTGATTAGCATGAAATTTAATTTGGTATTATCAGCCTGAAGACACTTAATAAACCTAGTATGTCACTCGCAGGTTTGGGGACAATTAGAAGAAATTCATAGTGTGAGAGTATTGAAGTCATGTAAGGACAGATGAGAAATGTTTCATGTTCAGGTCTTTTTCCATCTTGCAGAAAACTAGAAAAGGATTATTAGATCACAAACATATTAGTCTACCAATGATTGTTGTAGGAAAAATAATTAAGGCCAATTGTCTGTATTGTGTATTTTCTTCTCTTTTTCTCTCTCCTGCAAGCATTTATGGAGACTTACTGCATTAGGGTCCTCTCCCATTGGTGCTGGAGAAGCAAAGATGAGAACTTTAGCTGAAAAGTTTTTCCTAGCACTGGCAATATTTTTTGTTTTGTGATTATGGAAATAAATGTTTTAAATTCACAGATACATGTTGTATGCTATTTTTGAGAATCTTGTATACTTCAAATTATCTAAGGTATTTCTTAAAACACATTTCAAAACATTATAAATACATTTCAACTCTTCTGAACAATTCTTTTTGCGTGAATGGCAGAACTGAGGTTTGAACTCAGTGCCTCACCCTTGCTATTCAGGCACACTCCAGTCTTTTTTTATACTGGTTATGCCCAGGCACACACCTGAACTGTGATTCTTCTATTTTATGCTTCCTGATATAGCTGAGCAGGTGCATGCTGCTATGTCTACCTTCTTCTGTTGAGATGGACTCTTGCATACTTCTTTTTGCCTAGTTTGGCCAAGAACCAAGATCCTCTGAATCTCACCTCTTACATAGGTATAATGACAGGTGTGTGCCACCAGGGTGCTGGTTTTTAAAGTGTTTTTATGTTAATGTTTTCATTATTTTAATTTAAGCCAATGGAACCAATTCTTCTAGTATGGCTGTACTTGCATAGGAAAAATAAGCATATCAAAACTCTTACTTAGCTGACAGTGATGTTAAAATGCATTTTCTTTTTAGAGGTGTTAAAACATTAAAAAAAACCCACTGTGACAGAATCAGTGTATAGAATTACAAAAGGTCATGTCCACAAAGACAAGTGTTCATAATTTTTAAAGTTACTGAGGGGAGACTTTCAGAAAAGGTGATCTATTCTCCTTGATCAAAGCTAGACTAGATCCAATGAAATAAATTATAAAATAATAAATAATTTACACAATTAAATTTAAAATAAGTAATTTACACAATTAAATTTAAAATAATTACACAATTATTCTACAGCATAGCATTGTAACATGTAGGGAATTGAAAAGGAAGTTTCTGGAAGACAGTGTACAACAATGGTTGTTCGGGCAGAACTTGAATCTAGTTTGTGTTTCCGTTTGGTATCTTATTACCCGTACAATCGGAGACAAGTTGCCTAATCACTCTGTCAGTTTCCTGATCTTTAATATAGGGATAATAAGGACACTTACTACATTGAGTTATTCTGCAGCTTACATAAAAACACAAAGATTGGAAATCCAAGAAAACTGTCAGAAATCAGCATGCTTTAGCAATTATTATTTTTTTCAAGTATTCATGAGAATACCTTCATCAATTTAGCCCTGGAAGAATGCTGGCTATTTCTGAAAATTAGAATTACTCCTAGCGGATTAATAATTGTTTATGTGAAAAGATTTCCAGCAATATGCTACAGGGTCTGATGATGATGACTAAAGTGAAGCAGATTAAAAAGTACTTTTGCAATGATAGCATTATCAAAATAAGTGCATGACCTCCCACATACCTATTAGGAAAGCAACTAGACTTATTTGCAAAAAGAAAAAAAAGTTCCAATGTTAAAGCTATTATAATATCCCTCTGTGTGTAAAGTAAATTGGATAGAAACTTCTTTTCTGTTTTCCATGTTCCTTCTCTCTTACCTCCCTGGACAATTTAAAAGTCTTCTAGAAGGCAGCATGGCTAAACTGGTGAAAACAAAATGGTATAAGGCATGAAATGTATTTCCAGTGTGTAACCTGGTCAATTCAGTTCATGTTTCTGAGCCTGGTTTTATCTACAAAATAAAGATGGTAATAGTATTTAACCCCATGAGATCATCTGGACAATCTGAAATATAACACTCATAGAATTCTGTAACACGTTACCAGATGAACAACTCTAGGTGCTGGGAAATGGTAATGCTACTTATGTTATTTTTATCACCATGATTAGCAACAACCTGGGCATTATTATCACTTTATGCCACAATAATTGTGTCAGAAAACAACACAGGTTCCATATATTAGCTATGGTAAATAATGCTGCAATAAACATAGTTGTGCTGGTAGCTTTAGTGTGTTCTTGTTTGTATACATTTGGGTAAATGCCCAAAAGTGGGATTCCTGGATCATAGGGGAGATCTATGTGAAGTCTTTTGAGGAACCTCCATACTGCTTTCCAAAGTGGTTGAACAAGTTTACATTCCCACCAACAATGAAGTAAGGTTCCTTTCTGTACACATCCCCTCCAGCATCTGTTGTTGTTAGAGTTCTTGATTTTTGCTGTTCTAACTGGAGTGAGGTGATATCTCAATGTTGTTTTGATTTGCATTTCTTTTATGGCTAGGGATGTTGAACATTTCTTCATGTGTCTATTGGCCATCCTTCTTTCTTCTTCAGAGAAGCTTCTCTTTAAGTCTTTCGCCCACTTATTTATTGGGCAGTTGTTTCTTTGAGGATTTGTTGTTGGGTGGTTTAATTTTTTGAGTTCCAAGTATATTTTAGATATGAGTCCCTTGTCCGTTGTATGGCTAGTAAAGATCTTCTCCCAATCGGTGGGCTTTCTATTGATCTTGCTAGCTATGTCATTTGCCCTGCAGAAGCTCTGCAACCTTATGCAATCCCATTTGTCCAACCTTTCTTTGATTTTTTGTGCTTCCGGGTCTGCCCTCAGTAGATGAATGGATCAAGAAAATGTGGTATATATACACAATGGAATTCTATGCCTCCATCAGAAAGAATGACATTTCCCCATTTGTTAGGAAATGGAAAGGTTTGGAAAAAATTATATTAAGTGAAGTAAGCCAGGCCCAAAGAAGCATAGGTCCCATGGTTTCCCTTATTTGCAATATCTAGTATAGGTATGAGTCAAGCAGAAAAGGTCAGATAATGTGATGTTAGGAAAATGAACCCTTAAATATGTATTTTAATGTTTTCGTTTCTTTCATGCATATGTTTCTAACGCATTTATAAGATTATTTCTTTGTTGCTTTGTATGTCCCTCCCCCACAGTGTAACCCCCGCTTTCACTATATTTGATGTCAGTATAACATGTGGAGGAGATGGGGGCAAACAAGTCGTTTAAGGATTCAGGTGGACCTGTTGCAACAATGAGAAGTACAAAATGTCATGTTAAAACCAGCTTTACAATATCGATGTGGGGGGGGAGGGGGGTATAATTGGGTGGGGGGAGGGGGGAGGCTGGGAAGGGAGGTGAAGGGTAAACAAAGGAGGAGGCTGCAATGCTTGGTAAGAAATGTATGCATTATCCTGCCCATGTAATTGTAGTCCCTCTGTACAGTATGTTCTCAAATAAAATAAAATAATATTAAAAAAAAAAAAGAAAACAACACAGGTACACTATATTACAGTAGTAGAAATCAGTATTCCAAAATGATTTTAGCCAGTCTCAATAGGCTAAAATCAAGGTGTTACCAAGTCTGGGGCCCTTCAGAAACCTAACTGGTCAGATGGTTCCTGCCTGTTCTATCTTATGCAGGCTGCCTGCATTCCTTGGATTGTTGCTCTTTCTTCCATCTTTAAGGCCAGCAATACTCGTATATCACTCCGATCTTGCTTCTCACATCAACCACTTAAAATCCTGAGATTGCATGGTGCTTGACCTCCAATGGAATTGCAGGGTCAGCTGATTAGTAAATTTGAGGTTTCCTTTCCACCACAGCCACATAATGGTATATTCAAAGGTTCCAAAGATTAGAACATAGATATCTTTAGGGGCATTTTTCTACCTTCCAGTCATCAGTTTTCCAATAATTATCTATTGATGTAAAACACATTACCTCAAAAGGTAGTGGCTTAAGGTAACATTTATGACTTCCCAGTTTTTCTGGGCAACAACTTAGATACAATTTAACGGAGACTACTGAGTAAGCATTCGTACTACAGGTATGTGCCACCACATTCAGCTTACAGTCAGAACTTTGGTGAATACATCTCAATTTTGTTGTTGTTTATCAATTCCACCCTGGCAATTGGGCTATGCCTGTGTTTATTTATTTATTTTTAACTATGAATGGCATTACTGCTATAAACTCATTAAGTCTACTGATACACATGCAAAAATGTTTCTCTGAAGTAATTACCTATGAATGGGGTCTGTAGTTCATTTGCTACGTGATGTGTCAATTTATCAGATATTGTCAAAGATCTTCCCAATATGCCCATACCACTACAAAACCCCTCCAGTAGTATATGGATATCCTCATAGCTATATTTATCCACCATGCATTCATGTGGTTATACTTTTAAAGTTTTGTCAATAAGTGAAACTGCAAAGTAGAACACCTTTGTGTCCATATGTTCATTCAGGTTATATCTTCCACAAGTTGCCAACCATCTAAGTAAGTCCTTGGCTTATTTCCTTGTACTATGATATTTTTTACTTTACAATTCTAATCATATATTCTGTGCTTTTCTTTTATCTTGCTTCTGATTTGTTTTGATAAATAGGTGCTCTCAGTTTAAGATAGTCAATTTGAATGATCTATCAAATTGTGACCTACTTTTTGTCTTTGTGAAGAAATCCTTCCCTATTGAGTCAAAAAATTCTTAACATTGTCTTCTAAGAGTTTACATTTTTTTATTTTTCACTCAATTTTAATGTATTTGGCACTCAGATTTTATGTGTAATATGAAGTAGATGTTAAATTTTGTCACTTTTCTTAAAGTGTATCCACTTTCAGAGCATTATCAATTTATTCATTCCATAATCTGTAATTTCTTTTTTATGGCCATGCTTCATGAAAATGATTGACAGTTACTGTGTTTCATTCTGTAGTTTTGATTCTCTTCTATTGTCAAATCTTCTATCACTACTCTGCACTATGTTACCATTATTTACTTTTATTTATTTTTTTCTCTGGTAAAGCAATTCTTACCTCCATTTCCACCCATGAGGCTTGAACTCAGGGCCTGGATGATGTCCCTGTGCTTTTTCACTCAAGACTAGGGCTCTTCCATTTTGAACAACAACTCTACTTCTGGTTTCCTGGTGATCAATTGGAGATAATTGTCTCACGAACGTTTCTGCCAGGGCTGGCTTTGAACTCAATCCTCAGATCTCAGCCTACTCACTAGCTAGAATTACAGGCCTGGGCCACTAGCATCCAGCTGGTAACATAATTTCTTTAATCCAAAAATTATTCTAACTATTCTTTTTTTGTAAGTATCTTTAAGTCATTGTACAAAGGAATTGCCATCCATCAAAGCAGGGTTTTTTTTTTGAGTTTTTAAAAATGTTTATTTTATTATAAAGATGCTGTACAGAGGGGTTACAATTATATGAGTAAGGTAATGTGTACATTTCTTGTTGAACATTGTTACCCCCTCCTTCGTTTTTCTCCTTCTCTCCATTCCCTCCCCATCTTCATTCTCTATTTTTCCAAACTTAGAATCAACCAGCTGAATTTGGAAGTGAAATGATCTTCTCTTCTGGATATAAGCTAAGTGGCACACAGAGAACACAGGTACATTTATCAGATATTGTTAAAGAACAGTAAGTTAAGCTGGGAGCTGAGTAATGCCACTTGCCAAAGTTCCAGGCCCTGTCTAATGACATCAGCCATAGCTCTGGTTCAGCTGCTCCCATCAGGATTGTGGACTGGCTTATGACAAGGAGACTGACAATGTATTGTAGCCTGTGTGTGGTTCTACAAAGGAAAGGCAGTCCAGTATTCCCTACAGATGCATAGAGGTCAGCCATTTTTTACTCGGTGACACTGTCGGATGTACTTTACTACTGACAAAACTTTAGCTAAGAAGCTGTTCACAGCCTCCCGGAATGTGAATGTACAATCCTTTCTCTCCAATGTTGTTTCTGGTAGTTTACTTTTAAATATACATACGTCTTGGTTTCTTTTTTCATATACTCTTCTCAAAAACCTGTTTTAAAAAAATGTCATTCATATATGTTTATATATGTTTACATTTCACAAAATAAGCTAACAATCCTTTGTCAGAATTTTAACTTTGGGGGGGGGGAAAGCATAAGCACTTCTATAAATATTTATTGAAAAATAATTATTACCAGCTGTAATTATTTTGAATTGATAGTCTCAGTCCACATTATAGTCTGATAGTCTCAGTCCATTATAGTATGTCTATTCAGATATTCTTGAAGATTCTTGATAGCTTCATAATTTTCTCCTTAAAGATGTTTTGCATATTTTGTCAAATTCATTCCAAGGTATGTTGTTTTTTCCTTGATATTTTTTTCTTGACAATATTCAAAATTTATTTTCTAACTGTTACTTTTGTAAAGAATTTGAATTAATAGATTATAAAATCAATATTAACTTAATATTAATTAAGATTAATGTATAATTGGTATTAAACAGTATTGTTGCATTATTATAAATTTAACTAATTAAGTTTTTGTTTGTTTTGCATCTAGAAAACTTACTAATTCTCTTATGCTTATAATAATTTTCTATATTTTTTCCAGTTGCTATATAGCTAATTTCAATAGACATTAATGATGGATTTATTTCTTCCTCTTTAGTTCTTATAAATTATGAATAATTTTGACTGTCCAGAGTTTCCAGGAAATGTTTAAATAGTTGGAATGATCATATTATACTGTCATATTCCTGATCATATTATACTGTCTTTTTCCTGACTTAAAGGAAACGATTTTAATTCCTCACCATTACATATGATATTTTAAGTGTTCCTATAAATATCATACATCAGCTTTTTGAAAGGCCTTTCTAGTGGTAGATTAAAAAAAACAAACAAATATTGAAAGAAATCTAATGATTTTCTGCTTCTAATGATATGCTGGTCTAAGTTTTCTTCTGTAAGTTATATATTGATTTTTTTATGTAAATTCAGCTTTAGACTCTAGCCCATTTTGATCATGATGCATTATCTTTATAATGGTTTCTGGATTTTGTTGCTAATATTTTTATAATTTTGAATTTTATGTATGTACAGCATCAGAATGACCCATAATTTTTCTTCATTATACTGACTTTGTAAGGTTTGCTTGTTAATGTTTTGATAGTTTCAGTTAAATGCGCTGAATAATATTGTTTTCTTTTCTATGCTAAGGAACAGTTTACTTAAGACAGAAAAACTTCCTTAAACATCAGAAGATCTATGCAGAATTACTTCAAGCATATTTTCAATTATTTTAATGCTTCTATCACTATTCAAGTTTGCCATAGCTTTTATGAATCTGATTTAATAAGAATATATTCCAGGAATTGTTCAATTTTATCAGAGATTCAAATTTACACTACATTGTGTTTATAATATTTTCAAATATTTTAATGTTTATATCGCCATTAGTCATTTCCTATTTTGTATTATTATTATTATTATTATTGTATATTTTCTCCTTTTTTGGTGGCCGATTTTGTTATGTAAATTTCTGTTAATAGTTCTATTAGTTTCCAAACTCTTCAGTAATATTACAAACCTTAGAGCTTCAAATGGCTCAAATTCATTCTTTTCTGAAAGCTGACAGCTTGAAATGAATCTCACAGGGACAAAAATAGGACATCACCAAGACTACATTACTTCTGGAGAATCTATTCCTTACTTCTAGATTTTAGCATTTGCTAACACTTTATGCTGCAGTGATGACGTTTCTCTGGAGAAACAGAACCAATAGGAAATAAGATGACACAATATACTGAAGTACACATACAAACACATAAAATGTTAGACAGTACATGTACTGTATAGCAAGTGCATATACTCACATTGTTCACATGATTACAGAAACATTTTTCCTAAGATCTATAGTCCTTAAGTTAGAGACACAGCAAAGATGAAGGTATAGGTACAAACATATACTATAGTCTAGTTCCCTCTCCTGTTCTTGGGCACATCTTAGACTTTTTTGTAGTAAAATTGGAGGCACATGCTTAAGTTCTGTATTGTGGTAACAGTCTAGAAGTGAGGGAAAGCCATTTTCAATAGGATCCTTAAACTCATGACTGTATTTCTTTTTTCTGTGGGCTTGCTCAAAAGCTAGTGAATTACTAATTGGCATGGACCCATGCCAAAGAACTTTGTATTCCCATCAAAACTGTGATGTAAGTGAAAACACTAAGTCATTGTGGTGTCATTCTGGTTGCTATGCATCATTATCTATTAGCTTGATCTCACCTTGATTAATAATGAGAAAAATTTATAGCTATAAATTTTCCTCATGAAACAGTGGTCTGCATAAGGTAAGATTCATCAGAACTGTAAAGCCAAAAGCAAAGCAGTTCAAGGGCACAGTCTCTTTATCCTCTTGATAAAGATTTGGTGTTGAAATTGGCTCAAGAGTGAAGGAAACTATGTTTATATATCTTCTCACAAATGAAGCCAGATGAGTTGTCCTGTAAGAGCATCTGAAATCATATTGTAAGCCTATACTTCAAAAGATAGATGCACAGTAACAATTTAGCATTTTTCTCACTGCTGGCAGGACACAGACTTCATAAAAAGTTCAGCCAGGCACCACACAGAATCTAAACAGTGAAATAGTTGTCAGGCCAAGTAAGCCTCGATGCTGCTGTTTTTGATTGCTTAAGTACCTTGCTCCCATTCAGCACTAAAATTCTCCTTACATACTTCAAGAATTTATAATTTTATAAATCATAGTTTGATGACACTCAGTATGGAATCCTTTCTTACCACACTGTAACTGGTGTGGCAAAAGTGTACACACAGATATCAAAGGAAGCCCGGGAAAGGCCAAACAATACCTGATAGGACCAGAATCTCATCTGAAAAAGAATGTATGAGGCTAAGAGGTGAATCTTAAATGGCAGCGGAAACTGAGACCGTAGGATGTTGGAGATACCAGAAATATGGAGGATCCACCAAGAAAACTTACAGAAGATGAATAGGGGCAACCACCCATGGTGCATCTGAAAGATACCAGGGAGCTGTGGATCTGAGGAACTTGCAACCAGAATAAACAGAAAGCTGAGAAACTCACTGAGAAGTAAACAGTGATTCATGATGATTGTGGATGAAAATTGCAAGGGGGGGGGAGGGTAAGTAAATGCCAAAACCACAGGCAGTACAGGATTAGGCTTTATATTGTAAATTAGCTCTAATTATTTTATAATTTTATTATTTTTCAACTTTATATTAATTTATCATTTCATTAATTTATATTAAAATTTAGCCTTGCACTATAGGATAATATAAAGGATAAGGTTAAAGAAAATAGTACACAAGATCTTTTGCATTTATTATCCTACTTCACCAATTTTCACTCATGGAAAAATCTTTCTCTCTTCTCCTCATGTAATTTCCACTTACCTGGATTTTGTTGCCCAAATGACTTCAAAAGACTACATCCATGTTATCTTTGAAACAATAACTGAGCTTCAAAATAAATGAACCATTGAAAGATGTTTAAGAATGTAAGTTGTTTCTTATTGTTTATTTTTATTTATTTTTCTATTCATTTATTTATTTAATTTTCTTGGCTAAAAAAGGTAAAATAAAAAATTACCAGGAAGAAATAAGTGACAATATATTTGTATGATATATATATATATATATATATATATAGGGGATAATAAATAAGAATGTAAAAAAGTATGTCATAAGCATGCTCAAGTAAAACAGAGTAAAATATGCAGACTATTATGATGTCACCACAACCAGAGAAGCTGCTACTATATAAACCGTACCGTATCACTCACTCTACCAGAGCTGAACCTGGAGTAGATTGTCCTGACTCCAATCCTTGTACTTCGCCTCTTTCCCACATTTCATAGCATAGCCTTTATCGTCTACAGGACCAGAATCTGTCTCCTCCCCGCAGTGACATGTCCAGAAGAATGCAGGAACATTATATAGGGGAAAGAAAAAGAAAAAAAAAAGGAGTTCAGGTAGACACTTCTAATTACTGGGGACCCAGAAGAAGTACCAGGAAGTATGCTGCATGATGGACTCATTTCTTTTGGGGCTACCACATTGAGATTAAAGTGCTTTGTGTACATTCATAACCTCTTTCCACACCCATTGCCACCAAAAAGAAATAGTCAATTCTGGCTAAGAGAATCTACTAAATATTTACATTTGCTTGGAAGAAAAGACTCTGTAGAGAAGCCTAGGGAGCTAAAATCCTCGGAGAAAAGGGTACTCAGAGAAAATCTGCAATCTGAATTATAATCCAGAACTATATATAAAATGTCAATTCTAGAATATACCTCTGAACTAATCAAGTAATTCTTAATCAAGAGTGATTGGGGGTGGGACAGCAGGCCTTATTTAGCAATTTAGTTTTCATAACTGGAGAGATGCTATCTACTTGATTAAGGCCTGAAGCCCCAAGACAAAGCACAACCTAACACCCACAACCAAAGATTATATGGTCCAAAATTTCTACAATTCCAATGCAAGAAAACCTAATTTAGATGGCATCACAGAAAAAGGCCAGGAAAACAAAACAAAGAAAACAAGAGACGTAGGGAGCACAATTCAAAGGTCTGAGATTTGAATAATTGGATCTTATAAAAGGATTGTACAGGGAATGAGACAGAAGCAGAAATATGCAGAGCAGTAGAGGACAAGAATATTCCAATAATTATAAATGCCCTCAAGTTGTAGTCCCATAGAAGCTCACAACTTCCCACTTAACACCTACTATCATAGTAAAATAGAAAATAAAAGACAAAGTGGTGCTGTGGCTCAAGAGGTAGAGTGCTAGCCTTGAGCTGAACTGCTAAGGGACAGTGCTCAGGCCCAGAGTTCAGGCCCCACAAACTGACAAAGAAAAAGTTCTCAGAGGAGAAAGAGAAAGATATTCTAATTTTAAAGCAATACATAAGTACATATATGCCACAGACATGTTGACAGAATCTATGGGAGCCAGCAGGTGATATGGAGGCATCCTTGAAGTACTCAGAGATAATTGTCAAACCTTTCAAAATTAAGGCAAAATTTTTTTTTGGATTTTATAAAAGGTAGAAAAAAAATCATGGAGTCTGTTCTTCTGACAGAAGGAAAATAATTACAAAGCAAAAAAAAAAGGAATTTGAAAATTCAGGAGGAAGGAAAGATCATTAGCAAGAATAAACCTATACATAAGCCTAAAAGAATATTTAAAGTATAATAAATAACAATAATGTCTTATGAAGTGTGTATTTAAAACTATGTTGAGGGCTGGGAGGGCTTAGTGGTAGAGTGTTTGCCTTGCATGCACGAGGCCCTGGATTCAATTCCTCAGCACCACATAAGCAGAAAAAGCCAGAAGTGGCGCTGTGGCTCAAGTGGTAGAGCACTAGCCTTGAGCTAAAGAGCTGAGGGACAGTGCCCAGCCTCAGAGTTCAGGCCCCATGACCGACAAAAAAACAACAACCAAAAAAAAAACTATGTTGAATAACAATAATAGCAAAATTGTACAGCGGTTAAATGGAGGTCAGCTGCTCTCAAGAGCTTCTATAGTTTAGTGAGTTGTCAATTGCAAATCCATTTGAGTTATTTTCAATATATCAAATGTATAGCTTAAACTATCCAGAAAAATCATCCAAAGGTAATAGCTTCTACCTTAATAACTAATGAGGGCATGTAATTTATGAAATACAATCTTGATTAGTACAAAAAGAATAAAAAGAGGAAGAAATAGAAAATAAACATAAAGGCTCAACTTAGCACTATATTAAATTATAAATGTAATTATTGAGTTAGATATTAAATTTTCAGTAGTACATGGATACTGCAAGTTAGGGGTAAAAGCCATCTGACTGTATGAAGTGAAGAAAGCTATTCATAGAGGTTTTGCAAGGAAAACAACCTAAATGATATAAACCCTCATAATGATAGAACACAAAGGATAGAAAATGCATAGTGTATAAATATTGAGCAAACCAAGATACTACTGGCGTCATCCTACTGTAGTGGAACATAACAAAGCTTGCACAAAAGAAAAATTACTAATAACAAATAGTGACATGTTTTCCTCTAATTTTTAAATTTATTGTTATTAGAAAAGTAATGTACAAAGGAGATACACTTACATAGGTCAGGTAATGAGTACATTTCTTTTTGAACAGGGTCATTCCTTCCCTTGTTTTCTCCTAGTTTTTCCTTCCTGACACGGCCCCCCCCCAAGTTGTATAGCATACTATCTAGTGAGTACCACTTCTACATTTATTCATCCTTTATCCCACCATGTCTGTATTCCCCATTTACCCTCTCCAAAACAGATAAACTTACATACAAGACAAAAAGTACAGTGAAAAAGGAGAAAGAAAAAGCAAAATAACATAAAATGTCTCCTTTTCATTTTTGGGAGTTCATTTCAATAAATGAACTCAACAAATAAACATACAATCTGGTGTGTTTACTTGTAGGCTTATAGGCACATTCTAGCTACCACAAATGAGAGAAAACATGCAACCTGTGTTTCTTTTGGTCTGTCTTATTTCACTTAATATAAATTTTTCCAAGTCTTTCCATTTCCTTATGATGTTATGGCATTCTTTCTGATGGAAGCGTAGAATTCCACTGTATAAATACACTATCTTGTCTTGATCCATTTGTCTGTTGAAGGGCAACTTGCTATGGTAAACAACGCTGTAATGAACTTAGTTGTACTGGTAGCTTTAGTGTGGCTTTGTTTTTGTTCTATTGGATAAATGTCCAGGAGTGGGATTTCTTGGTTTTAGGGGAGCTTTATGTTTAGTCTTTTGAGGAGCTTCCATACTGCTTTCCAGAGTGGTTGAACCAGTTTACATTCCCATCAATAGTGTAGCAACATTCCTTTTTGGCCACATCCCTGCTAGCATCTGTTATTATTAGTTTCCTTGATAACGGCCGTTCTAATTGAGGTAGAATCTCAATGTTTTTTGGGTTTGCATTTCTTTTATGCCCAGAGATAGTGGACACATGTCTTCATGTGTTTATTGGCCAACAAATCAAAGAAAGACTGGATAAATAAAATTGCATCAAACTGAAGAGTTTCTACTTGGCAAAGGACATAGGTAACAAGATAAATAGAATGCCAGAGTATAGGAGAAGATTTTTTTTTACTAGATATACATCAGAAGATAAGGGCCTCATATCTAAAACATACATACAATTCAAAAAATTAATTCTCCCAAAATAAACCCTCAAAGAAACAATAACCTAACTAATAAATAGGTTAAAGACTTCAAGTAGTGACATTTTATAAGAAATAATGAATCAATTCAGTAGGATGACAGAAAAAATAAAATAATCAAAATTAATAAAAGTTGGCCTTTTTAGATACCTCATATGAATGTAATCATGGTATTTGGTGACTAGATTTCTCATTAAGCATAAGGTACTCCAAAATAATCTTTGTTTTTACAAATGGCAGGATCTCCTTATTCCTTTCTTTCTAAGGGTTAAATAATAGTACATTGATTAAATATATCACATTTTCAATGGATATTGAGGGTTTCCCATTTTGTCTACTGTACATTATGCTGCAATGAATAACACTGTGATATTTCCAAGATTCTGATTTTTATATTCCTTTGGATATATACCCAGTAGGGGAATTGTTGGATCACATAGTAGTTCTATTTTGAGTTTTCTGAGGAACCTCCATACTAATTCAAATGCACAGAAGCAGAAAATAGAATGGTAGTTTCCAGGAATAGTGGGGTAGTAGAAAAAAAAATGAGTTGTGGCTCGGCAGTATGAAGTTTGAATCATACACAATGGATGAGATCTAGAGATCTAGTGTTTGGCATGGCACCTATAATATTGTACACAGGGGTAGATCTTATGTTACACATTCTTATAGCAACAAAAAACAACTAATGGGGGAGGCGGGAGATGGGAGGGCAGGGATGGTAGGGGAAATAAAGGAGGAGGCAACAATGCTTGATAAGAAATATACTCATTACCTTGCTCATGTAATTGTAACCCCTCTGTATGGTATTTTCACAATAAAAAAACTGATTAATAATAAAAAAACAACAACTAACAACACCTCCCAATACACACAAAACAGAAGCACAAGTAATCTTAGAGGTGGTTGATATGCCTCATGCCTTGTGTTGGTTGTTTCATGGTACATGTATATGTCCAAACATATTACACTGTATGTATTAAATATGTGGAGCTTTTCAAAGATCAATTATAACTTAACTAATTTGCTTTCTTAGGACTTTAGAAATCAATAAAACATTAACTATTCAAATTGGTTTTTTAAAGAACTTCATCAAATGATGAATAAATAAGCCTTTGTAAATAACAAAATTTATATTCTTAAAAGCAACGGAATACTGTATTTGGCCCTAAGACAAATCTTTTTGAAAAGCATAATATGTGTCCAATTTTCTGGCTTTTGACTGTGCACTTACGGTGAACTTTTTCTCTTACATTTCCTCTTGTAATAGCATACAACTCACCTCTCAAGAATGATTTCTAAATGGTTTTTTGAAGGGAAACCATCATTAAAATGGGTTTCAAATACAAGATTTCAAAAAGATAAGAGCAATGATAATCAAGTTTTCTCAATTTAACAAAGGCCAGTGAATCAGAAGCTCTATAACTTTCCCTTACAAACACAGGTAAATCCTTCAACAAAAGAAGATAAAATAAGGAAACTCTTTATTTTCCAAATTGTATTAAAACTGAAGTCTACAATAAAGCATGACACTATTTTGTGTGTTTAAGTTCCAGATAGTTCTCAGGATGCAAGCATTTTACATTTTGCTAGTACTCTTAAGAAAAGACAGACTCTTGGTGAGTCTGTCCATTTCATATGAGGCCTATAAATTGAACTGAATAAGATAGAATAGGTCATGCTGAATCTAGCCATTTACAACCATCATTCATGAAGAATGGTTCTGGATATGAGACTGCTCCACATGTTATTTCAAAGAATGACAAAAATTCAGTGTAATCAGAAGAAAGAATTGGAAAGTGGCAGTTGCATTTTTGGCGGATTTACTTGAGACACGTATATAACTCCTGTCTTTTTCCACCAATGTTTTTAAGGGGCAAGATAATTCCTCGAGAAAATATGTTATTTTATATTACATTACAAAGCACAAGAAAGTAAGAGGACTTACTGAAACTTACACAAAGACATTTTTCAATAAGATCTCAGTCTGTTCAAATTGGAAAGATTTAAGGACCAACATCTTCTGTCATTCTGTATTTTGTAATGGCTTTTATAGAAGGAATTTTCCTCTAAGTATCATACTGTACCTCCTCCCTCTCTTTCTCTAAGTACAGTTCTTTTTTCATGCTTTCTTAACTGGAACAAGACCAGTCGACACAACACAGACACCTTTATTGTGTCCCAAACAATTTCCTTCAAATTCTTCTAATGTGTTTTAGGATTCTTACTACTACAATAAAATACCACAGAGTTGTTAATTCATAAGTAATATAAATTGATTTCTCACAATTCTGGAGGTTGGAAGACAATGATCATGGTACTGGTAGGTTTGAGATCTGGTGAAGGTTTATCTCTGTTTCAGAGATGGTGCCTTGTTGCTTCAACTTCAAATGGCAGACAGGGAAAGAGAGAGGGCACTGTGTCCTCACATGAAGAAGGTGATGGAAGACTAAGCGCACCAAGGTGCTCCCTTCTACTTGTTTTTATAAGAACAAGAATGCCATTTTGAAGAGCAATGCCTAAAGCTCCTCACTTCTCAATGCTATCACATTAAGGATTAAGTATCAACACAGGAATATGGAGGGACATACATCCAAACTCTTGAATTATCCTATTGGTTCAAATGATATCTCAGTGTTTCTTGTGAAGACTATAAGCAGACATTGAAAAATGGACCCTTCTGTTAAGACTTCCAATGCTTTGAGAAAATAATGGCTATCCATAAGTGGACATTTTGAGTGGTCACCTTCCTCTCTCCTTCAGCCTGAAGGTTGTCAGTCATTAATGACATAATCATCCCAATGAAGCCTCTATAAAAACATAAAAGGCAGAGTTTTGAGAGTTCCTGAATTGTTGAATGCGTGGAATTACCAGAAGGGTACCTGCAGCACCGGAAGTACCTGGAGAGAGTAGAGAGACACCTTCTCTTGTCTACCCCCACTCTTCTTCTTCTATCCTCCTTCTGGTCACTCATCAGCATCTTTTGTAATAACCTTCACACTCATTCAAAAAAAACATTAAAAAAAGCTCTGGAATAAAACTATTCCTTTGACTTATATGAACCATTCTAACAAATGATAAAACTTCAGGGAAGGGGAAGTTTAGGAAAAGCCTTTGTGTATAGCTTGTTGGTCAAAGGCACAGGTACAACCTGTCCTTGTAACGTGCCACTAGTGGATAGTCTCACGGGACTGAGTGTCTCCTCTGGGATCTGGGTATTATCTCTAGACATATAGCATCATCACTGAATTAAATTGTAAGGGACTATTTGATAGATGAGAATTGATTAATGTGGGTCAAATACCGGCATAATGGGTGTCGGGGTGAAGTATTAGATGGCGTTAGGAAAGAGAAGGAAGTCGTTGGTCTTTCCTGTTTATAGAAAAGAAGGCTTTGCACAGGTCAACTCAGCAAGAAAGACCTCATACTTGTTAGCTAAGAAATCTAAGGGATCATGTGACTTGGCAATTATTTTCTACTCAATTAAGAAAATATAGTTTGAAGTCTAATATTTTAAGTCATTGCTAAATTATGTAAAATTCAGAAATTAGAACCTTGCCTCTACCAGAAATCCTGACCTTCTCATAGTGACTGACTCTACATGCCTATACAGAATGAAATTATATTTCCGCAGACCTCAGTCTGCTAACCTTCTAAAGAACGGTGTTACGAATTAGTGCACAAATAGAGAAATAGTAGGTTCATTGATCAGAGCCCTCACTGTCATCCTAGCTGACTTCCCATTCTCAAAAATTTATATTTAGACTGATGGCTAGTGGCTCACTTCTTTAATTCTAGTGACTTAGGATTCAGAGATCAAGCAGATTACAGTTGTAGACCAGAATGGGCAAGAAGTTAGCAAGCCCCATTTCAACCAACAAACCAGCTAGAGTGGTACAAATCTGTAATCCTTGATGTTTAAGAGGTATAGACAGGAGAATCATACATCAAGTAAGGCTGGCTCCAGGCAAAATGCGTAGAGAATGTGACTCATGTGGCAGAGTGCCTGAGTTCAAAGAGCAGTAACACATATAAGAAAAAAATAGCCGTATCTATTTTAAAGTGAACATTACAGAATGCTGACAGAATTAAGTTGGTATGTAGAACTTTCTAAACTCTTCCTCTCCAATAATTAGAAGGGAAAAATCAAACCCTTTCTCACCAACTTTTGTTCGCATTTCCCGTGGTGTGTACATTCTTGGTGAGAATATAAAATATCTCTTTCCCTCAAACTCTGTCCAGGGAAATCATTTTGGGACTTTTATTATCATTTTAAAGAAGATATTCTGGTAAGTATTTATCATTCAAAGGGAAAAGCAGGCTGTGGGCCTCAAGCCTTCAGAGACTTGGGAGTTTCTGAAGTGATTCTATTGACTTTAAAAACATTATTGAACAAATATTATCAAAAGGCCTAGCCTTCAGTGGGTGTTTCTCTGTCTTTTTATCTGTCCACTGGGCACCTTTTGAGAAGAATCTGTCTTGACAGAATCTAACAGCAAGTGGGCAGAAATGCAAAGCCAGAAGAATATTGTTTTGTTTCTGTTCATATAAAGCAGGATAGCCCAAACCCCACAGAGTCCTGTGGCATTGTGTGGAAGTTTTCAGCAGTAATGTTTCGTGTCTTTGTCATGTTCCTTTCAAAGCAGGGAGTTTCTCTACTATATTAAAACAATAGAGTGACATTGAAGAGGGAATAGGAAAAGCTGTCTTTGAGGAGGGGCAAATATGTAGATGTGTAGCAACTAGGAAATGTTGTTTCTTAAGACTCATGGACCTGTCATTTTACATCTGGTTTCAAGACAAAGAAACAAAAAAAAGCCTGAATTCTTTTTTCTCTAACTTTTCTGCAACAAAACAAAGAAACAGAAAATCCCACTCACAATCAACACAAACACATGCTGCTTAATTCTTCAGTTTTCTACCCTTCTTAAGATCCTTTAAAAAACAGAAACACCTCTAATTCACATTCAAGGGAGAAAGATGGGGCGTGTAATAGGTTTTTTTCTACTCACATTGCCATTTTGAAGGCAATTAATTGTTTTGTGCATGCATACATGTGTGTGTGTGTGTGCCTTTGCAGGGGATTGAACTCAAGGCATGGCGCTATCCCATAGTTTTTTCACTCTAGGCTGATGCCCTACCACTTGAGCTACAGCTCCATTTTTCACTTTTTGGTGGCTAATTAGAGATAAGACTCTTGCAGGTTTTCCTGCTCCACTGTTTTTGAACTGTAATCTTCAGATCTCAGCCTCCTGTAGTTAGGACTATGGACATGAGCCATCAGAGCCTGGCTCCCAAGTACTTGTCATATGCACAAATAAACTCATTTGTTTCTATACCAAACTTTCCCTATGTCAGGGGATCTTGATGGTTTATAATAAAAGACTTCTTTAATGTGAAAAAAATATTGTGGTTGTCAGTTTTTAGTATGTATTGACAAAAATACCTAACGACAACTGCACTTATGAATTCAAGAATCACTTTAAAATGAATGTCTGTGTCATTAAGCACAAAATCATTCATATAAATGTGTGAGTTGGGAATTCAACTGTAGATGAGGCATTTATAATATATTATTCTTTGGGTCCTTCATTTGCAAAGAAAACCATGTGTATACATAAGAAATGACTCAAAAATGAAAAAATATCCACACACATAAACTCTCGATGATGATACGAAGAGTTCATTTTTATTCTCTCACCAAGCAGTCTCTAGGACAATAAGGTTAAACTTTGGTTCACCTAACTTGAACACGGGTGAAAATTGAGTCACCCAAGAAAGATGCAGGAGCTGGTGATAATCTAACATGGAGGAAGCATTCATTCTACCTCCTTTTAAATGATGACACTGGGAAAATTTCTTGGCTTCAACACTTTGAATTCCATCATCTGAAATTAGATAATAGGAATAAAAATAATAATAATGAGTCTCTCAGGATTAGTTGTAATTTTTCTTCATCCTTTTGAATTTGTGCATGCATTTCTACCAGACAATATTTCCAGGAGGATGTGATACTCAGTGATGGTTATGCAGAGAAGAAAACAATAGATGAGCATAAACTTGAATTTCTTCTTCCTCTCATTTTGTATTTAAATGCAACCACTTGGTAAGTCTGTGATCTTGAACATTTACTGTTATTTCAGTGTCTTGTTACTATGCACAAAACAGAGACATGATTCATTGAAATCTTTGGATTGGGGCTGAGAAGATCTTTATGTAACTTTAAGCAAGTTGTCCAGCTTCCAAATTCTCATTGATATAATTAAGAAAAATATCTGTGTTTACTCTAATAATGAAATGAAACAATCTAGCTATAAAGATCTTTGCAAATACTGAAAGCATCTATCCACAAGTAACTACCAGTTACTCTGTCACTAAAGCCAGGAAAGACCAAGAGCCAAGCCATATTGTATGTGCAAATATTCTTTAAAATAATTAAAGATGTCACCATTACAGCTTATCAAATGGCACTATTTTGAGCTTAGAAAATGTTAGATACTTGATAAGTAACAAACATGTCAACTGACTAACCATAAAATATTTTAATGCTTATTTGCACTTAATCCCACCAAAATGAACAAAAGTGATAAAGAGAAGTTATATGGGGAAATTTCTAAATTCCCACAGAAAAATATACAATAACATTTTAAGATATTGCTGCTGCTGTTATTATCATTTTATGATTTACATTGTACTTTTCTTTATTTGAAAATTAAATACCTGGTAGGGAAGTTAAGAGAGGGTAACGAGAGGTATTTGTGATCAATAAAGTGTATTTCGATATATAGATATAGATATAGATGTGGATATATGGATATCACCATTAAACCTATTATTTTGCTAATAAAATGCTGTTTTTTAAAGAATTAGAAATATAAATACAATTCACCCATCACATAATACTGTCAGCTTCTGTCTTTATCAAAGGAAAGATATACCTTATCAACAGAAGCAAAGAAAAAGTATCACTCTTGCTCTCTTCTCTCCCTAGGAGAAAGTATTATATTATCGGTTCCCTGGTGTGTCAGGATAGCTTAATTTATGGATTTCCCCTAGGAAGTATCCATCAAGCCTCCATCTGCCTGCATGTATATTTCATTCCATCATTCAAAAGTCAGTGACCTATGCATGGTCCATAAAGGTGGAGGCTTTTGATTAAAGTAACTGCTGATCTTGTACCCTCAGAATGTCAAAAGAACTGAAAAGGGATCTTACTAAATTGTGTAGCTGCAGTAGCATTGTCAGGTGTGTGGAAAATTCAGTTCCCTTAAAGTGAAACCTGCAAGCTAGGCAATTTCCACAAGTATGATTAGTTCTAGTCATAAAGTACAGATGATGATCTCATAGAAATTAGGTAGATTATCTCTGAAGTCCAAAGCACTTCTGGTGGCACTGCAGGATTTGACATTCTCAGGCCATCAAGAAAATAACGTTATTGTTGCCAGCTTCTAAAATATCCCACAGAGACATGCGTGAGTTCATTCATCTTCCTGAGGGGCTTAATTTACTAGTGGAGGAATTGACCTGTGGCTCACAAGGAGTGGAACACATACCTACGGGGCACCTATTATTATTAAGGCCTGTGAAATATGTCACATCATCTTATTTAATCCTCATTACAATCCATAAATTCATTTTCATACTGCTATGGTTTCTATGTGTTCTACAAAGTTGAAATGTTAGAAAGTCCCCAGTACAACCATGTTGAGAGGTTAGGCCTAAATTTAAGGAGGATTGAGTCGTGGATTAATGTTGGTATCATAAGAAGATATTTGTTACTGAAGGAGCAGATGTGTCAACAAAGGAAGTTCAGGCCGTTCTTGCTCTTTCTCTCTCTTGCTTTTCTACCTCTCACCATAAGATGATGCGACACAAAGGCACTCATCAGGTGCCAGTGATTTGCTCTTGGACTCCTTGTTCCATAACCAAGACCCAAATAAACCTCAAATCTTTATAAAGCACCTAGTCCCAGGTAGTCTGTTACAACAGCAGGCTGAGAGCAAAAATAAATGTCTCTCTTTCACAGATAAGAAAATAGAAAATGGAGTGATGATTACTGTTTTCAAGGTCACAAATTTGAGTGATTTCTCTGCTACCAAAGCCCAGGTTTCATTTATACAGTGCTGCTTCTGATACAGCCAAGAAAGTAGATTTCTTCCTTTCAGATTCTGACATTCAACCTTTCACCTACCACCACCTTGAACACACCACCCAGCTGGGTATAGATGCTAACAAACCTTTTTGCTACTGGAGATGTAAGATAAATGAGGCCTCTTTGGTTTCCCCCACCCCAAGCTTGCTCAGTTCTTGAATACTGTTAAATTTTCCATGTAGTTATCCTTCTATTGCCAAAGCTTATTTGAGAAAAATAACTTTGTAATTATAATTATATATACCACATTGGTTGCATATATAAATAAGAAAACGTGATCTCTCTCTCACACACACACATACAAACACATGTGCATATACAAACACAAACACACACACACATACACATACACATACACTCACATTTTTTTCATCCGTTTATCCATGATAAGGCTTTTGAACTCTCCATAACTTAGCTATGATGAATGAATGCAGATGTGTAGTTGCCTTGATTATATTCTACCTTGAAATCTTTTGAATAAATGTCTTTCTACAGTGGTTGCAATAATCTACATTCCCACCAACAGTTATTAGGGTTCCTTTTTCCTTTTCTCATATCCTTGCCAGCATTTGTTATTGTTCATATTCTTGATAATGGACATTGTAAGTGGAATGAGTTAGAATCGCAGATACATTTATATCTATGGAATCTGTTTCACTTCTTATTTTTTTTGATCTGTCAGTTCATACTTTACTGTTTTCAACTACAGTTACTCATTTTGCTATGTCTCCTTTCACTTCTCCTGAGTTGAACTTTTTATACTATTGAGAGCATACTGGATATGTTGCTATATCTTCCTTTCCTCTCTTTGGTTGAAATTTGTGTTATTTGGCAGTGCTGGGATGGAATCCAAGTCTTTGGCATCCTAGGCAAGTGATCTAGCATCGATCATCATCTCTAACCTCTATTACATGCTTCTTTTCTGCTTCCTGTTCAGAGATCACATCAATCTAATTTCTAGTTCACTAATTAATCCTTGTGCTATTTATTCTCTGCATTATTTATCATTTTGGTGTCTAATATTTCCATATTGTTCTTTTTAAATAACCTTAGATTATAGTTTTAGACCACTTTCATTTTTTAAATGACTTTTGTTAGCCTACATTAGTTGTACAAAGATTTTGTTATAATATTTCTACATATGCATACAGTAGTACATGCATGAAACCGCCCTCTAATCTTCTTCCTTACCCTACCTACCTTGTAAAATAATTTCAGTACATTTCATTATTCCGTTTTCATATGTGCACACAATTTCAACTATACTCATCCATCTTTATATTTGTTTCACTTATTTTAATTTTTGTTTTGCTTATTTGAAGATTTTGACCATCTGTTCTAATCACTTTTTTTAGTAGTATGTGTTTTCCAGTGTATATGTATAGAAGTTGTAGTGATTATACTGATCAAATGTCTGATTATTTTAGTCCATCATCTCATGTTCCCCATCTTGTAAAATGTATTGGAGAAGATCCAAATGGTAGATACTGGTTTACATACCATGTGGATTGAAGAAGCAGGTTGGGACTCAATGAGTCCAGGGCCTTTCAGATTTGACTTCTCCATTTGTCATTATTCAATACCTCATCTGTTCTGGGATTCACACATAAATCCTTAGAAATAAACAGCTTTGGTTTGAGGCAGTCTCCAAAATTACAATTATCCAGATCTAATCCCAGAAGTTTAAAGAGTGAAGTAAGTGAGAAATTGCCCAGGGGTCGTTAGTTAATTCCCATCTAGGGCATCAGTTCTTCAACCCTCTTAGGTCTCATTCACCCAACATCATTTCCACTGAGGTCACATGCTGGATACTGATAACAATCTCTGCTAAACAAGGGCACAACAACTGCTTTGCGCAGAAACAATTCGAAGCATTTCCTGACCCCTGCCCTTAGTTCAATCAGGCCACCTTCACCCAGGCTGCTATACCCAGAAAGCCATTCCCAGGAAGTCTTAGTAAGAGCTTATTTGTTTTTCCTACTAGTCAATGTTTCTGTATTATTTCTCTAGTTCTTTTTCTACTGATGTAGGAAGTGGTGCTAAGTGACCATCACAACCAAATCTAAACAATATAAGCTTCCAGAACTACCTTCAATTTAGAAAAATCACCATTGTGATTTAATACCTAAAGCATAACATTGTCTCTAACATCTGTGAAACAAGGGTATTTAGTGGTATGGAAAACTGTCCCATATTCATTAGGAGAAAAAAAAAAACCAACCACATTACTCTGGACCTCTTTATTCATGTCAGGTCAGTGGTCATTATCACCAATGAGAAAAACAGTCTAAATTTTAAGTGGAGAGTTGGTTTTATTTCATTTGGTTATTTTTCCCACTGGGACTTCTGCTACAGATTTGTGAGAGGCCAGAATGTGATGTTCATTTGAATAATCTCCCACTTTCCCCCGTGTCTATCCATTATGCTAAATATTACATTCACTTTAAACATGCATTCCTGACATTTCACCAGAAAACTGACCCCTGGGATCATTTCTGACTAACATTACACATCTGGTTCCTTCATCTGTGCTTAGTCTAGCTCTTCTTAAGCTATTTACGCATTGCTTATGTAAATGCAGAATTCCTATTATCTTCTTTTACATAGGTTGTTTGGATAACTTTTTTCTTTGTTCCTATTTGCCCAATTAGAAGCAAAGGACCAGCTTTTGAGTAACTATCCCCATATTGGTATTAGCTTACATAAAACACTAATAATATATACATATATGTATATGCATGTTTGTGTGTGTGCATGTGTAAAATAAATGTTCAAATGATGTATCCCTCATTAGAAAAATACCAGTGTCTAGAAATGGTATTTCAGAGACATCTAAATTTCTTAGTGGAATCTCAAAATGCCTTGTGATTTCTAAATAATGTATTTATACTTGACTATCATCACTTGGTGGAACAAATTGAGCTTTGATTTGTTTTTGTTTTTGTTTTTAAATTAGAGGGGACTCGAAGCTAAAGTGCAACTTCTCAATCTCAATCCCATCACCAAAAATGTCTCACTATTTTTCATATAATTTCTAAACTTTCAGTTAAGAACTATTGTGATCCAATTTCTCAAATGCCCCTGTTAAAGTTTTTCTATCTACATAATAGCATTACTTGTTCTTTTTGAAACTCAGGATAATTCCACTTTCCAGGAAAAGAAACCTTTCCTTTCTTCTCGGTAGAACCTGGCCTCCATTGAAAAGGCTAATGGGTCTAACCAACTGAACTTGAAAGAAGTAGGGATATCACAACACATAGCCTCAAGGCATCCAGGTTGATAAACCCTGGGTAAGGTTAATGCTGGCTCTTGCACGGTCATCAATCCTCTTTAGAAAGGGCTATAGCCCAATGGGATTTGCAATACCTGTCAGTCAGTTAGACTTGAGATCTCAACAAGGGGCATGAATAAAGGCTAAAACCAGAGAGAAAATGGTCAAAGAAGTTTGACAGTTTGATGTACATGAATTAGAATTTTGCATTAGCCCAAACTAAGTCACTAGTATTTTTGTTGTTGTTGTTGGTTGTGGGAGCTGAACTCTGGGCCTGGGCACTGTCCTTCAGCTTTTCAGCTCAAGGCTAGGGCCTTACCGCTTGAGCCACAGTGCCACTTCTGGCTATTTTCTGCTTATGTGGTGCTGAGGAATCAAACCCAGGGCTTCATGCATGCAAGGCAAGCACTCTACCACTGAGCCACCTTCCCAGCCCTCACTACTACTTTTATTCTGGCCATTCCTATGCAATATCTGGTGAAAGTATAGTTCTTCATGCCTGCACCATGCTACACTGAATTTTCTGTTGCTAAAATTTTATCTTATGTTATTACCCATATGGGGTAATATTAATATTATTAGCATATTTATTTTCATATTTTCATATTTTTTCTTAGACATTATCCACCTAATGACCACTTTTAATACCCCTACCATTTATTTAGGGATTGGCTCTGTCTTCAAATGACTCTAATCCTTTCAGTCATTCTATCACCATTTAATAGGAACACAATGAACGCTATGCTAGGTTTCAGGAATCCAGGACTGACTTTCTTCTTGAGGGTGGATGTGAGGGTCTTGAACATGTAGGAAGTGAACCTTATATGGTGTGCTTCCATCTACATCATTATTGCAATTTAGTAGAACACCCAAAATACCACTTTTCCTTAATGCCAATCATGTTTCAATCATCAAAGTCACACCTTTAGCCGGATGTGATATACATACCTATAATACCAGCTTCTTGGGAAAAAGAGACAGGAGGATCACAGTCAAAGACCAGTGAGGGCAAGAAGGTAAGTTCTAATCCAGAAAATAAACTTTAAAAAGCAAAAGGACTAGGGATGTTACTACAGCGGTGGTGCCGAAGTGTGAGGCCCTGAATTTCATCCTCAATGGAGAAAAAAGAAAGAATGAAAGAGAAAGAGAGAGGGGGGAGAGAGGGAGGAAGGAAGGAAGGAAGGAAAGGAGGAAGGAAGGAAGGAAGGAAGGAAGGATGGAAGGAAGGAAGGAAGGAAGGAAGGAAGAGAGAAAGAAAAAGAAAGGAAGAAAAAGGAGAGTCAGTGATTTCTGCCTTTTAAATTTCATTTTAATGTTTATGTTATTAAACTTATATGATTAAACTGTTGAGGTGCTAGTGAAAATCTTTTTTTTCCTGAATAGCTTTTTTTGGCTGCTTTCTCCCAAAGACCCACAAACCCCATCTATTCTATCAGTTTATTATTTCCCAACACAGAGAAAGGCAGGTTATTGGAGGCAAATATACACTCTAATCAATGTAAATCAGACCACAAGAAGAACATAAATGCTCTGAAGGAAGGAGGAAAGATGACATAGAAAAGAAACATTAGTCTCACCAGCTTCTTGCCTTAACCAGTAGGTGATATTAACATTTCACTTTAGAGCCACTCTAGTAAATATGTGGGCTTCCAACAATTCTCCCTGTACTGTGGGCTTGTAAGTGAGGGGTGGCAAGCTGACAAACGATCGTATTTCTACTTTAGCAGAAGATTCCTTCAAGTGCAAAAGCTTCCTTCACCTTAAACCCTCTGCCATCAAACAACAAGAACATGGTATTTTAAGTTAGATGTTGTAAGCTTTCTGTACCAAGCGCATCACTTTCTGTCTGTGACTGTGTCTTTATGGCAATGGCTTACACATTTTAGCTCCATTGTTGAATCTACAGATTGATGATAATGTGCAGTCATAAGATACTTTTCAAGATTCAATTATATAACACATGAGCATCATCTCATTGATACTGGTTATTGTCTCCACGTTTCTTTTTAGAGACAGAATGATTTTCACATGCTTCAATTTTCATGTACTGCTGAAATATTTAGCTAGATAGCTAAAATTTTTAAGAAGGTGAGAATTCCCTAAGGAATTAAATTACCTACCATCAATCTTTCATTAGACACACAAGTACTATCCCACACATAGATTCGTTTTAATGTTTATATGATTAGGTAATGTTTTATTTTTAGGAACTTGTTTTTTTTATATCAATACTGCTGCTTTCTTTGTTCCTTCCCAGCAGAATACAGTAACAATTTCTTGATATTGTTGGGGTTTTAATTAAAAATAATATTATTTATTCTTTATATTGTAATAATGCTTTCTACTGTACTTAAAGGAAAGTCTTTGATTTCAATTTCTTTCATTTAAAAAATAATTATTATAGCAAGAAACCAAATTAGATACCATTATTTCTATTGACCCCATGAAGAAATCATTTATGTTAGCCAACAATGATCATACTGAAGAAAAAAGAATGAGAGGGTATTAAAAGTAGTTGATCTTTCTAGAAAGATTCAATTATCTGTGTGTTCCTTAGAACTGAGCTTCAGAGACGATGGGGAAACTTCCCAAAGTCACAAGAGTGATAGAAGAATATGACTGGAATTTGAATTGAGATCTGTCTGATTCTATAGCTCATATCTTGATGATTTTTCCTCTGTGTTATATTATGTCTAAAAGTGGTGTAACTTGAGCAACTTGGTATATAAATTTTGCACTATACATGTTGTGTTTGAACCTTACACTTTCAACAATTCTGTGAAATTAGGGATAACTTATACCATTCTAATTTTAAATTTAGAAATTAGAATGGAGGAAGGTTTCAGTTAGCAAATGTAGAACTAACTACAAAATGCTGGTTGGAAATTTGGCTGAGGGAGGAGAAAGCATCTGTGTGGGTAATGAAGTGTCTAAATGGGTTCAAGTCTTCATCAAACCCATGAAGCTTGGGGAAATGTGTAAGCCATTCACTCAGGTATCTTTGGGAAGATGCTATCTTGGAACTTAAGATCTGTGGCATCTTAAGTTATGGTCAGATTTTTCTTCAAAAAAAAAAAAGGCAGGTTCTCTATCATAGACTTAACTTGTTTCGCTTGACAAAGCTCTTCTTTTTTATTTCCCAAGGAAGCAAATTTTCATTGTAGAACACAGAACTACATTAACAGCAGTGTCTGAAAGCCTGCACCTGCCTGAAACAGGCAAATTAGTCCTAATCGATTGAATTTCTGGAGAGAAAGGGAAGAAAAAGACAATCAAGTCAACCCCCTACCCCTGTCTAGCCAGTGGGACATATCTTTCAAGTCTCAAACACACTGTGTACTCTTTATAAATAGTTACAGGCCTCAGGATGCCAAAGAAACCCTCTACTAGTTGTGTGCCATACAAAGAGAAGCAAGATGAGCTGCAAGCCTAAAACCCATACTTGAAGTTTCCAGACATTCTCACAACATAATTTGCAAGCTTTATAATCTGGTAGATTTAAAATTTATTAGAACCCACTGGATAACAATGGCAGAGTGTGGCTACAAACACAGGGTATAAGTGCCCAGAATGCATAATACATGTGTGCAGGAGCCCAGCTGCCCAGCTACAACCCAATGTCGCTATTGCAACACACAGTAAAATGGAGACTTGGGTCTCCTCATTTTAAAACAGAGATAAGGAACACAGAGCTCTGACTAATAATTTGCCTATGCATTATTTCAAAAATACCTCTTCAGAATCAGTAGCTTTTTGTATTAACCAGAATCTAATCAAAACAACAACAAAAGAAGTCTTTCCAAGTGAGTCAATAGAGAGAATTGAATATGGGGTCCTGCTTTTGAATGTGAGGGAAGACCAAAAACTCCAAAATGACAGAAAGTCAGTGTGTCAGTTCTAATCAGTCAAAATAAAGAACCAGGTATGCAAAAGGTTTACTAGGGGAAGCATCTTGAAGAACAATAGGTAGCTAAAGCCTTTTGAAGGTCAGTCAGGTTTCACTCCTATGAATGGGAGTGGGTACAAGATCCTAAGGTTGTAACTTGGTTTTGACTCATTAGAAGAGTCTCATATTCATCAAGATTGCTCAGGATCTGACTCCCATGCCATGTGCAGTTATTGGTTGGGAGCAGTCTAGGGATAAGAAATTGAATCTACAGCATTAAAGCAGCTGCAACCATCAGTCAATTACATTACCCTTGTAATTAAGGGAGGATCTGAGCAGCACATCCCCATATCTTCCAAGAAAGAAAACCCAAAGATTAGTAACAGCAATAATCACTTCCAGCCCTAGGGCTATAGAGTCAAAGGGAGGAGATGATGCTAAAGTGTTGCCAATGTCGTTATAATACAGGCTCTGGAATGACAGAAGAAATATGAGCAGTCCACAAGAGGAAGCAGATCATGAACAAAATGTAATCAAAGAAGCCAACAGAATAATTAAAATATGTGTAACAGTCATTAGTTCCTGGTAGGAATTGCCTTAAAATATAATTTTCAAAAGTTTAAATACAGAAATCCCATAAATGGTCAATGGAAAGTAATAGGAAATATATATACCCAACTGCCTGAGATAACTAAAAACCCAAACAAAATATTTGATAAAATTATTTTGTTATCATTGGACTGGAATCAATGATCAGTGATTCTGAAACACAAATAAGTTTAGATGATTTGCTACTGGAGAAAGATTTTAAGATATGACACGTAGCATGAGGACCCAAGCAGAATCTTCTGAACTTCCTGAGTTGAGGACCCAGAACTGAAATCTAGAGAGATGAAAGCAGAGTGTACAGAGATAAGTGTTAGAAAAGAGAGCTCTGCATGCATGGATTCTTTACCCTCTCCAAAGCCTTTGCATAATGAAGACATAGTAAAATCATTATTAGACATATAAAAGCCCAAAGATTTGGCATCACTATGCATGCACTGAAAGCCATAGTAAGAGAATTATAACAAATAGAAAAAATACACAAGGTAGAAATATGAATTAAAGAAATGAAGAACACCAAAAACTGTAAGCACACTGTGTAAAATAAAGCATGCTTTTCTTATTTTATTGCTTTAAAAATTCAAAGTAAGCAAAGTACATTGAGTGTAGTTCCTTAGATTGAAGGAAAAAATGTGTGACAAATAGTAGGCCAAAGGCCAGAAAAGATAAAATGTAATCTCCTCTTAACTAAGTGGCCTACTTAGTGGAAGAAGGGAAAGAAATCAGATTTGGGAAGGAGACATTAATTTTGTCTTCATTCCCAGAAACTAGAGTAGATTGTTCCATAGCTAACGCTGGAGCTGAGATGATGGTTATTGTCTTTATGCCAGCCTTTAACCAGATACCAGTTAAAATAAGGTATAACATTGAGCAAGGGTTGGTTCCATATCTTAGCTATGGTAAATAATGCTGCAATAAACATAGTTGTGCTGGTAGCTTTAGTATGGTCTTGTTTGTGACGGTTTGGGTAAATGCCCAAAAGTGGAATTGCTGGGTCACCGGGGAGCTCTATGTGGAGTCTTTTGAGGAACCTCCATACTGCTTTCTAGATGCCCCTCAGTAGATGAATGGATCAAGAAAATGTGGTATATATATATATGCAATGGAATTCTATGCCTCCATCAGAAAGAATGACACCACTCCATTTGTTAGGAAATGGAAAGACTTAGAAAAAATTATATTTTTAAGTGAAGTAAGCCAGGCTCAAAGAAACATAGGTCTCATGGTTTCTAACTGGTACATGTATAGGACAAGCAGAAAAGGCCAAAAGCTATGTACATATGACCATATAAGATGATGTTAAGTGAAATGAACCCCAAGATAGGGACACAAATATCTCTTTTCTTTCTGTCTATTGTTTTTAATGTATTTATAATTTACCATGTGAGTTTTTTTGTTTCTCTTGTATGTTCTTCCCCCATGGGATAACCCTTATTTTCAATGTATTTGATGTTGGTGCCCTGCATCTTGTACACCTCTCTAATTCGGGGAGGGGAAGGGAAAAAACAAAATGCTTAAATAGGGATACAGGGTGACCCATTGTAACAATGAGATGTACAAGACACTATGTTGGAAACAAACTTTACAACCTCTGCAGTGGCGGCAGGGGCAGGGGTAGTTGTGGAGGTGGGAGGGAAGGGATGGTAAGGGGAAAACAGGAGGCAACAATGCTCAATAGGAAATGTACTCATTACCTTATTCATGTAACTGTAACCCCTCTGTACAGCATTTTTACAATAAAAAAGTACAAAAAAAAACTTTGCTTAGAAAGTCAGGCTGCAGTGGCTCAAGCCTGTAATCCTAGCTACCCAGGAGGAGGTGATCTGAGGATGGAGATCCAAAACCAGAGGAGGCAGGAAAGTCTTCGAGACTCTTATCTCCAATAAACTACTCAGAAAAAGCCGGAAGTGGTGTAGTGGCTCAAAGTGGTAGAGCGCTAACCTTGAGCACAAAGAGGCTCTCAGACAGTGACCAGACCTCGAGTTCAAGCCCAACAACTGGCAAAAAAATAAAAATACAAAATAAACAGGGTTGTTCACTAGCAGCACTTCCAACAGGTGAGATCATCACCCTTTATTCTTGAAAAGGGATTTTTGTAAAAGATCAGTGTCCACCACAATCTGCAAAACTGAAACCACCCACACCAGCCATTTTCCCTTTACCCCTAAAATTATACTTGAAACAAGGAATAACTGATCTCCAATGTTTACAACACCATGCTGCAAAATGTACAGGTCAAGACAGCGTAAATTCAAAAGTTCAGATAGTTTACCAAATAGTAACCATCAATAGGAATGAACTTCCAGAAACCTACAATTTGGCCAGCCATATCTTAGGATATCTGAATAATAACTCTTCCAAGGAATAGTTACCCTCTAAATATGAAAACTAATTATCTCATTTTTGGTTACTAGAATGTATCATAGAAATTTTGACATACACAAATAACCAACAGGCATTTAAACAATATAGCTAAGGATATACCAAACACTTTCATCCAGGAAACTGACCTGTATTCAAGTGTTGAACTTCAGTGGTGAGCTCACTGATTTGCATAGTAGCTTAGCCTTCCTTGTGATAAACTCACATCACTGCAACAAAACTGGTTCATTCCGGAGTGACCAGAACTTCACTATGACCTCCTGACCTAAATGTTAGAAAAGTGGAAGAGAAAGGAAGGAAACAGGCTGGACTTGATCTTCCACAGGCAAGGACCATTTATTGAAGAACTGCGAGGGGCAGCAACCTTGTCATGGGATTGGAGGTTGTGCAAGGGGGTGGGATTTTATAGGGTCTGAGCAAGGAGAGACAGTGGTTACTTGAGTTTATTATAGGGAGGTGACTGCAGGTGAAGGCAGAGAATAAGGGAAGTATAGTGATAATTGATTCCCTCATCCAAGGTCTCAAGCTTTTAATGTTCAGACAGCTCTACATCTGTCTTGCCTTGATGGTTTGACCTACTCAGGACCCAGGTTTCAGCTCTCTGATCAATCTCTTAATCCTTTCCTGGGCTCACAGCTCAGCATCAGCGTTCCCTACAGATTAGACCCACAACAAAACGTTTACAGCCAGGCTTAGTTTGGATTGCCCTGCCTGAGTCAAGCACGTCTGTGCATACCTGGGGTTTTGCCTGGCATCCATATGCATGGCATACCTGGGGTTTTGCCTGGCATCCAGGTATAATGGATCCATCCTTCACCACATGTTTGTGTCACTTCCTATTTCTCATACCTCAGTCAAACTGGTGACATTTTTTTCTGGCCAAAAAGATGTGGCAAACCTGATGGGAACTCATTCTACTGATTATGCTATGTCATTCTACTGATTTGTTATGTTATATTGCACATTTGGAGAGGTTTTGTGGTCTGATTAAAGTGCCCCATCAGTTGACTTTATGAAGATGATCAGAGGTGGGGCTTACCTAATTATCTATGCCTTGGGAAGAGGCTCTAGAGCTCAAAGATGAAAAGAGAGAGAAAGATTTCCTATGGTGTCAAAGGTACCATGAATTCTATATCTTCAGTGTAGTTAATTCGTCCTGTATCCACAGAAGTATGGGAAAACATCTTGAGTCAAAATGGGAATCCAGTGTAGTTAGATAGTAAGTTACTTATTTACTTAGTTAACTCATTTATTCACTTTGCAGAGTTGGTGATTAGTCCCTGGACAAGTGCTCTGCCATGGAGTTGTGTTCTCAGCCCCAAACCTACATTTTGATTGCAGGCTTTGTGAGACTGTGAGCAGAGAACCAAGCTAATCTGTACATGAACTGACACAGGGAAACAGTGGGATAGTGAAAATTAGTTGTTATGAGGCACTAAGTTTATGGCATTTTGAAATACAGTCAAAAAACACTGACATGCTTGTCTCCAGAAAGCATGCCTACTCGAAATCACGAAGTAGTTGGCCTGTCTCATTGTTTTTTAAATTTAGACTGTGAAATATCATTACTTCCTCTAGCTGTTATTTGGTGGAATAGTGAATATTGCTTAACCTAAATCTCTGTAACTACCCTGACATTTTTCTGGGTTCTACAGAACCAATAGGAGGTGTGTGTGTGTGTGTGTGTGTGTGTGTGTGTGTGTGTGTGTGTGTGTGTGTGTGTGTGTGTGTGTGTGTGTGTGTGTGTGTGTGTGTGTGTGTGTAGTAAGGAAGGAATTGGATCCCATATTTCTGAACTTAACAAGTCCCAAGTCCCAAGTCCCAAATACGAAATCGACCAGGAAACTGGAGACTCAGGATAGTAAGTGGTAGTGGTGTAGGTTAAACCAAAATCTGAAAGCCAAGAGAACAAGTGATATAACTTGTGGTCTATGTTTGACTCTGAAGGTAAGAAAAGACCAATGTCATAACTCAAAGATAGCTAGGCAAAGAAAAAGAATGATTTTTAACTAAGCATTCTATTCATGAATTTAGTGGATTGGGGGAGACTCACCTACTTTATGGAAGGCCTCCCACTTAGTCTACTTATTCAAATATCGATCCTATTAAATATAAACCCACAAATTTCACAGCACCGTTCAGATATGTGGATACCCCAGGGTGAAGGCAAATTGACACATGAAATTAACTATCACCACATCCACAAGGGTGAAAACAGCAGTTTACAGACTGCTGTAAAAATTTAATTTTCAAGTTATCATCAGTACGGTATTTGTCTTTGTCTACCCAGGGAGTTTTGGGTATCCACACATATCTTCATTTTCCTTAGTGACAACATTTGCACTGTTTTCCACATAATTCTCCTGAACCCATTTGTCAGAATTACTGGGAATATATTCATTGATTCTTTGCTTTGCAAGAGGGTTTATGCACTGCATAGACTGATTACATCGAATGCTACCTAGGTGACTATTAGAAATCACCAAATGTCAATAATTATCTGAATGACAAGTCCTCCAACAATCTCTTCGTTAGTATGTGTTATATACAACATTGGATATGAAAGAAGACTTCTTCAGGTATCTGGGAGAATGCATGGAGATTGTCCCAAGCTTCTGTATGATTTTAAGAGCTCGGATGCCTCCTTCCATATATTTTCCAAGTTCAAGTCTTCTGTACATCCCATCAGCACAGCTGCAAATCCTTGATAGGTTTTCTTATCTCTCTGGGAATAACCTTACAACCATCTTCTCTGTGTCAAGTGTCTACTCTTCACCATCTACCATCTAAAATCTTCCCACACCATCTAAAATCTTCCCACACAATCTGGTCCCTAAGGGTGAAGGCCAAATACTTCAGCCTTGCAGAAGACTATTCAAACTCTGTCCCATTGCTCTCACTCTCTTAGTCAATCTCAAAAGCAGCCATTAAGGTAATGCTCCACCCATCCCTTCTCCTGATGCAATTTTCTCTGTGTTTGATTCTCTTTGCCCACTGTAAAACCCAGGTCAAAAGTCATTTCATTGGGAAATTTCTTTGGATTGGTATAACAATCCTAATGCATACAATTTGCATACAGAAAAAGTAATTTTTTTAAAAAAAATAGCAATTTGGACTATACAGGTCACTGAGGTCATGTGAGTCAGGCCTGAAGTCAGATCTGGTTCTGGTGATTCTATTTTGTTGTAGTTTTTTCACTTTCAGCATTTAAAAATATTTTATTGTTATTATAGAGGTGCTATATAGAGGGGTTGCAGTTACATAAGTCAGTTTCTTCCAGTTTTTCTTGCCAGTCCCCACCCATAAGTTGTACAATTCATTTTCCACATAGTGTCTAGTAAGTACCACTGTTGTATTTGTTTACCTTTTGTTCTGCCTTTTCAAAAGACAAATTAACAAACAAGATAAAAGAGAAAGAAAACTAAAACAGCAACAACAGCAGCAACAAATAAAATCTTTTGTTCCCTTTCCTTGGGGTTCATTTCATAAAATATTCTTTATATGATCATGTGCACATAGCTATTGAGATTTGATGATCCACTCCTATATATACCCTCCTTTGGCTTCACTGTATGAATGTCTAGAAAACTGTAAATTTACTGTGCCCCAGTGTATTGTTTTAATCTTTCAGTGTGTTTACCTGTAGATTTATAGGTGCAATCTAGTTACCACAAATGAGGGAAACAAAGCAACCTATGTTTCTTTGGATCTGGTTTACTTCACTTAATGTAATTTTTACAAGTCTATTTCCTTACAAATGGTATAATACTTTCTGATGTAAGCATAGAATTCCATTGTGTATATATACCACATTTTATTGATCCATTCATCCACTGAGTGGCATCTGAATTGATTCCATAGCTTGGTGATAGGAAACAATGCTGCTGCAGCGAACATAGCTGTGATGGTCACTTTAATGTCAAATTGTTTGTGTTCAATTGGATAAATGCCCAGGAGTGAAATTGCTGAATCTGATGTTTCATATTCAGTTTTTCCACTAAGAATGGGCCCGAGCCTACTAAATTCAACTCTTGAGTGTTCATACTAGGATATCTGCATGTATGTATTTATAAACACATATATATGTGTATACATATATATGTATATACATACATGTATGTAACTATGCACATACATGTGGTCTGTGAATGATCATGGATGGTATATGACTGAATATATATTGCAATATGTGCTTGATGACATATATGTGTGTTTATTAGTCACAAACACATATATTTAAATGTATAAGAATAGTACAATTTGGGCTGGGAAGGTGGGTCAGTGGTAGATTACTTGCCTTGCATGCCTGAGGCCCTGGGTTTGATTCCTCAGCACCACATAAGCAAAAAGAAAAAAAAGCCAGAAGTGGCGCTGTGGCTCAAGTGGTAGAGCACTAGCCTTGAGCTGAAGAGCTGAGGGACAGCACCCAGGCCCAGAGTTCAGGCCCCACGACCGGACCCCCCCCCAAAAAAAAAGAATAGTACAATTTGTCTATCATGTCTTTGTGTGGTCCTACTTCTGCCTTGCAAAGGTCAAGACCAAGTCACAAATATTCAAGTGGCTTTGGCTTCCCCTGGATACCCTGCAGTCTTCCATTCAATGTTAATTTAAATGAACTGAAATGGAGCATGAGATCAGGGCAGGCTGACTGAGATTCCATCTTCACTTCCAGCTGGGCCACAAATGGAGCCTGGTAATTCATGCCTCTCTGCTCCCCAGGTTAGGTTCCAGGGTCTCTTTCCATTACCCTTTGTTGACGTCCTTACTTCTGTTTTCTGGGGCCACAGCCTGGCTTCCTGATGAGTTCAGCAGCAATCAGTTGACAAGTGCAATCTCTAGGACCTCCTGCTGTAACACACAAACCAAGTCTAAAGATGTACAGTCTTTCCTTTTCTCCCCCTCAGAGCTCTTCCATATTTCTCTGTAATGGGCTTTTTTAAGCAACAAGCTTCCGGGTATTGTCATGGCTTGTGTGTTAATTTGCTTCTTCGAGGCACGTGAGGAGACTGTGCTCAGTCTATACTGTCTTAACGTACATCCAAGCCACTGTGAGCCTTTAATTTCATAATCAATACATGGACAGCCACTGTGGGGTGGTCCGAGGAATTGGTAAATGCATATGAAAATCATAGTATCATATTTGAGTCATTTTTTTCTCCTTTGCTTGCAAGAGAGGTGCTTAGACTTTCTTCGTGTAAAGAATCCAAGTGGAGCCCCTCCCCTGTTTATTTCTTAATTTCCCATCACTGTCCAGATGGAAATACTTCTCTCAGCTGACAGGGCTTGGCTCTGTTACTTATAGTTCCATACAGAATGACATACAGCAAATTGATGGAGCATGCTGTACTCTGGTTGGTGTCTGTCACCTATAAGGGTCATTAATGAAGCAAGATTTCAGGGTCTATTACCTCTAGTACAATATCTGGTTCTCCACACACTGTAGTCAGAGTAATACTTAAAAATAAAAATTTCATCATGCAACTTTCTATTCCCTATATTCCTATTGTTTTCTTAGAGTACAAAAGAAATTCTGGAGTGGGGGGAGATGGGAAGGGATGGGAAGGGGAAACAAAGGAGGAGGCAACAATGCTTGATAAGAAATGTACTCACTACCTTGCCCATGTAATTGTAACCCCTCTGTATGGTATTTTCACAATTTAAAAAAAAGACCCTTCATATTGTTCTTCCTTATCTTCCCACACTTACCTTGTGCTGTTTTCCTCTTTGAGTAATGTCTATGTATTTGTGTGATTCTTAGTTTAATATTTGTCCTCTACTTAACACAGGGGAGTATCTACATACACTTGGTTTAGCAGTGTCTTCTTAGGGCTGAGTACTGTCTGTTGGTGCACAGTGGGTGCTCAGTAGATGTTCCTGATTAAATTATTATGTAGTTTTGGGTTTTTGCACAATTACAACAAGCCCTGAACATTGGTGTATATGTTGCACCTAGTTCTGATACATACACTAAAAGTAATTTCCTTCTAAAGATGTGTTTATGGGGCTTGGTAAGCTGTAAGGATAGAAAATACCTGCACAGCCTTCAAGCTGATTTTCTGAAATACAAGAACACTACTTATAATTTTTTGCAAACTTAAGCTATTTAAAATGTAAATATTTATCATGAGTTCAATTTTTGTGTTGACTGTAAATCCATAAGGCAAAGAAGATAGTAATAAATATTATAGTGGACCTCAAAGGTGCTATGAGAGCTAAATAGAAGATTAATGTTTACATGAAATCTGGGAAACTTGTTTGTAGAAGTTTTGTCTGGTCATAAATGGCTTAAATAATCTGCAAAGCTACTGTGAATCTCATTCACATGATTAATTCCTGGAAAACTAACCATCCTTGCATTTCAGTTTAGACGTCATTTCCTTCAGGATGTATTTTCTGACAGAGTTCCCTAACCAAGTTATCTTTCCCCAGGGTTTTTCCCCTACTACTCCATCACTACCTAGCCAAGCTCTAAGCTCAATAGGAACTATGCTGCTTTGTTCACTACTGTCTGCACAGGGCCATATTCAAGGCAACTATTCAAAAATATCCAATGAGTGAATGAGTGCATAAATGATAGAAAAACAGGGAGCAAAGTGGAAATGCTTACAACTACTCCCAAATATAAATCCTTTAAAAACTTTAAACAAAGAAAGTGAGAACACCAGTTGAGGTATAATGAAACACAATAAAGACACAAAAGGAAAACAATACAGTTCAGATTATAAGAGAAGAGAGCTTTTGGGATGGTTCAGCATGCATTGTATACAATATAGGAAGCATACAAAAGGAGGGCTTGTAGAATGAGTGGAAGCCAGATTTTCAATGGCCTTGAATAATCATAGTGCAGAGGAATTACAGTTTCATCAAAAAGAATTACCTGTTCTTAAGTACAAGGTTAATAGCATGAGATTTGTACTATAGAAAAAACCATGTCAGTGAGAGTGGGAAGATTATAAGAAGGGAAGAGAATAAGGGTGGGGAGAACTTTTAGGAAGCCTGTATGACTAACTTAGCTCATTGTTTCTCAGCTTTTGCCACTATTAATATTTTAGACTAGACCATGTTTAATGTGGATGTGCATTTTAGAATGTCCAGCAGTAAGCCTGGCTCTACTCAATAGTCCTTTACCCTTCAAATGTGATGGCAAAAATGTACATAGATATTGCTAAATGTTTCCTGAGGGACAAAATTACTGCCAGTGGAGGGCCATTACTCTACTTAGCAGGTGATAAAGTGTAATCAAAGGAGGATGGTTGTTAATATGAAAGAATGTACCAGACACAAAGGTGGAAAGGGATGGCTACAGGGAGCAGTCTTTTGTCATTGTACAGCACACCTGGTGTACTGCCTGTGGATCCAGGGGTACCTCAGAAAAAGGGTAGACCCTTCTTACAAATGATCTTCTATTTTCAGAAGGCACCTGGACAAATTCTACCTACTTTTACTTATCTTACTTAAATAGTGGAACTTCCTTTTAGTGAATCCACTTTCTCTACACCTATCAATGAGCCTTGATTGCACTTCCACTAGTGACTCCCTGGATAGAATAATTACCACGTGTCTGTGAGCCAAACACACACCATCATGATGCCTCCCACAAGCAACCCATCTGAGGAACAAATCTAGGGGAGAAAATGTACCAAAGGAAATGCAGAAGAATCAGAACCCTATGCACTTGAATTCTACCATGTCTGATGTTAGACCATCCATGGAATTGTCAATCTAATGAATTAATAAGTTTGCATTGCTAGTTTGGTTTGGATTATCAAGACTTCATCACACTATCCCAAAAGAATGGTAGTTCTCTTAAAATAAGAAGCATTACAGAGCATAGGATGCAGAATTAATCTTCAGAATAAAATCTGAACCTCTTTTAAGTATTTGTGTATTCATCCACTTACCAAGCTTTTATTTTGTGCTTTGGGTGAGTGGCTTTTTTTATACTGGGAAACAAACTAGACTTTGGACTTTAGACAATGGACTAGGAATGTACTTACATCTGCTCAACTGATGAGTGTTGACTCTGGCTATCTATTATGGTCAACTAGGAAAGTTTTTTATTCCCATGCTTGCATTCTACCTCAGACCAGTTAAATAAGAACTTCTTAGCTGTTACATTGAGGTGTTGGGAAGGTGGTTCAGTGGTAGAGCGCTTGCCTTGCATGCAAGAGGCCCTGGGTTCGATTCTTCGATACCACATAAGCAAAAAGAAAAAAGCTGGAAGTGGCGCTGTGGCTCAAGTGGTAGAGCGCTAGCCTTGAGCTGAAGAGCTGAGGGACAGCGCCCAGGCCTAGAGTTCAGACCCCACAACCGGACCCCCTCCAAAAAAAAGACATTGATCATTCATTTTTATTTATTGAGATAGTTTTGATATGTGGCAGTTCCTATTTTACAGAAAAAGAAGTTGAGGCACACAGATATTTATGTGCTTATGACTATACTATCAGAGAGAAGCAAAGATCTGAAACTAGATAGGGTCATGTAGTTTGATTTATAGATAATCTCAGCTACCTTTCATTGTCTTTCTCACCAATCCCAGCCTCATACACATTGTGCTTCTTCATACACAAAGATAACATTCTTTTCTGTCCTATTTGTCCTTTTCAGAAATTGCTAACTCTTGTATACAACTCTGAGTGAACATAATGCTTTTATCTAGATGGAGTTATACATTGAATATCAGATTTGGGATTAGAAAAAGTCTGAAATTTCCATTGAACTTAGCTACTATGCAGTTTCATTAAATTATACTACTCTGAACCCCAGAGTCTAATATCTAACATGGGAATCATAATAGCAGTTGCTAGATGAGTTGAAAGATTAAGTTGAAGTATACTTTGAGCTCATGACAGTGCCTCAAACATAGCATATAGTCAATTCACTGTAACTACTGCTATTAAGATTTCTCTAGATTTATATCTATTTTCTTATGGCTGATGCTGTCAATAACTTGTCATAATAATTAGGAAATTCAATACTTTTAACTACTTATTATGTGCTTGATACTAATACCATTGTTTTCCTCATACATTTTTAGCTCTTAAAAAAGTAATTGTTGTGATATAGTTGCTTCAATTTCTTACATTTTCAAAATAAGAAAATAAAAGTAGCAAGGTATCATTTAGCTGTCACAAGAAAGATTTACATAGACCTAGCTCAAATTCCAGAAAGTCCACTTTAGGGAGCAAGTATTAGCATTACTGTCATTTCACATCGGGCTTTTGTGATCACTGATGTTTGCCTATAGCACCTCATTGAATCTTTACCACAAGCACACTTTCCAAACAAGGGCACAGAGGCTTAAACTGATAGTGTTATGTTTGTGGATGTGGTTAGAAACCTGGTTTGTCTGATGTAAAGCTTTTGTTTCTCATAGAACATCTTAATGAAGAGTTTTGAGGTTATATGTACCCAGGAAAAAATTTTATTTGCAGATTTATAAACCCTAACACACCAGGGTAAGACTCTCATGAACTTATATATTTCATGTGCTCTGTTTTGTAATCCTCTAAGCAGTCTTCTTTGTATGGCCAGACACTGATATCTCTTCTATCCTCAAAGCTCCCCTTTTTGGGAGGGCCTCTTCACTATCTTCTTTCTAAGCCCACTCAGTCTCCCTCACAAACAACATGTACACTTGTCAACGCTATTTTTTATTAATTATTTTATTTTAGTTAAGTAGTTGTTCAAAGGCGTTGCCATTCAACAGAGCCGTTTATAAATGTTGCTTCCTTTAACATTCTCACTCACACACTCCCACCCCACCCTTTCCCTCACTTTTAAAACATGTTCAGTTATGTATTGAATTTTTTGCCTTTTAACAAAGCAATTTATGTGTCTGATGCAATTTGATGTGTGTCATTCCCTTCAACACCTTCACCCCTCTTCTGCTGAGCACCCCTTATCTTATTTTTTCTCAATTCTTTGGCATATGAATGCATTCTTGCCTGCATTCTACTCACTTCCTCCATTTATTCTTCTAGCCCTCTCCTCTTGACCCCATTCCCCACAAGTAGTCACTTCCTGGTACTTATTTTGTTGGGCTTTGACTTACTCTTTCTAAAGAATTATACTATTTGCACTCTCCATAGAGTTTATTATGATTCAATTAATTTGTTTATGGCCACTTGGATACCACCCAGTATCTGTTTACTTCCAGATTTATAGGCTTCTAGAAAAGAGGGAAGCCATACAACTTGTATTTCTCTGGGTCTGGCTTACTTGACCTAATGTATTTTTTCCAAGTTTTCCATTTCCTTATGAATGGTACAATATCATTTTTTCCTAATGGATTAGTAGAAATTCCATTGTGGACACATACCATATTTTCTTGATCAATTCATCCACTGAGGGGCATCTGGATAAGAAGTAAATATGGCCAATAGACACATGAAGAAATGTTTAACATCTTTGGCTATAAAGGTAATGCAAATCAAAATAACACAGATTCTACCTTACCTCAGTTAGAATGACCATTATCAAAAAAACTAACAATAACAAATGGAGTGGATGTGGCCAAAAGGGAGCTCTATTACACTGTTGGTGGGAGTGTAAACTCATTTAACCCAGCCTGGAAAGCAGTATGAAAGTTCCTCATAAGACTAAACATAGAACAGACAATTCCACTCCTGGGCATTTATTCAATGGAGAATGAAGAAAGATACACTAAAGCCACCACCACAACCATGTTTATTGCAGCATTATTTATCATAGCCAAGATATGGACTCAGTTCAGATGTCCCTCAATGGACAAATCAACACTTGTCAACTTCAGAGTGTTAAAAATTCCTCTATTGCTGGGTGGTGGCTCACGCCTATAATCCTAGCTCCTCAGGATGCTGAGATCTGAGGATCACAGTTCAAAGTCAGCCTGTGCAGGAAAGTCTGTGAGACTCTTTTCTCCAATAAACTACTCAGAAAAAGCCAGAAGTGTGCTGTGGCTCAAGTGATAGAGCACTAATCTTGAGCAGAAAGAGGCTTATGGACAATGCCCAGGACCTGAGTACAAAGTACAAGCCCCTAGATGGGAAAAATCAAAACAAAAACAAACAAACAAAAACCTTCCTCTATTTCAGATTAGAAAATTCTCGCTATAGCAAAAGAGAAACGCTGGTCATATGTTTAGGTTAATCAACCCAACTCTATCATGTTGAATTTGTGGCGAGGATATTTCCTATGATTTAATTATTAATTACTCCCTGACTCATGCTCTTCAACTGGATCTCATTTGTACATTTTTGAACAGTATCATGATACAGGTTTAAGAGCACTTAAAATCAATCATACAATGGTTATATGGACTGGAACTAATGCAGGATATTCATAGGAAAACACTGGCTAGACATACAAAGTGAATAGAAAGCATGCTTCTCTGCAGCCTAGTCTATATTCATGTCCCTACAATGTTCACTGAACACTTAACATGTACAGGATGTTATGTTACATAGAACTATGAACTATGCAACTATGTAACTAGAAAGAAAAGCATTTAAAATTAGGCCCTCACCAGGTGCCGGTGGCTCACACCTGTAATCCTAGCTACTCAGGAGGCTGAGGTCTGAGGATCACGGTTTAAAGCTAGCTCAGTAAAAGGAACCACAAGATTATTTCTTTGTTGCTTTGTATGTCCCTCCCCCATCATGAGACTCTTATCTCCAATTAACCACCAGAAAACTGGAAGTGGTACTGTGGATGACAAAAAATAAAAATAAATAAATAACTAAATGAAATAAAATAAAATAAAATTAGGCCGTGTTAAGGTACTGATCTATATTGTTTGTATTTCCTGGTTGCCCTCGGTTCCCACTTAGGAATGTATAGATACAAGTTAAAAAAATTCAAGTACTCATATCAAAGTAGGTGGATCTGATTCCTGGTAACAGTAATTTCCTATGTCTGGCCTTCTACAGAATAGCCTCAGGCTATTTTTACAGAAACAAAATGAAGTGATAGATTTTTTTTAAATGCTGCTCAGAAATAAATCTTTTCATTCATGTCTGATATGTGGGAACCACTAAAATCTCCAAAATGTAATTTGCAATTTTGTTAAATTCAAATGCTGCACACGACCTTTAATTAATATAACGGTGTAAAAAAATTGACAAGGTATTGTCATGATATTACCTATTTCACCTCTGGCAAATTTTCTAAAACATTACCAGCTCATGTGTAAAATAGCTACTAAAAGATAAAGCTTGTCCAAGAATAGAGGGGAGCCAAGAATACTCTTAGATTTGGGAAAATCATAAACATGAAAATACTGTTTCAAAATAATTCCAATTCCTATGTCAGAATTTTCATTCTAACTTATAGTTGGACTGGTTCCTAAGATAAGAATATACATCTAAACAATTTAGATATAAAATTATAGATCCATTTGAGGTTTTACTTTCTCTCTTTTCACTTTTTCCTAACTCTGTAAAGATAGAGCTTTGGAATTCCAGGAGGTGATTTCCCCGTGTGATTAGAGAAGACTTGGACTGAGATTCAAGGAGAGGAAGGTAGGATTGAAAGACAAATGGGAATAGAGAGACATATTTCTCCTTTCATTCAGAGGACACTCTGCTGGGTAGTGCCACTTTCTCTGCCAAGCAGCTGCTCATGTGAAAGCCACCCTTTGTAAAACTACAGATAAAAATACCTTCAATGACATTGCAAGCTGTTGACAGCATGCAGTGAAGTTTATCTCCAGCTTTCTTGGATGGGGGAGGGTGGAAGTCTGGGGCTGTTGGAGATTTCAAAGTTGATGCAAATTTGCCTAGGTGGTGGAGGTGATGTCATCAACTCTGAACATATCATTTTCCCAGCCTCAAAATCTGCCACGATTTCCTGGTACTCTCTGAACTTTAATGTCAATAGCAGTCAACTGGGAGCCTTATTATGATGTCAGTCTGTTGCATTGAGTCTGAATTCTATTTCCTATAAGCACCTACAGATTTCCTGCTGTTGGTGGTCCAGGGTCCCCGGTCTACTCTTTAAGGGCCCAGCATGCCCAGTCTCACCTGCCACCCTCTGGAATTTCTGCTCCTCAACCAAGTGGATCCACTTGTGCAGGTGCTCTGGGCTCTCATGCCTTTGCCAACCCCATTTCTTAAATATTTTCTATGGCCTCACTCCATGTGCCCCCACGGATAACATAAAAGCATGGTTTTTGTTGCATCTGTCACCCTACTCATTTCAAGGGTGAGTGTATATAATTCTATTTGCTAATGCTGTATTTATTGTTATGAATTACACTGTACAAAGTCAGAGGTTTCTTTATGACATTTCCATAAATTCATTTAGTACAGTTTGATAATAGTCATCTCCTCTATTTTTTCTCTCATTCTACCCACTACCCTTCTCATTTTGTTTCAGTTCCTACCTATTGAGTAGTTCCCCTTGGCTTTGCTTAGTTTGGTTTTCTACTAGCTTCCACAGATGAGAGAAAAGATGACATGTCCTCTCTGAGTCTGGCTTATTTCACCTAACATCATGATATCTAGTTCTATCCATTTTCAAGCTATGGCTGAGTGAAAATCCACAATATTTTCACTCATCATCCATTATCTGTTAATGGACATATAAGCTGATTCCTTGGTTTTGGTATTATGAATAATGTTGCAATAAACATGGCTGTTGGGTAGAGGTCTGGCTTTTATTCTTTTGGGTCGGCACTCAGAGGTGCTATGGCTCTGCTGCTACTTTTGCAGGTTAATAGAAGTCTGGTATGTCCATGCTGGACAGGCAGAGGTGCCATCTCCAGCCAACTTCCTGAACAGCTGATTTAGTTGATTCAATCTCCTGTTCTGTATTTTGGATTCTTCTCCAGTTGAAGCTTTTTCCTCACTTCTGACTTATTACAGGATACACTGAAATCTTCAGGAAATAGTCAGTGGACTCCATCTGATGAAATTAAATCCAGTGGTCTTGCTGGTGAATTATGAAACAGATGAATTTGTATTAACTACATATTTCATTTAATAGGTCAACATTTATAGTACATCCTTGTCTTCTGATAATTGATGAAACTATTGGGGGTAATATTTTCTTCTTTTCTTTGTCACTATGCCTATATGTTCTGATTCAATCACATCTACACTACAGTGTCACACTGAAGGGATTATTTTATCTTACCCTTTCCTCATTACAAATGGTGCATAATCATGTAATAAGGGGCATTTAATCTCATTCTTAATCGCAAGTATATTTCCATAGTGTTCTGGTGCACCATATTTATTTTGGATCTTAGGACTAACTTTTGGATCTTGTCTAACTCAGGGGCTACAGGGCCAGCTATAGATTTTGTCTCTTAGCTATTCAGCTACCTTTGCTAGCATAAAGGAGATCTAGCCCTCCATTCTCTAAATAAATGCCCATATTAATACCACCGATGGCTTCAACAACAGGAATAGGAATACAAGACTCCTATTGCCACTATAATTGTCCTGCCCATTTAGAGCTAATGAAATGCAATATAGTATCCCCAGACACTAGTCAGAGCATTTTTTAAATTTTCTTTTAGACTTGAATCTGGAAACTGTTTGTCTGGAATGATTGACCATCCTCTTCCTGTCAGACTCAATCCTGAGACAAAGAAAACTTGGAGAAGACCCAAACTGAGAAAGGAAGAGGGGCTTAGACTGAAGGCTGCATTCAAAGTTAGGGATCCTCGAATCCTTAGCAGTTATATAGGAAAAACAAACAGCCTTTGGCTTATGAAAATTTGGTTGTGTTTTCTATCACTTGCAACCAAGGTGTCTCTAGCTGATCCAGAACCTGAGTGAGGCATCTTTAAATCCCAATGGAGAAACAGTGTTCCATAAGAAGGAAAGGCTGGGCCCTGGTGGCTCACGCCTGTCATCCTAGCTACTCAGGAGGCTGAGATCTGAGGATTGCGGTTCAAAGCCCACCTGGGCAGGAAAGTCCATGAGTCCCTTATCTCCAATTAACCACCAGAAAACCGGAAGTGGTGCTGTGGCTCAAGTGGTAGTGCACTAGCTTTTAGCTGAAGAGCACAAGGACAGTGTCTAGGCCCAGAGTTCAAGCCCTATGACCAACAACAATAAAAAAAGAAGGAAAGATTGAGTTGAAGTCTTCCAATCCCACCTCTGATGTAGTCACATAAAATGAGTATCAAAATGTGTTTCTAATATTCCCAAAATACTGATCACTTAGCATATGGCATCTCATTTAATGGTCACAACAAACACAAGAAGATGGGATTATTCCCTATTAGCTTGAGTGAGGAAACTAAGAGGATCTGAGCCAAACATCACTTTTTTCAGAATCAGGTTACTCAAACATGGTGAAGGAACTCCTGTGGAGAATAAGATTCCTCTGGCTTAAAAGTAACCACAATCTCCCTGATAATGGTTTAGAATCAAAGGAATTTTGATTGACTGCTTGTCCTTTAGCCTCACAAAGGTTTTAGTGTTTCTGACCATCAGCTGAGTTGTAAGGGGGGTAAAAGTTCCAAATCTTTGGCCATCATGGGAGCAGAGTGTTTAATAGAATGCTACACTGACTGGCTGAAGTAACTGTGGCCTAGGCGCTGTCCCTCAGCTCGTCAGCTCAAGGCAAGCTCTCTACCACTTGAGCTACAGTGCCACTTCCAGGTTTCTGGTGGTTACTTGGAGATAAGAGGCTCACAGACTTTCCTTCCCAGGGTTGGCTTTAAACCACAATCCTCAAATCTCAGCCTCCTGAGTAGCTAGGATTACTGACGTAAGCCATGGGAGCCTGGCTCCTAGAGGTCTTTTTGAAGAATGAGCTATTCCACCCTCCTTCCTGCCTTCTGGGCACAGTTGCATCACTGCTGCTGCTGCTATGCTTGCCCCACAGCTCTCAGTAGTAGAGAGCTCATAGCAGCAGTTTATTGTCTGAATAAAACATTCAGGCTAACTTCCCCCCTCCATACTCACATCTACCGACCTGCCTGGCTGAGAGCCCTAAATTTGGCAGCCCTACAAGAATACATCTTCCACAGTGATTGTCCTCCAAGAAAGTCAGTTTTATGATTGGAATCTAGTGTGATTTGCCTGCTTCCTGTTGAATGCAAAACTCACTACTTGCCCTATTTCTTTTTTTAAAAAAAATTGAAAACTCAAAACAGCTGTCTCAAGGAATAGCTCCAGTGATGCTGCAGCTGCTATATTATGGCTCTCTGAAAAGACATCTGTGGTGAGAAATATAATTAATGCCATTCACTTTCTTCCAAATCCAAGAGTGGTAAAGAATCACCAGAGCAGAAAGTGAACGGTTCTAAGAAGGAGTGCGTGTAGGAAAGATGCATTCTGTCCAGTTCCTGGATCCTTCAGAGGGTCAGCGAATGGCCCTGTCACCTGCCCAGGGCACACAGTGATTTTTCTCTGCCTTAGAAAAAGTCATCTTTGCAGAGTAAAACTCACTTCAGAAATGGATGTGGACAAGTCTGAGACAAATGCAACTTAATGATGAGGCCTTTGGCTCCTTACTTGTTTCAGACTCTGCATTGGATATGAGGTATTCAAATGCCATTGAACCCTCTGAATTAGATATGGATAGTCAGATGTAGTGGAATTCCTGAGAAACAATGAAATCAAGGAAATATCCACACCGGTTGAGGATCTCTTATCCAAAGGTGTTGAGGCTACGCAGAAGTGTGTTGGAGGTGGAATATTTTTTTCCAATTTTGAAATCTTTGCATAAACTTTACTTGTTGAGCATTCCTAATGTCAAAATCCAAACTTCAAAAGTTGCAGCCTTAAAACTGGGCGAGTGTGGGCAAAGGGGTGACACTGTCACAAAGAAATGCACTTATTACCCAGCGTATAACTGTAAAACATCTGTGTACCACCACCACAATAATAATAATAATAATAATAATATGTTGTTGTTGTTGTTGTAGCCCTTTGAGTGTCAGATGTTTTGGATCTCATATTCTATGAGAATCCAGAATATCTTTTTATGTTTGAGGCAACAAGTTATTGTTATTCCCATTTTTTTTACAGTCTAAAAACCTCAACCTTCAGTTCTTAATATCACATTCTTTTCTCTGTTTTGCACCAGTTTTAAACTAGCTCTCATCAATTCCAGCATAGACTGTGAGCTGTTTGTATACTTCATTACATCTTCACTTAGCAGGGTGAACTCCTGAAAACCCTGGGTCCCTGGCAACCATCACATAATCCTCAACAAATAGTTTTTGTGTAATGTTGGCTTTATAAATTGCCTACAACTACTGTCATGTGTTTTGTTCTAATAATGTATTGTCTTCTTACAAATGCATACACACACACACATAGATACACACACAGACATACACACACAACTGGACAACCTTGTCAATCAATAGAATATATACATATGCATGCCAGCAAATGCAATATTCCAGGATGTCTATCTAGTAAACTGGAAATGATAACTTTCATTCACGTAATTATTAGTGTTTTTCTTTTAATTGTTGTTGTTATTGTTGTTAGGATATTTTATTCATAAAAGGATGCCTTTACTGTAGCACTACCATTATGGCGAAGAACGTTGATCCTCTCCTTTTGTATTGATTGGAGATTTTTGTTTCTTCTGAGAATTGCCTATTCAAGTCATTTGCCCATTTATGAACTGGGCTCCTGGTTTTTGCTGTTTACTTTTGTGAGCTTTTTGGATTTTCTGAATGTTAACCCATTGTCTGTGAAACTGCTGGTGAAGTTTTTCCGTTATCCTATAGGTTCTCTGTTGATTCTGGTGACTGTTTCTTTGATGTGCAGTCCCATTTGTCATTGTTGTTTTGCTCTTCTTTCCTGAATCTTTAGTGTGCTCTTAACTGGCATTTTTATTTTACATTTGGTGCTGATATTAGCAAGTTATCTCTCCATTGGTACCTATCCCCTATTGACTATATGCTACTTCAGGCATCCATCAAGTGTCTCTTCTGCTTAGACATTTTGTCTGATAACAGAAACAGAGACAGCCATCTTTCCATGTGAAATAGTGTAGGAAGAAGGTGAAATACAAATTAAAACTCAAATACAGATTTGGTATAGGTTCCTTGTAAGCTAGGTCTTCTTTGTATGTGTGACTTTCCATACAAAACAGAAAACCCAGGGTAGAGGAGGAGGATGGTTACCAATAGGGCAAAACCAATTTTGAGAAAAAAATCACCAAGATTATTTCTGGAGAAGACACGTCAAGGAAAAAAATGTCACAAGGATTTTAGATCCGTTGAGAATTATCTTCTCATAAAAGTGAGTCTTTCCACGCTCACTCATCTCTCACTTTGGGTCCAGCCTGCATGTCAAACTTTATTCTACAGCCTTCCGACTGATCACAAGACCAAACCATAAGTCTTCCAATAAAGGTGAAAGGTTGAAGTTGACGAGAGCCTTCTAACCAAGAAAATTCACAGATGACTAAAATAAAATAGATAAATTAAAACTTGCTAAAAGATGTCATCATGGGTCCAAGCATGTGGTCCAAGCAAGACTGTGAGCTTCAGAGTCTTTACTCTCAGCCATTACTCAACACTGCATTTTTGTATGAGTCTGTACAACCACTCTTGGAGAACAAATTGGTAAAAAATCTAGTGAGATTGAACAAAGGTATAAACTATGACCCAGAAATGAAAGTTAGGTTGGATAAAAATTTAGTATTCTGAACTCCCAACTAACATGTGTAAGTCTTCTAATGTTGTCATTCTGCCCTGGTCTTGTGATTTGTTTTGAGTACAACAACAACAGAGAAATGATGTAGTATGAATTTTGAGCCTGAATTTTCAAGAGATCTCACAGGTTTCATTTGTGCTACTCAGGAACCCTGCCAAGAGATGCAAATCAGCAATCCTCTAGAAGGTGCACCATTCCAGGTTGGCCACCTTAGACCATCCAGCCCAGTGACACTGGCAGGAATCAGACACATGAAATCCAGCCCAAACAAGCAGAGCCTGTGTTCATTCCAGAGGGGCCAACTAACATCACTCTGAACTAAGCAAAGTGTGCTGGTTAGTCACTAATCATTTAGATGGTGTCATGAAGAAGCCATCTTAATTCATTAGTTATCTTAAGGATATGTGTGTGTCAGACAGATATTCTTTTGTATCTACTTAAACAAGTTAATTGGAGTAAGAGTGTTAAGAGCAGCTCTGTTTATTACTGCAAGGTATTTGAAAGCAATTGAAAAGTTAGCAAGAGGAAAGAAGATTAAAAATTACATGGTAATCACACAATGAAGAACTCTCCAGCAGTGAAAAACAAAGGGAACAAAGCTTACTAACAGATATGGGGTTCATAAGCAATGATTGAGGGGGAATGCTGATGAGCACATGGAATTTGTCACTATGTTAAAATGAAAAACCATTAAAATAAGTAAGGATTGGATATTCCTCCTCAAGTGAAATAAGTTCTTTAGAAGTGCTGAATGAAAATAGCAAACACTATCATAGTTAGACTAGGCTAATTCAAATGCAAGTTCATTTCTCATTCATGTCACAGTCCAGAAGAGTTGGTGGGAAACTGTTCCACATCATTATTCAGAAATCCAATATTATTCCCTGAGAACTTTGGAGCCTTCCCTATGAAGACAATTGTAAGTTATGTACCTCAATGCATTCACGTGAGGAAAAGAAGCATTTTGCAGTAGATGTCATGAGACTTGTATGGTAGGGGGCAGGTGGCACAGTGGAATATATTAAGGAAAGAAGAAATAGAAAATTTCAATTGTACTGTTACATTTTGTTAAGCTTTGTGGGATGCATATATTGATTTTTACTCTATTTTTCTTTCAATTTTTACAGTTATTCTTTTCTGAACTTGGACATAATATAATAAAAAGGCTTATTATTAAAGTAATTAGCATTCAGGGACTCTAATCAAGACAATGAGTTTAAAACATTTCTTCCATCTGGGATATTCAGGAGAAATGAATCTGATTCTCATCTACCCCACTGAAAAAGGAATAAGAATTAGAACCATAGAGATATCTGAGGCTGATGTATGCAGGGTTTTCTCTTGAAGCAAGATTGATTCTAGAAAAATGACAGAGAGATAGGACAGTCCACCCAACTCTGTCTTGTAGGTGGCTTGTGGGAGTACTGGTAGTTCTCTACTTGTGGATGTACTGGTAGATTCTTATTAAAGAGTGAGAAGGGTCTTCAGAGGCAGACATCCATCAAAGGCAGGAATCTCCTCTCTACTATTTTCTTGGCCGATGGTCAACCAGCTCCTTCCTGTACAGCTCCATTCAAGAGTGCTCTTGGCCTTCACTACAGACCCAGCTACCTAGTGTTTCCTCCCTGTTTCTACTCCCTCCCCACCTCCTGCCAAGGCAGAGTCAGAGGGGCCAACATCATCTACTGTGGTCTTCTCCTTGCCAAAGACAATGACTTCAACTTTAGGAATTTCAATTCCTTTTTACCACTCGTTAAAATAAAGCTTTGTTTGTTTTGTTTTAAAATATGACCTTTTAATGCCTTCATCTTTTGGACTTTCATGCCTTGCCTGATAATGGAATATCTTGGAGAATGTATAATTATGGTCAGACTTTTTCTTTTCTTTCTTTTGGTCGGTCATGGGCCTTGAACTCTGGGCTTGGGCACTGTCCCTCAGCTCTTCAGCTCAAGGCTCTATCACTTGAGCTACAGCGCCACTTCCGGTTTTCTGAGTGGTTTATTGGAGATAAGAGTCTCATGGCCTTTCCTGCCCAGGCTAGCTTTAAACCACTATCTTCATATCTCAACCTCCAAAGTAGCTAGGAGTATAGGCGTGAGTCACAGGTGCCCGGCTATGGTCAGACTTTGCAGAGGCTCACATATTATCTACTCAATTGTAGTCAAATTTCTAAGGAGCCTTTTATTATTTCAAGAAAAATGTCAAAGATGAGGTTTAAGTTGTTCCTTATGATCATCTAAAGTTAATATTGAGTTTTCAAGTGACAGGTCAATATGTGTGTGTGTGTGTGTGTGTGTGTGTGGCTTACTTTGGTTTTTAGGGACCTTGCTTTTTCCCTTTGTTTTTTTGTTTTCTTCACATATTGTTGCTTCAATAAGAAAGTAAAGTTTTCACAAATCGTACCTCAACAAGGAAGTTTCATTTGCATATACATCCTCTGGCATCTGATTGGTTCCTCACAGACACCTTGATCCACCATAATCTCTAGCCACAAATGATGACCCATAAGAAGGGAAGAATGTAGACATAAATGTTTAAAAAGCAATAAGGGAAATGATTTTTAAAAATATTAATGGGATGTGAGGTGAGATTATTTGTTTAATAAGAGTTATTAATAACTAGCCTGCTAGATAGTAAAAAATAAATTATAGTGGTGCTAATACAAACATTTCAATTAGAAGGTAGACATTTAAGGTACATCTAAATTAGGAGGCTTTGAAAATACAGACAAAATATCAATATTCAAAGCTCAGGATACAAGGAGTATGAAATGTCCTCCCTCTGATGGACATAGAATAGTCAGCTATGTTCAAAAATGTGTTAAAATGTGTGAAGATGAATGCATTTACAGGGCAGAAGGCTAAGATTGAAAGAAACAGTCCTCAGCTCCAAACCTTGTTCAACACCAAAACTCTTTCAGCTTTTGAAGTGTCAAAACTTTTCCTTCCTACTTGAATATAGATTCCCATTGAAAGTTAACCATAAAATGGCAAGATAAAAATTATGATAGGAGAATAACAAGAGAGGGGGTAACAATGCTGGACAAGAAATGTACTCATTACCTTACTTATGTAACTGTCACCCCTCTGTACAGCATCTTTACAATAAAATAAAAAAATATATAGGGGCTGGGAAGGTGACTCAGTGGTAGAGTGCTTGCCTTGCATTCATGAGGCCCTGGGTTTGATTCCTCAGCACCACATAGCAAAAAGAAAAAAAGCCAGAAGTGGCGCTGTGGCTCAAGTGGTAGAGCACTAGCCTTGAGCTGAAGAGCTGAGGGACAGCGCCTAGACCCAGAGTTCAGGCCCCACGACCGGACCCAAAAATAAATAAATAAAAAAAATATACATATTTTATATATATATATATATATATATATATATATATATATATATATATATATATATATAACTTAAATCCTTGGGCAAGTTGGCTTGCTAATACTTTCCTGAGTTGAAAAACAATTCTCCAAAGTGCAGGTCTTCCCATAGGCATAGAGTTCCATTAGCTGTGCTGGTGGCAGGACTAAGAGATCACCAGAAGTAGAGTCAAACTTGTTTCCTTCCCCAACTCTCCAATCAGAAAAGATATTCTTCCCAAGAGGGCAGCAATGGTCTGAGAGCAACCCAGTGATGGCTACAACTCCTCAAACAAAAGTAGAAGAGAGATGTAATTGTTTCTCAGTGACAAAGCAGGATCCTCAAGGTCTGGCTACAGTCTGGTAACTCCTTCCTCATAAACCAATGGGAAGCATGCCAATGCTTTGAATCATATTCATGACCCAAAAGGAGAATGGTGGTCAAACAGATTCTCTGAAATGATGAATCCCTCCAATACCCAGAAAGAGCAGCATTTTCCTTCCTGGTAGCTCTAGTGACCATTGATAGAAATGCAAAGACTCTCATGGATAATAAATGCATAAGTGGGTCTGAGCTTCAATAGCAAGGTATAGAAAGAGTCAAAGAGCAGGTAATAAAGCTGCTCAGGTTTCTGCTGACATGTCTAGGGCAGAGATAGTCCTGGTTGATTGTACACCCTGTCACAGCTGAAGAGGCTCACGATTGTTCTGGAAAAATCTCAAAGTAGTTATAAATTTATGGTCACGAGTATTTCACTGTTAATGTGCAGGTCTGGGTTTTGAAGTAACATATTTCAATTTAATTAGGAAAAAAAGATGATGAAGCCACAAAAATGCACATCAATTTTTATAATGTAATTATACTATGTACAATGTGGTCTTCTGGCTTTGTTCTAGTACACTAAAGTGGATGCATATGTGTATTTTTCTGTGGATCTATGTATTTATACAAATGTATTGTAGATTGGCATTTATTAGTGATTTCATACACATATATTGTCCTAAGTGTGCCCAAATGTGTCCCTTCACAGGCTTCTTTCAGTCTAGTGATGAGAGAGAGCCCTAAATTACAAGGATCACCTAGTGGCTAAGAAAGTGAATCTCAAAGCAGAACTTTCATAAGGAGGAAATTCAAAGATTTCACATGGATCTAAGCATGGCATTTTTTTCCAGGTGACAAAAGAATTTAACTAAAATTTTCCTCTAGAATGAGTTCTGCTAGAATCTGTAAAAGTCCTGCACTCTTGGAAAAAATGATGAGCTCTCTACTGTCGAAGTTGAGTGAGCATTTTCAACCTTGCAACTAACTCATTGTAGAATTCGTAGTAGGATGTGTATCTCAACTTCAGAGCTGAGTCATGAGTCACCCAGTTTCACATACCAACCTGTTCACACGTCACCATGCAGAATGAGCCGGGTGACATAGTTGTCACCATGATGGATGCCCATCCCAAATAGGGTGGCAATGAAGACAGACCTGAGTTCAAATTCTTACTGTCTTTTTCTTGCTGTATACTCTTTAGCAAGCTACTGAAACTCCTACAGATCCCACGTACATAAACAGGCAACAAAACCATTTGCATTGTTGGTAATAATCTGCCCAATAATGTTTATCAGTTCTAATAATATTAATGGTTTCTAATGCTCCTGCATAAGTTCACTGAAAATATTTACTGAGAATCTATTACTTAGTATTTTAGGTTGAGAGAACTCAGGTCAGTAAAATGCTCAGTCCCTGGCTGAGAACAGTGTGTTAGCTCAATAAAAAGCTTGGGGTTTGATTAGTGCTGCAGTGGAAGGTCTCCTCCATGTTTAGACATCCAAAAGAAGAGGACATAGTAGAGATGACCTTTAATGACACCTACTGTTGGCTGAAAGGAGGGGATGGTTAGAAGGTAAATGAGACAGAACTTATTTCAAGAAGAAAGACCACCATTGGAGTCCCTACAGAAGCAACAATTAAAACAAAGCTTAAAATATGTCTTATGTAAGTCAGGTGCTGGTGGCTTATACCTGTAATCCTAGCTACTCAGCAGGCTGATATCTGAGGATCACAGTTCAAAGCCAGCCTGGGCAGGAAAATCTGTGAAACACTTATCCCCACTAAACTACCAGAAAAGCTGGAAGTATAGCTTTGGCTCAAGTGGCAACACTTTCTAGCCTTGAGCAAAAGAAGCGTAGGGAGAGTGCCCAGGCCCAGCCCCAGGACCAGCACAAAAAATAAATAAATAAATAAAGATGTCCTGTGTCGGACTTTCTCATCTTTATCATTTCATTTATTTCTAGTTTCTCATATGCTGTTTTCTAGGCAGCTTAGAGGCAAGAGGGAAAGGATTAAGCAGATAGAGACACGAAGAGATTCTTCCTCTTCTTCCTGAAGACCTGGGAAGCCACACAAGCCTTGACAGAAGCAACAGCCCCAAAGACCCTGAAGCAGACCTGTGCAGGGAGCACCGCCCCACTAGAAGCCATAGTAGCTGAGACATGACAAAGGGCTAAAAAATTTCCAGGTCTCACTTCCCGTTCCCTCACACCAAGAAGTCTGTGCTTTCCTCGTCCCCCTTCCCATCCCCCACCCTTCCCCTCCCCCTACTTCTCCTCCTCTGCAGATGGGATCTCATATGGCATAGGGCAGCTTTCCCAGTTGGGAATTATGCCAACCCACAAATAGCTCCTCTTGAGTTTCCCTTGGTGTCCTACTCTTACTTTCAAATCACATTTGCCTCTGCTGCCACTTCTTCTGCTTCACGATTCTTTATCCAGTGGAGGAAAGAAAGAACTCTGGGCTTTTAGACTAGGTCGTCTTCTTCTTCATTCCCAGCTGGGACGGCGGAGGCCAGGAAAGCTCCAGCCATTCCAAGAACTAGGAACCATGCAAGGAATTAGAAATGCTGGTAAGTAGGTAAGGATGGGTTAGCAAGGCTGTTGAGTGGGTAAGTAGAGTCACAATACAGTCCAGCTTTCTAATAGACTCAGCTGTCTGTTACCAAATGAGAGGAAGTGCACACGTTCATTCTTATATAGCAATGCCTCCCACGGAAGATTTTAGATTTGAGAGGATGAAATTACATTTTCCTCCTTAAGAAAAGAAATGTGGGAGTTTGGCAAGGGGTAAGTGACTACGGCTCTGGTCATCGGAGCTTCCGGGGACATCCGGAGAGCTGTGGGGTGGGGGTGGGGGAGCACACTGGTCCTCTGGGAGGAAGAGGAATAGGGGAGCAGAAGTCAGCAATACCAGGGGTTTGGGCTAAGCACAGGAAGCCAGACTATAGGATGGACTGATGATCTAGCCCAGAGCTCCCTGCTGGAGAGACTCTCAGGGTGTGAGAGGGCATCCCTACCTCACCACCTTATGAAGTCTGGGGGGCTCTAGAGGCTGGACTTCAGATCAAGTCTACCTTAAAGGTGCAAACACAGTCTATGGTGTGGCTTGAAGGGGCAGCTTGCCATGTCATCCTAGGGATGCAGGCAGTACTTGGCATCCCCTGAGGGCAGGGGGAGCTCCATCTACCCCCCCCCCTTTCCTCCAGGGAATGGGTAGATACTACTGGTGCTGAATGAACTTCAGCGTGCTCACACAGCAATGCCACTTGTGTCCCAAGTGAGAGACAGATTGAGAAAGCTGATGGCTACCTTCCTTATCCCAGATAGCTGCTTTCTCAGTAGGAACAAAAAGTACAAGTATGTGCCGATTCAAATGTGGGATTGATAAAAGAGAAAAGGAGAGAGGGAAAGGAAATGTCCCAGATTCAAACAAAAGGAAACTCAAGTCATTAAACAAGGGCAGAGACCTCAATTGGCTGCAAAACTGCCCCCACAAGAACAGTTCCTGGTGATAGACAGTGACATTTTCTAAAGAAAAATGGAGGACAGAGGCTAGAAATGCCAGCCTGGCACTCGGAGGACTCTACCCTTGCACAGACAAGGGAAATACTGATCTTTCTGCACCAATGAAATGAGCCCCCAAACCACCAAAATAAGGTGAATAGGAAAGCCAGCAGCCCAGAGTACCAGTACTTTCCTTTGACCAGGGTGACCTGAGAACACGGATAGATGCTGGGAAAGGAGAAGAGTCTGGAATAGGAAGGCCAGCAGATGATTCTTGGCAACTCCCAGGGTGACTTCAGGACAGAATCTTTCAACATCCTAAACTGGACCAGGCTGTGTGGTGCTCTGCCTGCTCCTTCATGCCTTCCCACCCATGCTTCTTTATTCCACACTGGAACATCTGCATAGGTAAAAACTTGGTCTCATTCCATTTCCAAGAACTTGTTTGTTATAGAGCAAATGGAAGGAACAGAGGAAGGAAGAAGGGAATAAAGGAAGAAAAGGGAAATAGGGAGAAGGGAAGGAAGGGAAGAAGGAAGAAAGAAAAGAAGGGAGAGAAGGAGGGAGGAAGGGAGGAAGGGAGGGAGGAAGGAAGGAAGGAAGGAAGGAACGAACGAACGAACGAACGAAGGAACGAAGGAAGGAACGAAGGAAGGAACGAAGGAAAGAAAGAAGGAAAGGGAAGAGGAGGAAAGGGAAGAGGAGGGAAGGGAAAAGGAATGAAAGAATCACTGAGTAAAAACTTTGTTTATATCACATTTGAGAGACTCAGGTGGCTGGGCTAGAGTATCTTACACGAGGCTCCTTCCTGACCAGACACTGTCACCCTTAGCAAGTTTCTGTCCAGTTTCCTTGTGGACAGATAAGGGATTGTGGTACCATCGACTTCTTAGAAATCATAAGCATTTAAGGACATACACACAAGCACAGGCCTAGCCCCTACAAAAATACATTAAATGTTACCAATCACTGGTATGCAGGAAGAGATGGAATGAGAGGGAAGCCAGCCATTGTGTTTGAAGAAACTGGGAAATACTGACCCAGCCCACAGAAACTGAACTTCCTCTTCCTTCCCATGGTACTAGAGAGACTCACTGATTCCTTCAGGGTTATTAAAAGCTTGCGGGAAGCAGTAGGACTCACAGAAAGGACTTAGAGCCTGATATCAGACATGGCTTCTAATCATGGATTCTCTACTTAGGAAGGAGTAGTGTCTCTACTTCGAAGGAGTGGTATCACCCTTCTCTGAGCATCAGTCCACCTTTCTCTGCAAATTAGGGCTTAAATATGGCCACCAGGCAGCTGTGAGGAAGATAAAATTGGGAATGGGAGCAGTGCTGGACATGTGAGCCAGAGTGCAGTGTGTTCCCTTCCAATATATACTTCTAAGAATTCAGTAGTACATTGCTATTTTCCATAAGAATGGAAAAAGTCTATGTACTGCAGCGGAATCTGACAACACAGAGCCCTGTCTAGACCTGTGAGGTGGTCCTGTGTGTGTTTGATGGACAGCTTTAAGTACCTGAGGTCTCCTGCAGCCAGGCCTGTCAGCCTGCTGCCAGCACTGGGGACAGATGGCAGGCTCACAGCACTGCCCCTTCCAGAGGCCACATCGTTAGCAGACATCACCAAATGCAAATAAGGGAGTGTGTGGCATTTGAAATGACTTCATCAATTGTCAGACTGGCATGCCCCAAGGTGGCTAAGAGTCTCTGAGCAAACACATGCATGCGCACAAAAACACCACAAATTCCCAACCAAAGTTTTATAAATGACTGGAGAATGACAACCACCTCGTTTCAAATAAACTAGTGACTGGTTGCACAGAGAAAGAAAATTTCCAAATATGCCTTGCAGGCCAATATTTGGCTCCAGGGTGAGGGAAATAGAGAATTGCAAGAGCATGAAAGCAACGGTTTCTGGTGTCCTGGCCCTCCCATTTTCCTACTTCTCCAAAACACTGGAGAATATTTAATTCAACATACTAAAGTTTTTCAGTAGTTTTTTTTAATCCTTCCTTTTGCTAACTAACTTTTAAATTAGGGATCATTTCCATTTAATTCTGAAATATTGTTCATGCTAAATTATTCTGTTTATATATAAAAATGAATGCTCATTTGTTCATGAAACATAAGCATCAATATTAACAATACTCAAATCTAGCCCTGTATCTGCCCTCATTCCGTTTCCTTATGTAGTTCTATTGTAAGGACAATCTCAGACATGACATCATTCCATCTGTAATATTTCATCCATGGCCCACTGCTGAGCTCTAGCATATACCGCTTGACACTGGAGAGGCAGGTGCTATATGAGGTTATATGATGAAGATAGTCCTTTGCCCTCACACAGGTCATTGTCTTAAAGGTGGAAGCAGATCTTCTATAACACCTCAAGTTAGAGTTCATAAGATACATTTACATAAAATACTTTTACGATGGTCATTGTAGAACATCAGACATGTTCTCTGCTTTATATTATCCGATATAAGCCAGGCACTGGTGGCTCAAGGCTGTAATCCTGGCTACCCGGGAGTCTGAGATCTGAGGCCCACAGTTCAAAGCCAACTTGGGCAAACAAATCCATGAGACTCTAATCTCCAGTTAACAAGAAAAAAAGCCAGAACTGGAGGCCTGTCTCAAGTGGGAGAGCATCAGCCTTGAGTGAAAAAAAAGCCAAGTGAAAGAGTAAGGCCTTGAGTTCAAAGATTGGCACTGTCGAAAATACACACACACACACACACACACACACACACACTATTATACTAAAGTCCTCCTAGGACAAGGAATTCCATACTGTTATCATTCTAGTTTTACATATGAGAAACTTAAGACATTGAAAGGTTGAATAGTTCTAGGCTAGGCAGGTGCTCTGCCACTTCAGCCCTGACCCCAACCCTGGGTGGAGTAATTTTGACCAAGGTCATAAAGTTAGTAGAGAAGGATCTGGGTGTTCAAAGTGTTATAGAAGCACAGCAAAGGAAGTCAATAACTATATCTAGGGCTCTGAGGGATGAGTAGAAGTTCACCAGGTAGACAAACAGAGAGAATGTTATGAACAAAGATCCAGAGTAAGAAAAGCACAGAGGAAGGAAGACTTAGCCAGGCTAATGAGGGCTTTTATAGGAATAATATAACTAATATATATAATAAGATCAAATCTTGTTATAAATGAATCTTTGACTGAGAGAGAGTGAGGGAAGGGGTAACATTGTCCAAAAAGAAATGAACTCTTTATCTGACTTAGCGAACTAAGCACTCTGCACATCACCTTTATAATAACAATAAAAAATACTTTTTTAGAAAAAGAAATGAGTCTCTGGAGACTGTGTAAAGACAGAATGCAAAAGTGGGGAATAGGGGAGGCTTATGAGAGGAATGACCACATCCTCAGTAAAATGGAAACAAGAATCCACTTAGCTCGCTTGCGTTCCTATAACAAAATACCCGAGAATGAACAGTTTGAAAGTAAAGAAGTTTATTTGGCTCCAAATTCTGGCAGCCCAAAAGCCCCAACCGTTGGTGCAGCATCCTTCTGAAGGGCCTCCCAACAACGTGGCAGGTGAGGAAACTCCCACGTGACGCAGGGACAGCACCTGGGTGGCCTGCTCCCACAAGAACTGGCGCAGACACCGTACTGACCTACTCCCATTGAAAAAGCATCAATCTGGTCGTGTGAGTGTGGCCCCTGGGACCTAATGACCATCTCTTGTAGGTCCGCCTGTCTTCACCCGCACGCAGTGAGGTCCACGAATCTCGGGTGAGAGAATGGTAAGCTTTATCCAGATCATACTAGGAGCCAAGTGACGTGATACTAAATGGAACTTTGGTTTCTCAGAAGGCTGGCAGAAGCCCAAAGCTCTGAACAATGAAGAATGCATACTGCAGATTCTTGAAAAAAGTGGTTCAAACAATGAACTTGCCAAGAGGTGACCAAATCCTATGGAGATGCTTGTACCCATCTGCTGTAAGAGCAGCCCGGAAACTTGCTCAGGATCTCTTTACGGAGCATTCTTGGGCTCCTGGAGAACGTGTGGGAGGGATGTTGTTCTTTCCCAAGACAAGAAAGGCAACTCAGTGACCGCCCCCAAGATCAACACATGGCAGAGTGGTGAGACAATCCTTGGCAGGACTTGGCAGGGCTTTAGCAGAGCGCTCTGAACTTCAGGATCCCAGGCAAGCTCAGAGGATAGGCAAGACATTCAAGACAGATTCCTTGGACTGCCATGTCCCCGGAGGAAGAAGCTAGCTATGCTGCAGGAAGCATATACTAGGGGTTAGAGTCCTGATGCTTCAGAGTCCTGCTCCACAGTGTAGCCTGTGAGTGACCTTGAAGGGGAAAGAGGGTATATGCAGAGTTTCTGTAGCAAGTCTGGCTTTCTCCCTGGAAGGCTGGTCATTGATTAGCCATAGCTACTGCCTGGGAATTCAATGCATTCTTATTCTTTTGGTCTTGTAGTTGATATTAAACTGTGCTTTCCCGCTGGAGTCTTTTGAATGTGTCTAGAAGAGGCTGCCTATACACCAGCCTCCAATAAAAAGTCTGCGAGTTCTCAAGAGCTTCTCTCCTGACCACATGACATATCTGTGTTCATAATGCATTGCTGGTAGATTAAGCATAGCCTCTGAGATTCTACTGGGAAGTATCCAGAAACAGGTGCCTGATTCCTGCACTTTGTTCACCTGACTGCTCTTCTTGTAGCTCTTGTTCTTCTTCCTCCTGTTGTAATAAGTCAGGGCCGTGAGTATTCTCAACACTGAGCACTGTGATGAGGCCGCAGACCAAAAGATGTTTCTGGAAAACCCACTATCGGCCTCCAAGCGCAGCAACGCCGGGGTGAGGGTGCCCGCCGCAGAGAGAGCAGATGTCACCATTGACAGCTTCCGTCATACAGAGCCATTTTTAGACTTTCAGTTTTCAGTTTTCTCCTTGAGCTGATACTGGAGAAAGGCGAGGCAGCGTGGGGTGTGGGGGGGGGCGCGCGGGGGAGGGAAGAAAGAGCCAATGGGAAAAAGAAAAGAAAGAGAAGAAGAAACAAAGAAGTGGGGAGCGAAGTGGGTAGTCTTTCCACTTCGATGATAAAATTGTACATTGGACATGAGCTGAGGTGGCAGAAAGAATTGAACTGGATGACAGATAAATATTGATGGATTGGACAGCCAAAAGTGGGACTGGCATAAGAGGAAGTAATGAGAAAGAAGCAAGCAACAACAGCAACAAAACCCTGGTTTTCCAGTCCTACCAAAATAGAAAGTGCGTTTAAGGAAGGCAGACAGAGAACATTTCATATGAGCAGCCTACTAGGTCCACACCTGTCAATACAATGAAGACTTACACAACAAACCTGAAAGCACACAGGAATGTATGTTCACTTGTGTGTGTGTGTGTGTGTGTGTGTGTGTGTGTGTGTGTGTGTGTGTGTGTGTGTGAATGCTGACTTAAAATGTCAGCCATGAGATTTCTTAGCCATGTGATTTTTACAGTAGTTTCTTCTCAATTTTGCCCTCATGAAAAATATAGTTCCAATCATTAATATTTACCGAAAGGAAGCTCAGGAAATGGAAATGAACATTTTGTCTGTTGCTGTTTTTGTTTTCTTCTACCTTTTGACTTGTTTTCGTTTATCTGTTGTTGGGAGGGTAAGAGGGGACACAAAAGTAGTAGGACAAAGGGTAAACAAAGGCAGCAGTGGTACTCACTAGACACTATGTTGAAAACGAACTTTATAACTTGTGGGTGAGGACAGGAAGGGAAAACTAGAAGAGAAAAAGGGAAAGGGTGTACTGTCAAAAATGTATTCATTAACTGACTTATGTAACTGTAACCTCTCTGTACATCACCTTTATACTAACAACAAAGATATATTAAAATATGGTTGTGGATTCCAACTTCATGCACAAGTCACTGTAATGATGAGTGATAAGAGGCACAGGTCATGTTCAGCACATCTGGCGTTCTGAGTTCGAACTCACATTCTGGGCTGCTTTATCAACATCTGTCCTCCTCAGAAATCTTTGGGAAAGAAGTGATTTTGTGTGGTGGTATATCTGTGCAGACTTGAGTCTTGCCCAATTCTGCTGAATTACTGCCCTGAAATTTGCATCTGGGAGATATGATTTCTCTATTGCCTCTGCAACTCAATTGAGAGACCAGAGGCCATGGTGCTCTGGTCCTGCCTCGGTCGCCATTATGAGCGCTGTAATGTGTCTCTTGTCACCCTTCACTGAGCTATCATTTCCCTCCAAAGTTATTTTCATGTACTTCTGCTCTTAGGAATTCCATTATGATCACAGATTGAATTTTAATTTTTTTCAGTGAGTACAGGCTCCTTCACATTCTTCTAAAACATATTTCTATCCATATCTTGGATAATGCAGATTCCCAAGGAGACCAAAGTTCAAGTAAGTAAAGGGAATTGTGTTATCCAGTGAGAACAGTATCACGGGGCACCCACTAGACCCACAGGAAGCGTCTGAGTATAAGAAAGTTCACCGCAGCTCCAGGGCTGTGAGACTCAGGAGCACCTGATTCCCTTTAGAAACTGCCAGTCACTTCTTTCCGCCAACAAGAGTTGGAGCCAGGCCTGTGACACAGTTCTTGGGTTTCCCTCTTCTAGTTTGCACTGCATTTGGAGTCCTGGCTGATCACAGAAAGGATGTGAACCACTAGAAATGCATGCTGAGTAAATGTATCTTCAATTTCTCCTAAGTCTTATTTTTCTCTACTGAAAAAGAGGAAGACAAACTAGATCAGAGGTTCTCATTCTTGGCTACACCAAAAAGCATCTAGGAACTCTGAAAGAAATACCTGTGCCCAGGCCTGTCACTAATCAATGACATCAGAACTGGGTATTTTGCAAAAACTTGCTATATGGTTCTAACAGAGAGCTAACAGTGAACGAGATGGTGCTAGAACTTATTTCTACACAGTCCTGATTCTTCAAGTGCGGGCATAAAGCAATCACATCACATCCCTCATGAAATGCCAAGTAAACACCAAGGTTTCTTTTTGCATTGTAGAGGAAACAGAGACCAGACTGATAGAGACATCAAGCTAGTTAGAATGTAGTTTTAAGAAATTTTCTGACTTGGAAAAAATTATATTAAGTGAAGTAAGACAGGTCCAAAGAAACATAGGTCCCATGGTCTCCCTTATTTGCAATAACTAGTATATGTCTGAGTCAAGCAGAAAAGGTCAGATAAGTTGATGTTAGGGCAATGAACCCCAACATAAGCATTCAAATGTTTTTTGTTTTTTTTTCCTTTCATGCAATTGTTTCTAACATATTTATAAGATGATTTCTTTGTTGCTTTGTATGTCCCTCCCCCACCGTATAACCCATGCTTTCATTGTATTTGATGTTGGTATAATTTGTGGAAGGGAAGGGAAAAAACAAATCGTTTAACTATGGATATAGGTGGATCCATTGCCACAATGAGATGTACAAGTCGTTATGTCGAAAAACAAACTTTACAACTTTGGTGGGGGGTGGGGGAAGGATTGGGTGGGGGGAGGGGGGAGTACAGGAAGGGATGGGAAGGGATGGGAAGGAGAAACAAAGAGGAGGCAACAATGTACTGGTTATCTTGCCCATGTGATTGTAACTCCTCTGTACGGTATTCTCACAATTAAAAAAAAAAGAAATTTTCTGATGTGAAAACAGCTAAAAGATAATATTGAAACCTATGACTTTAATGATTACAAAAAAGGATGAAAGAAATGATGAAAAGAAGAAAGAAAGAAAAAAAGAAAGAAAGAAAGAAAGAAAGAGAAAGAAAGAGAAAGAAAGAAGGGTGGGTGGGAGGGAGGGAGGGAAGGAAGGACGGAAGGAAGGAAGGAAGGAAGGAAGGAAGGAAGGAAGGAAGGAAGGAAGGAAGGAAAAAGATGGTGGGAGGAAGGGAAAGAAAGAAAAGAAAAGAAAAGAAAAAAAGGAGAAGAGGAAGGGAGGGAGAGAGGATGGAAGAAAGAAAAAAAGAAAAAGAATTCTAAAACCAGGAAAATAAAAATGCAAATACTTGCACAGAATCAGGTGAATAATCTCCATGTTTGGCCAAGGGCAGGTGTAACAGTAGGCAGAGGTGGAATTTATGAGACAAAAATATGTGCTCTGTTTGTGAGCATTCAAACAGCTCCCTCCTCCCCACCTTCCTTCCTCCCTTCCTCCCTCCCTCCCTCCCTCCCTCCCTCCCTTCCTTCCTTCCTTCCTTCTTTTCTTCCTTCCTTCTTTTCTTCCTTCTTTCTTTCCTTCCTCCTTCCTCCCTCCCTCCCTCCCTCCCCCTTCTTTCCTCCCTCCATTCCTTCCTTCTTTCCTTCCTTCCTTCCTTCCTCCTTCCCTTCCTTCCTTCCCTCCCTCCCTCCCTCCTTCCCTCCCTCCCTCCCTCCCTCCCTCCCTCCCTCCCTCCTTCCTTTCCTTCCTTCCTTCCTTCCTTCCTCCCTCCCTCCCTCCCTCCCTCTCCCCCCTTCTTTCCTTCCTGCCTCCCTGCCTTCTTTCTCTTCTAAACACCATGAAGGTTATATATACCTGCTTATTCTTGTTCACGACTCCCTATTTAAGATATTCCGAGACATCAGAAGAAAAGCTGAGTATTACAAATATACCTGCCTCATCACTAGACCTTCAAAGCCACCATCATCGCTTCCACATTCTTCATGGCAGTGGATAATAAATTTGAAGTGTTCACAAGAAGACATAAAAGCAAACACTGCTCCAAATCTACCCAACCTTTTTTTCTACACATTTGGCTATATAATCTTAAATCAAATGTCTGCTTGACAGTCCTCTGGATTCTCTGTGCCATTCTAATTTTTCTTTTGGATTTGCTGTAACTCCCCACACGGCATTTTAAAGGGCGAACTCCTCTCATTATAGAACATCCTACATCTTAGAAAAGGGAGTGTCTCTCTGAACTTCCCAACCAAGGTTGATTTTCCCAGACAGATGCCAAATCACAGAATTATGAAATTTAGGTACAGAGATCATGATTGCTGGCGGGGGAGGTTTCTATACATTGTAGTCATTTTCATACTAGTTCTGAGTTCTGTTCCTTAGATACCAGTAGCAACCCCTCCCCAACATTATTACAATCTGAAATGTCTCTTGATAGTGTCAGATGCCCCCACCCCCCCTCCCCGGTCCAGAGACAATCACCATGGAGGGAGCCCTATCTCTCACAGTGAACACAATCTCCCAAAGCCTGAGAGGAAAATGGCACTGTAAGCTGAGTCCGACTGGGACACAGCCAACAATCTATTCCAGCATCCAAAGGAAAAGCCCCAGCTGAAAGAAAACAAGCTCTAGGATGATCAGCTGTGTCAGTTCCATTTAATTGTAAATTTGGACAGGCTCTGCTGAGTGAAGTACAGAATGTTTCTCGCCTTGGGCATTGATATTGTATTAGAATAAAAGCAACCCAAGAGGGTGTGTGTGTGTGTGTGTGTGTGTGTGTGTGTGTGTGTGTGTGTGTGTGTGTGTGTGCGTGCGTGCGTGCGTGCGTGCGCGCGCGTGCGTGCGTGGAAAGTGCATGCATGGGCAAATCTCTGCCTATCAGATTGTTTTGAATTAATGTGGAAGCTATAAATAAAGTGTTCTCTCTTTTTTGGACCAGCTTTGATCTATTGTTATCCCTCCTTTTTAACTATCCTTTAAAGGCAATTTCATTCAGATCCTTCATCAGCAGAGCAGGCTGACTTCAATAATTCCACTCCAAAGCCTCTGCTGCTTTCTGCACACAAGCCTCACGTCAATCAACTGAGCAGCCCTCTCTCCTTGGTGGCTGTCTCCTTAATGCCCCTGGAGGAAAGAAGATGAATGGACTAGGCGAAAGTAACTAGGGCAGGCATGTAATGTGGGGGGAGCAAGTTTGAATGACATTTTCTCCTGTGTTGTGGTTACTAAGTAATTGTGACAGAATTACAATCTCAATTGTCATGCACCCTGGAGGAAGAGGTGCAGAAGAGCTATGTCTCCTACAGGGTGAGCAGCACGAACCAGAATCCTTGATCACCATGAATGAAATCTGTTGCAACCTGCATTGCTGTGATTGCAGAATCCACACATGAATGATAGCGTGGGTCTCCACTGTCATGAGACAGTCATGAATCCAAAGTAATCATTAGTACATCAAATGGTTATGGGAGGAATTGTGGTAGGGAGGAGCAAAGGGCCTTCCCCTGAAATAGTTTCACCCCTGCCTCTCACTTTCTTTCTTTTACATACAAAATCAGAACAATTGTGGTTTATCAGAGATCATCTGGGTGTTTTAGAAATCTGCTGTGAAAGAATTGGAAGCATGGGTTAAGTGGTGGACTGCTTGCCTAGCAAGAACAAAGCCCTGAGGTGGGAGAGAGAAAAAGAAAGAGGGAGAGAGCAAAAGAGGGAGGGATGAAGAACGCAAGCAAGGAAGGAAGGAAGGAAGGAAGGGAGGGAGGGAGGGAGGGAGGAAAGGAGGGAGGGAGGGAGGGAGGGTTCCTATTATAGTGTTTGTTCACAGTCCTCCGCTTAATTCCTTCCTCTCTTCTTTATCATCTTTCTCCTCCTTCTTGTCATCCTATCATGGTTGTCATTGTTATCATCATGGTCATCATTGTTGTTGTCATTGTTGATGTCATTATAATTTTCATTATGATTTCTTGTTTTGTAGAGGGATGAACAGGTCAGTGATGCCCTCATTCTGTATCCCTATTCATTCATTGTCATCATCATCATTTTCATGATTTCTTGTTTTTTAGAGGGATGAACAAGTCAGTGTATATTCTGTATCCCTATCCACTCATGGCAAAAAGGACTGCAGCTGTTCTGGCCTTGGATATTAGAGGGGGGAGAGCTGCTTTTTATCTAGCGTATCAGTTCTGCAGACAAACAGGAAATTCCCCAGTGGCTGGGGTCCTTGCAGACTCTTCACGGCTGAGTCACAAAGATTTAACCAAAAGATTAAGAAGGTATCTGAGGTGTTATGGAAATGTGGCATATGCTCCCTAACCTTGCCTTTCCTCAAAGAAGCCTGATTGTGATGCCATGGAAATTGAAGATCCACAGGCTTCTACACAGCTCTACCCTCCAATTGGTGTGAGTTACAGGAGCCATGTGGACCCAAATTCTAATTCTGTCTTGTCATGAGGCCTGTATCTTCTCTGGGCCTCAGGGCCCTATTCAGAAAATGTGGACGAGGTGGTTCTTATTTCACAGATGATTCCAGTTTCATTTCACAAGGATTTGTGACAACTCAAGTGGGAGGAAGCGCCCATCCACTGGAAACGTTCTTCAAAATACAGTCTGAATGCTGGGAGTTCAGGACAGTGTCTCACGCCCAGCTTCAATGGGACATGACTGAGGGAAGGCTCTCTGCTGGCCCTCCGCTCAAGGAGTGGCTGCCCACCTGAGCCTGGTGGGAGAGCTAGAGGGAAGACAGCACTGGGGTGAGAGTTTAAGGTACAGCTTCTCACTGGTTCAAGGACCAAAGAACCACAAAGAACAAGGACAGGGAAGACAGAAGGGCTAATAAAGCCAGGAGAAGAGTTCAGATATATATGGACCTCAAAGGGAGGACTGGGAAGTGGATTTCAAGAGTAAGGATTGAGCCGGGTGCCAGTGGCTCACGCCTGTAACCCTAGCTACTCAGGAGGCTGAGATATGAGGATCATGTTTCAAAGCCAGCCCGGGCAGGAAAGGTTATGAGAGTCTTATCTCCAATAAACTACTCAGAAAACTGGAAGTGGTGTTGTGGCTCAAGTGGTAGAGTGCTAGCCTTGAACTGAAGAGCTGAGGAATAGTGCTCAGGCCCCAAGTTCAACCCCCATGACCGGCAAAAAGAGAAAAAAAAAAGAGTAAGGATTGACTCAAAAACAAGTTGTATTTTTTGATAGTTGTAATCCTTTGATACACGAACTGCTGTACTCTGGTACACAGAGGTTTTGTATGGATTGACCAACTGCTTACCCTTGCTGCATACAAGAAACGTGTGCAATGCATAATTCTCCCAAAGGCCACTTAAGGAGAAATGAGTCTAAGACCCAGATGTGCTCCAAACGTGGTGCTGTGGGTCTTGAACAAGCTTTATCCTAGTCTCACCCTCTCTGTCAAGTCAAATGGTTGATTTGGGTGGAAATTCTGTGGTTCTTCCATCTGCAACGTCGAGATGTTGGGTCTGGGGCTCTTGTTATATAGCCAAGTCCACAGGGGACTGTGATGGAAAATGACTGAAAATGCTCACCCCATCTCCACCCCAACAGCCATATCTTAGAACTGTCCTGGATGCCAACTTCACCAACTCATCTCCCCTCCCCTTCCTCCTGAACACATATACCCTGTGGTCTTGGAAGAGAGCCTGAGACCACGGCCACTGGTGCTAATGTGCCTGGCAGACACAGGTGCTTCTGAGACCTTGAAATTCCCCAGTCAAAACTCCTGTTACTCACCCACCCCACCTCCTTCCCACCTGCACCCATCTGCCCCGAACCCTGACTTCACTTCTCCTGCCTATTATTAGAGACCCTAATTGCAAAGGGGTTGTGCCATTTCAGCTCAGCTCAAAGAGACTTGGTTGCCTTTCCCAGGCTTTCCTACCAAGTAAAGCCTGTAGGTCTATTGAATTTGCCTTTTTTTCTGCTCTTTTTTCTTCTCTTACAAGCTGTGTCCTCTCTAGTTATCATCATAGATCTAGAATGGATCTAGCCATAGTCCAAAACATTCAAGACACCCATTCATTCTCTCATGAGTTTGCTCTCCCTAGCTTCTCAACCAAGTGCAGCTAGTGCCCCTGCCTTCCCAAAGGAAAACAAAATATAATGGAGGAAATACAGTTGTAACCTAGAGATGACACATGCACCACTGAATGTCATTCTCTCCCTACTCAAGGTGGTATGCTGGTCCCATTGTGCAACTTCAAATGCCCATGAGGGCTCCCTGGCAGCCATGGGGAATTAAAAGTAAAAACAACTTCACTCTTCAGAGTCTTTGGAGACTTATCCTCATTTGGAGTGTGTATGAGGATGAATTTTAAACACAAATCTCTGCTTTCTGAGTTTGAAGCAAATTGGAATCTTGACCACAAGCACTGAAAGGTGGCTAATCTAATTTGAAGGCAGCGTGTAGGCAAATGAGGGCAGGGGAGTTTCCTGGGACCTGTGTTCTCCTGCTACCAACACCCAAGAGAGAGGAACGACAAAGTTAGCTTCATGGCAAAATAGGCCTTCAATAATTCTGGCTGAACTCTCCAAATCTAGAATGATGTTACTCTATGGGTCTATGGCACTGTGACCCTTAAAAATTACTTGGTGAAAGTAGACATATACCTTGACAGCTGCATAAATAATAGTATTAGAAGTCACTAGGCTATCTATTTTTGAGTAGCTACTATATATCAGGAAACATCCACCAAGTCTCCCTTTCTCTCTGCCTTCTTTCCTCTCTTACGGTTTCTCTCTAGGAAACCCAAGTCTACATAATTTCATACCACATCTCTGTGAGGTTGGCATTATTATCACTATTTTTATGAGGTGACATATTTCAAAGAGGTTAAATAATGTGATCTTCATAATCAGTCTAAACAAATGGAAAGCCAGCATTTACACCCTTGTTAGTCTAAACTTAAAGCATTTTCAGTGTTTCATCTCCATAGATATGACAATACTTACAGAACATAAACTGATAAACCTATAAGTAAAATTTGAGTTTAAAATCATGCTCCAAGGACTTCTAATGTTTAGCCAGTATAGTACTGAGGATAGTGTTGCTATAAATATCCTCCTCAGAAGAAATGAGAATAGTGTCTCCTTAATCCTTTTTGTTAACAAAAGGTGCTGGTGACTCACACCTGTAATCCTAGCTACTCAAGAAGCTAAGATCTGAGGATTGAGGTTTGAAGCCAGCCTAGGCAAGAAAGTTTGTGAGAAGCTATGTCCAATTAACCACCAAAAAAGAAAGAAAGGAAGGAAGGAAGGAAGGAAGAAAGGAAGGAAGGAAGGAAGGAAGGAAGGAAGGAAGGAAGGAAGGAAGGAAGGAAGAAAGAAAGGAAGGAAGGAAGAAAGGGAGGGAGGGGGGAGGGAGGGAGGGAGGGAGGGAGGGAGGGAGGAAGGGAGGAAGGAAGGAAGGAAGGAAGGAAAGAAGGAAGGGAGGGAGGGAGGGAGGGAGGGAGAGAGGGAAGGGAAGGAAGAGAGCAGTAGAGCTGTGGCTCAAAGTGGTAGAGTGTTAGCCTTGAGAGAAGAAGCTCTGAGACAGTGCCTTGGCCCTGAGTTCAAGCCCCACAACAACCACCACTGTTAATCTTTGATTAACAGTAGTACCTCACGATAGTTAGAAGTAAGAATGCCTAGGTCATCTGTGATGAGTGGTAAGGCCACTTCCACCCAGCTACTTCATGAAGACAAGACATTAAGCACCCACGAGCTTCAGAGAATCCATAGGCTCTCCCCAGACACAAGCATGGCTGCTGGAATAGCTCAGGTGACTGTGGGCAAATCAAGTCCCATTTTTTAGATCCTCAGAAGAAATAAACATAGTCACACTCAGAACTAGCTAGAAGCTTCCAGAAGAGAAGAGGGGGAGGTAAGCTGGAAGGAAACAGGGTTAACAGCACAACAGATTGACCAGTCTTTAAAAAAATATTCCCAGCTTCAAGTGCTTTAGACCCCCCAAAACGACTAAATTGCATTCCATTATGTGTTTTTTAGCCCTCCTGGCTAGAGCAAAGTCTTTTCCTCTTTCTTCACCCCTTTCTGACAATTTGTAGCTGGCATTGAGCATTTTTGAATGTGGCGTTTTGATTTGGATGATGACAAGATACTTCTCGAAACGGATTTACTTTATGCCAAATATGAAATTGGATCTGCAATGGCTGAAGCAGATGGAAAACCCATGAAAAAAAAAAAACATTTTTATCAAAGAAGCCACATTGAAGGCCTCAGGGCTGTGAAATCAGGCTGCCTCAAATAGAGTGGGCTGGTGTCCCCTGGCTCAAACTCAGGGCAAAAGGAACGAGGCCTCCACAAGGTGACCTAGAGATGCTCTGCTCCTTGCCATCGCTCTACATCCGTCAAAAACATGCCCCACAAGGTCTTTCTAAACATGCTCAAGCAACACTAATTCTCACAGGGAGGATCCCTGGCTCCTAAAGTATGCCCCAATGGATGATGCATGGTCAGTTTCTATCTTAAAGCCCTTGTGCCTTGCTAGTCCTTTACCTCTGATCCTCCACCTCTCCCTCCTATTCTCCATGCCTCTTCCATCTATTCTTTCTTCCTCTCACTCCTGTCCCTCTTCCTCTAGCTTCCCTGCTCTCAATCTGTCTCCTCAGCATTCTCTCTCTCTCCCTCTATCTCGCTCTCCCTTGTTTTGGTGTTTTTAACTCAGAGCCCCATGAGGCTATTCAAACCCCGCTGAAGTCAAGCCTGTTTCATGTTTACTCTTTTTATTTGTCAGTCATGGGTCTTGAACTCTGGGCCTGGATACTGTCCCTCCAGTCTTCAGCTCAAGGCTAGCGCTCTACCACTTGAGCCACTGCACCACTTCTGGCTTTTTCTGGTTATGTGGTACTGAGGAATCGAACTCAGGACCTCATGCATGCGAGGCAAGCACTCTACCACTGAGCCACCTTCCCAGCCCCATGTTTATTCTTTTTAGGGTAGGTTCTTGTTGCAGGTGTACACCTGAGCCATAATACTAAGCATCAGTGAGATCATAGGTGCAAGCCATCAAGTCCAGTTTCCCTTACTGAAAGGAAGCCTAGTAGAGTTTTCTGCCCCAGCTGGCCTGGGACCTCAATCCTCCCAATTTGAGCCTCTCAGTATCTGCTTGAGCTGACAGGTTTGTACCACTTTGCCCATTACAATTTTGAGAAAAGATCTTGTGAACTTCTCTTCCAGGCTGGCTTAGAACAGTTATCCTCCTTTTTTCAGTCTCCTAACAAGGTGACATCATAGGGAGTAAACCACTCTTCCTTGGCTTTCCAGAGCATTTTGATGTGTTCTAAAGAATGGAGAGATTGTCTTGCTGTTAACATGGAACACATGATCAGCAAGGAGGCAGGGAATAGTTCTATTCTCTACGGGCACCAGGCTTTGACTGTAGGCTTGTAGATAGGCAGGTGGGGCTATGGGGTCAGATCCTGCGATCCTATGAGGGATTCTATAGGCCCCGTAGTTAGAAATTTGGGGTCTCACCAACTTAAGAGCCTTCCTCTGACTGGCCAAATTCAACAACAGCTGCTGGTCTCTACCTAGACTTTCTGCTTTGTGGAGGGCTCAGGAAAATCCAAGGAAAGATGGAAGCTTCCATCTGCTCTCCTTGTGTGGTCTTTGTTCTGCACCACCTAGCCTGCTAAACAGAATCTATGCTTTGTTCATGGCCCTCTGACTTCTCTCTTTTTGAACAAAGTCTAAATTTCTTTCCATGTCTATTCTCTTTCCACAGGCTTATCCTGCCAAGCTATCCCTTTGAATTTACTCAAACTATACTATACTCAAACTATACTACAGGACTATTCCTGGACCATGTGTGCAGTTCTTCCTTGTAGGAACAACCTGCCAGTGTACCCAGAAGACTCTTGTCTATCCTTCCACTTTAAGCTTCAACATTATCTCCTTCAAGAGGTCTTCCTTGATTCCTCCTACCTACCTGTCAATCACATGCATGTACCACCCACCCCTGAACACGCAACCCACCATGCAACCTATACCACACCATATATACACAAACATCCATATACACATACACATGTATATATTAATATGTACACATCTCCAAATCACTCTCATCACCAAATACGGTCACACTAGGAAGTTAGAGCTTCAACAGCGAAATTCAGGGGTACAGAACTCAGTGCATAACATTGGTACATAGCAGATTCTCAGTATTTATGGGACTGAATTGCATTCCTAGATTCATGCAATCCCTTCTGTATGGGCTTTATACCCTTTGCTGTCATGTGATATATATATATATATATATATATATATATATATATATATATATATACACCAAAAAAAATCCACATATAGTTGCATATACCCACTTCTCATACACCAAACCACACACAGATTTGACTTTACCCACAAAATAAAAATTTTATATATTTTTTCAACTTGTATTTTCCCACGTCTGCCCAAGTACACTTACTCCTAAATACACATTCTCTATTGCTTAACACTAAACTTCCAGCCTTCCCATCTACTCAGTATTCTGTGCATGGATTGTATATTCTCATTGTCTCCACACTCAGCATTCCTAATGATATCACTAGTGATACTCACATTCTTAGTGATTCCTAGTGATATGCACTAGTGACAGCAAGCTAGACATTGAGACTTGTCTCAACTTCTACTTTACAAAGTAAGGCCTTGGAGGAGCAAGGAAGCCTAGAGAGGCTAATGAAAGGGCAGGTGGAATGAAGTCCTCCTCGGCTTCGCCGTAATTCCATCTCACCACAAAGTAGAATAAGACTTCATGTCAATTTTCTGCATGAAAGCAAAGGATATAAAGCCCACGCAAAGGGCATTAAGCCCAAGCTGAAGGTACAGCATGGTACTAGAAATGCACCTCAGTCCCATAAATGCTGAAAAATCTGCTATGTACCAGTGTTATGTATTGAACTCTGTCCCCACGAATTTCTCTGTGGAAGCTCCAACTTTTCAGTGTGACTGGATTTGGAGATGAGGGTGGTATGGAGATAATAATAAAAAAAAAGCTGATGAGGTCATAAGTGTGTGTGTGTGTGTGTGTGTGTGTGTGTGTGTGTGTGTGTGTGTGTGTGTGTGTGTGTGTGTGTGTGTGTGCTTTACTTCTGTAGGGATGATGTCCTTATAAGAAGATGAGGAAGCACCAGAAGTCTCTGTCTCTCTTCACAAGCACAATGAGATAAAGTAATGCACAGATGCAGGTGAACTACACAATGCAGGAAAAGAGGCCTTCAAGGAAACCCAGCCCTAAAGGCACCTTGGCCTCAAGTCTTTATGCAATGAATGTCTGTTGCTCAAGCTACCCAGTTCATAACATTCTATTACCAGAGCCTGAACAGACTAATACAAACCAAGCACACTATTGTAAGCATAAACCTAACAGACCAGGAAGTAAACAGAGGAAGTCTTTTATGTGCATCTGTGTTAGTGGCAGGCACCGTGTGTGTGTATATGTGTGTGTGTGTGTGTGTGTGTGTGTGTGTGTGATATCAACGAGCCTTGTCCCATTATTTCTCTCATGCAATGGAGTTAGTGACTTCTTTTTCTGGAGAGTTAATTTCTGAGTTCCTTCTCATTTGGTTTAGCAAACCTTTTCATTCCTTGTATAATCCATTCTATGTAGTAAATTTTCTTTGTTGAAAATATTTCAAATATTTTCTGTTACTTGGCTAAACCTATGTAATGAAGTACAAAGGTTTTGTACTTACCTATGGGAAGTACAAAGGTTTTGAACTCAGGGTCTTACGCTTGCTTCACCTGCTTGCTCTACAACTTGAGCCATGGCTCTAGCCTGGCCTTTTACTGATTTTTTTTTTTTGGGTCCGGTCGTGGGGCCTGAACTCTGGGCCTGGGCGCTGTTCCTCAGCTCTTCAGCTCAAGGCTAGCGCTCTACCACTTGAGCCACAGCACCACTTCTGTCTTTTTTCTTTTTGCTTATGTGGTGCTGAGGAATCGAACCCAGGGCCTCAGGCATGCAAGGCAAGCGCTCTACCTCTGAGCCACCTTCCCAGCCCAACTTTTACTGATTATTTTGGATGGAATTTCTCAGACTTTTCTCCTTAGGCTGGCTTTGAATCACAGTCCTTTGGATCTTAGCCTCCTGAGTAGCTAGGATAACAGATATAAGCCACCAGAGCCTAGCTCCCAGTGTAATTTCTGATGGTCACAGTATGATTCTGGAAAGCCTATAAAACATACACAAACAATGCTTCATTTATCTTGTTGCCTTAATGTGCACACAAAGCTTTCTTTCTTCTCCTAAGGTGTTCGGTTTTGCAATTTTTTTCTTTCTGAAACTCTATAGCTTTTCTCTGAAGCTAATTAAGATATTATAAAATATAAAATAAATTGAAAATATTATATGATAACTTCCTTCAATTCACCTATCTCTGAAGGACTTTTAACTAAGGATGATCTCTAGAGCGAGTAATAAAGAGACCTTTGGAAAGCCCCACTTGCTTTCTGGTCTGTTCACTTTTGGTTTGCATACTTGGTATGTGCATCTGTGCAGGCTGGGTTTATGTTCTCATCATTAGAATTTCTTGAGTTTCCACATGGTGCTAACAGATGAAGCCCTTTGTAATTCATAAACAGGACTTCACTGCCTCTTCTTAGAGCTGTGGTTTTTATCATACCAAGCCTGAACACAAAATAAATAAGAATGAATGTTTTTTGGACAGTAATTTTCAGACAGAAGTTGCCAACTGGAGGTCCTTTGGCCAATTATAATCAGCAGAAAGCCTTTGTTGGGGCTACACATGCTTCTGTTTTTTAAATTGGAATGTGTTACCAAAATATCAAAGATAGATATTTCATATTTTTGTAAAAAATGAAAGGTTGAGAAATGTGCATACAGGTCCTCCCACATAGAAACATCAGCTTCCTATTTTAGAAATACAACATTTGTTCTCCAGATAATCACTACAGACTTAGTCAGACACTTCATCCACCTGTCTGGACCGACAGTCATTTATAATACTAAGCCACCATGACTTCGACCCATATTAGTTACTGCAGCATGACCAGCCTGTGTGATTAATACATGTGGGTTTTTCTTCTTACTAGTACAATCTAGGTTGAAATAAGAACACACCCTAAGGTATTTGTGTGCCAGATAGTATTTGTCATGATTCTCTAGAGAAATAAGACCAGTAGGGGAGAGAGACAGACAGACAGACAGACAAACAGACAGACAGACAGACAGACAGACAGACAGAGTTTAAGGAATTAACTTACATAAATGTGGAGGGTAGCAAGTCTGAAATTGAATCTTCAGGAAAAGCCAGCAGGGTGATGATTGGGCTAAGAGTTGATGCTGCTGTGTAGAGTCCACAGACTGAAGACTCCAGAAGAATTTTTGTGTGTTTCTTTCTAGAAGCAGGATCCTTTGGTCCTTGGGAAATCTCAATATGTGATCTTAAGATCTGTGGCTGAATGGATGATCTCCCACCCACATTGAGGAAGGGAGTCTGCTCACATGCAAGTCTGTTGGTTGCAATGTTTGTCACACCTGAAAACACATCTCACAGAATATCTAGTTATTTGTGTTTGACCAAACAATGGGAACTATAGCTTAACCACCTCAACACAGAAAAGAAAGCTTCTCATGACAGGTTATACATAGTCTTAAGCTTGTATATTTTCCTGACTCATCAGCTTTATACTGTGGTTAGAAACTTGAATTGTTGCCATGTATAAGATATATATAGCTGGGCAATAGTGGCTCATGCCTGTAATCCTAGCTACTCAGGAGACTGAGATCTGAGGATCATGATTCAAAGCCAGCCCAGGCAAGAAAGTTCATGAGACTCTGATTGACCATCAAAAAACCGGAAGTGGTGCTGTGGCTCAAGTGGTAGAGCACTCACCTTGAGCTAAAGAGCTCAGGGACAGATCCCAGGCTATGAATTCAAGCTCCACAACCAACCAAAAAATGTATATATATTTTTTTAAGATTTGAATTTTTTCTGCAAAGCACCAGAAAGTTCTCTTCAACTTAAATATAAGACAGATTAAAAGAAACATGAACACATCTATCTTCAGTCGCAAGCAAGAACATACACGTAGATATGTTTCCCCTGTGCTCGTCTGTGTGACGTGAAGGCCTGACTTGCTATTCCCAACCTTAGCTGCCAGTCAGTCCTTCCTGACCTCTAAAAATCCCCAAGGCTCCTGCTGAGGCATCTTGCTATAGACCAAGGAAACATGTAGGCCTAGGTCACGGTGATATTGTAAAGGCAGGGGTGAAGAGGAAAAGAGCAGGATTTAGTAGAGATTCAACTCAAAGTGTAAGAAGTTGGGGCTGAATCTGAAAGAAGCAAATGCTTGCTTCTGACCAGAGACTGTATCCTGGGATTTCTCTTCTCTCCCTGCTCTTCCCTTTCATGTGATGGGGCGATAGGGCAGAGATTCTGAAGTTTCATGGGAATACTTATATATGTCCAAATTCACTAAACTGTACACAATGACTGAGTATAATATATTAAAGCTTAATGATACCTCAGCAAATCTAACAGTTGAGTTTCCTTTTAAGGTTGTAATGAGGTTTGAGAGCGATCACTCTAAAAACAGCAAATAAACTCCCTAATTATTATCACGTTGAGGTTTTTCTTCTATTTGTTCTAGTACTGTTTTTTTTGTGTGTGTGTGTACTCTCTAAATATGTGCTCAGTCAGTGCTTGACCAAGTAAGGTTAGTGTTGTTCCTTGTGTATTTGGAGCCTATGTATAAAAGCAGAAACAGATCCCTTTCTTTTTCAAATCATCTGTTGGAAAGTTGTAACATATTACTTCTGTTAGGTTAAAATACTATATTATCTGCTAGAAAACTTAATTAATAAATTCATGAATCTCAAGTCAGTTCACTAGTGGCTCATGTCTGTAATTCTTGCTCCTCAGGAACTGAGATTCAAAGAGCTCAGTTGGAAGCCAGCCTGGGGAAGAAAGTCTATAAGACTATTATCTCCAATTATACAGCCAACATGCTCAAAGTGGAGCTGTGGTGCAAGTGGTAGAGTACTAGTTTCAAACTAGAAAGTGAAGGGATAGAACCCTGGCCCTGATTTCAAGTCCCAGTGCTGGCGCGCGCACGCACACACACACACAACACACACACACACACACACACACACACACACACACACACACACACACACACACACACACACACACACACACATCTCCCATCTATGACATGAATGTTGTTTTCCTAGGTGCAGTGCAACTGTGTACAGCAATTCCTTTAGATAATCTTGTTATCTTCATTTCAGGAATATGGAACCTAAGGCTCATAGAAGCTGAGCAACTTGTCTGAAAACATACCTAGAGGCACCACTGTACTGAGAGCCAAGGCAGCACACACAGTGCCAGGTACAAAGTGGCCTCTCATTAAATATGAATTGTAAGGTTTTTCTTGTTAAAATTAACTCAAACAGACAGCAGTTTGTAACAGGTTTTGTCTTTTAAAAAAAACAGGTAGATTACTCTCAGGATAATATAATAGATAAATCAGAGGAGAAAGATATTTGTGTCCCATGTATAAATTGGCTTACTTTAAAAATGTTTTGTGTTGCTCCTGGATTGGAAAGATTAACATCGTGAAAATGGCAATACTTCCCAAGGCTATCTACAAATTCAACGCAATACCTATCAAAATTCCAACCTCATTCTTCAAGGAAATAGAAGAGGCAATCCAAAAATTCATATGGAACAATAAAAGACCCCGAATAGCAAAAACGCTCCTCAATGGAAAGAACACTGCTGGAGGAATATCAATACCAAACTTCAAACTCTACTATAAAGCCATAGTAATCAAAACAGCTTGGTATTGGCATAAGAACAGACCTCAGGACCAATGGAATAGAATTGAAAACCCAGAAATGAACCTACAGACCTATAGCCATCTAATCTTCGATAAGGGAGCTAAAACAATAGAATGGAAGAAAGACAGCCTCTTCAGTAAATGGTGCTGGCAAAATTGGTTAACTACATGTAGAAAACTTAAGCTAGATCCTTATATATCACCCTGCACCAGAATCAACTCCAAATGGATCAAAGACCTTAAACTCAAAGCAGACACTCTGAAAACATTACAGGATGGAATAGGAGAAACCCTAGGTCTCCTTGACTCAGGCCGAAATTTTCTGAATAGAGACCCGGAAACACAACAAATCAAAGAAAGGTTGGACAAATGGGATTGCATAAAGTTGCAGAGCTTCTGCAGGGCAAATGACATAGCTAGCAAGATCAATAGAAAGCCCACGGATTGGGAGAAGATCTTTACTAGCCATACAACGGACAAGGGTCTCATATCTAAAATATACTTGGAACTCAAAAAATTAACCCCCCCAACAACAAATCCTCAAAGAAACAACTGCCCAATAAATAAGTGGGCGAAAGACTTAAAGAGAAACTTCTCTGAAGAAGAAAAAAGGATGGCCAATAGACACATGAAGAAATGTTCAACATCCCTAGCCATAAAAGAAATGCAAATCAAAACAACATTGAGATATCACCTCACTCCAGTTAGAACGGCAAAAATCAAGAACTCTAACAACAACAGATGCTGGAGGGGATGTGGACAGAAAGGAACCTTACTTCATTGTTGGTGGGAATGTAAACTTGTTCAACCACTTTGGAAAGCAGTATGGAGGTTCCTCAAAAGACTTCACATAGAACTACCCTATGACCCAGCAATTCCACCTTTGGGCATTTACCCAAATGTTTACAAACAAGACCACATTAAAGCTACCAGCACAACTATGTTTATTGCAGCATTATTTACCATAGCTAAGATATGGAACCAACCCAGATGCCCCTCAGTAGATGAATGGATCAAGAAAATGTGGTATATACACACAATGGAATTCTATGCCTCCATCAGAAAGAATGACATTGCCCCATTTGTTAGGAAATGGAAAAACTTGGAAAAAATTATATTAAGTGAAGTAAGGCAGGCCCAAAGAAACATAGGTCCCATGGTTTCCCTTATTTGTAATATCTAGTATATGTATGAGTCATGCGGAAAAGGTCAGATAATGTGATGTCAGGAAAATGAACCCTTAGATATGTATTTTAATGTTTTTTTCTTTCATGCATGTGTTTCTAATGCATCTATATGATTATCTCTTTGTTGCTTTGTGTATCCCTCCCCCACAGTATAACCCCTGTTTCACTATATTTGATGTCAGTATAACATGTGGAGGAGATGGGGAAAAACCAGTTGTTTAAGGATACAGGTGGACCTGTTGCAACAATGAGAAGTACAAGTTGTCATGTCCAAAACTAGCTTTACAACTTCGGTGTTGGGGGGGGGAAGGAGAAGGATTGGGATTGGGGGGAGGGGGGAGGCTGGGAAGGGATGTGAAGGGTAAACAAAGGAGGAGGCTGCAATGCTTGGTAAGAAATGTACGCATTATCCTGCCCACGTAATTGTAACTCCTCTGTACAGTATGTTCACAAATTAAATTAAATTAAATTAAAAAAATGTTTTGTGTATCATGTTCTAATTTTTATGTAAAACAGCTTTTTAAAATATGGTTAGAACTTGCTAATTATTAAAATGCCTATATATGTGACATAATTTATTCTACCAGTTCTCTATATTTACTGTGACAAGGACAAAGTATTGTCCATATTTCACAGGAATGAAGGGTGACTGGTGACTAGCATAATCCTCGCATCTGTGTTAAAGGAATGTTCAGCTCATGGTTGATCTTCTGCTCAGGAACATACTGAAGGATGTAGCCTAGGTTTCAGGCTACCTGCTTAGCCCCCTGTCCTCACTCCATTGAGAAAAACTCCCAGTGAATCAAAGCAAAGACATAGCACCTCTCCTGGAGAGTTCACATCTGTCCAAACCTAGCCCTGTCACTTTCTAAAGTGATAACGGAGACAAGGTTTCAGAGAGGAATAGATCCTGAAAAGTTTACAAAGAAGAGTGAAGTGAAGTACTCCCTGAAAGAAGCTACCAGAACACACACCATAATTAACCTCTATTCGGGTGTGTTCTTTCTTGTTATATTTTTCGCAGTGTTGAGAATAAAAGCTAAGGCCTCTTACATACTAGCCAAGCCCTCTACCACTAGGCTACATTCCCAGACCATGCTTAGTATTTTATTTTAAGTATAGGGAAGCCCGCATGTGCCAGTGGTTAACAGACAGACCTATCTCACAAACATTTTAAGGTTGTTTTTGACAATACAGAACACTTACCTTTGATCTTAAACAGAAAATAGAGTCCACCCAGGTAATGTGACCTCTTCAAGCCACACAGCTAGTTGTAGTGATAATAGTAATAATGATCATCAAATGCACCATATGGGAGCAAAATAAAAAGAGCCATTAAGAGGTTATCTGATGCTTTTATATTAAAGTCTTTAGTTAATAGCACCATGACAATGTTAAATGCTTAGTTTTGACAAATGTACCATGGTTGCTCTAATTTAAAAATGGTAGGGGGAGTTGAGTGAGTAAATTAGGAACTTTATAGACTATCTTTGCAAATTCTCTCTAAATTTCAAAGTTAAAACTTTAAGCATCCAAAGTTTAGCTAACCTTTACTGATGACATCCTGTGTTCCAGGTCCTGTGCTTCAAAGACGTCACCTCGTGGATCTCTTCATACAAACAAGCTTGTGAGATGGTCCTATTCTCACCCACCCTCCCCAAGTTATGAAGACGAGAAGGTGACCTGTGCAGACATTCATACCAAAGCCCACTTGACACCAGAGTCTGTTCTCTTATTAAACTTATCTTGGGAGTGGGCCTATGTTCCCAGTACCTGAGAATGAGTAACTTACAAGGAAAAGAGGGGTCTTTTTTTCATGGCTATGGATGCGGGGGGTTCCAGTATCAAGGCTTAGAAAGGGTCTTGCCGCAGCCGCAGTGAGAGAATGGGAGTGTGTTAGCTCAGATCTCTCTCTCCTTGTAAGTGCATGAAGCGAGGTTTGAGGCCTGACTCTAGCCTGGTAGAATGTCTCTCTACCAAGCTCCAATAATGAGAGAAAAGAGACAAGCCACTAATTCAATAGCAGAGGCCTCAGCCTACTTATCTCAGCAAATGATAACTACCTTCCAAAGGCCCCATCTCCAAATATCACCAGTATACTCATTTATGTGCTAAGTTTCCAACAGATGAATGGGGGAGGGGTGGATGCACTCAAACCATAGGAGAACTATTCTGGGTTCTTTGAGGTCCCAAACTAGTCCCAAATGTAATCCTCTGAAGGGAGCAAAAGCAATGGAAGAAAACTGAAGCAAGTCTTAAACTGTTCAACACCTGCATCCACAACAGAAATGTCGGGTCTCGCTCCCAGGCTACAGGGAACATTTGCTAGAAAAAAAAATATTAAGGAGTAGTGCTTAAAAAAAAAAATGACAATTTGGTTTATTGGCTCCCCATCCAGCTATGTCTCTATAGTTTCCATATAGTTCTAGGACAAAGCTCCCGTGCTTTGTTATAGAAGACCCCACCATCCACCTCCTGTGCTGGCTAGAGGCCATGGTGGCCAAATCATCCCACACTGATTCTTCCTGGACTGGCAACACCACTGAATAATGGAGAAGGAAAGTGTCCCTCATATAAATGTTCTCCCCAAAGAAGCCTTGATGTTTCTGATCCACAAAGGTGGCAACAAAAAGAAATGCTTCTCCTATACTTACTTGGGTCACCTACTTTTTGCTCCTTCAGAACTTGACTGTCTGTGTCAGGGAAGGAAACCTGGAATTTCTCATTAAGTCCAAACCAGCCACTGTCCTGGATGGAAGTTTCACTCCAATGTCAACTTCGGTTCTCCATCAATTTTTATTTCTTACTGATGCTTAGCAAAGAATTGGGACCTTTTAAGGAGAGTAATGAGATTTATTTAAAAACACAAAACAAAACAATAAGGACACTGAGGAAAAAATATAGATTAAACCAGTGTCACTGTCTGAGTGTGAATAAAAATGAAAAGACCCATTTCTATCACAGAGTTTGATCATACTCAGAAAATCGCTGAGAATTATGGGAAATGCAAGAAGCAAAGGGCAACAAGTAAGGTTTCTTTGGTGCTTGAGAATCTGCAAAGCAACTTCACCGTCATTATCCCCAAACAGGAAGCCTCTGAGCATCAAGGGGACTGCAAATGATGAATAGCTGCAGGATAAGGAGATGCGATGGGGGGGGGGGGAGGGGTAGTCAGGAAGGCTTCCCACAAGAAGAGACTCATCAGCGTGTCAGTATGTGAGCAGTCAGGAAGAGGGCTGGGAGAGAGAGAAGGGCTTCCAGACAAAGGCAGCAGCCTGCACAAAAGGTAGAGTGGGCAGTGGATTTGTGATAGATAGTCCTGTAGCTGTGCCTTGGCTGACATGATCAAAAACATATTTGTGGTGAGAAGGCTGTAAAATTTCCCATGGACTTGTAAAAATTGGGTATTGCAGCAAGGAAACTGAGCAATAAACATCAAAGGTAAATGGCCCACTTATTCATACATTCCAGAACTCCAGTGTCAGAGTGCTTTTTCCTCCTTTATCACTCAAAATAATCTTCTGGAAATGTAAAGGGACAGTTTTGCAGTCTATGGCCTATGGGAATAAATGCAGCAACTCAGTTTATGAGGGATCCCTATCAGTCCTTCCTTTCTTCTTCCTCTCTACTGCCTTTACTGCAGATTACTGAATTTTTGAATGAAGACTACTATCTCATTCCTTCTCTTTCTGTCTTGTATTTTAAAAGAAGCTATTTTTAAAATACTTTGTGGTACACCCAACACACATTGTAACAATTCATCCTAAACTAGTAGATACTTACCACATGTTTAATGCCCAACTAACTCAGTTGTTGGAGCCCTGGGTTCAAGTCCCCACATTCACATTTAATCCCTGGGTTTGGACAAGTGTTTTCTTTCCTCTTCCTTTCTTCTTATTAGGGGCTAATATGAGATGAGTGTAAAACATAATTGTTTATTTACCAAAGTCCCTGGATAAATTAAGCCTTCAATTAATGGAAGCTACAAGATATCCCTTCAGATCTCATCAGATTGGTTGAAACATATTACGGGTATAAAGATGATGATGTCAGACCCTGGAGAAGCTCATGGTTCCGTTCCTGACCAGAGTAAAACCGAGTGGTGATCCTGTGATGCAATGGACTTTGATGGAGGCGATGTCCCTGGGATAATCCCTTTCTACACCTAAGGAGACCAGGCCAGCGCTGGGGGTGCCCAGGAGAACACGGCAGTCTCCTGACATGAGTGTAAAGCAGGAGCAGTCAGAAAGCACAGTGTGGGCACCAAGGCTGAAGCTGAGGCTGAGCAGGCAGTTCTGATTGGGAGGGTTTATAAAGGCAGGATGAAGAACATGAGAGAAGCTAGTATTATGGGGTCTGCAGTTATCTCAGTGACTTCATGCTACAATACTTGCCTAGCAGGTACAAGGACAAAAAACAATGTGTTGAGAGAACAGTGGAAATTTTATGTATACATAGCTAAAGACTTTGAAATGTACTTCACAGGAACGAAGATGACAGTGGGTAAATGTTGGTAGAAAAACTGATAGTATAGGATTGTATGTTACCAAGATCATCTTTGTCATGTTGTGGTAGAAGGATGTGTGTGCATGTGTATGTGTGTGTGTGTGTGTGTGTGTGTGTGTGTGTGTGTGTGTGTGTGTGTGTGTGTGTGTGTGTGTGTGTGTGCACAAGCATTGGTGGGAGACTCTAGCTACATAGACACACCACTGCCACCCACTCTGGAAATGAACATCTAAATTTAGCTGAAAATCTACATTCAAGAAAAAATGTCCTTTCTTTTCTTTCTTTCTTTCTTTCTTTCTTTCTTTCTTTCTTTCTTTCTTTCTTTCTTTCTTTCTTTCTTTCTTTCTTTCTTTCTTTCTTTCTTTCTTTCTTCCTTTTTTCCATCATTTGATCCATCAGAGTGCTCCATCCTGAACTTGAAGTGATACCCTGTCATTATGCACACTAGCCCAAGGCTAGCACATAAAGCTAACGGACAGCAACCCAGCTCTGAGCAATTGTCCATCTGCTGACTGTCTCCTCGGTAATAACAACCATCACTTAGTCATCCAACAATGTGAGCAGACTGCCTGCCACATCACTGGCCCTGAGTTATAAGGGAGGGATAAAAGGCTGAATAATAAAGCCAGAGTGCCTGCCTGCCTTGCAGGAATTTGTACATTGGTGGAGAACTGCATATTCTCCCTTGGCTACTCCCAACAAAGTTCTGACATGCCAGCTTTGTTACCTCATCTTGGAGATTAGATTAAGGAACAGGGATATTGGGAAAGTAGGCAACTTGCACAAAAACATGCTGTGATTTCCCTTTCCTTCCTCTTCTTTCTTTCCTTCCTTCCATTATTTTTCTTCCTCCTTCCTCTTTCTTACCCTCTTCCTTCTTTATAACTATGTATAACTTCCTTCCTTTCTTTTATTGCTATGGAATGACCCTAGAGCCTCATGCATGCTAAGCAAGTGCTTGCTGTAAGTCTAAGCTACAGTCCCAACTCTGGAATTTCTTTGTTGTTTAGCTGTTTGTCTTTTGTTCTTAACCATTACCTGATACCTCATTCCACAGGGTGGAAATTCAACTGTAAAAATTTAATTGCCCCTGTAATTCCTCTAGATGAGGAACAATGACTTGATAGCATGGCAATTCAAAAGGAGTAACTTTGCCTTCTTCCTCCCTTTCTCTCCCCTCCTCTTAGATTGGACTGAGTCTTAGGTGCATCTCATGTTCTCTTCCTCCATCTTCCTACCAAAAATATAAGCTCTGAATGGTGGGTCAACTTGTCTGTGGACCCATGGACAGTTGAAGTAATTGTCTCATTCCAGAGTCTGCATCCTTGGCCACTGTTATAGTGTGCTGGGGTGGCCAGTGCAAGGAATGATAGTCTGCATGACTTAAAAACAAGGATTTATTTTCTCACATTTCTGGAGCGGAGCAGTAGTCTGAAGTCCAGGTGTTAGCAGAGTTGGTTTTCTCTCCTTGGTTTGCTATTAACAGTCTTCCTCTGATGTCTTCTCATGGTAGTGTCTGTGTGTGTGTGTCTGTGTATACCAATTTCTTCTTATAAGTACTGACTCACATTGGATGAGGGCCCTACCCAGTGATTTCATTAGACCTTTATCTTTAAAGACTATTTGTAAGTATAGGTGTACTCTTATTCTAAGGAACTAAGCTCTAGGATTTTAATCATTAACTATAGAAGGGATAGGGTGGTTACAGCTCTAGACAAGATTGGAACACAAGTAACAGAATGCAATGGAAAAGCTATGCATATGTCAAGAATAATAATGAGGGTGAGAGTTGAGAGGAGGGAGGTGTTATCTCCCCAAATTAGGCAGGGCTGTAGCTAAAGAATGTCTGTCAAGAGTTCCTGCCCACAGCAAGAGACCAACTCTAGCTTCTTTTTTTTTTTTTTTTTTTTGGTCTTTTTCTTTTTTTTTTTTTAAGTTTTATTTTATTTGTGAACATACTGTACAGAGGGGTTACAATTGTATGGGCAGGATAATGCGTACATTTCTTACCAAGAACTGTAGCCTCCTCCTTTGTTTACCCTTCACATCACTTCCCAGCCTCCCCCCTCCCCCCCAATCCCCATCCTTCTCCTTCCCCCGTTCACCCCCCCCCCCCGCACCGATGTTGTAAAGCTAGTTTTGGACATGACAACTTGTACTTCTCATTGTTGCAACAGGTCCACCTGTATCCTTAAACAACTGGTTTTTCCCCATCTCCTCCACAAGTTATACTGACATCAAATATAGTGAAAGCAGGGGTTATACTGTGGGGGAGGGACATACAAAGCAACAAAGAGATAATCATATAGATGCATTAGAAACACATGCATGAAAGAAAAAAACATTAAAATACATATCTAAGGGTTCATTTTCCTGACATCACATTATCTGACCTTATCTGCTTGACTCATACATATACTAGATATTGCAAATAAGGGAAACCATGGGACCTATGTTTCTTTGGGCCTGGCTTACTTCACTTAATATAATTTTTTCCAAGTTTTTCCATTTCCTAACAAATGGGGCAATGTCATTCTTTCTGATGGAGGCATAGAATTCCATTGTGTGTATATACCACATTTTCTTGATCCATTCATCTACTGAGGGGCATCTGGGTTGGTTCCATATCTTAGCTATGGTAAATAATGCTGCAACAAACATAGTTGTGCTGGTAGCTTTAGTGTGGTCTTGTTTGTAAACATTTGGGTAAATGCCCAAAAGTGGGATTGCTGGGTCATAGGGGAGATCTATGTGAAGTCTTTTGAGGAACCTCCATACTGCTTTCCAAAGTGGTTGAACAAGTTTACATTCCCACCAACAATGAAGTAAGGTTCCTCTAGCTTCTATAAGCATAGTTTTTTGGAAAAATAAATTGTGAGAGGGAGGGAAGGAGCAGACCCATAAAATATATGCAAAGATAAAGCAGTCTAATTTGTAGGGAAAAAATCAACAGAAGTCCTTCCAAGGAGTCTGACTAGAAACAACCCACACCTTCCCTCCTCAGATTGTCTTCCAAAATAAATTCCCTCTAGTCCCTTCTGCCCCGTGATGCTTACTAGACATTCAGATTCCTAAGACAGCTTGTCTCTCAGGGCTACTTTGAAGGATGTGTCCACTCCTTAGCAAGCAGAATTCAAAACCTTTGGAACAAAGGGTGCATCCATTCGGGCGTGTCCTGGTCCCTTTTTGCTGGTGGAATACCACACACTGGGTAATTTGTGAACAACAGAAGTTATTTAACACACAATTCTGGAGCCTGGGAAATCCAAGACCGAAGTATCTCATCAGGGTATTCTTTCTGTGTCTAATATAGCCGAAGGTATCACATGGGCAAGATGGGGCAAAAGGGGACCAAACTCTTCCTTTATAACAAATGCATTCTTATGATAGAAACGCACTCCCGAGGCCCATCGGTGACAGCAGAGTTCTCATGACCTAATCCATCTCTTAAAGGGCCCATCTCAAAATACTGTTTCTAACAGACTGAGTTTCTAACACATTAACCTCAGAGGGCACATTCAAACCAGAGCAGAGATGATAGTGCCCTGAAGAGAGATCAAGGGTATAATAAATACTGCTCAGGCAAAATTAACCCACCACAAGGAAGTATATCATCCTGATATTAAAGGTAGAGAAACTGAGGTTGAACTTTAGGGCTCTCCAATACCTTCATAAACTTGGGACTTGAAAGAATCCTGCTTATTTCCAAATGGCACATTCTTTCTAGCTATCCCATACTATGTTAGCCTGCTTGCTCCCAGAGTGAATACATTAATATGTGAGCAAGCATATATAAACAACCAATCAAGCAAATATACGACGAGGCTAGAAATCCAGAATTTTAATCCACTCATTTATATATACTCTCCCTTCACTACTAAATTGAATTGGAGGTTGAAGTATACTTAATAAGAAGTCTCTCTTTGTTTGATTATCATTAATATTCAATGTAAGCGCTGAATTTGCATAATCCACCTTTTTACAAAAGAGGCACAAGTTCTAGTTTTCCCTCCTGTCAATTCATCTGGGCCACTGACAGGTTAAAAAATGTAGCTTGTTTCTGGCTGGTGAACTCTGCGGCCCTGCCATTTAGATTGCCAAACCCACTGGGCAGAGTCATGCTCAATGCATCTGCAATACCACTTGAGATGTTGGATATTTTAAAAGGTAAATTAACATTGGCAATGTGAATGTTTGCCATATACAAGAGAGAGGATTGGTTGCAGTCTCCTGTTTGGGGAAAGGTATTTGGGATAGGGACAGGGAGGTAGCAGGTCCTGAATCAAGCAAGTTATCAAGGTTTAAAGCCTACAACTACATGCCAGTGCCTTGCACAGCACCAAGGAGAGGGCAAAATAGTAAGCTTCTTCTTCATCAGTAAATGAAACCTGAAATTTGGGCATGGCTAAAATGTTAGGCAAATCCAATTTGGAAGGTAACCTCCTTGTACTCTTCGAAACTGTCAATGTCATGAAGAACATGGAAGAACTAAGAAACTATAATGGCTCAGAAGAGACAAAGAGAGATAGCAGCTAAATGCAGTGTGGCACCCTGGGTTTGACTGCTAAAATATAGAGGCAACTATAACACACACACACACACACACACACACACACACACACACACACACACACACACACACACACACACACAGGCAATTGTCTAACAAGAGCCTAGGAGTATGACTTTATTTGGAAAAAGATCTTTGCAGATTTAATCAAGTTAGGACGAGTTCACACTGCTAGTCTAAGACAACTATGTTCTTACAAGAAGAGATAACTTTGTGCACAGAGACCCAGACATAGGGAAGAATGTCAAGGGAAAATGAAGGTAGTGATCAGAACAATGCATCTATAAAACAAAGCAGGCTAAAGATTACTAGCAACTACCAGAACTTGATTTTAGACGTCAAGCCTACAGAATTTATTCTAAGCCACTTAGCCTGTGGAATTTTCACGGGAGACCTAGAAAAACCTAGAAAAATGATACAATTTAGGTAAAAGTGAGGGTGCAGTAAACGAAACTGTATTGTTTTTCATATCTGAATTGACCAATCTAGCACCATAAGAGACTGGACAGAGTGGAGCGGATAACAGACTACTGAATGCTCCCCTTTGCAAGTTCTATAATTGTGATTCCAAAACTTAAAATGAGGCATATTGGGAGTAATATCAGTGTATAGCCGGATCATCTTTCAAGCATCACTTCTCTAAGCTTGGGTCTTCTCATCTATACAATGAAGATGGCGATAGTTGTAATTCAGAGTTGATCATGAATGTGAAGTTGCCCGAGGTCACATGGCTTCCATTTTGATTACATCCTTCAGTCTGTTTGCTGGCCTTTATGAAGTCAGAGCACATTCACTTCTAGCTCATGCCTTCATCCATGCAGTGGAACGTGCAAAGCAGTTCAGACTGCTGTTGGGTCTGCTGGATGCACGGCAGCATCTCCACTGAACAAGGGCTGTCTTCCTCTTCACTACAGGCAAATCTGGCTAACTGATATGTTGCATCTCCAGTGAAAATGTGGGTACCTCATGAACCCATATTCTTCACTGTTCACTATCTGAGTAACCTTTAATTAAAAAGTGAAGTCACTTGAGGGCAGAGATGATGTTTTCTTTATCTTTTTTTTTTTTTTCCGGTAACCATGTGTCTTAACGGCTAAGTAGATTCCAAGGAAGTATAATGAAACTTTAATCATCACTTGTTGGTAGTATAGCATATATAATTTGGTAATACTTTCTTAGCCTTACCTCTTCCATCTGGAAAATAAGGAGATAAATGCCTTTCTCATAAACTTATTATAAAGGTTGCATTTAAAAATGTATGCAGAGAGCTCAGTCATATCTGCACACAATGAATATTGACATTTTATTTTATCTCTCTGCATGAATGCATGTGTATGAGCATTGCTATCGACAGGACAGTGAGTGACACATATCACAGGAGCACAAAAAAAAATGGAGAAAATAGGCCCTACAAATAAAATTGATATGGGAGGAGTTCCAGGAAGATGGCGGAGGAGAAGCTGGAATCTGAACAAGCTCTCGCATAGAAAGCAGTTTTAGAGTTCCAGTGAACAGTCCTAAGCCAGAGAATCACACCAAGTGTGCCATCACAGGACAGAGAGTTAGACAAGAGAGGGGAAGCCAAGGCAAAAAGACACATCTGAGCGCCTGCCAGCAGCCACCGCGGCGGCGGCAGCGGCGGCAGGGTCGCGGCGGAGTCGGCAGCCCGGGCCATAACTGAGCGCTCACACAGACAGTCTGGGACGAAGGAGCCAGACGCAGCAGGCGAGCGGATTCTACTCAACACCAGCAAGAACCGACAAGGAGCGGACATCTTCATCCTACAGTTCGCAGACCAGAGACAACTCAGGATCCAAGACTCGACGTGAGTAGAAGCCCGATGTCCTCACTCCTTCTCAGGGAGCAGAGGAGGGAAGGCCACCCCTCCCCCCCCAAAACCGGTGATAACCATCTTGGATACCGACAAAGCTCGGAGGAGCTGCCAGCTCCAACCCAGGCCTTGGAATAAAATGAGTCATTTAGCAGGTCACAAGAACTTAACTGCAAAGTGACCTGCCAGACTCGGCTCCATCCAGAGAAAAGTCACCCAGCTCAGGCACCACCCATTGGAGTGGCTTCCCTCACTGGGTAACCAGAGCTAGAGGCTGCCCCTCCCTCTAGCAGCCACCACAATCAATTGAAAAACAGAAACCCTGAGAACAGCTCCAGGCTGGGCTCTGTGTTAGCCCCAGGAAAAAGCTACTGATTGTTGAAAGGCCTCAACCCTACCCAGAACCTAGCCTCACCACTGCATCCCCCTCTTTTGTGATTCTCAAAGCAGATCATCCTCCCAGTAAACTAATCTGGGAGGGGGATCTCAAAATCTTGGGTAAAGCAGAGCATTTTTCTGCCTGTTCGAACAAACTGACTTAAGAAACCAATCAAGCCACAGGACCTCAAGCTGACCAGAGACTCCAACAAGAGGCTGTTTACAGACAAAAGGGAGATACAGGATTCTTCCCACCCCTCCCAAAAAAAATCGAAGAACTTTTTTTTTTTCTTCCTCTTCTTTTCTTTTTTTTTCTTTTTTTTTTTGGTACCTTATATATATATATAAATTTTTTTTCCTTTTCTAAAAATTTTATTAATCTTTAATTTTTGCCTTTTTTGAAAAAATAATTGTTTTCCAGTAACTTTTTTTCCTCTTATAATTTTTATTTTAGGAACACATGAATGTGCGTTTTCCTTTCTTTTCTTGTCTTCTTTCTCTTTTTCTTTCTTTCTTAACTATCTTTTTGTTTTTTTGTCTAGCTCTACTGAACTTCTGATCTTTTTTCTCCCTTTCTAATCCTTTTCACCTTTTCTTCTCTTTTGATCTTCTGTATGTGACTTAACTCTTGTCCTGCACATGCTCAGATAAACCCGTAGTTAACTAGTAGACCCTATTCCCCATTGTGTACACACTTAATCCACAAATTTATTACTCAATTCAAAACCTCTGAGACTTAAATTCCTTAATAGCAGTACTACCTCTTTATACCTATATAATATTTTAAGCATTTTTTTAAGTTTTTCACTTCTCCTCTATGTCCCTACCCTTCTATTAATATACTCACATTCCTCTCTAAATAGATGGTCTTTTAATCTCCATAATAATATTAATTTTTACGTTTCTATTTTTTTTCTGGTCTCTTTTCATTTCCCTTTCCCATTCTTCTTTTTCTCTCACTCTCTACATGCATCCTACCCAACCTATTTCCTGCATTGGGATTAGGACATAGTTAACTCTCCCTGTGCCTCCCCACACCAATCTATTCCTATTTTTTACCCACATCTCTCCCTAACCCTAATAATTTCTGGTTTTCCAAATTCTTCTCTGCAGTTCGAAGCCCATTAACATATAGTTGTTTGATGTTGAATAGATGTATCTGTTGAACTAGATTGTATCTGTAGACTATTGACTGTACAAATGCAAACTTTGATTGATGGTTGCCTTAAGATAGTGTTCTAGCACAAAACTGGTGCTATTTTCATCTCAAATGGGCAGAGTAAGCCGAAAAAACACTACAAAAATGGCAAATCCGGATATCTCAAGTCCCAATCTTGATAATCAGGGGTCAGAACAGATAATGAATAATCCAGAGGAGAGTTCCCAAATAGCTCTACAAACACTGCTGGCAAACATGATAAATGAGAAGTTTGACAACTTACAAAGGACTCTGTATGAGCGTGAAAGGGAGAGAGAGGAGGCATCCCAAAAGCTTATACAGGAATATCATAAGCGCGAGGAAGCTACTCAAAAACTGATACAAGATTTGCGTGAACAACTTGAGAATACTCAAAGAGAAAGGGAGGAGTGGCGTGAGCAGGCTGAGAACACTCAAAGAGAACTGCAAGAATCCCACGAACGAGAGGAAAGAGAACTACAGGAATCCCATGAACGGGAAGAAGCTAATCAAAGAGTAATACAGGAATTGAGAGACCAGGTAGAGAATACACAAAGATCACTAAAGGCATTCATGGAATCCAGTAACAAAGAGCTGAAGGAAGTTAGGGAGACCACAAAGGGAATGCTGAATGGAACCCAACAGAAGGAATGGGAGTCCAAAGAAACCATAACCAATCAACTAAGTGATTTGAGAACAAACACTGAACATCATATTAAGGAAGTAAAGAAATTCATACAAGACCTAAAACAGAGCTTCAACAAAGAACTTGAAGCCATCAAAGCTGACCAACTAGAAGGAAAAGAGATAAAAAACAAAGTAGAGAGTATTGACAGCAGGTTAGACCATGCAGAAGATCGAATCTCAGGGATTGAAGACAGCCTAGATATTATAGAGAAAGAACATACAACCATCCAAGACAAGTCCAAGAAATATGATAGATCTATCCAACACCTGGAAGACACCATCAGAAGGCCTAATCTAAGGATAATGGGTGTAGAGGAGCACCTAGAAACAGAAGTTAATGGTCTAGGAAATTTGTTTAACAGGATCCTAGTAGAGAACTTCCCAAACATACAAAAAGATAGGCCTTTTCAGATACAAGAAGCTTTTAGAACCCCAAATAGACCAGACCAGAATAGGACATCCCACCATCACATTATAATCCACACAGGATCAACTCAGACCAAGGAAAAGATCCTTAAAGCTGTCAAGGAGAAAAGGGTAATCACCTATAAAGGGAAACCAATTAGAATCACCTCAGATTTCTCAGCAGAGACAATCAAAGCAAGAAGAGCCTGGAATGATGTATGCCATGCCCTAAAAACAAACAACTATCAACCAAGAATACTGTACCCAGCTAAACTCTCCTTCATAACTGAAGGCCAAATAAAAACCTTCCATGCCAAAGAAAAAATTGAAACAATACATCTCCACCAAACCAGCCCTACTAAAGATTCTTAAAGATGTCCTACACCAACAAGAAAACCAACAAGACCACAACAAAGGCCAGGAAACTGCACCCAAACTGAGAATCCAAGAACCATAGGAAGAACCCAGTTTTTGCAGTCCCCAACATGGCAGGAACTCCCAAATACCTCTCAGTCCTATCTCTTAATGTTAACGGACTGAACTCTCCAATTAAGAGACATAGACTGTCTAGTTGGATTAAAAAACAAGATCCTTCTATCTGCTGCCTGCAGGAGTCACATCTTGCCTGTAAAAACAAACACATTTTCAAAGTTAAAGGCTGGAACTAAATCTACCAAGCAAATGGCCCCCATAAACAGGCGGGAGTTGCAATCCTAATATCAGATAAAATAGACTTCATATTAAAATTCGTGAAAAGAGATAAAGAAGGTCGCTACATACTAATTAAAGGATCTCTCCTTCAGGAGGATATTACAATTCTAAATATCTATTCGCCAAACAATGGAGCACCCAAATTTATCAAAGAAACACTACTTTCCCTCAAATCCCATATAGATACAAAGACATTAATTGTTGGGGATTTTAACACACCACTCTCCCCACTAGATAGATCAACTGGGCAAAAACTCAACAGAGAAACTGCAGATCTAAACAACTGCATAGATCAACTAGACTTAACAGACATCTACCGAACATTTCACCCAGCAGCATCAGAATACAAGTTTTTCTCAGCAGCACATGGAACGTTTTCTAAAATAGACCACATTCTAGGCCACAAAGCAAACTTGTCTAAACTCAGAAACATTGAAGTTATACCTTGCATTCTCTCTGACCACAAGGGAATAAAATTAGAACTCAACACCAAAAGCCACCAAAGAAAGTCCGGTATCCCATGGAGGCTGAACAACACACTGCTGAACCAAGAGTGGGTCAAGGAAGAGATTAGAAAGGAAATTCAAATGTTCATGATATTCAACAAAAATGAATACACAAATTACCAGCTCCTCTGGGACACAGCAAAGGCAGTACTCAGAGGCAAGTTTATAGCTTTGAGCTCCTACATCAACAAATTGGAGAGATCTGAAACTAGCAATTTAATGACACATCTAAACCTCCTTGAAAAAGAGCAGCAAGATAAACCCCAATCCAGTAGACGGAAAGAAATAATCAAAATTAAATCAGAATTAAATGAATTAGAATCCAAAAAAACTATAGAAAGAATCAACAAAACAAAGAGTTGGTTCTTCGAAAAAATTAACAAAATTGACAGACCCTTAGCAAATCTTATCAGAAAAAGAAGAGAACACACCCAAATTAATAAACTCAGAGATGAGAATGGAAACATCACCACAGAAACAACCAAGATTCAGAACATTATAAGGAAATACTTCTCAAAACTTTATGCTAATAAGTTTGAGAACTTGACAGAAATGGACCTCTTCCTAGCAAATATTGACATGCCAAAACTAAACCAAGATGAGTTAAACTATCTTAACAGGCCCATATCAAGCACTGAAATAGAAACAGCAATAAGAGACCTCCCAGCTAAGAAAAGTCCAGGACCAGATGGTTTTACAGCGGAATTTTACAAGGCCTTCAAAGCAGAGCTCACACCAATACTCCTCCAACTCTTCAATGAAATTGAAAGAGAATGCTCACTACCCAACACATTCTATGAAGCCATCATAACCCTCATCCCAAAACCAGGCAGGGACTCATCAAAGAAAGAGAACTATAGACCCATTTCTTTGATGAACATTGATGCAAAACTTCTCAACAAAATTTTGTCCAGTTGACTCCAATAATTCATCCAAAAAATCATACACCACGATCAAACAGGATTCATTTCAGGGATGCAAAGCTGGTTCAATATACGCAAATCAATTAATATTATTCATCACATCAACAGGAGCAAGAATAAGAACCACATGGTTATCTCAATAGATGCAGAAAAAGCATTCGACAAGATCCAACACCCCTTCATGATGAAGGTTTTGGAAAAATTAGGAATCCATGGAACATTCCTCAATATAATAAAGGCTGTATATGACAAACCTACAGCCAGCATTATACTCAATGGTGAAAAACTAAAGCCATTTCCTCTTAACTCAGGAACAAGACAAGGATGCCCACTCTCTCCACTTCTCTTCAATCTAGTATTAGAATGCCTAGCTACAGCAATAAGACAAGATGCAGACATAAAGGGGATCCAAATAGGGAAAGAAGAAATAAAACTCTGCCTCTTTGCAGATGACATGATCTTGTACTTAAAGAATCCCATAGACTCCACTCCCAAATTACTCAAGCTGATTCAAAACTTTGGCAAAGTAGCAGGTTATAAAATTAACCCCCCAAAATCAATGGCTTTTCTGTATGCCAACAATGAGAAAAGTGTGGCTGAAATTAGGAAAGCAACTCCATTTGTAATAGCCCCACAAAAAATAAAATATCTAGGAATTAACTTAACTAAAGAAGTGAAGGACCTCTATGATGAAAACTTTAAAATCTTGAAAAAGGAAATCAACAGAACTAAAAAAATGGCAAAGCCTCCCTTGCTCCTGGATTGGAAAGATTAACATCGTGAAAATGGCAATACTTCCCAAGGCTATCTACAAATTCAACACAATACCTATCAAAATTCCAACCTCATTCTTCAAGGAAATAGAAGAGGCAATCCAAAAATTCATATGGAACAATAAAAGACCCCGAATAGCAAAAACGCTCCTCAATAGAAAGAACACTGCTGGAGGAATATCAATACCAAACTTCAAACTCTACTATAAAGCCATAGTAATCAAAACAGCTTGGTATTGGCATAAGAACAGACCTCAGGACCAATGGAATAGAATTGAAAACCCAGAAATGAACCTACAGACCTATAGCCATCTAATCTTCGATAAGGGAGCTAAAACAATAGAATGGAAGAAAGACAGCCTCTTCAGTAAATGGTGCTGGCAAAATTGGTTAACTACATGTAGAAAACTTAAGCTAGATCCTTATATATCACCCTGCACCAGAATCAACTCCAAATGGATCAAAGACCTTGAACTCAAAGCAGACACTCTGAAAACATTACAGGATGGAATAGGAGAAACCCTAGGTCTCCTTGACTCAGGCCGAAATTTTCTGAATAGAGACCCGGAAACACAACAAATCAAAGAAAGGTTGGACAAATGGGATTGCATAAAGTTGCAGAGCTTCTGCAGGGCAAATGACATAGCTAGCAAGATCAATAGAAAGCCCACGGATTGGGAGAAGATCTTTACTAGCCATACAACGGACAAGGGTCTCATATCTAAAATATACTTGGAACTCAAAAAATTAACCCCCCCCCAACAACAAATCCTCAAAGAAACAACTGCCCAATAAATAAGTGGGCGAAAGACTTAAAGAGAAACTTCTCTGAAGAAGAAAGAAGGATGGCCAATAGACACATGAAGAAATGTTCAACATCCCTAGCCATAAAAGAAATGCAAATCAAAACAACATTGAGATATCACCTCACTCCAGTTAGAACGGCAAAAATCAAGAACTCTAACAACAACAGATGCTGGAGGGGATGTGGACAGAAAGGAACCTTACTTCATTGTTGGTGGGAATGTAAACTTGTTCAACCACTTTGGAAAGCAGTATGGAGGTTCCTCAAAAGACTTCACATAGAACTACCCTATGACCGAGCAATCCCACTTTTGGGCATTTACCCAAATGTTTACAAACAAGACCACACTAAAGCTACCAGCACAACTATGTTTATTGCAGCATTATTTACCATAGCTAAGATATGGAACCAACCCAGGTGCCCCTCAGTAGATGAATGGATCAAGAAAATGTGGTATATATACACAATGAAATTCTATGCCTCCATCAGAAAGAATGACATTGCCCCATTTGTTAGGAAATGGAAAAACTTGGAAAAAATTATATTAAGTGAAGTAAGCCAGGCCCAAAGAATCATAGGTCCCATGGTTTCCCTTATTTGCAATATCTAGTATATGCATGAGTCAAGCGGAAAAGGTCAGATAATGTGATGTCAGGAAAATGAACCCTTAGATGTGTATTTTAATGTTTTTTTTCTTTCATGCATGTGTTTCTAATGCATTTATAAGATTATCTCTTTGTTGCTTTGTATGTCCCTCCCCCACAGTATAACCCCTGCTTTCACTATATTTGGTGTCAGTATAACTTGTGGAGGAGATGGGGAAAAACCAGTTGTTTAAGGATACAGGTGGACCTGTTGCAACAATGAGAAGTACAAGTTGTCATGTCCAAAACGAACTTTACAACGTCGGTTCCGGGGTGGGGGGAAGGGGGGGGAAGGATTGGGATTGGGATTGGGGGGGAGGGGGGAGGCTGGGAAGGGACGTGAAGGGTAAACAAAAGGAGGAGGCTGCAATGCTTGGTAAGAAATGTACGCATTATCCTGCCCATGTAATTGTAACCCCTCTGTACAGTATGTTCACAAATAAAATTAAAAAAAATAATAAAGAAAATACAGCTTGAAATGAAACAACAAATAAAGAACAATGATTAATAAGTTCAAAATAAAATAAAATAAAATAAAATAAAATAAAATTGATATGGATCAAAGAGAGGTGGAGACTGACCAAGATCCTGCTGCAAGTATATGGTAGACATATTGCCAGGACAGAGGACTCATCTTCCAACAGAATCTGAGGAATAAACTCTGCTTTATTTACATATTTATTATTTATTCTTAAATTGTTATTTTTATCATCCTCAAGTCGTTGCACTAAGAGGCTTTAATTCAACATGTCAGTTTATGAGTACAAAGCATCTCAATCAGTGTCACCCCCACTGTCTCTCCCAACCCCACCCACCCATCCCCCCAAGATATCTGCTCCATGTTCACATGTGATCATTGAATATTATAACTATATTATCTCACCCCTTCTCTCTCCATTTGTCTGTATTCCTTCCCCTTGACTTTCCTTACCCACTGATGACCTATGTTTTACTTTTGTCAATGTTTGTGTTGTGTTGTGTGTGTGTATATATATATATATATGCTGTATATGTTTATGTATTTGTTTTCATATATGTTTATAAGTGAGATCTAGCTTCCACATATGAGAGGGAACATATGCTCTTTGTCTCTCTGAACCTGACTTACATCACTTAATGTGGTTTGTTTTTTTTCTAGGTCCAACCATTTCCCTAAATATGGAGACTGAATCCCAAATACTAATGGCTCTTACAGAGGGACATCAAGGCTTGTGAATGGTAATGTAAATCCTCTATCCCTGTGCTCCCACTCCTCATCTACACTTCCCTCTTCTTCTTCTGGGTTTGCTATAGAACCTAATAAAAACTCTGAATGAGCATGTAGCAACTTAGAGATAAGAAGCACTTTGTGTGGTGAAGGTGGAGGAAATAAAGTCAGGTGGCTTTGATTAAAACAGCATATGGTGAAAAGACAGGTAGCTGTGCCTTTGCATAAATGCAAAAGAAAACAAAACAAAACAAAACACACAACAAAATGGTAAGAAGTCCCAGAGGCTTTGGTCGTAAGCAGTACTCTGAATACTCAGTTACACACTAAAAATATACTAGCCCACATCAGCCTTATCCACAAATGTGGAATTATAAACAAATTGCTCCTTTTTGAGCTGCAGTCAGCATTAGAAATGACGTGCCAAATGCTCTGTGGTTTTCCAAAAGGCATTTTGAGCCTTAGTCATTCTCTCCTCTGATCTTCACAAGTCTTTCAGTTTACTGTTGTCATGACTATATTACAGGCCTCATGCCATACACAAAATCAGCTCAGTTGGTATTTCAATGGACATATATGTGTATCAACAATGCTAACAAAGAAAATGATAGTTGATCATTTTAAATCTATTTGTGGTTTGATTGTTATACAACTTTGTGAGGTTGGTGATAATATTATGTCATCTTATTCTGAGACAGAGAGGTTAAGCACTTTGTTAAGACCACACAACTAAGAAATAGAAGAGTTAGAATATGATTCTGAGCAATCGAGATTCAGAACCTAACTTCTTACTTAGAAGCAATAAAAAAAAAAATACAGCACATTGCTAAACAAAAAGCAATTGAGGTAAATAAGACTCAAGTATAAAGCTTTCCTTAAGGAATTCACAGGCCATTGTGGGGAAATGTAAATTAGATCATTACAATCCAGAGATATAAATAATAAAAGACACTATCAGTACAATGGCAAAGGAAGGACTTAAGTCAAAATGGCAGAACTTGAATTGAAACCTAGGCCCCCTGACCACATAATCAATACGTATTTCCTCTCTTCCTCAGTAAACATTTAATACTGGGGTGCTAAAAAAATCATCTTAATAGACATTGTTCTTTTCCTGAAAATTCAGTGATTTCAGCCCAAAGCTCATCATGCCAGCCACGGTCTTCGTTCCAACATGAACACATCAAAAGATCATGGATCCCAAACTGTAGTGGGAACTCTTCAGCTTCTCCAGTGCCCTACACATCCCCCGCTATCTCAGCCCCCTTCTCTAGCACTGCCCTGAAGAGCCATCAAAGCAAATTCCATTTCACTCATTTAGCAGTTGTGGCCTGATTTAATATGACCTCAAGTTAAATGGCTTTCACTAATGCAAACTTAATTGGGGTCTCTTTAATCCCCAGAAGTGATTTTCTTCTCAGAAGGCTGGTGTGGGCTCTGGGAAGAGAGTTAGGCTTGCTGGTAGAAGGCCTACAGCTCCAGTCTCTTGGGGAATTCTGGGAATGTAGCAATCCTGGGCACATTCTTTACAAGACAAACAGGACTTTTTTGAACTAATCCCCACAAAAATGTCTATGAAAGGAAAACATGAGATTTCCATACCTATTCTTTTTTTTGGGGGGGGGCACATGGGGGAGTCAGAAATTCCTCTGAATATGCTTTCCCCAGTTAAAAAAAAAAAAAGTATTAAGGGGTGGGGGAAGGGGAGAAAAGGCCAATGGGATTGTAGTCACAATAGACAAAAGATAGAGTGTGATTCCAGAAATAACTTAATAAAGTTCAGCTATAAATTTCACTTTTGAGCTCAGAGTATGTGAGGTGAAGATGTAAAATAGGCCTGTATCTGTGAGACTTCCAAATATGGTTACAGTTCTTTGATTTTTTCAGAATGATCACAAGAATACCCACCGAGTCTCTCCGCAGAAAGACAAAGCGCTGAGACTGTCTCAGCAGCTGCCATGGTGGTGTGACATCAGCTCTGTTCTGTCCAAAGGGGTGGCTTCTGCACGGCAGGAGAGAGAACAGGTGGCTATTCCTCCAGGCCTCATTTCCACTCATTGCCAAATTGTCCAATATTGGGCTGGCCCTGGAGAAGTTGGATGCCATGTCCACTGCTGGCCAATTGATCTAGTTAGCTGGTAAGAGTAGCACAAGCTTAGCCAACTTGGCTCTAAGATCTAACAATTACTTTGGTGTCCAGTTTTGGCCACTATGTAGCCACAGCTAGATCTTCCTATCTAGATCTTCCTACATAATGTGGCTCTGTCACATGGCCCACCTGCCTAAGCTATTCTTTTTTTTTATTTGAAAATACTAAAACACAGAGGGGTTACAGCTACCTAAGTGAGGATAAGAGCTTATTTCCTTTTGGATAATGACACCCCTTCCCTCACTGTCTCCCAGTTTTACCCTCCCATTCCCATCCACAAGTTGTATAGTTCATCTCAACATAGTGTCCAGTGAGTACGTACCACTGCTGCATTTGTTCACTCTTTGTCCCTCCATTTCTGCACCCTCCCCTACACTCCCAAAGACACATGCACAAACAAAGGAGACAAAAAGAAAACAAAACAAAAACAGCAAAAAGACAAAAATCTCGTTTCCATTTCCTGGAGTTCATTACAATAAATACTATTTTGTGTGATCGGATACACATACAAATTGTGCCTTTGTGTTCCTCTCCTAAGAATATCCTCCTTTGGTCTAGATTAATTGCCTAGAGTCCTGTATAATTTATTGTGTTTCAATGTATTTTAGATCTAGCTTCAGCATATAGGACAAAAACATGTGCCATTTGTGTCTCTGAGCTTGGCTTACCTCCCTTAGCATGATTTGTTGTGGGCCCATCCATTTCCTGGAAATGACATAATTTTATTCTTTCTATTAGCTCTGTAAAGTTCCATTGCATATAGGTACCACATTTTTTGGACCCACTCATCTATTGTAGTGCATCTGAGCTGTTTCCAAACTTGATTATTGTAAATAGTGCAGCAATGAACATGGGTGTGCAAGTGTCTTTACAGTATCCTGACTTATGATGTTCGGGGTAGATGCCAGGAGTGGTATGGATGGGTCATAGGGAAGATATATGTTTAGTTTTTTGATGAACCTCCAGACTGCTCTCCAGAATGGTTGTATTAGTTTACATTCCCAGCAACAGAGCAACAGGGCTCCTTTTTCTTCACATTCCCACCATTTGTTATTATTCCCTAAGCTGTTATTTAGGTAGTCTTTTTTATCTTCACCTAAGCTCTGGTCCACCTTGACCCATCATCTGAACTTCCTATCCCTCAGGCTTCTTTTTGAGCTTGAATACTTCATACAAATGGGTCATCCTTTCTCACATAAAATCAGTTCTGTATACCAAATGTCTCCCTGATCAACACCTCTTCAGTCACTCCTGTATGTGTGTGACTAGAGGAATCATTTGAGGACTCTTTCTTAAACAGAGGTTGTCTTCAAGACTCTCAGCACAGCCTGTAGTTAAAGAACAGGCTGGAATTAATTTTGAGGAGCAACAGTTCATCTTCACTGCAGTAATCTCAATAACAGAAATATGTATCCAGAAAACCACAACTGAAGGGGGTGAGTGAGATGAGATCCCTTTTCTTTGGATCATTACAGTGAGATAATTTGAGCCTCATGTTAACTGAAATGGGATGGAACCAACTTTGGGTATACAGAGCAGGCCTGAAAAGCAGCAAGAACATAGAAGTACAAAGCTTTGTCTACAGTTCTCCTTGCCTGGAAGATGAGTAATTTAGGAGCAAATGTATCTGTACTTGCCAGCTGACCAGCAGAGGGCGACTCTCAGAGCAGAGGAGGGAAATAGGAAGAATGTTACACCTGGGTTCTGCCCTGACATAACTTATTAACAGATTTAGCCAGCAGCCCTCAAATGTGCAAGATGAGATCACAGGCTAGTGTGCCACTGCTGAGGCTCAGTACGAAGTCTTCCAAAACCATTGTACTGCTATGCCGACAGCCTCGGGCCCTTTTCTGTGCTGGTTCTAGAGGCCCAAGCAAACCATCTTTACTTGCTTTTCAAAGAGCCCTCTGATCAAACAAATGAATTAGAAGCATCAAATTCTGGAGGACCACAAACACAGGTGCAAGAGGGAGCGCGAAGGACAGAGTTCCCTTTCAGCTGCTTTAGGTTTCTATGCACATTGCAAAAGTGTGAACCCTACCATGGCAAGCCCGGCTTTGATAAAACACAATGTTCAATTCTAATATCGACACAGAACAGATGGGACTTGGATTTGTTTCACCTGTTCTTGATAGAAAAGAACTAGACATAATGCATTTGTTGGGGGGGGGAATGTGAGCACCCCCCCCTTTCATCCAGCTCTTTTCCAATACATGGCCACCCAACATGGAGAATCCTTTAATTCTCTGTTCTTGTTTCTGTCATTGATCCCTTCTAAAAGTCGGAGTCCCTGGTTGATTGAGTCTTGTTTTGTCATCTAGCAAATAAAACTGGTTATTGGCTCTGTGTCCTTTCCATCTGTCTCAAAAGAACAGCAGTGAGAGTTTGTCCTCAGATATGCAGACAACATGACAGTGGCTTCCAGCAACAGTATATATTCACAGTGATGGCTGAGCAGAGGGTAGGGGTAGAGCATTTACCCTCCTACCTCAGAGAGCATTGTGCTCTAAACAGACATGAGGGCATGTCATGAAACCTGGACTGAGGACAAGCCCGCCAAACCTTCCTACGCAGCAATTCCAGAGCCAGCCCTGGTCCACAAAACATTCTTCCCAAGCCTTCCTGTAACTGCAGACTGACATCTTGAAGGCATCAGCAAGGCTCCAGGGTGCTCTTAGGAGAAGGGGACTATCACCCCCACATGCTCCTAGTCCCATGATGACAGGTGTTGTAAGAGACATTGCATCAGATGCTGAGGTCTATATTAGGTCTACTTCGTCAACCCCAAATCGTCTGCTTAGATAATCACGGCAGGAGTCAAATGCCATATTTAATTGACATTGCCACTTGTGTTTTGTTTACTCTTTGACGAGAATCTTAGGAAAAATAAAAATAAAGAGAGAAGAGAGAGTGAGAATGAGACAAAGAGAGAGAAAGGCAGAGGAGCAGAGGAGGGACATGGCAAGGATTATGACTTTGAGTAGACAATTACTCTGTGTTCACAGTAGCTTGGCCATTTGTCTCAGCTGGACAGGTTCCTTGGACAGCTGGATGGACACAAAAGGGGCAAAAGGAGACTTGAACAGAACACAAGACAGATTTGTTGACCTTCCTGAGTCCTGCTCATGTCCCATCATTCTGAAAGATTGGATGATGACAGGGGTCCAGAGGAGTTTGCCTGTATGTTTGTATTTATGTGTGTGTGTATGTATGTATGTATGTATGTAGGTAGGTAGGTAGGTAGGTATGCATGCATGTATGATGTATGTATGTATGTATGTATGATGTATGTATATTTATTGTGGTACCAGAGTTGGAACTCACTTTGTTGCCAGGAGTCAAACTTCTGTCCTTTTTGCTCTTATGCTTTATTATTTGGTCTGGCCTGGGGCTGTGATCCCTCTACCTATGCCCCATGTATAAAGGAGACCACAAGGGAGCTGGGAAGTTGGTTCAGTGGTAGAGTGCTTGCCCCTCATGCATGTGGCCCTGGGTTCAATTCCTCAGTACCACATAAGCAGAAAAAAAGCCAGAAGTGGAGCTGTAGCTCAAGTGGTAGAGCGCTAGCCTTGAGCTGAAGAGCTGAGTAATAGCACCCAGGCCCAAAGCTCAGCCCCCATAACCAAAAAAAAAAAAAAGAGGCCACAATTATATAACATTATACCTAAGTTGTTTATGCTTAGGTCTTAGTAATGTTTCCTGCCAAGCTAGCCTTGAACCATGATCCTCTCAATCTTAATCTCTCAAGTACTAGGATTTTGTGCATGAGCCAGCATGCCCAAAGAGTTCCTGGTTTAGGTTTAGGATGATTCACATCTGGAATCTTGTGCATCCAATTTCTCCAACACAGGTTAAATGGCCATAGTAAAATATTCTAGAATAATGTGTATATGAATAAATCCCTTAAAGAACTTTTTTTTATTGTGAAAATACCATACAGAGGGGTACAATTACATGGGCAAGGTAATGAGTACATTTCTTATCAAGCATTATTGCCTCCTCCTTTGTTTCCCCTTACCATCCTTTCCCATCCCTTCCCCCCGGTCCAAAGTTGTAAACCCCGCACCAAAGTTGTAAAGTTCGTTAAAATGGAGAAAAAGAAAAGGATAAGATTATGAAGAAATTAATAAATAAACTCATTCACAGAAAGGCAGAGAAAAGATCAGTGGGTTTTGTCTACTTTAGTGAGCCAACTGTAGAAAGTCTGTGTGTGTATCTGTTTCAGACACATAATTCTATTTCCAAGTCCCCAAACCATGCCACATAACCAAGACAACATTTGTCCACTTGGATGATAAATACAATGGTAAGTGTTTAGCTGTTGAAAATATTGTCTTCATTGGCCTTATTAAGCTCATGAACATTTGGTAAACAAGCAGCAGAAGGAAAATGTCCTGGATACTGACAACAATGATGACAATGTTGTTCAAGAGTGATTATTTTAAAGACAGATAGGAAAACTTGCCCAGTGGTCATTCTTCTTCAGGTCTGAATTCAAATCCCTCTCTGGTCATGTAACAGGATGGTCTCTTGGTCAAGTCACAGCATGCCCTCCCTAACTCTTCATCTTCACTAGTTAGACCTAAAATATAAACCTATTTGTAGGTAGAAGGCCATCTGCATACTTATATATGATTGTCTACTCAGGAGTGAGATTCTACACTCTAACCCCTTGGAATCATTATCATCAGGTAGTTCAACCACATGAATCCCAGGAAACTGAAACATCTTGATTGAAGGGGGTGGAGACTTCAGGGAAAGAATATATTGATTATATAGTCGTATAGTCAATGTACATATGGGAAAACCGAATTCAGAAACTTGAGGGGACTAGATAGGGTAAGGAGAGATGGGAGGGGGAATGATGGAAAGGAAGGCTCTGGTCAAGATGCACTGTACGCATAAATGGACGCGTTACATCGAAACCCCTTTGTACAACTATTTGAAGAACTTAGTAAAAAATTGAAATTTTGAAACAGATTTCTCACAAGGTGAAAGGAATCATATATTTTATGCAAAAACACTCTGCAAAAGAGGTTGCATAAATCTATAAGGCATTTCATGATCAATCATAAAGGATCCCTGGTTCTCTCAACATCCCCCTCAATTGGGAAGGCATCATATCCATATCCTATCTACAAACAAGTAAACATCTTACCTTCAACTGTATATGCACATGAAGAATAACCAAAGATGGCGTTGGAACTCTGTTACTGCTAGGTAACTAGGGACTATAGGCTCAGCAGTGTAAAACAACTGGCACTCATCGATCATCGCACGGTTCTGGAAGTCAAAAGTCCAAGCAGGCACAACTGGATTCTTTGCGTCAGGGTCCACAAGATGGAAGTCATGGTGTCAAGGCAGATGAATTCCTCTCTGGCAATTTTGGAGAACAATCTGCTGCAAAACTCTTTTAAGTTCATTGGCAGAATCTAGTCTTTTGATGGTAAGACTGAAGTGGCTGGCAGCTGGGTCTTCTTCAGCATCTGCCCGCTGCCATTATTAGATCTTTGTCCCATGGCTCCCTACATCTCAGAAAGAGGAACCTTCCTCACACTAACGCCTCCCTTTCTCACTTCTTCCATTTCCAGACAGAGCAACTCTACTTAAAAAGTGATGAGATTTGGATCAAGCAGAATAATCACTTTAAATTAAATTTAAACCAACAGATTAACTACACCTGCAACATCATTTTTGCATTAAATATAGCATTATCATTTTGACTGTGGTATCATATCCTATCTATCATCCAGTGTACTAGGACTGGACTTCTGAGGGAGGGGGTCATCCTAGAATTCCCATGAACCCATTAGAAGATGGGCACACTATGTCTATGTTGGTGTAATTTCTCTGATCATTAATGTTTGGGGAGCATAGTTATAAACATGCAACCTCTAGCAAAATGTGGGTTAGACAGAGATGTGAAACTTCTTCGGGGGCATGTTTTAAAAGCTCAGCTTTCATTAATAAAATTATAAAGTAATTTTAAGTTGATAGTAATATACTCACCTCATTCCTCCGCGGCTGGCAAAAATATCAAGGCATTGCAAATGATGTCGAAGAAAGAAATGCATGAGTGTGAGTGGAAGAATTTTAACTTAATCATCTCTAGATTCAAATTTTGTCATGTATTTTGGGGGAAATACATTAGGGAGTGCTCAGCGGTAGGATTTTGGTTTTTATTTTTGTCTTATGCTACCTTTTTTTTTCTCTTAAAGTTCCACAGGGATTTGTTCCACTCTGATCTGCTTTCACTGCATAAAGCTGTCTTTCCTGAGTACAGCAGGGCCAGTTCTTTCAGACTGGAGGGGGATTTGCAAAGATCCAAAGGGAGTTCTGCCTGAGGCGCCCGCAGCACCTGAGAAAGGGCCAACTCCAAGAGCCTTCTCTTTGAAAGAATTTCAGAGCCTCCCCAGGCTGCCAAGGAATTTGACTGCACAATGCCTCCTAGCAGGCTAGATTCTAGCTCAGCAAAAAGTAAATGGCTCTTAGCAAACAAAGCACAGAAAGTTCTCTCTGCTCCAATCCACAGTCATGACAAAGCCTGCTCGCCACTTTGGAAGCTGCCTCTTGAAAGCCAGATTGACAGAGGTACCGAATGGAAGCAAGGCTATTTCCCATCAAAGATGACAGCTGTCAGTGTAGCAGGGAATGCAGCCCACCTTGCTCATGATGAATCAGTATTCTGCTCTGGACTATCAGGGGCTTCTTGTTACTTACAAACAAAAACCTACAAATGTACAGGTTACACCTCCATCACATTATCTCACCAGAGGATGCCTTTATGATTCTTCTGTTTTCTAAGGTGCACAAAGCAATTTCCCATGAACCATACCCTGGCATATTCTGCTTATTAAAGCAAAGGCATTTATATATAGCTATTCTGTATGTGTGTTTCTCTCTCTCACACACATACTCACGAATGTCATATAGTACAATTTATATATACCCAATAACATAGATGAGAAAGATTGGATCAAATTTCAGCCTCCTGAAGGAGGATAACCATTTTGGCCAGCAAACATCCTTGTATGAATTCACTTAATCCTCCCTGACAGAGGGAGAATGATGGTAGCCAGGAGAAAAGAACTATGGCAAAGTCAAGCACAGAGCTGGGTCTAGATTTCAGAAAGACTACCACCAGAGCCATACGTGCTGAACAGCTGGATGTCTCTAGGGCTGACACTGCCAGTGGTGGGCTTTCCACATTCCATCACTCTACGACCATGCACGTAACATCTGCTGCTGGACAGCTGTAGGTGCATTGTTCCATTTCTGCTAGGCTTCAGTTTTCACCTCTGTAAAATATGGATTGGAAAGAGAGCCATATTTTAGGAATGATTGTAGTGAGGGTTACGCATTTGTTACTTCAAAAGCTGGTTATTGACCTTTTATTATGAGTCTGACTCTGTCCTGAATAGCAAACAGGTAAAACTCCTTTCTGCTGGGAGCAGAAATTCCAGTGGGAAGGAGTTACAATTAACAAAATCACAACAAAACAACTATAGTATGTTAAGCTGATATGTAAGGTATATTAAATAGGTAGGTTTCATTAGGTAGCCGATGAGGAGCACACCATGCGCTATTCAGGCAGGATAAGAAGTTTATTTACCAAACTGCTGCCCCCACCAGGCACGGTGGAGAAGCATGGCTGAAAAGGAAAGGGAGCGGGGAAGAGAGGGCAACCCACGCCTGGGCCAGGACTTATCTAGGCCAGGGACAGGAAGAGGTGTGGCCACACTGAATCTGGATGTGACCTCAGGGTCGAGGACCCTCCTAAGGTCAGATGGGAGGCACGTGACCAGAGGTGGCCCAGGATATGACCTAGCAGGAGGGGAAGGTGACTGCTTCCAGGTCTGCCAGTTACCTAAGTAACAGATACTGGGCAGAAACTTAGCCAAGAAGGGGGGAGGTGTCCTTGTTCAGACCTTACCGGCAAGCACATCTTTTAGTGAGAAGTGTGGGAGGCAAACTTACTCGATGAAAGTCCTCTCACATCTCTTTTCTTTGCGTGTCCAATTGAGCAGAAGTCTGTGTATTGCTCCAAAGGGACTTTGTGGGTATAATGAAGGTTTCTAATCAATTGTCCTTAAAACAGAGAGATTATCCTGTTATCTGAGTAGGCTCAATCTAATCAAAAGAGCAAGTTAAAGAAGAAGTAGTAGAAGCTGAGAGAGTCAGTATGGAAGATTAAAAACCTGGGAGGGACTCTGCCCACAGTTGCTGGAGGGAATTCAAAAGAAAAGTATGCGATCAAGCTCTCCAAGCAAAAGTCCAAATGGCCCTGGCTGAGAGCCAGCATAGAAACAGTGTCCTCAGTCGCAACAACACAAAGAACTGCATTTGCTCAGCAACTTGAATAAGCCTGGGAATGGACTCCACTCAAGAATCTTCACAGAGGAACACTGCCTTGCTGAGACCTTGGGAAACATGCAGTCGAGACACCGGCTGAGCTAACCTGGACTTCCAAGGCATAGGACCATGAAATAATAAATTCCAGTTATTCTAAGTCACTACAACTGTGGAACCTCATAATGGGAAAATATTAAATAAAACTCGCTGTTAGGGAAGGGAGGGATCAAATGAAGGCCATGTCATGAAAGTGCTGTGATCAGTGGTTTGCAGCCGAGGGTATCTGTACAGAAAGGACTTTATTTTCTTCTTCCTCCTCCTCCTCTTCCTCCCTCCCCCAACTGCACTTGTAGAAGCTCTCCTAGAAATCAAGGCTCCCTGGTAACATTAAGAGGTAGTGAGGAATCTACCACTTCCATGTTAATCTGCTCATTCCTGACTGTGGGTCTCTCTCTTCCAGTCTGTCAAATGGAGCCTCCTTTATTTTTTCAACTGGAGTAGAACATACACTTTATCAAATTTACTGTGCTTAACTATTTTTAAGTGTCCTACTTAGTGGCATTTTGAATACATTTGCATTTGCATGGTGAAACCCTGATCATCATTTCACCTTTTATTCTCCTAACTCTACCCATTAATTATCATCTCACTCCCACAAAAGGAGACTCAGTGTTAGCGTGGAAAAGCTATCTGATTGCTGGGACCTCTGACATGTGTTATTCATTTGCCCAACACAAAAGAGTCAAGTGCTGATACCAGTGCACTATGTCTCATGAGTGAGAGAGGCTGGCTGTTAATGTGGATTCCTAGTAGAAAAAAATGTGTTCCAGGAAGAGGAAAGCACAGTTCAAGATTTAGGAGGGATTATGATGTTTTAATGCAGATAATCCTATCTGCTAGGCTCAAAGCTGGTAACTTTTCAGATGGGGATGTCCAATTAGTGATGTATACATCTTATGTAGATGCTCAATTATTGATTGTTTCATAAGTTGCTTATAATTGAGGAATTCTCATTTTCTTTTTTTAGATGCTACACTGTGGTTGGGTTTAGGATACCCCATCAAGGAAACAAAAAGGATTGAGATTTAATTTTCAGGTGCCGATTACATTAAAAGTTTTATCTTAAGACCTCACTTCAATACAGAGACTTTCTGTGGATATGAAATCAAGAGCTAGCATCAAGGCAACACATGTATAGACATGAAGACTAAAACATACCATCAAGGAAAGAGGATCCAATGAGAGCAGACAGACATCCATTTGTATCACCAAACTCCCAGCTACCCTACTGCACAAATGGATGATAATGGACAAGTTACTTATAGTCTATATCCTCCTAATTTGAAATAGGCAATGCCCTGTTCCCAGGAAGTGAAGTCCTTCAACATCTCCACATGTTCAACTATATACCTCAAATTAAACACATCCAAATCAGGCACTTCCATTTCCATCTTTAAGAAACTCCTATGCTAGCCTCCTCCTCTGTTCACTAAAGGGAAGTTTATCACCCTTTGAGTGATAAAACAAACAAAAGTAAATTTCTTGTATCTCTATCTTCTCATACACTGCAGACTCTTCCTCTGTCTTAGGATATACATCCCACTGCTTCTTACTTTTAACTGTGGGAAAATTGTCTAAGTCAGCACACCCCTCACTTTTGACTTCTACTTTATTTTTTATCTCTAGTGTTGGTGAGTGTAATGCCAGAAGCATGCTTTGAAAATCATTTAATCTCCTTTTGTGGGAAGGATTTATTAATTCATGGGTTAAGAGGATGAAAGTTCTAGAGATGACATGGTGATGATGGTTTCCGAACAATTTCAATGGACTTTGTAGGGGATCCCTTCTTACGCAGAGTAAGCACAAATCCTTACACTGGTCAGCAAACCCTGTCTTCATCTGTCCATCATCTTAGTCTCCGCCCCCTCCTGGTCTCTTGTAGGTCACAATAGCCTCCTTACTATTCCCTAAAACAAACAAATAAACAAACAGACAGACAAAAAACGGGCATGATCTTCATCAAGGCTGCTCTCCAAAGTCATACCCTAGGCAAGGCCTTCCCTAACCACCATGTTTAAAATGTCTAAGTGCAGCCTTCCACCAGCCATGCCCACATACTTCCTATCTTTCTTCCCCAGTAGTTGCTTTTCCCTTCATACTATAACGCCTTCATTACTTTCTAATATTACTTATAAACATTTGCTTTTCAAATAGTTTGTTTCTCCCCAATGAAATAGAAGTCCCATGAAGACATGCCTTTTATCTGTTTTGATCATTGTTGCATCTCTATAGTCAAAATCAGGTTTCTCAACCTTGATGCTAATGACATTTCAAGAGGAGAGTTCTCTATTGTGGGAGATTGTACTGTGTACGGTTGGATGTGTAATAGCATACCCACCTCCTCTCTACCAGATGCCAGTTATAACATGCAAAACAGCTCCAAATATTTTCAACTGTACAATTATAAGCAAAACCTTTCTTTGATGAGGATCACTGATGCAAAATATTATCTAAAACAGAGGAAATTCTTCATAGGCCCAGGCATCTATTGAATGAGCAAATGAATGTTTAATGAATAACTATGTCTAAAACTCCCAGAATCATGTTTCATACATAGTACTCCAAAAAGTTAACCACAATGGAAAGGGTTACCTAAAATAAAACATAGAGACAAACAAATTATTATATGGAAACTTAGGGGTTAATATAAATTCTGTTCTTTTTAAATTCAGTTATTTTATAAACTGCAATACAGACATACATTTGGCAATGTTAACCCATTAAGTGTCACCAATTCCTTAAATTGGGTTGCTATATTAACTTGATTTTACACAGCTTCAACATACTTCATCTGCTGCCATTTTGTTGTTTATATTTTAATTTCTCATAAATGTGTCACTGATGAGGAAGTCTATAATTTGGCACTGGTGTTTATTTTCATTCCTGTCTATTCTGGTTGGTTCATATATAACTGTTCAAGCAAGTATTCTATGGGAGAATTGTATCATCGTACATTGATTTAATCTGTGCAAATGCAACTATACAAGCCCAGACCGCTCCAAAAAGGCTATTTTTCATTCAACATGAGCCCCCAAATGCAAGCCAATTAGTTCATCTGGTGCTCAGCTAAAGCAATAGCAATCTGTTCGACCCTGGAGGAACAATTGGCAGAAGACTTACAGAAAGATAGGAGACTACACACAAAACCGCTATGCCATACTTCATTTGAGACAGTAAGTGGAAAACATATAATCTAAAAATGGAATTACTGAAGAATAGTTTTAAAAGATTAAACTAAATAGGGGAAGATTCCCATTTTCATAGATCAGGATATTTGGCATTGTTTGGATGATAATACTATACAATCTGATCTACAGATTCAGCAAAACCCCTTTCAGAGTCGCAGCTGATTTCTGTATAGAAATGGGTAGGCTTATTCTACCATTCACATGTAATTGAAAGAGATCTAGAATAGCAAGAACATCTTGAAAAGAAGAAACTAAATAGGAGGACTCACATTTTTTATTTCACATTTTAGCACAAATCAGTATTAATTCAAATAGTTTGTTCTGCAGTAAAGATACCCACATAGGCCAATAGAACAGAATTAAAAGTCTAGAAATACAACCATCTGTCTATAGTTTTATTTTTGACAAGTATGTTAAGACAGTTTAGTGGGAGATTTTTTTAAACAAATGATCTGAGACAAATACTATTGCAAAAGAGTGAAGTTGGACTCTTATTTATATCGTATACACATATTAACTCAAAGTAGATCAAAATCATAAGTATAAGAACTAAAAGTACAAAAGTTCTTAAAAGAAACTATGATCTTAGATTAGGCAAATGATTCTTGGTTCTTATATATGAACCTTAAATTAAAATAAACAAACCAAAAATAAATTAGCTAAACTTCACAAAAATTAAAAACATTTGTGGTTCAAAGGATATCATCAGAGTCATAAAATGCAACACAGATTCAAATATAGTAATTAAGTATTGTATTTGCTTGAAAATATATCTAACAAGTAACTTGTATTCAGAATACATTTTTTAAAGTCTTAGCTCCTCAATAATCCAAAGGCAAATCACCCAGGTTAAAATCAGGAGAGCCATGTGCATAGGTATGTCTTTAAGAGATATATAACAGCCAATAGGTTCAAAAAAATGCTCAATGCCATTAGTCATCAGTAAAATACAAATCAAAACCGCAAGAAAATAAAACTTCATGCCTACTAAGAGAACCAAGAAGTTGGATAATAGCAAGTAGGAAGAGGCAAAACAAACAAATATCACCAAAAAAAACCCCAAAATCCCCAGAGCTATTGTATATGAACAATGGGAATGTAAAAGTATGCAGATTTGTTGTTAAACAGTCTGCTTGTTTCTCATGCAGTTAAACATAGAGTTATTATATGATCCAGAAATTTACTTGTAGGGATATACCCACGAGAAATGAAAATGTATGCCTACATAAACCTTTTATGGAGAGAGGTGTGGACATATTATTTATAAAAGCTAAAATAGAGAAAATAAAATCTTTTTCATCAACTGATAAATAGACAAAGATTTAGAAGCGCAAACCTTATGATATATTCTATGAACACACCAATGTAGTCCCTTTAACAGGATCAAACCAACACAGAAGTGCTTTTGTGGCTTTTCCCCAGTCCCTGCTTAGAACCCAAAGTGCATACTAATCAGGAACTTTCCTATGTGGCCTTCAAAGACAAATTAAGCTCAGACTCCCCACAGGTCTGGCAGAAGCTGTTTGAGGATTACTGTAATCTGTGGTTTTTCTTGTTTAGCTTCTTTTCCTTCTTTATCACAAGCATCAGGTCTGTTTTTTGTGTCATCTGAAGACTCTTGACTTCCTCTTGTTCTCTCTACCTTTTATTCCATAAGCATTTCCATAGCTCACTTGTGTGTCTAATCCACATCTACCTCATGGAAAACTCAGATTAACATAAAAGTAGTTACCCTCAAATGTAAACTTGTCTATAAAATACCTACATGCAAAGACCTATAGAAGTTTTAAACATGAAAATAATGAGAACAACCCAAATGTCTACCAGGTAGTAAATAAATAAACATATTGAGATTCCATATTATGAAATATTACTCAACAATAAAAGGGAATAAATTACTGATCTTTGCAAGAAAGCAAATAGATTTCAAAAATCTTAGAGATTAATTTGTATGGTGCCATATCTTGTTGTATTTATGTGACAGCCTTAAAAAGAGAAAAATGTAGGGAAACCAGATCAGTGATTCCTGGGAGGTGAAAATAGCAGGCAATATTGATTATAAAGGAGCATCTTTGTGGGATGGCTGAAAAAGACCTTTATCTTGGCCATGCTGCTACGTATTTCTGAAAAGTCTTCAGACTACACCCAAAACAATGAATTTTACTATATATGAATTATTCCTTAGTAAACCTTTGTTTAAACAAAGAAAAGGCAATATATATTTCTTTTTGATGGGATTTGTGCCGTGAAGGTTTTCACATATGACAAAACAAATGAAGAAGGCATGAATTTAGTTACATAATTTTCAGCCTGAGCAGTTTGTCTTCCTGAACACACAAGTGGTACTTAAAAGCTGGTTTTCACTGAACAACATTGACTCTTTAAGGCACACAACTTGACAAGGAGCTGGATTAAATAAAGCATCCAGCCTCCTTCATGTTGTGTCTATGTCCTGTAGCCTGAACCCTGAGCCATTTTCTCTTACTGTCACTTGGCAGCCATTTTGGAAGCCAGGAAGAAGTAGACCTCCTGTCTACCAGACCAACTGCCAGGCATCAAAGGATTCTTATTGTAACAAGGGCTTACCTGACCAATCGTGTGACAATGGGCTTTCAGATCATCTTTGGTGCCACCTCCAGCCACCCTGATCAGCCCTGAGCTTAGCTTGTGAACAAATTTTCTAAGTAACTAAAGCAAATGGCTGTGCTCAGATGATGATTAAAGATGGGCTGAAGAGCTGTCTTCCCATGACTGTCCTGTGTCAGGTACTGAAATCTCCCTTTCTTTGCCCTTCACCAGCACGTCTCTTCATTTGAGTGAATGGCTGGATCTGACAGGTGTGCATTCCTGGAATTTGGGCCTGGGGGCTCTAGAATGCTGGTTTTAAATACAATGCAAAGTTTATTTACTGCTACTTCAAATGCTACAGTGAGCTAGCCTGTGTGTCAGAGTAAATTTAATAATACATTTTTTTAAATCACAATTTAAGAGTTCTCTCTGCAAACCCAGAAGTGAGAATACTGATGTGCAAGGGACACAGAAATGCCCAGGCTTCCAGTGACAACCACGGAGAAACATAAGCAGACAGCGGTGCCGCTTCAGCACTGTGTGCCAGTGTTGGAACTGGGATGTTTGTCACATAGCATGGTGGCTACAGCAAGAAATTTAAACTATAAAGCCTTGGGGTTGAGTTCTGGCTTCAGAACTTAATGCACTGTTTCGTTTGTCAGCTTTTTATGTCTCTGGGATATGTTTCATCATATAAGAGATATTATTGATTGGAAGGCATTTATTAGCTTTCACTACTCCACTTCAATATGAGCTGTGTTTGTTTGTATTCACTTTTTGAGCATGACAATGCACTTTGATTTACATTATTGTTTGGATAGCCCCAAAATGTCTCCGTGGAGTTGAGGGAGGGTATTGTTACATCTACTTCATAGGTGACAAATGAAATAGCGAGGAACCAGACTAATGAAATAACTGAGCCATCATCACACAATGAGGCAATTGCAGACTCCATTCTGTGAGTTCTAACTCCCAATTCTATGCTGCTCTCTCCCAACAACCCACTGCCTTCTCCCATGCTGAAGGTGATATGAAGGGCTTCTGGTTGCTTTGAGCAAAGATTTATTTCCTAAAATACTATTTTTGTCCTGCAAATTAATGTCAACAATCCATAAACCAGGCAGACTCCCACCATGCTAGACAAATGCTAGCCCGCAACATGCCTTTTGAAAGGAAAGCATATTAGCAATGATGATCTTCACAAGAAATTTCCTGGGCCTCCCTGCCTGGGATCCAGGTCATGGTCAGAACTCCTGTAACGCAGCTATGCTTTCAAAGGCAACTGCTCTCCTGGCATGCTCAGTAGTGCACTGCGAAAAAAGCAGCCCACTCCTTAAGCAGTGATGCTGAAGGCAAGGCCCCAGCTCTTCATCACAGAAGTCTCCAGCATGGGAGCTGAGTGATCTTAGGGTGAATGGCATTGGTTTGGAGTATGCTCTCTGACATACAAATGTCTACGCTTGGGCCTCAGGCTATAGACAAGGATTACTCAAACTTTTCAAAAATGTAATCTTCAGTTAAAAAAAAAAGGTATTCACATCATGACCTAGATAGAACTTTGAAGGCAGTGAGTAGAGGTATCTGTTATGTGGGAACAACCATCACATGTAGGAATTGACTAGAATGGAATGGAACAGAATGGAACCGAATAGGATAGAATATCTATTTTATTTATCATCTATTAACTTATCTAGGAGTCAGTTACCACTTTTAATGAATTTCTTATTGTGGAACATATTTTGAAAAGTTTGCATGACCCCATTCTAGAAGGAAAAAAATTATAAGCAAAAGGAACTAAAATAAGCAGAAAGAAAGAAGGCTGAGTAGATGTGGAGCTGTGGGAGAATCCATTAAGGATTGAGATGAGAGGCGCCTTCTCCCTGTCTGCCCCTCTCATGTCCCACATTGGCCAATGGTACTTCATCTTGATCTTCAGCCCCCAGCAATGTGTGATTACCCCTTCTGGTTTCTGCAGCTTCATAGCTGTCCGCTCCCACTTCCATCACAGCTCAGGTGTCAACCACCAGTTTATTTGCAGTTTAGGTGAGGCTTACGCTCTCTCAGTCCTAAGAGCCTTTTTCTAGTAGCACTCTCTTTCTTACTGTCAGCATCTTTTTTGTTTTTCAAGGCAAATATTGGAGCAAGAAAACTGTACTACACTGCAGTTCAAATCCTAAGTAGGTTTGGGAGTGTCTCAGACCAAGGAACAGCAGGTACCAGAGCTCTGGGTTACTGGCTATATGATTTTGTTTTTGTTTTTGTTTTGGACATGGGGCTTGAACTCAGGGCCTGGGCACTGTCCCTGAGCTCTTTTGCTCAAGGCTAGAGTATTATCACCTTGAGTCACAGTGCCACTTTTGGTTTTGTGGTAGTTAATTGGAGATAAGAGTCTTATGAACTTTCCTGCTCTGGCTAGCTTTAAACTGTGATCCTCAAATCTCAGCCTCCTGAGTAGCTAGGATTATAAGCATGAGCCACCGGTGCTGGGCTAGCAGTGTGATCTTAAGGAAGTTATTTACTATCAAGTTAAAACAACAATAACAAAACAAAGTGTCAACGTCCCGTGTTGTTACGAGTATAAGATGGGCACTTTTGATGAGCACTGTCAAATTCTGTAATCAAAGTCAATTTCATTACTGGGTTTGAACTCAGGGCCTCAGCCTTGATAGGTAAGTACCTACTGCTGATCCACATCTCTAGCCCACTATATCCAAAATCTTAAGCATGTTATCCAAAGACTGGAAGCACACCTCAGTAGCACAGTTGATGTTCTACACGTGTAATGCCTTGTATTTAATACCTAGCACCACAAAAAGGGAAAGAGAAAAGAAAAAAAATGTGCTTTGTCCGTACTTCCTCTCTTTTACCCTCCTGCTTCCCGTGAGCCTCCACCCCTGACTAGAACCCATTCTTCTTTCCTGACATTCAGGTGTTTGGTGTATATTAATTGCCAAAAAGGCTTTCACTATGCTATTTCACACATGCATATATGGTACTTTAAGCATATTAATTGCTTTCATTGCTATCATTTTCCTCATGGTCCTGCCCCCTTTATTACTCAACAACTTTCAGTGAATTTCCTTCTGAGATTTATCTAATTTGTCCATTAATTAATTGGGTTATTTGTTCTCGGTTTAGGATTTTTTTAAAGTCCTTTGCATATTCTACATATCAACCCTTTATCCAGTGACTAGCTGATAAAGATTCTTTCTGTGAGTGATCTCTTGATTCAGGAATTGCTTATTTTTCTGTGTAAAATTAAGGGCTAGGGACATGAGCACAGTAGTCTTCAAACTTCTAGAGAAATATAACTACATATTTTTTCCCTTAGGATCTGACACACAAAAGAAACTTAATAAATATTCTTTGAATAGATGATTTAATGAATAAACTTGTACCTCATGATGCTCAAATAGATTCTATCTTCATTTTATAATGGAGAATGTGAGGCTTGGCGGTAGTAAATAATTTTCTTAAGATCACACATCTAGTCAGCCAGGAGCTAAGACTTGCCCCCAGGTCCTTTGATTATGTCCTTTTCAATTTTAGTGATGATATTTTAGTCATCTGAAACCATGTGCATCTATCTGTATGCTGTTTGCTGATATGTATAAGTCTTTTATTAAGTAAAAATTGTTACTATGGTATCTTATTCCTTTTCTCTAAGTTGAGCTGTTACAATTTGGATCTTGACTACATAGTCTGACAATTGGTTTTAGACCTTAAAGATAAGAATTTCATATTCACTGAACAACTCCAATAGTCTCCAAAGACTAGCCACCTGCACAGGCAGTTGAACAGTGGGCTAGATGTTTGGGAAGCCAGTGGAGTCCTAATCTGGATGTAATTAAAGGTCTTAGCTCATAAGAAACATCAAACATTAACCTCTTAGAGGAATGATAGCTCTTTGTCATCCTCACAATGTAAAAGGCATAAGCAGAAGGCCCACAGTCTGAGACAGACCTTAGACAAAAGCAAGAACCTATATAAAAAGTATTTAAGTCAAAAAGTGGCTGGAGGAAGTTTACAAGGTAGAGCACCACCTTGCAAGCCTGTGGCCCTAAGTTCAAAGCACAAGCCCACCCAAAATGAAAACAGAACAAAAGAAAAAATATCAACAAAAAGTACATTTTTAATCAGCAATTTAAAAATTTTCAAAAACAAAACAAGAAAACTACAGATTCTTGACAACTTATAAACTGTGTCTATGGCAATAATCGATACTCTGAATTCTGAAAACAACAATCAAATATTTATTTGCAAATGTAAAACAGCATGCTTTGTTCAGGGTTGGTTCAGTTTAATATCCAATTTTTTCTTCTGTAACAATTGGGTATATAATCCCTTAGTCATGTCTAACTGTATTTATTAAAATATGCTTTTAGAAGGGAATTATAGTGCACCCATGTCATGCAGTCCCAGCACTGGTGAACCAGAAACAGAATCACAAGTGTGAGACCAGCCGGACTAAATAGTGAGAGTCTCAGGTGGAAAAATGTTTTAGAGAATGCAACAGTGCTAATTGGCATTGAACTTTCATAATGTTAGGTGTCTTTGTTTCACGTTTCTGTGATTTAGACACCTCCAAAATACATTCATGGTCTATATCCATACCTTTTGCCAAGCAACCAACTATGACCATTCAAACTGAATTCTGACCTTCGGGACAATGTTTTCTTAAAATATTCCTATGGAACAGCAAATTTTGGTCATAACATAGGGCTCTTGGAATTATCAGGACAAGATCTGAAATGATACTCCCTTTCCCTCCAAAGATACCATTCTACAGAAATTCACCCACCCAAAGCTGAGCCTCTTGTAGCTGTGGCCTTGGTTATTTCATATGCTGTGGACCTACACTGATTACATATTCCATTGCTCACATAATGATTTTCAAGGGCAACTGAACAATTAGCAATTCCATGGCCAGGCACTCTACAATGGAAACATACCTTTTGTGAATCCTCCAGAGCAACTGAGTTGATAAACCAGAGAAGCCTACCCCTTTATGTCCAAGAAAATATTTGACCTCAGGCCCTTTACCAAAGGTGACAGACAGCACTAGAGAGGTTAATTAGCAAGGGGCTGAGTACAAATCTCCTCTCAGAATCCTTTCTCTCTTTCACTACTGTGGCTGAATTCCGGAAGGCTGTGTAAGTAAACAAATTCGCCAAGGACTATGATGAACTCTGAGAGTTCCCAAACAGTAGGTCCAGGAATAATATGGGCTATGAATATAGTTCCTCTATCTCCTCTTCATCATCTTTCTGCTCTTTTCTTTCCCTTCTCTTCCTTTGATTCAGGAAAGTTAGAACAAGAAAGAGAGAGGAGAAGGCAGAGCTCCAAGCCAAATACAACATCTAAACTGAACCCACAACAAACATGCAGCGTTTTCCAGACAAGTCCCAACTTCAGATGTTCAGTGCACTCTCCCGAAGAACTCTCCCTGAAGAACTTCGTGAAAAGCCCAATTCAAAATGGAAGCCTTACCCCTCAAGGCAAAGGTGGGCTGGTCTTCAGGCTAGGTCAGAAAAGCATTGCTAATCACACAGCTGGTGCTTTCCTTGTTGGAATTCTGTGTCCACAATGCCAGGAACCCAATTTGTCCATGATGGATGGTGAAAGCTCTCTCTGTGACCATTTATAAGTCTCTACTTAAGAAAGACATCCACCTACAGCAGAAGTACTGCACACAATCAGCTTTTATTTCTTTTACAGCTTCCAACCCAAGATAGTTTTTTTCCCCATTCATTATAAATGATTGAAAAAAATCAAAAGGTAATAATATTTTGTGGCACTTAAAAATTATCTGAAATTCAAATGTAAAAGTTTTGAACTTTGTGAGTAAAAAAAATTGTAATGCTAATTTCCCCCCTTTTTATGTAAATATTCATTTGACTTTCCTCTTAGCCTAAAAATATAAAATATTTATTATCTGTCTGTCTTTATAAAACTATGCTTCCCTGTGTGGTGGAGATAGATTAATTGGAAAAAAATTGAGACAGGATCTTACTATGTAGCCCAGCCTGACCTTGAACTCTCAACCCTCCAGTCTCAGTCTCCTCAGTACAGGGTTTACAATCATGCACCACTACATCCAGATATAGAGAAAGATTATAATATCACAGTGAAAAGTTCTAGTGGCTCATGCCTGTAATCCTAGCTACTCAAGAGGCTGAGATCTGAGGATCACAGTGAGAAGCCAACCCCCCCCCCCCAGGTAGGATAGCCCAGGACACTCTTATCCCCAGTGAACTAGTCAGAAAGAGCTGAAAGTGACACTGTGGCTCAAGTGGTAGAGCTCTAGCCATGAGAACAAAGAAGCTCAGGGACAGTGCCTAAGTTCAAAGTTCAAGCCTCAAGACCAGCAAAAAGAAAGAAAAAAAAAATTCAGGCCTTAGAATGAAACAAACTTGGTTGGAAATTCCAGGCATGGCACTTCATACCTGTGTGACTTTGCACATGTTATACACCTCTAGAAAGTTCCCTCATCTATTAAATGTGGGGACTAGTGCGCACTCTGTATGCAGGCTGTGAGGATGAAATGAGAACACACAGATATGTTACTTGACATGCACCTGGCACACGGTAAACACTCCACCATCGTTAGCCATTATCAGGGTCTGCACCAACATCTCTGTTATCTTTGTCATCTTTACAATCATGAAGCTCAGTGCAGAAAATCCCTCCAATGCAAGTCCTCTTCAGCAGCAATGGCTACCAAGAGAGGGCTGATGACGGGAACCTGCAAGACTTTCCAGGCTTCTCATGCTAAAACATCCTGGTAACTGAAAGCTGCACACTCTGGCACCTCTCAGTCAGATGTTGATTCCATTAAGGTAATACACAGTGTAACGTCTGGAAGGCTTAATCCTCATAGAGCAGGCTTTTTCATATTAAAAGAACTTCTCATTGTGCCAAATAAGTCCTCCATTGTTGGAATAAAGTATGACATGCAGGAGAGAAATTGAATACTGATGATAGAAAAAATGGCACGTTTCCTGTTGCACATAAGCCAGTCTTCCCTTAATCCTTGACATATTTTTATTTCACGTGCTTCTTGATACTTCATTTGGGATTATTCAACAGTCCTTTCTCTGTCCACTTTGGCTCCACACACATTGCCATTATATATGACACACCCTTCCATTTGTCACTGAGAATCAGCCTTACATGATTAACTTTCATTATAAATTTGTATATGACTATATCAGTGAAAAGTTTGAAGAGAAGGAAAAGTGGGAAAAGATCTCATTTTTAAATCTTAGGTTTTCCAAGCATATGATTTTTCTGATGCACAGTAAGTGTACATATTTATGAGTTACAGTGTGATATTTCCAAGTATATATAAAATTTATAATTCTCAGACTAGGGTAATTGGCATATCTATCACTTCAAATATTAATCATTTCTTTGTGTTAGGAATTTAAAATCCTCTGCTAGCTATTTTAAAATATACAGTTAAATGCTGTCAATCATAATGATCCTCAAGCATTACAGAATATTAGACGTTACTCCTCCTATTCTACTGTATCCTTCTGTTCATTAGTCAGCTTGTCTACACCCCTCCATCTTACCCTTTATAGCTTCTAGTGATCATCATTTTGCTCTTTCCTGGCAACATCAGTTTCTTCTTAGCTTAGGTATATCTGAGAACACACATTAATTTTCTCTGCCTTCCTTATGTCACCCAACATAAATGTCCTCCATCTTTATGTTACTATAAATGACACAAGTTCAGGGTTGAGGGCTTAGCTCAAGTGGTAAAGCATTTGCCCAATATATGAGAGTCCCTGGTTTCCATCCTGAGTAACACAGAAACACACACACACATACGCATGCGCGCCTGCACACACACACACACACACACACACACACACACATACACATACACACACACACACACACTGGCTGCATTGCCATATTTTGTTGTTATTCTTCCATCCATATTGATTCCCCAGCTTAGCTATTATGGATAGTAAGTACTCTGATTCACATGGGAATGCAGAGATCTGCTAGACACAGTTTTCCTTTGCATGGGTTATATATCTCATAAGTGGAATTGTGGGGTCATATTGCAGTTCTACTCCAGCTTTTGGAGAATCTTCCATGCTTTTTGAGCATTGATATGGTTATAATCATATTGTGCAGAAACTTTGCATATGGCTTTTACTTAGCCCCACACAAGTCACAGCTAACTAAAAAACACAAGTTGGAAGGAATTAGAAAAGACTTACCTTTATCCACACTAATAAAGCTACCCCCATCACAGTGGCTGTTGGATAAGCAGAACTGTGACTGGATTTCAGTCTCCACCGTGCCCCACCTGTCCTTGGAAAGTTAAAACACTGTACACAGTGTTTTAAATTGTATGTATGGCCAGGTGCATATCTGTTTTTCACATCCTGTACTGGAGCCCTGGCCTATGAATCACAAGTTGCCATCTTTGAGTTCTTAGAGCCCTCATCCTACCTATATACTGCTGTGGCCATGGAGGTTGTAGATCTTTTTTAAAGACATGGGAGCCATGGTAGTGCCTAAAGAACAATACACAAGGGAAATATATACAGTCAGAAGAAGGATTTGGGAAGCAAAAGACTGGGTTAGAACTCCCTCTCCTCTACCAATTGTTGTATATCTGTGATATAATAAAACAAATCTTAAATTTTGATCCCTGTTCTTCAAACAGAGCACCTAATCCTCTTAGAATTTCTAGATTACTATGAAGGCATTTTATTTTCATAAAAGCTCCTTTCAAACAAACAGTGTCTGCTAATAATTCAGAATATAGCTCCATGATAAGGATGGTTCTCCAGAGAGTCAAAATACATGATTACAGGGGAGGAAGCTCTGCTCCCAGTTCTTGATAATGAGAGTCAAGGCTAGAGATTGGATTATACAGCCTCTTGGATAAGGAGTCTCAGAGTGATTCCAAGGGGTGGACTCCTTGATGTGCTGGAAAATAACACACCCACGGTGTACCAGACCTCTGTGCCACACACATCTCCATCCCTTTCTCCATGCATCCCTTTGATTTGGTTATTTCTAACTTTTCTATTTTTTATAAACAGGAAAGTTTAAGGATAGTTATTTTTTCAGTCATTAAACCAGGTTATCAGGGATTGTGAGCAGGGATTGTGAGAACTATTGAATTTGCAATCAGACAGGCAGAAGTGTGGGCAATCTGAAAAGCCCATCCATGGCTCATTGACAGTAGAGTGGTATGGGATTGACTCCTTAAATGAGGAGATCTACATGAGCTCCTGGTTGTCAGTGTCAGAACTTAATCAAACTGTTGGAAACTCAGTTATGGGCAGAAAACCAGAAAAGGAGTGTGGACAAAGGGTATATGTGTAGTGTCAGAAAAGGTACAGCAAATGACATTCAAGCACCACCGTGGACTCCGATTGAGAGTTCCCAAAACAGGGGAGATTTTCCCATATGGTTTGACCACTCCCAGGCCTTCCAAGTATTTATCCCTTCACAATTTCCCACTATGACAATTCAGCCTGCCGGTTGGGCCAAACATAGCCATCATGCAATTCTAAGACATGAATCTGGGGAAGAACAGTCTAAACTCCAAGCAGGAAGAAACTCATTTTGGAAGTGTTTTACAATGTGAAAAGTGCATTTCTACACACAGTGTCGATAAATCAGATTAGCTGGCAGAGTAGATTTGAGTCTCTTTATTCAGCCTTTTCTCCTTCTGAATTGGGCCTTCTAGAACCTGCAGGGAAAAAGAACAGAGCCCATGGCAAGAGCTGCTTCTTTTATTACTGGAAGAAAATCAGTGAGATTGCTGCATTTGCAAGAATTCAATTAATTTCTTAGCCATTGTTCTCTATCATTTCTATATAGGGAAAGGAGGTGAAGGAAAGTTTCTTGATCTATCAGTGATTCCAGGTTTTGCTTTTAGCTTCATCAACACTTTATTGTATCTGTGAATTGACACTATATTTCAGGATTCATCATGGTCAACTTCCCCACAACCTCCACCCACATCCATTAAGCCATAAATCTCTCATCAAAGACATGATTGACCATGTTGTAGCATGGAGCCTAGCAGTTCCTGAGTATGTCAGCATCTCTGTTTGGCGTAAGTTATACCACCAACATGCTCTCATTCTTCAGACATGACTGAATGTTCTAGAATGTAATGCATTTCAGTACTATTTGTAATGTACGTTGTCAAATCCAACAAATTAAGGGCTTCGTCCTATGATGATATCTCCCACTACAGATTCCATTCTCTGCACGATTAGGACTTCTGTTACACAGTCCATAAATTCTGAGGGTTCCTACAACTCTGCCCTCATGTTTGATGACTTGCTTTACCATTTTACCGCACATAGGAAAACAATTGACTTGTGTTTCTTATAAAGGCTACAACAGAGAAATAGCCAAATAAAAGAAAAGCATAGAACCAGGTGGTGGGTAATGAGGGGGGGGGAGAAGTTTCTAAGAGTTTCTATGTCTTTTCTTGGGGGTTAGAGTGTCACCTTGATGCTTTCCCTAAGCTGTAAATTCAACTAATCATATTGCTTTAGTTTTTATGGAACTTTAATCCAGAGCTTCTACTTCCCCTTTCCAAGGGTAATGAATGAGGCTGAAAGTTTCCATTTTCTTGTGGCTGGATCATTCTAGTGATCATCTCTCTGCTGAGTCTAAGTGGGAGCAATCTCTGAAGTCATCTCACTTAACACAAACTCAGGTGTCATCCAATTCTTAAAATGAGTACTCATCACTGAGGTAAACTCATGGGTCCAGGGAACATTTTACACAACAAAATACAACAAGAAATGTTTTTGTTGTTCTTGTTACTCAGGAGATTACAATGTTTTAGGAGCTCTGTGCCCAGAGTCAGAGATGAAAACCAAATATATTTTATATTCCACTCGAGTTTGGATAAGGAAGAAATCAATTATTGAATGTATGTCTAATTAGGATAATGAAGCCTACTTTGCAAGATTCTTGTAAAAAATAAATAAGAAAGCACAGAGCTCAATCTTGGCCTTCATATGTAGTCAGGAAGAATTAAAATATTCTCCCTTTAGTTTTTAATCATAGAAGCTCTGGTTTATTTTATATGGCATATAAGATATGTAGGATTAGTTTGCGCACATCTAAGTCTCCAACCCCACTTTTGTCTATTAAGTACTGTGTGTGGAGGGGGGGAGGAGAGAGGGAGGAGGAGGGCAGGGAGAATTTAACTCAGGGCCTCATGCTACGAAGGTGCTTTACCACTTAAGCCATACCTCCATCCATTTTTGAGATAGGATCTTCCTTGATTTCTGGACCAGTCTGGGCTGTTAATTCTTCTACTTGTTCTTCTTCATGTCTCTGAAGATGATAGAAACCTGCCCAGCCACTGTGCTTCCCCCATAACTAGAACAATAGGTGCATACAAAACCTTGCCCAGCCATTGGTGTAGATGGAGTCTCACAAACTTCTTTTTGGCTAAACTGAACTTGAGTTACAATCACCCCATCTCTGCCTCTCAAGTAACTGGAGGTTACAGGCTTGAGATACTGCTTCAAACTTGTTATATTAATGTAGAATTAAAGCATATTTCAGGGAGCGAATCTGTTTGCATGTTGGGAGCAAAGAGCATCCCTGGTGAAGGCTGGCTCTGTGCTAAGAGCAGCTTCCATTTGGGAATAGCAGCATTGGGTCTCTTGAAAAACTGAAAGGTATCAATAGGAGAAGATGGTCTTCAACCTAAAAGGGGAAAAAAAGGAAATACAGAGACATGTTGCAGGAATTTAGGAAGAAAGTAGCTAAGAATATAATATCCTAAATGGATATATGAAAAAATTCCCAGCCATTAAAGGGAGACAGTTTTTGAGGGGCTATATGAAAATATTGCAATAATATAAAGAATGGAATGCCAAGAATATCTGAGTTCAAAAACAGGTCTCATTTTTTCAGAGAACCAAGCAACATAGATGATGCTTAAAACTAAGTTAAAGTTAGATTTCAGTTCTCTTAGCAGCATGCACAACAGAACAAAACAAATTCTTCTTCCCATTTTGTCCATTAAGCAAATCACAGTCCTTTTAAAGACTGAAGACAGAGTCACAGCCATTCTTTCCTTGGATGGAGCCACACAATGCCTAAACAGGATTTACATTGAATTTGTGTACCTCAGGATGAGAAACTTGTCAATAATAAGCTTCAGCTAAGGAAAGAATAAAGAAGAGCAGCTCCTGTCTGGAACAGAGTAAGATTCAAAGGGATTCCTGGCAGCAGAAGAGCCATGGTATTTATGTGACTTAATTCATACACATTGCAATGACAATATGATGTCTGATGCTGGTAATGACTACTTGGCAACCAGCCAAGGATCACCCCACTTCCTCTACCCCCATCATGTCACTTTGGCATGGGGTATATTTCATGGCCCTCCCTCCCTAGGCTCATTCCTATTGCACAAAAGGCTCTCCAGATCAAGTCCAGCTGTATCAAGTCCAGCCGGGCACCATGGCCAAAGAAACAGAGGAAACAGAGAATAAATATATCTGACAAAGCCATCAGGGATTCGAAAACAGAATCTGGCGATAAATATGGTAATTAGGCCATTGAAACTTCTAGCACAAGGTTCTTTGAAAATGCAATCTCAGAACTAGAGTCCAGAAGCTGAGTTTTGCACCATTAAAGAGAATGATGAGAGAGTCAAAACTTTTTAATGATATTTCAGTCTTTTTCATTGGTAAGTTAGTAACTTTTTTTGTGGGTACCAGGGAAGTTTTAATGATTCAGTCAAGCAAAAGATCTTCACAGCTGCCCCCAAGCTACCCAGTGATGCAGCTGGCATGGCCCACAGCAACACCCCACTCCTCTAAAAGCCAAGAGTAAATTTAGCTTCTGAGTTCCATCAGCATTTGGTTCATGCTTAGGAAGCTGACTTAGCTGCTATTCAAAAGGCGGGGAAGGGGGGTCTTATTTCCCCCCTCTAATAGCTTTGAAGACCTAATTGTATTTTGCAGTGTTTAATCAGTCTGTAGATTGTGGTTTAATTTGTATGTTTGCTGTTTCCAAGCCATGATACTTAATAAGAGGCTTCCCTTTGGGTTTAGAAAGGAAAGAGAGAAGGCAGTTAGATGTAACTTCCCTTCTAAACACCTGCGTGAATTCTGTGCTGCTGAGTCCCCTGGAACCTTGGACCCCCCGCCCCCCTCATGGCAGGGGCTGCTACACTGAGACCATCTCCACTCCATACACAACCCCGTTCTGAGCTCCTCTAGGGAAAGACCCCAATGCTTCTCCCTCTGGAATTCCCGGTTCCTCCATAGTTTCTAGCCTATTGTGGGCTAGAAACAGATACTTAGTAAGTGAGTAAGTAGAGCCCACAGGAATGGATAATGGGCTCATGAGACAAAAATTGAGTGTACTGGACAGATTCCATGTTCTACTTTCCTATTAAGGTCATTTGCACAACTCCTGGTGTGGCACTGTTCTAAAATATCTTTTAAGGGCAACCCTAGATTAGCAGTTTTTATTCTGTAATGATTAACATCACATAATTTGAGGGTATGGATGGGAGAGAATGACAGAAGGGGTGGTATTGATCAAGAGGCTTTGTATACAAGATCTACTTGCTGAACTGAAATCTCTTAACTACTTAGAAGAAAAGAGAATTACATTGGAAAGTTAGAATAAATTCCTCAAGAAACCTTAGGGTGGAGGTCTGATATACTATTATATGAGTTACTCTTCACACCATTAAGATCCTTAGATGATTCTGAAACTTTAGAACTGTACTTTTTTTTTTGTCAGTTGTGGGGACTGAACTCTGGGCCTGGGCTCTGTCCCTCAGCTCTTCAGCTCAAAGCTAAAGACTCTACCGCTTGAGCTACTGCGCCACTTCTGGCTTTTTCTGCTTATGTAGTGCTGAGGAATCAAACCCAGGGCTTCATGCATGGAAGGCAAGCACCCTACCACTGAGCCACTTTCCCAGTCCCAGAACCCAGGGATTCATGCATGCAAGGCAAGCACTCTACCACTGAGCCACCTTCCCAGCCCCAGAACCATGCTTTTAAAACTAGAGAATTCATTCTTTCAGGGAGGAGTGAGGTACTAATTCAAGAAAAGACATTTGCCTACGACCACAAAGCTACTCATTCACATAATGGTATTTAGACCTACATTTCTTGATTCTCAGGTTTTTGTCTCTTTCTTGCATTTCAAGTCCTTAAGGATGTACTGCACGCTTATTATGTGCAAACACTGGTGAATACTGGAGAGATGAATAATTATAAAACTTATTCATTATTGAGTATTTACGATGTAGGCTACAATGAGTGAATAAAATGCTCAACATAATATGTCCAGGTAAGATACTTACTAAAATTGAATTGGAGAATTTGAACGTAAAGGGATTAAATCACATGACCAAAAGCAGCCACTGGCTTTGCACATCCGGCTTTGCTATGGAGCACTGAATTATCCCAAGTCTTCAAGAAATAAACACCTAAATAAACCACTCCATGAGAATGGATGGGGTCTTAGCCCACTTTTCCCAACCCTTAACTTTCCTAGAACTTTGATTTTGTAACTCACAATAGGAAAGAAAGTAGACCAAATTTAGCATAAGCAGATACAGAATAGGTGTCTGCACAGAGCAATCTGTGGAATAAAGACTTGATTATCGTTCCCATGTATAATGAAATTCAGTTGGACACCAGAGGGCTGTAAAGTTCGCTGGCTTCTCCTTCCCTGACTCCATCTTCACAATTTGAAGACACTACTTGTTCCCTTCCATCTCTGGAGAACTGATAAGAAGGAAGGAATTTTTTAAATTTTTTTTAACCTGGAAAAAGAGGAAGTAAAGGTTTACTGAGTTAAGAGTGTTGATTTAAGAGCAAAGAAGATAAGTTGGAAGACTTCTGCTGATAAACTAAGGAATGTGCTTGGAAGTCCTCTCTCCTGAACACCAAACTCTTACAATGGGGCTCAAAGATAAGAAAGTTATTTGAAAAAGCTACTCCAAAATGGATCCATTTGAGGACTCTGTTGGGATATATCGATAGGAATGTGAAATCTACAGCCCAGGACTTTGTGTGCAATTTGGGTTTTCCCTGTGATTCTTTGATAGCATGTCATACTTTCTCTTCCACAGTGGAGGTGAAGCAAAAAGTAGAACTGGAGTTGTAACTTATCTTTAGCAAAGAGTGCCTTCCGGATAAAAGAACCCAGATAAAAGAGCAACTTAGTTCGCCTGAGGACAGGATGTTAGGGATGAAGAAAATTATTCCAGAAAGCTTGGCAGGACTTTAGCTAGCTGAATAATTGCCCTACTATTCCAGACCATACAACCCTGAGCCCAGGCTTACAAGTGTACACAGGTTTTGTAGAAATGCTGCATTAGTTACTAGTTTTGTTCTGGAACTTTATCAAACTGGAGATTCTAAGACATCAGAGATAAATAGGTTAAAAAGAGCATCTAGTTTTCTCAAAAGATGAAATAACAACAAATTTAAAGATCTAATTGGCTTTTATTTGCAATTCTGAAATAAGGCAGGACCTCATGCAAAAAATAGTTTTTTAATGAGCAGTTTAGAATGGTCGCAACAACTTAACAGTAATAATAAAATTACATTTGAAAAAAGAAGACTGGCTCCCTTTTTTAAGGTGTAAGAGAGTAAGTTTTAAAAGTTAGATTGGGGGCTAGGATGTAGCTCAGTGGCAAAGCACTTGCCTAGCAAGTGCAACATCCTGGGTTCGATCCCCAGTACCAAAAAAGAAAAGACAAAAAAAAAGTTAGATTAGTCAACATCAGATTAGTATCCATCACCCTTCTTTCATCCTTTCTCTCTGCTTTCTTTTCTTTTTCCCCTTCCTTTTTTCTCTCTCCTTCCTTTCTCTCTCTCTCTCTCTCTCTCTCTCTCTCTCTCTCTCTCTCTCTCTCTCTCTCTCTCTCTCTCTCTCCTTCTTTCCTCCCCCTCCTTCCCTCTCACCCTCCCTTTCTCCTTCCCCCCTCTCTCTTTCTTTCTTTTTCTTTCCCCTTTGGTATTGGTATTTTTTGAGACAGGATTCTGCTTCAGAGCCCAGATTGACCTCCTCTTGCCTAAACTTCGCAGAGCTGGGATTACAGGTATATGCTATCATTCCCAGGTTACTACAAGTTACTTTTCTTACAAAGAGGGGACCCCGTCATTACTACAATGCAGGTGGGATTGCTCATTCTGATTGGTTGATATTCCCTTCCTATTTGCAGGAAAGCCTGATGTTTGGTGATTTCACTGCTTCCTTAAAGTTTTATTTTGATTAGATGAAAGTTAGTGTGAGAGACTCCATTTTAATTCTGTCTGTTCTTGCATGTACCACAAGAGCTCAGTGTATATAATGGGCTCCCATAAACTCTGTTTGACTGTGCACATATCTGAACTCACAGAGTCCATGAACTTGAAGGGGAGACAACTTTTACTAACTCTAACTGAAGTTTAGAATTTTGAAAGCAGGCACTAAACTAGGTGGTATTAATAATTTATGCAAAAATCACTAATAGAAATCACAAATTTTTATACTTTTTTATTGTAAAATACTGTACAAAGGGATTACAGTTACATGAGTAAGGTAATGAGTACATTTCTTACTGAGCATTGTTACCCTTTCCTTTGTTTTCCCTTACCATTCCTTCCCTTCCCATCTCCCCAACTCCTTCCTACCCCACCCCACCCCAAGTTATAAAGTTCATTGCCAACATAGTGTCTTGTACATCTCATTGTTACAATGTACAATTGTACATCCATTGTTACAATGGATACAATGTATCCTTATTTCAGCATTTTGGCATTTCCCTTCCCCTCCCCAAATTAGAAAAATGTATATACAAGATGCAGGGCACTGCCATCAAATACAGTGAAAACAGGGGTTGTAGCTTGGGGAAAGAACATATAAAAGAAACAAAAAAAATCACATAGTACATCAAAGCAGAGGCCCTGAAAACATTACAAGAAGGAATAGGAGAAACCCTAGGTCTCCTTGGCACAGGCCGAAATTTCCTGAATAAAGACCCAGAAACACAACAAATCAAAGAAAGGTTGGACAAATGGGATTGCATGAAACTGCAGAGTTTCTACATGGCAAAGGACATAGCTAGCAAGATCAATAGAAAGCCCACAGATTGGGAGAAGATCTTCACTAGCCATACAACAGACAGGATCTTATATCTAAAATATACTTGAACTCAAGAAATCACAAATTTTTAAACGATAAAATACTCCTTACAGATATTTTAAAAGTACTTATGCAGGATCTCCCTATATGGCCCAGAGCGGCCTCCAAATTTACCAAATTTGACTATATTGATCAAATTTTATTCCAAATATTATTTGAAGTAAGATTGTACACACACATATATAATTAGTTTCTTTTGTTTAAAAACTATTGTAAGAAGAGACTCTAAAAGAAGTCCAAAACACATGAAGTTCACTTTTGATTGACATGGAGTTCTATTTTTCATGCAAGCCTGATATTTCTATACTTATCAAGAGGCCAAACCTTGGGAGACTGGGTACAGGTTATCGGTTTCTATGTATATGTGATTTTGCACACAGGGTTTTTGTGTGGGAAAGGAAGCAATAAGGAGCAGCAGGCGTGACAAAGAGAGTGCAAGACTACAAAGCCAGCCAGGCCTGTTTGCAAGCTTTCCCAAGAAAGTGAGTTAGGTACAACCTAGGAATGTCACATCTTAGACTTAAATGTGGGGTTGTAAACAAATAATGCATACCACTGAGCCACCCAACTGTTCTTTATTTGTCATTTCTTAGGGTCACTGTGAAACCACAGAGGGCAAGCTCCCAGGGTTTATGATAATTGAGGATTGATATGCATGCTATGCTTCTTAGGGACTTGATACCTGAGCCAAAAGTGGGAATAAAATAAATGAAATGTAACATCTAAAATAAAGGAAGGAATGAGGAAAGGAGGGAAGAAAGGAAAGAAGGCAGGAAGGAAGGAAAAAAGAAAAGAAGGAAGGAAGGAAAGAAGGAAGAAAGGAAAAAAGAAAAGAAGGAAGGAAGAAAACAGCAAAAAAAATCCAAGAAAACAGAGTTCTTTTGAAAAATTAGCTGGAAAGATGGAGAACCAGGTCTCTGCCATCTTTTGCTTTGAGATATAGGAATGTCAATGGATCTGACTAACAGAATATACAAAAAAAAAAAAAAAAAACCACAAAGAAAGATGAGAAATAAGAGTGCCTACAGTCTAATTTCAAATATTTTATTTGGCCTTGTTATGTCTTAATTACAAACTATATTTGTTTAAGGGTACAAACAGACTAGGAACTAAATTTAGTCAGTATTTACTGAAAGCCACTTAATTTATATAGTTACCATCTAGCTTGTAGAGTGCTGTTTGATCTCCATTTAACAATTACATAAGGCTCAGATAGATAAAGTTCAGGTTAGTCAGGTCAAAGAGCCACTACCTATAAACTCTTCCTGCTTATATAATTCTAGGCTTCTTCTCTCATTTGTGCCAAGAAATTTTCACAATTAGTAAGAGAGAAAAATTATAGACTATGTCTCCTTAAAGACAAAAATCTAGTTAAGGATGACTATTATTCATTTGTCTCCTGAAACTCAATAAAAGGAGAAAAGAAATTATTTTAGGGCTGGGAATGTGGCTTAGTGGTAGAGTGCTTGCCTAGCAGGTATGAAACTCTAGGTTCGATTCCTCAGTACCACATAAACAGAAAAAACTAGAAGTGGTGTTGTGGTTCAAGTGGTAGAGTGCTAGCCTTGAGCAAAAGAAGCTCAGGGACAGGGCCCAGACCCTGAGTTCAAGCCCCAGGACTGGCAAAAAAGAAAAAGAAAGAAAGAAGGAAGGAAAGAGAGAAGGAAGGAAGGAAGGAAGGAAGGAAGGAAGGAAGGAAGGAAGGAAGGAAGGAAGGAAGGAAGGAAGGAAGGAAGGAAGGGAGGAAGGGAGGGAGGGAGGGAGGGAGGGAGGGAGGGAAGGAGGAAGGAAGGAAGGAAGGAAGGAAGGAAGGAAGGAAGAAAGAAAGAAAGAAAGAAAGAAGGAAAGAAAGAAAGAAAGAAAGAAAGAAAGAAAGAAAGAAAGAAAGAAAGAAGAAAAAAATAAAGAGAAAAAAAGAAATTTATTTTAAGTACAAACTCTCAAGGACAAAATACCCGAAGATACAACTGCACAACACTTTAGAAGCTGTAAAGCAATGGATAACTGACAGGCCCTGGACTGCAAGAATGCTGATCCTAACTTTGCAGTGAAAAAGCCAGGTATTAATCTGACTGATGCCACAGAGGTCCACAATACATCAGAGACTTTGACTTCTAGAAATGGGAAAATAGTAAGGTTAACAATATGAGGAAAAATGTAAGCAGAATGAAGAAGCAATTGAATCCACCTTTATTTCTCTATGTATCAAAGTCTTGAGTTTATTCTTTGGAAGGGATAGCCAATGCAGGGATAGCAGACACAGTGATGGGGCATCCATTCATGCCATAAAGGATGCTCCCTGGAAAGATACAGGTAGACCTGAGACATCTCTCTCCCTACTTGATTCTCAGCACAAGCTTGGATGCTATAGAAAGATGGGAGATTAGAAAAAAAATCCTTCTTGGAAAATCTAGCTGGCTCAATGGTAAACACAGAGATTCATCTCCCAGAGAAGAAGAAAGAAGAAGAAGAAGAAGAAGAAGAAGAAGAAGAAGAAGAAGAAGGAGGAGGAGGAGGAGGAGGAGGAGGAGGAGGAGGAGGAGGAGGAGGAGGAGGAGGAGGAGGAGGAGGAGGAGGAGGAGGAGGGAGGAGGAGGAGGAGGAGGAGGAGGAAGGAGGAGGAGGAGGAGGAAGGAGGAGGAGGAGGAGGAGGAGGAGGAGGAGGGGAGGAGGAGGAGGAGGGGAGGAGGAGGAGGAGGAGGGGAGGAGGAGGAGGAGGAGGAGGAGAAGAAGAAGAAAATGGAATAGCTACCACAGCTCCTTCAGGTATTGGAAGTCCCCTTGCCCAAGGTGACACCTTCCCTGGAATGGCCCACATCCCAATAGTCATTGCATTTGCCATTAGATAGTCATCTGCCAAAATGAAGATAGAAGGGCATGTCTCTGGCCCAACCTGGGACACTTTGGTAGAAAACAGTTCTTTTAGAGATCTGACATTGTGGCCTATGTTTTCTATCTTCCTTGGTCCAATTCTGTCTCCACCTTCTCATCATCACAGGTTGGTGTCTAAGAAACATCTGGCACCTGTTTTGACTCGGTGTCTTCTTCCAGGTAGACCACAGCAAACCCCAAACAGTGAAGATCTAAACAGTATCAGTAGTTTAGCAACAACACAAAAGCAAGCAGCTCTTCCTGCCATGAAGCTTCCCTACTGATGGGGAGCCTGGTGCCAGCACTCAGGCTTCCATTTTGCTTCCTAAACCACACACTCACCCATGAGATGCCCAGTGTGACACAGCTTCTTGAGAAAGCCTGTAAGATGAAAGCAGGATGCAAAGCAGAGAGGCTGAATGAAACATTACTTCACCAATATAGGCTAGGATAGCTATGAAGAAAACAGAAAGCACAAAAATACCATAGAAACAAAAATAAAAGGCTGTGAGCAATAATAGTTATCACGAAGAATAACCAAAGTGATTGAAAGTGATGTTGAGGCAATTGCCTTATATGGCGAACAAAAAAGAAACAAAGACAGAAGTGAGAGAGAAATGTTCACAAGCCCAAAACAACACACACACACACACACACACACACACACACACACACACACACACAATCTTCTGAGTCTGAGAATAGTTTCTCTGCAAAAAATCAAGAATCAAAATGTTTTTGGACAACAGAGCTATAACAGAAACTTACTTCTCATGGTTCTGGAGTCCTGGGAAATCCAAGGCATCAACAATAGTATGTAGGGACAGCCCTGCTTCCTAGCACACAAATGGCACCGTCTGTGTTTTCACATGGTAGGAAGAGCAAAGTGGCTCTCTGAGACTTCACGATAAAGGCATTTAATCTCATTCATTATCAAATCCCCTCCCAGAGTTCCCACCTCCTAACACTGACCCATTGGAAATTAAGTTCTAGCATATAAATTTGGAGGGGAAATTAACATTCAGACCAAAACAAAGAAAAATGACAGTGTTTCAGAAGCATGGGATCTCAGAAATGAGAACTCCCATGCCTTTCATCTGGCATTTATTTGAAGGTGAGTTCCATGAGCAGAAGAAAATTTACCAGCAGCATCGAGGCTTACAAGACTCAAAGGGGTCTTAGCAGTAGGCATGAGTCCTCAGGAAGGCAGTGAAAGGAAGGACTACCATGGTCTCTACAAAGATGAGGGTGAGAAGTCATAATAACACAAAGGGACAACTGGGCAAGGAGGGTTTTGGCAATTTCCTTTCTTTTTCTTTACATAGATACCTGAATTCTACATGGAATAAAATAATTGAAATCAAATTCCTCTATCTATTCCTTCTCCCTTAGTATAGGTAAGTAACTTCCTACGAACCTGTCCTCTTCTCATGGAGAATAATAGGTCCTTGTTTGTCACATTGTCCTAAATTAAGTCTACAAAATGGATTCCAGTGATCCAAAAAAATCAAGTGTCTCCTATACTCTGATTTGACTGCATGTGGGGGAAAAATGAAAAAAAAGTAGGTGTGCAGAAGATGCTACAATCTAGATTGTGTACACACACTGTGGTGTTTGCACTGTGAAACTGCCTAATGATGTGTTTCTCAGGATGCATCCTTGTGAAGTGACACACTGAACATATTTACAAGTAAATGTTTAAATATATGAATATGCCAACAAACATTTACATATGCTGAATAATTAAACACTGAATCTCTCACCATAATTATATGAAACCTATTAAGGAACAGGAGGACCAAAAATATAGTTTCATACATGTCCGTAAGAAGAGGAGGGAAAGAAAATTAACCCTGCATTTTCTACAGTGGATAGCAAATAATTAAAATGTATAACTAAAAATCCTTACATACTGAATACATTTTTTCTTTTTATACTTAACATATATACTATACATTTCTTTACATAACGACTATACTGTTATTTACAGGCCTTATAGGTACTTCAAGAAAATGGAGGGCTACAAAGTTCTAAATGGTTGTCTCCGAGGGCTTAGGAAATGGGAAAGAAACAGCTTTTGGTGCTTGTTCCAGGTCTAGAACTATCTGACTCTTTCAGCTATATTCATGGATCACCTTAATAAAAATAAAGGCTATATTTTAGAAAGACTGATCTCTTGTGACCATCCATACTAAGGTTATTAGGGCTGATTTTTGCATCCCTGTCCTATTCATAGCTCTTAGACACTAGCTTCTTCAATATCTGCTGAATCTGGAAGATGGTAATAGATGGGCATTTGGCACCTCTAGTGAAATGATGTTCTCCAATAAAAGGGATGGAGGAGGCACAGTAGCTGGAAAGAAGCACATATTGCCCCCATAAGTTTCACAGAAATGCTGACACTAAAAGCCGAGGGTGACATTTTTGCGATAACTATCATCCTTGTGTTGGAGACTCCAGATGGTTCCTCAAAGTGGCCAAGTGCCAAATGAAATGTTCAGGCAGGACAATTGGACTCCATCCTTAGGAATGTACTGACTTTGATAAGTAACATGATTGGACAGGGTCCTAGATCCTGGTCCAGCCACCTGGCTCAGCATGTTTTCAGGGAGTTGAGGGAAAGAACTGGCCACTGGAAAGTACAGAATTTTTTGATTCGCTGCAATCATCCCCATGTAGTTAATCTGAAATAACAATCAATATATAACAAGCCATAGTCCATGGTCTCTAGCGTTTGCTCTGGACAACAAAGAATAAATTTTTCCCATCATTCTCTTCCCTTCTACCAGCAGGTATTGCAAACAAGGAGGAACTCTTGAGCTTTTTTTTAAAGAATGGACAATGGAGGCTGAGAATGTGGCTCAGTGGTAGAGAGCTTGCTTAGCATTCATGAAGCCCTGGGTTTGATTCCTCAGTGCCACATAAAGAGAAAAAGCCAGAAGTGGTGCTGTGGCTCAAGCAGTAGAGTGCTAGCCTTGAGTATAAGAAGCTCAGAAACCGTGAAGTCTAGGCTCTGAGTTCAAGCCCCCAGAATGGCAAAAAGAAAAAGAAAAAAGAAAAAAATAATGAATAATGGGGTATTTTTAGTTTTATTTCTTTCAAATTATCTGTCTTGCTAAAAGCGAGTGTCACTTTTAGTCAAAAAGACAAGCTCTGAGCTGTGATGCAGAGGAAAAAGCTGAAACAAAGAGGAAAAAGTTTATTCTTTCATCCCAGTCATTTCCCAGGAGGCTCAATCTCCTGGGCTGAGTCACTGCAACTGGGGAAACAAAAACAGTGAAAAGAATGGATATAGGGAAAAGGCAGTTCTGAGGAAAGTAGCATGGGACTGAAACCTAAGGAGAACAAAGAGGTAAAATATTCCACCCTTTGGAATGGCCAAGGAAATTTAAAAGAGTGATATCTGATACTGTACTCATATTTATGTGTATGTTTGTTCTTTGTGGCAATTACCTGACATCATTTTAAAAAACAAAAACAAACAAAAAACCCACCTCATTAAAGAGCAGCTCTACAGTGATGCATTTTGGAGAACAGCAAAGAGGCCAAAAATTAAGAAATGCTGGGAAGTCAGGACTGGAAGCCAAATGCCCCATAGGAATTACCAGAAATCTTGGGCAAGACATTGATGTTCCCCTGGCTACACAGAGAGAAGACTTGAGTCTGTTTAGATATTAAATAAAAGGGCGAAATAGTTGGAGGCAGAATAACTCAGGAGCCTTAAGAGAGCATTTTCTCTCTTAATCATCAGAAAGGTAGAAGGTGATTATTTTCTTTTTAAATTGCACTGTCCCTCTTTGCTTCTGAGTTATAGAAAATGTCACAAAGTCATTTGTCAGTGTCTCCAGTAAGAGAAGAGGGACTATAGGATCTGAGCCATGCCTTATGAAGAGAACTAACTCTTCGCTAATACATGCCTACTGGGATTCCCAGAAGTTTAACATTGAAGAGAAGCCTGACTCAAAGGGGGCATCCATTCTGTTAAAACTTAGGCAGCTTTCAAGTTTAGTAGCAGAAAAAAAAGAGTTGTTAGTAAATTCTGAGCAATGTTTGAAGGTCAATGAGACACTGTGAGAAATAAAAACAAGGAGAAGAAAACTACAGGACTTAAGAAAACTTTGGCTCTTCTTCCTATTACAAGAATGGAGTTATCTGTGTGCCAGTGGCTCATACCTTAGTAGCTAAGCTACTCAGGAGATAGACTGCAGAGAGTCAATGCTTTTGTTCTTTTCCCAAAGGTGATGGTTCTTTCACTGAGCTGGACTGCTATTACAGATTCACTTTGTGACAAGGGCCCTACACAACAACCGCCCCCATCGTGGCTATGTTACATAATGTTCCTTCTCACATTCAGACAAGAGACATTCCCTGATGTACATCAGATGCAGGAGGAACTGTGCCTGCAAGTATGGACCCAGAGACCTTGTAACATCATGTCCATTCTTATCTTGGACTAGTCCTGGATCTATCTATCCTTTCAAAACTGTTGTGAGTTGAATTGTGTCCTCCATAGATGTTCAATTTCTAATCTTCAGTACCTAGAAATGTGACCTAAGAGAGAAAGTAAATCTCTGCAGATATAATCAAGTTAGAGGATGGTCACAGTAGATTCAGGCAGACCCTAAACCAAGTACTGATGTCCACTTAGAAGGAGGAAAATTTGGGCAGAGATGCAGAGGAGAAACACAAGAGAGATTTATATGACCATTGAAATGAAGCAAGAGTATCGCAGCCACAAGCCAAGGGATGCCAAGGACTGTCATCGTCCACCAGTGCCTAGGAAAAGCAGAGATCCTGAGGGTAAGTAAGCATCTTGCTAACACCTTGATTTCTTAGCCTCTTTTTTTTTTCATGTGCCCTGGGGATTGAACCCAGGGCTTTGTGTATACTACACAAGCACTCTATCACTAAGCTACATACACCTCTAGCGCCTGGTTTCATATTTCTAATGGCAGGAAATGAACTGCTGTTGTTAAAGTTTACTATGAATTGGTATAGCAAACCCTAGAAAACAAGACCAACAGTTTACACCCATTGTTCCACTGGCTCTGATAGCACATCCAGAGTAAGATACAGCCCCTTTGCTTATGAAACAGCTGTCTCGACTGGAATTTTTGAGAAGGAATTAGAAGAAGCATCAGTTTCTCTTAACTCAGGTACCACCTGGGCTTCTTACTCAGCCTGACAGCTGTCTAGCTAGAGCTAGGCCAGACAGGGAAGAGATGACTGCAGTCCCACAGAGTGATATAAGTAAAAATATAATTTCGGATTCACTTATCCTTCTGGATGAGTTCATCTGACACATATCCTCAAACCTAACAAAGGTTCTACTAGATCAGTGACCTTTCGCCTCCACCTATTTGGAAAGAATCTGGAAATACTCTGTCAGCTTCAGTGGAAAGAGGAAACACAATCTAAATAATTAATCTCTAGTGAGTCTTTCCAACTAGCTTGTTCCCAACAAGTAAATTAAAGGAACTGAGGCAAACCAAAGCACACTGATAGAAATATATTTTACTACATGTATACCTGATTCTAAGTGTGACCCCTTTACATAACAGGCTTTCTAATATAAAATGGAAGAAGGCATGGATTGCATTCAAGAGACTATGTCTACTGTTTTACTTTGCATTTGAACCTGTGTTGTTTTTTTGTGTGTATCATAAGAAAGGTGGGATTCTTGCAGCAAAAGAACATGGACCAATGAAAGCTAATCATACTCACTAAATACCAGAGAAAGAAAGGGAGAAACTAAGGAGACAGACATACTAGAGAAAGGAGAGGCAGATGAAGAAAAGAATAAGTTTCAAGAGAAGAAAGAACAAGAAACCAGAAAGAACAAAGTACAGATTTCAACTCTGAGTGGAGACAAGAGTTGAGAACAGCAGGTAACAGCACATCCAACCTAGAAAGGCCTACAGCAGTTTGTGGGAGAGCCAAACCAAATACCATGTCTTACATCTGACTATAGGCATAATCACTTGTAAGGAACCCCTTCATTTAATAACAGACTTCCGGAGGGGTGGAGAACATAACCCTTCATCAACTGTGCCTGTAAAAGCACTGGTTTTTCAAGCATGTAATTACAGTCTTCTTGTCTTTTGCTTCTTAATTGGATTCATTGGAATGAGCTACCAATCTTATCAAGGAGGGAGAAAGTTTGCTTCCTGAGAGAGGAGGTTGGCCTGGAGAATTGCCTGAAAGAGACCTTGAAACCTGGGCACTGGTGGTTCATGACTGTAATCCTAGATATTTAGGTGGCTGAGATCTGAGGATTGAAGTTCAAACTAATTTGAGAGACACTTAGCACCAATTAACTAATCAAAGCCATAACTGGAGGTATAGCTCATGTGATAGAACAGCAGCTATGAGTGAAAAAAACAAGCAAGAGTGCAAGGCCTGGAGTTCTAGACCCAGTATCAACACACACACACACACACACACACACACACACACACACACACACACACACACACACACACACACACACACACACAGTAGAACTTAAACAATGCTTATTCTGCTCCCCTAATCCAGACCTCAATCTGTGGGGAGTGAAGTTCACAGAGCATCAGGGTTCCCATGGACCTCTCTGGACTCTTTGCATGGAATAGAAAGATGCCTTATTAGTGAGAGCAGTAGTGACACACCAACAAAGGTTGCTTTTCACCCTGTGATGGTCCCCATCACCTGCTGGTTCTTTTGTCAGTATGCAAACCATTCAATTCTTCACAGCCATCCTGTCAATCAGGGCCTATCTCCTCAGTCAGTGGCATACACCAGCTTAGCCTGGCTCCAAGCCACTGAGCCCAAGAAGAGCCAGGAAGGCCAGGAGCCTCTGCCTCTGTCTCTAGAAGGGAATCTGGAGTTGAGTGTTCCAGAAGCAGTGGCCATGAAGGTAAACCCAGTCAAGTGACCAATTAATACAGAGGCTTTTGAAGTTTTTACCAAGACCTTCAGGATGTCACACACACACACACACACACACACACACACTTGCACAAAGCTAAAACCTTCTCAGAAACTATAATTTTTTTAAAAATTTTATGCAGCTCTCCACCATTATTGATCTCATGACTCCTTTGTGGTCGCAGTTTAAAAACTGGATATCAGACTCTTGACCCTTTCTGTCAAAAATTGCGTTGCTTTTTCCTTGGGAAGAAGAGAATGAGGAGAGAGGAGGGAGAAACAGGTATCTATTTCCTGGTGATGTCTTTTATCCAAGGAGGATAAAATTTATAACTCAGAAACTGGAAATGTGTAAGGAAAGACATTTAATGGCCTAAATGATGGATGATTCTGAGCATGTTGGCAAACTTATCTGAGAGAGACCAAGCTCCAATTAACTAATGAAAAACTATAACTGGAGGTGTGGCTTAAGTGGTAGAGCACCAAGCACTCAGGTGATGGAAGAAAATCTCAGTTCCAGGCCAGCCAGCTTAGTCCTGGTCACCAAAAATAACAACAAAAAGTGATAAAAGACCAAAATGTCTTAAAATGTTACTTTCTCTATGTGTGTGTCTTTTTAGATAGAGTCTAAAAAACATTTTTTAAGACAGAGTATTGCTCTGAACTCTTCTTTTTTTTTGGGGGGGGGTCCAGGTCATGGGGCCTGGGCGCTGTCCCTCAGCTCTTCAGCTCAAGGCTAGCGCTCTACCACTTGAGCCACAGCACCACTTGTGGCTTTTTTCTTTTTGCTTATGTGGTGCTGAGGAATCGAATCCAGGGCCTCAGGCATGCAAGGCAAGCGCTCTACCACTGAGCCACCTTCCCAGCCCCTGTTCTGAACTCTTCTTTAGCCCATAATTAGTTTATAGACACATATATTACTAAGGAACTGTAAAAGTAGGAGAGAGAGATAGAGATGAGAGAGAGAGAGAGAGAGAGGGAGAAAGAGTGTGTGTGTGTGTATAAGCTAAGTAGGTGGTATAATACTTGACACTCATGCCTAAGCAGGTGAGAGGAGAAAAGGGCAGGTTATTTCAGGTAGAAACTCAGTTTGATCCAGGCTACTGTGCATCTGTACCTTACTTTCTACCCCAGTATCCCATGCTACAGTTGAGACCACACTCTTGTCTATACTCTCTCCCTCCTTCCTCCCTATTAGTAAACATTGTAAAATGCTTTATTAAAAACATATCTTCTATCCTCTGCAATGTGAGAAGACAGTTCTCCCAGGGCTGAAATTCCTTGTCCTGCAAGAGGATGGGCTCTGGGTTGGATCTTGAGGGTGGAAAAGTAAAGAACAAGATCTTAAGTCTGTATTTCTCAAGTCCTTTTCTTCCTCGCCCTTCAATCAAGCATTGATTGGACACCTTGGCTGGGTGCCCAGCAGATGTGGGCAGGTACCTTGAGGTCCAGGCATTCCAACCTTTCTGCAGCCATGTTGGTCCTCACACCTGGATGAGATTCAGATGCTACATCGAAGTATTTTGATTTGTTGCTTTAGTTTTCTAAATATACTCCAGCGGATGGCTTCAGAGTGTGACTGAATCAATGCATTAGCTGATGGGGACTCAGCTGGAACAAACCGAAACAACACATCCTCAGAGCTGAACCAATGTTTTCTGCCCTTCAAGCCTCAGCGGCATCTGAGACTCTCTGGTTGAAGCGTTGATCCCAGAAAAGGAAGGGAGGGCCCTTCTCCCTGACTCCTGAACTTAGCTCAGTTGCAGAGGGAGAGAGACGAGACAGAGAGAAAGAAAAAGAGGGTGAATACAAAAAACCAAAAATACAGTTAAAACAAAGTCCCTGACTTGCACTCTGCCCCCCACCCATCTAAGACGATCTGTCCTCACCAAGGACCCCACAACGTTTCATGCTTCCCAGTCTCTGCTCTTTCATCTCTTCATTTATGCTGCTCTTTCCTGGGCCTTCACCTCCCTATTTTCTTTTCAACTGCCTGCTCTTTCAAAACTCACCTTGAGCTTTCATTTATTCTTTTCAACAACTCGAATGAAAAGTTCAGCATCAGGCAGGGTTCATGTGGATTATTGAGGATCCTAGTATCCCAGTGATTAAAACAAACAAAACAAAACAAAACAGAGTTTCTGTTCTGGAAATCCATAAGCTAGTCAAGTGTGATAGGTTCATCCAATGCAATGTGATCAGTGTAACAATTTAAGCAGATGTAAGGGATCATACAAAGTCCCCTCGAATTTGCTGACTCCATATCTAACTGCAAAGGTGACTTGGGACAATTCTGGGAAACAGCAACTTTTTGAGTCAAATATCCCTATTCCTGATTTTGAGATGGGGAAATATTAAATACATTTTCTAAAATGCCAAGTGAGCAAATAACAGAGCTGGTTTGGTTTAAAATATCCACCAACTCAAAAGGCAGGTTTCTTAATTATTAATTCATTTTGTTTGTAATTCTCCCCTAAGAAACCAGACAAGGAGGTCATCCTAAGGGTTTTGCTTTGTTTTGTTTTGTTTCGCAAACCAGACTGGCCTCAAGTATAGGATCCCCCTATTTCAGTGGTCAGAGTGCTGAGATTATAGGAGACCACATCTGGAATTTGAGGATTTGATAGCAACAAGAATAAACCCACTAGGATAGGCCTGGCCAGTGAGCCAGTGCTAATTCTTAAGAAGATTCGAAAAGGGCCAGAGCTTAGGGTGGACGTGGTACCACACCTTTGGGGCCTGTGCCCTGCTGTAAGGCAGATCTCTGGCATTGAGCCCCTGGAGAACACGAAAAACCATGTTCTGTGATCTTCTGGTTGAGCTCAGTGATTCCAAAGCCAAACCATCTAGGATTGAGTTCTGTCTCTAAAGGCTAGTAGGAATGTGTCCTTGGACAATATACTTATCCTTCGTGAGTTGTCATCACTTCCTCTATACAAAGCCCATAGAGAGGTGACTATGATATATTAAGTGTGAGTCATCTTATAAAGCTTCAAACACATTTCCTGGGACAAAATGTGCCTCCGTCACAGTACTTCTATTTTGCTAAGATATGTTTGGACCCATCCACTTCCTCTGCCATTGCATGGACTGAAGCCAGGAATCCAATTCCATCATGATTGCAGCGAGTTCTTGACAACATCTCTGCCAGAGAGGTGCAGGGAGCAGGGTCCCAGGGCACTGAGCTGGGGGAACATAGGAAGAATGGGTCCATCGTGAAGAGATGCCAAGAGTCTTAGGAAGCGCCCATCCCAGCAGGAAGGAACAGTTAATTGTGCCATTAATAATACTTAGCATTGTCTCAATGCTTTTTCAAGCTAATTAATTCTGCCTTAGAGCCTTCAGAATAAATGGCTGACTGTGCTAGAGACAGACATCTAGTTCTAAACTTGAAAGGTACATCTAGTTCTAAAATTGAAAGGTTTAGAGACAGAAAAACTATATTGTCCCTTTCTATGGCCAAGCTTCCCAAGTTGGGGAGAGGGCATGGAGCCCAGGAGTCACTCCTTCCATCCCCCAAAGAAGCAAAGAGGCAGCAAGGATAAGCTTTGTCTTTTCCACTCTAACAATGAATGAGCCTTTGGACATAATACCAGGAAGTAGGCAGCCTCGTTCAGCTGGCAGCATGATCTGCATGTTTACCTGCCTTCTCCTAGAACAGAAGTTTATGAGCCCAGACACCATCTATGCTTAGCTGTTTAACTCTGTACAATGCAATTTGTGGCTATCAAGAATGTACCCCCATTGTCTCTTCAGAGGAGTGCAGGGCCAGGCGTCAGAGAGAAAAGAGGCGGATAATCACAGACTGAGTCACAATGTAAGGAGAATCGTTCAGAGAAGTACAAAGAACCTGTAGGGAGGGTCTGGGAGGTGTGCAAATGGCTCCCATAGAAGCGTACTTGAGCTGTTTGGAAAGACAATGCAGAATCAATGAAAGAAAGAACTAGAGAAAGGGGTCAAGGGTGGATTAGATACGCAGGCGCTTCAAGAAAATAAAGCTAAGCCCATTGAGGAACTGGAACACAGTCATTTGGCCAACTGGAAAGTGTGAATTTGACATTGACTTGTGTCTTTACAAAGGGAAGAAAGGTGAGTAGAAAGACATACTGGTGAAGACACATAATAGAATGGGAGGGGGAGACATTGTGCTCTCACCTTGCAGGTCAGTAGCAGGGCAGGGGCTGCCTTATAGGTGAGGTGTTGCCTGGGTGGAGCATTTTTCAGGCTTATCCTTGCAGGAAACACCTATCCCATGAGATTCTGAGGTCTGAATTGAAGCCAAGAACCTAGAGTCTAGCCAACATCCTAGATAAATCCAGAGGAAGTAGGGCATCCACAGACCTTATTCTGATCAATGCAGAAGGAGGCTCTTGACCTAGGGAAGCCTCAGTGCTTGACTTAGGTCTCTTATAAAGGCTTGCAAATGAGTCCCAGAAGCCCAGGATGGGCATCATTCTGCAGGACTGCCTGTCTCATCTGACATCCCACCTTTCGTACTCTAGAAACAGATCCAGAAACACATGTTTTTGAAGATTCTGTCCTGTCTAGCAAGTTCCCTGATGAAAGAAACATGTCTTGTAAGAAAGTACCTGCCAGCTCCCTGCATGACTCATCCAGGTAGATCACACTGGGTGTTAATGAACAGAACAGATTTGCTTCTTTTCTGAAAAGTATCCCATGCAAATGTCAGCAGCCATCATGGTTATTGTGTGCTATTCTCCAAATCTGACTAGGTGATTCCCTGTCCTAATTTGTCTCTTAGAAAAAATAGGCATCTGGTCCCCAGCTACATGAGTGTCACTGATGCCTCAGTACTCATGGTTTTCATGGTATTTTGTTTTCTGCATGATCTCTGTGTGGTCATCATAACATACAATGGACAGAAAACTCAAGTGTGTGAGTTTTAGAACCCTCAGAATGTGACAGATGGTCTCTATGCTTCCATTTCTTCTTAATAGAGAGAGAGAATTAGGCCATTTGTTCTGCGGCTCATTCAATAATTATTAATCAAGCATGTACAGTGTATAAGCACTGTCCTACTGGTAGGCAATCAATGGTCAATAAGACACCTTTTATCCTTGCCCTGTTCTAATGATAAATGATGAGACCGTCCACTCTGCATTCACCCAGCCCTGACGTTTGGAAGCATCTTAGAACTTTCATCTTTCTCTGTTTGAATGAATCTCCAAGTCTGCTCCCAGTCTTTCTGATGACCAACTCATGTTCCTACTCCTCCCTCATCCCCTGCTGAGCTCAGTCTAATATACATCTGATTTTGTTACTACCATTATCACACCCGTTTCCAATTCCTGAACGTCATTAGATGTGATAACATGACAAACAGTAACTGTTTATCATGTACCAAGTGTTATTCTGATCTTTTACTTGCTTGACCCATTAGCTCAGAGCAAATAAAGAAGAAGTAGGATTCAGTACTGACTCATGTATGCTGGTTAGTCGTCCGCTGGCTGTCAGCTTGCCTTCTGCCTTTCTATGTTATGCCTTTGTATCTTAGGGTGTGTGGAAGCCTGCAAACTGCGTTTCCCCAGCTCTTGGATCAACTGTCTTCTGGTGAGACCCTGCCAGTAGCACAATTGGGAGGAGACTAGAAAACTGCCAGAAAGGAGACGTTTGTTCTGCCTTGTTGTCTAGTAGGAAGGGCTGAGAAGTTCTTCTGGCTGTATAACCGCAGAGACGTAGAACAAGAACAGAGGCAATCCTGGCAGCCCAGATTCGCAGTGTGTGCCAACTACACTTCTGTAGGAGAGAGAGAGAGCCCTCAGGCCTGCGATTCCCTTCTCCTTTCACTTCTATACTCTTCCCAAAAGACGGCAATAACGTACCTGCATTAAGACCTTCTCTTATATTAAGTGAAGTAAGCCAGGCCCAAAGAAACATAGGTCCCATGGTTTCCCTTATTTGCAATAACTAGTATATGTCTGAGACAAGTAGAAAAGGTCAGATAAGTTGATGTTAAGTGAAATGGAACCCAAGATAAGTATTGAAATGTTTTTTCTTTCTTATGATTGTTTCTAACATATTTATTTTATTTTTATTTATTTATTTTTTTGTCGGTCATGGGGCTTGAACTCTGGGCCTGGGTGCTGTCCCTCAGCTCAAGGTGAGTGCTCTACCACTTGAGCTACAGCGCCACTTCCTCTAACATATTTATAAGATGATTTCTTTGTTGCTTTCTATGTCCCTCCCCCATGGTATAACCTCTGCTTTCACTGTATTTGAAGTTGGTATAATTTGTGGAGGGGAAGGGAAAAAACAAATTGTTTAAATAGGGATACAGGTGGGCCCATTGCAACAATGAGATGTACAAATCATTATGTTGAAAACGAAATTACAACTTTGGTGGGGGTGGGAGGGGCGGGAAGGGGAAGGGTAGGAGTGTTGGGGGGGGGAGATGGGAAGGATAGAAAGGGGAAACAAAGGAGGAGGCAACAATGCTTGATAAGAAATGTACTCATTACCTTGCCCATGTAATTGTAACCCCTCTGTATGGTATTTTCACAATTAAAAAAAAAAAGACCTTTTCTACTGGAAATATCTGCAGGACTGCTTCTTTTCTTCACTGGACATTGATTTGCACACTATTTAATGCAAGAGGAAATAAATACTGCCAAGTTAAATATCTTGTCCCAAGGAGAACAGCTAAGACAAAACATAAAGCATAGCTTTTAAAAAATAATAATAAAAGCAGAAGACAAAACCCAAACACTAAATCAAGTCACACACCTTAAGAATGTTGTAAACAGTCCTTCATCATTATTTTCCTCTCTGTCTGCATCCCACGGTGTGGAGTTGGAAAGTGGCACCACACAGAGGATTGTGTTTGGTGGGAGATATTGTTAATAAAAGGAATGAAGATATGCCAAGTGCACCCCAGGACTGTAAAACCCCAGCTGGACCTGTGAGGACAGAGAACGCCTCGTAGATCAGCCAGTAAATGAATAATAAGCAAGTGAATGCACAAAACAAATTGACCCAGGGACCTGATCCTGCTTGTCTTCGTCTCTCCCCCTAGAATCAGAGGGGCTCTACCCAAGAAACAAATGTTCACATCCCTTCTATACACAAGAAATGCTTGTTAAATGAATAAATCAAAACAACAACCAAAACTACCATCAATCACCATTGCCCAAACCAACAATGTTGAAAATTCTAGCTCATTGATAACACACACAAAAAATTTCCAGGAATACAACAGAAAAGAGAGCCATTATATTTTGCTAACAACAAAAGCTTCTCACATAACAGCTAGCAAATAATTAGACATTAATGTCTCTAACTTAAAAACATCTCAGGGGACATCCTGTACGTGCAAGGGAAAAAAACCAACAAAACAATGAGTCATGAATTCTAACCTCCTATTTATAACCTGGGCGCACAAATGATCTGTTGCTAAAGGAGAAAAAAGCCATTCATCTCCCAACTCAGGGAGCAATTTTATATTCTGAATAAAAACAAAATAAACAGCATTAAGGAGGGGAATAAATCAGATACGGCATAATTAGTTGGAAAGAGCCAGATTTCACTGCTGAAAACTCTCTTTACCATTTCGGCCTCATCCATCAAAGCAAAGGGTATCAGATGACACAGATTTCCCATTCCCTTTTCAGATAGAATTAGTCAGTTGATCTGAATGGTAATTTGATAAGACCCTGCCTGAAGAGAGAACATGAGTGACAGGATTATAATAATGGAGAAAGAAAATGTTTAATAAAGTGTGGGGAAGCCAGACTCTACACTTCTCCTCACCTCTGGTCTAGATTTTTTGGTGCAGGTCCTGGCTCTTAAACACAGGGCCTAGGTACTGTCCCTGACCTTCCTATTGCTCAAAGCTATCACTCTACCACTTAAGCCATAGCATCACTTCTGGCTTTTTGAAAATAGTTTATTGGAGATAGGAGTCTCATGGGCTTTTCTGTCCAGGCTAGCTTCGAACTGAGATCCTCAGATCTCAGCCTCCATAGTAGCTAGGATTAAAGGCATATGCCACCAGTACCTATCTGGTCTAGCTTCTTATCCATTCAATTGCTCTTTCCTCTTTGGAAAATCCTAGAAGATTCAGGATTTCTTTTAATAGAATCTGAGAAGGATGGTCTCATTTTCTAGCCCATCTTTGTTTAAGGCACTTAGTCAGTCCAGAGTCAGTAACTGACTTGCTTAAGTTGGCAAAACAAACAGCTGAAGCTCCAGGATCCAAATTCTGGATGTATACCCAAGTCTTGAGCCACAAAGCTCAATTACAAAAGCCCACAGGGACAGTGACAAAGCACTGACTTACATAAAGCAACCCTTGATGCTCAGGACACTATTGCAGTAGGCCCCTTTATACCCCATGACAGGGAAGGGTTGTATCTTCCCTTCATAGCCTCCACTTGGGGTAGGTTGATTAGACAATTTTCCTTCTAATCAAATGTCCTCCCAAGACTCCTATTGACTCGTGGATAACTTCTTGTGCATGTGAATCATGCTGTTTCTCTCTCCATCACTTAGACTGTTCTACTAGAAGAAGGTTTTCAGGAACAGTTCTGCGGAGACCCCAGCTTGCTTGGTTCTTTACTGTTGTGAACAGAGCTCTGTGGTGGGTTAGGGGTGAGCATGGGGATTGGAAACATCATACAAATGGCATTTATTGCTGGGAGTGTGACTCCGTGGAACTGTGCTTGTTTAACAAGTATGCAGCCAAGTTCAAACTTCAGTACTGTCAAAAAGGAAATGTCACTCATTACATCATCTTTTTTTTTTTTACCGCCATCTTTTTTTTTTTTTACAGCAAACCAAGTGTAACAAGAAGTTTGACTAACCAGATAAATGGTACCACTCAATATTGTCTGATGTAATATATATTTTATATCATGTTTGTATTACAATTTGTGATACAGTACATGAATTTGTCTTAGAAAGAAACAACAGAAAAGTTTTTATTATTTTTAACATAAACACACAAGGACTTGTCCTGATTAATTAGATAAAAATGTAAGGTACTATGTTCAAGAATCCTCTGTGAAGACATAAACATCAAAGAGAGGTGAGGGGAATCCTGTCCTCCACTCTTTATCTATTGCTTGGTTTGGTTTTATATCTGTGGTTCCATTCAAATAGACGTTTCCAAGAGCAGTTGTGTGTTTGTGTGTGCATGTGTTTGTGGATGGGGTAGGTGGACATGAGTGCGTGTATGTGTGGTATGCACATGAGGAGATGTGTATATGTGTGTACACAAGTGTGTATCTATGTGGAAGGTGTATGTGTGTGTATGCATGTGTGTGCTTATGTGTGTGGGTATATGCATGTGTGTGTGTGTGGGGGGGGGGGGGGGGTGGGTGGGTGGGTGTCTTGGATTGTTTTCCAGCTTCACAACAGGAACATATTCATATCTGTAAATCTATGAATATGTATTATTTTATGGTAGATAAAGGTACCAATAGTTATGGACAACCTTTGACATCTTGGATATTGCCCTAGGACAGGTCACAGGTACTGTCTTGTTTATTTCTCAGCCTTGCTCTGGAAAGCCTGTGTTATTCTTGCTCATTTTAGAGTCTCACGAAGGTGTGACACCCTGTCTGAACTCAAGCAGGCTGACAGTGGTGGGTTGAGAGCTGCGAGGGTCAAGTTCTGTCTACCGCGTGGGGGCTGAATCACATATCCCACCTCCCAAGTTATCTGTTGAAGCTCTAACTCTCAGAATCTCAGAATATGATCTTCTTTGGAGATAGAGTTTGTATAGAGATGATCAAGTAAAAATGAAGTCAGTGAGTAGGCCCTAATCTAATCTACCTAGTATTCTTTTAAGACTACAAAATTTAGACACAGACACGGTAATGAGATGACATGAAGACCAAGAGAGGAGTTAGTCATTACAAACCAATGGCCAAGATCTGGGGTAGAGACTTACTTCTCAGCACTTAGAAGAAACCAACCCTTGTTCTGAGATGTGTTCTGAGCCTCTGGAACAATAAGAAAACAAATTTATGTTGCATAAGTCATTCTGTTTAGGGTAGTTTCTGTTCTACAGCAGTCCTAGCAAACCATATAATACATCAGCATGGGTGGGAGAAAGGGTTTCCTTGGTGCACAGGAGACTTCTAGTACTTGATGTAGAAGCATGTGGCTTTAGGAGGGGAGTGGAGAAGAGAGGAATCCTCGGCAGGATACAGGCTCCCTGAAGCTGTCTGCCTTTCTTCCCAAACCAGCCTTGCTCCCAGGAATAGATCCACAAGGGCAAATTACTCTGAATCATGCATAGTAAGACCAGGAATGCATTATTTAATTTTTGCAGCAGATGGACCCTTTTTAATTCAGTTGTGTTTTAGGCTAAAATTACAGTATTAAATTTTAATATTCAAACATGAGCATGAGTTTGCATTCCTTATGCTTCCACCCACTGCTTTTCCCCCAGCGCAGGCTGACAAAACAGAGGGAAGGGAGCAAAGAGGAATGGGCTATGACTGCTGCTCCTGTCTCTGTACCTAAGTGGCCATCCGACCTTGAACCCATCACTTCTCTGCTCTGGAGATCAGCTCTCTTCTCTGTGTAGTGGAGAACCTAGGGATAGTCTTGAAAGTTTTCCCAGATTCCAGTAATCTTCAGTCTTTGTATCTCTCTACACCAAAGGGATCCAAATGGAAAAGAACAGATGGCTGAATAGAAATTGGTCTTTATACCACTGTCATTGTCATAACTGGGAAAAGTCTTGGAGAGGCATGAAAATGAGCATCTCCAAACATTGGTAGGTGTATGTTCTGGACAAGCTCTTGCTAGGCTATTTAGGGACTGTAAGCAAAGTTTTTAGTAGCTTCTCTCTATACTCTTTTGCAAATGATAAAACATAAAAACTGTATGTATACATGTATACTAAAAATAAAAGATTTCTAACTCTTGGTATATAATAACAAGTGAATGGCTGCAAGATTGTTAAAATTCTCAGCACGGTTCCATGGTTCTTCATCTATTAACTCAAGCTTCATAGCACTTTTATTAGGTAGGTACCACTCTAAATCCCATTTTATGAAGAAAATGAGGGTTATCGGAGGTAAGTAATTTGAGTAAGACCACACAGCTAGTAAGTGTCGGAGTTAAAATTAACACAGAAAGTATAGCCTCAGAGTCAAGCTTAATGTTGGCTACCTTTCTGCTACTGCCTTAAAGGAGAAAGGTAGATTGTTCTCCTGTGTGTACCTTTTCAATGGCTAGCATAGCAAATAACACGCAACAGGATCTTTCCATCATTTATTGAAAATTCATGAATAAAAGAATGAACAGATGAATACATGCAGAAATCTTCACCAAGCATCACCTTCTATTTTAGAATCAATGAACTTAATTTCCACACTGTGGTCAAGCAAAGGTTTTCAACCTTCTGAATATTTTTATGAGCATGATATTTGATATACTAACCAAAATTAGAGAAGTATAATGATTAGGATTCTGAGCTCTGGCCTTAAATACTAAACTGAGATTTGATAAGAGTAAGTCATTTCTGCTATATCTCTTTCCTGTTGCTGTTAGAACAGATTAGCACAACATTTAATGGCTTAAAACTGTAAGACTATGTTTGCTCACAGTTCTAGATATGAAATCACTATCAAGGTGTTTGCAGGGCTGTATTTTTTTGAGGGCTCCAGGGCTAGGGTATAGCTAATTGCTTTATCTTTTCCAACTTTTATGTGTATTGCCCACATTTGGGGTTTGTGTTCCTTACTCTAATAATCTTCAAGCAGATAGCATGGGCCAAGTCCTTCCATACTGCCATCTTTATGGCTTCCTCTTTCCTCTTTAAGGACCCTCATGAGTATATAGAAATGACCTGGATCATTCAGGCAATATACATACATACATATATACATATATATATATATATGTATATATTGCACTGTTGTAAGGTCATCTGATTAGTGATTCAATTCTCCTCTACCATAGTACATAATGTATCCAGATTCAAGGAATCAGGAAACAGACATTTTTGAGGCAAAGTATTCTGCCTGCTGTCTATCCTTCAGAAATACATACTGCATAATTTACACATGAACACATAGGATGCTTGAAATTTCCTTCAAGTAAAACAAGGAGGGAAAGAAGTTGAGGACAGAAATGAAAAGTTAGCAATGAGTTGATAATTTCTAAAGTTGTTTCTTTGGCATATGTTGGTTCCCTGTGTTATTTTTAAATAGCTAATAACATACTAGTAACTAAAAAGAGAGATCAAAAATTAATAATAATCCTTGGCATATTTAAATGACTACATGTGCCAGAATCTCATTTGATTCTCATAACAACAGTACAAGAAAAGCATTAAGAGTCTATTTAGAAATAGAAAATGCAAATAAAAATAAGAAAGCTGCTGCTTTCATAAATGACTTTGCCTGGTTAAGAACCAAGTACTGAACCTCAGTTTCCTTTGATCTCAAAGCTTATGATTTTAATCAGTATTTCAGCTTAAGGTCAGCCCACATGAATTATCAGTGTATATAAAGCATGGTAAATTGATAACATTGAGCAGATATAATGCTTGATCTCAAGGAGATTAGGTCTAGAAAATACTTGTTAGATTCCGATTCCTACCCAATCACTTACAAAAGAAGAGAAGCAAATTATCTCAACTCTCTGGACCTCAGGGCCTTTATCTGTATGATAAGATCCTGGAATCCACAATGGAGATCAGAGAAGACAGTGGAGAAAACCAAGTGAAATCACTTAAATAAATACCATAACGAGCAACAAAGAGTATAAATACAAAAAAGAATAAAATGCAGCCACATTGATGGCAATATAGTTAAAGATAAAAAGCTCTTAGCCTAGTAGATTTTAATGTATTTGACTTAGTTCTTCTGATCCTATTCTCATACAGTGAAGCTGGCCCTGGAACCATCTGGAACACAATCACATTTCAGAGTGATTTTGGGGAAGTTGGGTCATCAGACTGGACTTTCCTTCACCTCAGGGACTGTGCCTAGCACACAGGAGAGCCATGGATGGGAACAGGAATTACTTGGGTGAGGAGACTGGGTGATTCTGATGTGCAGTATTAGATTAATAAGGAGGTAAAAAGCAATGGTGTCAGATGCCCCTTCACCCCAAATACGATGTGCTGCAGACTCTGGCTTCAACTCCAATGTCAACCTCTATAACTACACACACCCCACTTTTCACCCAGGCCCATTCTGAAATGTAATCTCCAGGGAAGTCACACCAATCCACTACCTTCTTACTCACACCCTTGCGCAAGCCATTCATTCTCAGCCACTGCCTGTCTCCTACTCATCCCTTCAGATTCAAGACAGGTTAAAAAGATTTCTTGATTCTAAGTTGACTTTGACATTCCTCATTTGTCCATTAGTAACAGTGAAGGACTATCTCCGTGAGTGACCCTCCTTCATTTGATGTCTATGAAGTCCTAGGACTTCTTTTTTTTTTTTTTTTGTTAGTCATGGGGCCTGAACTCTGGGCCTGGGCGCTGTCCCTCAGCTCTTCAGCTCAAGGCTAGTGCTCTACCACTTGAGCCACAGCACCACTTCTGGTTTTTTCTACTTATGTGGTACTGAGGAATTGAACCCAGAGCTTCATGCATGCAAAGCAAGCGCTCTACCACTGAACCACCTTCCCAGCCCTGTCCTAGGACTTCTTAACTACATTTTTATTGTCCATTTAGCATAGCACCAAAAGTTACTGAGGGCAGAATTTGATATTCATTGCTCTAACTCTAGTGCCTATGACTTTCATTGCTCTAACTCTAGTGCCTACAGGGGTCAGAGCATAAAGTAGGTGTTTTATAATTATTTACTGAACGAGAGACGGCATGTATGTCACCAAAAATATATATTATGTGTACTTTTCTTCCTTTTTCGTTAAGGGGGCAGTTGTCACTGAAGGCTTCTGTGCGGAGAATGCCTTTGGTTTTGAGCATGCATCGACTCAAAAGCAAGGAAATTTTCCCAAGAAAGACTTGTCATCGGGTATGGGCAAAGCAGAGAGTTGAAGTAGGAGGTGTGGCCAAATCCTGCAGGATATTATGTTGAAGGTGAATGTGCATCTGACATTATTGCTTCTTATTTCTTATTAATTTCCCAGTCACCACATCAAAAGTAACTCCTGTTACCATGTACGGCTCAGCTGTTTCTCAAGTAGAAGCAGCCTCCTGAGATCTATCTTGTACGTTATAATTAAGACAAGGGAGATGTAGAAGAACACAGGCAGTAGAGGGGTCTCTGGGAGGAATGACTATATCAGCTTATAAAAGGCCAGCTATTCTAACATATATACTTAGAAATACCATTGACTTATGCAATTGAAGTCCATATCTCACTCACATAAAGTTATCCTCATTTGTACAAAGTTTATTTCTCACACATGTAAGCCCAAGTCCTAGGAAGATTCAAATGCTGAGGTGTAGAGTTGTAGCCTACAGTTATAGTTAATTCTGTTCCACACAGATGTACTGGGAGCCAGGTAGATGGAGGATTTGATCTCACCAATAGCCCCTGTGGGTTAACATCTGGGGTGAGGAAAAGAGAGAGAGGTTTAAATGACACACATCTCTCTACCTACATCCCATTGGGTCAATTCTATGGTGGCACTAAAATCCAAAAGAACCTAGAAAATGCAGTCTAGTCTTGTATCCAAAACCACTTTTAAGGAACTCATAACAATCTCTACCACAAATACTGCGAGGTGAGGGGTATCAAAATGAGAAACAGCATAAGCAAGACAGAGGAATGAGAGGGGGGTGAGTGGGTACAAAAGAAGGCAAACAGCAGAGGAACATTTGAAGGATCTTGTGGTGAATAGTGTTATGCAGCCTCTACTCTGCTGTGTCTAAAAACAAAGAAAAAGCTCTGATGAACATTTTTAAACAATGTGTTCTATTGTTCAGTGATGATCATCCAGAGGTAGATATATTTAGAAAGGGACTAGAACTGAAGTATGAGAACAAAGTTAATATATGGGTTACACAATGAATCATTTTGAACAATTGCATGCTTTTTTTCAATGGTGATTTCATTTGTCAAAACATGACTGACACTCTTTTTGGGTAACGGCCTCTGGAGGAAAAATTTCAGCCATTAAAAAAAAAATCCTGTTGTCTCTCTGCTCTACCAGTGGAGTTAAATGTGAGATAAGAAGAATGTGAGCCCTAAACCACTCAGCCTTTGTTTATTACATGTCTGCTATACTCTTGCCTTACCTCACTAAATCCTCTGAACCCCTCAGTAAGGGAAGTACCATTTTCTCCATGATATAGATGTGGAAGCGCCAATTACTTGGGACATATGGTAAGAGGAAGAGCTAGGAATAAAAATTCAGTAGTATTAACAGCAGTAATAAAAAAAAAAAAAAAAAAAAGCGTAGCCAGTGTGCCAAGTAGAATACTAAGAACTTGACTTGCATGACTGGATTTTAATTTCCAAAGGCAAAACTGTGAGTGAGGTACTAAATAGTAGACTCATTTGGCAGATGATGAAACTAAAATAGAGAAAACAAATTTTTTTTAATTTTTTATTGTGAAAATACCGTATACAGAGAGGTTACAATTACATGGGCCAAAGTTGTAAAGTTCCTTTTTCGACATGACAAATTCTTTACCAAGCTTTTCTTCACTGGTATTTTGTGCCCTAAACAGCTGGTATTTGTACCCTGGTTTTCTAAACATGAGTCTTGTGAATTAGCCTCCTCTCTCTTCAAGAATGGTTCAAGGTTATCCCTGTCAGTTAATTATAGCCCATTACTTCCTGAAAACACATTTGCCATACATGAACCCAGTGAAGTCCCCAGAGGTGAGGATATATTTTGGAATCTGTATGTCTTAGAATATCACATTCAGATCCATTCCGTATGAGGGTAAACCTTTCTTGTTTGTCTAGAAATTCTAATAGCCTTACTCTTAAAATCACTCACCCTGGAAAGCTCCTTTATTCTAGTAAGCCAAGAATGTTGTTTATCCTGATTTCAAAATGGAAATCTGCCTCCTCTTTTCTAGCTGGGAAAGATGAGACTAAATTGTGTACACCAATAGAATTTCACCTTCTCTCTTAGTCAAAGATAAGCCATCCATGTCTTTTCTGTTTTTTTAAATGTTTTAGTTATTATAAAGGTGATGTATGGGGGGTGGTTACAGTTACATCTTAAGTCAGGTAATAAGTACATTTCTTTTTTGACAGTCTTGCTCCTTCCCTTGCTCTCTCCCAATTTTCCTCCCTTCCCCACCCACAAGTTGTACAGTTCATTTTCAACATAGTGTCTAAGTGACTACCACTGCTGTATTTGTTCACCCTTTATCCCTCCATTTTTGTGGCCTCCCGTTGCCCTCTCAAAGACATACAAACTAACAAACAAGACAAAATGAAAAGAAAACAAAAACAACAACAAAATCCTTGTTTCCATTTCCTTGAATTCATTTTGATAAATATTATTTTATATGCTCATAGGCACATAGGCATTGCGCTTATGTCTAGAGTGTCTAGAGTCCTGTATAATTTATCATGTCTTAGTATATTTTTACATCTAACTTTCACATATGAGAGAAAGCACAGGTCATTTGTCTCTGAATTTGGCTTACCTCAGTTAACATGATTTGTTCTAGCTCCATTCATTTCCCTACAAATGACATAATATTATTCTTTCTAATGGCTGTGTAAAATTCCATTGTGTATAGGTTCCATGTTTTTTTTAGATCCACTCATCTATTGCAGGGCATCTGGGCTGTTTCCATAACTTAGCTATTGTGAATATGTGCAGCAATAAACATGGATGTGCAGGTGTCTTAACGACAGTCTGGTTTGTGTCTTTTCTGTTTTTAAGCCACCTTGTACAGCTGGCCCAGAAACACCCATGAGAAGTTCAACATCCTTGGCAGGAACAACGATCCATAATTGACTCAATGAGTTGTGCAGTTTTATCGGCCTTGAAGGCCTTAATGGGATGGGGGAACATTACTTATCTTTAGTAAGTCATTTTAAGTGGCGCATTTAAGACTAGGCATCATGAGAAATTGAAAGCCTCTCTGGCCTCTGCTGTTCCATGATCTAGAAGAGGAAGAGAAGCCACAGACAGAAGCTGAGATGAGAAACACCACAGGTGAGCTGGGGAAGCTTCCATCGGGGTTCGACAACTTTGAGTACCACAGGGTATAAGCCCAGATTATTAAACTCAATGTGACACAGGAGCAAATGATCATTAGAGATGGCAGAGTCTGAAAGGAGACTATCTTAGGAGGGCATTAGGAGAGGAAAATCTTAGTTTGGTAAAATCATAAATTTGAGCAAAAAATAACTGTTATAAATTGTTTTGTATGTCTGATAGGTCATTGTAGGATTTTACTCCTTTAGCTCATTATCCATTTTTTAAAAAAGCTATTGCTATGTCTTGGTTAGGTCCTGCTGCTGTAATAAAATACTACATACTGGGTACCTAAATACATCTTTATCTCTCTGAGTTTGAGAGGAAGTGAAGTCCAAAATCAAGCTGTTTCTGTTGAGGGCTTTGCTGTCGGCCTGTAGACAGCTGACCCCATAGTGTTCTCTCGTAGTGGGGGGAAATCTGGGGCCACTTCCTCTTACAAGGATAATGATCTCAATATGGACACATCTTCACAACTTCACAATTACCTACCAAACCGCCCTCTCCAAACACCATCATCTTGGAAATTAGACTTTTCATATGGGATTTTTGTGGGTGTGGGCCACAGTTCAGTCCATGACTCCCCATTAGCACTTGCAGAAGCTCCTGTTCTCAATAGTAAACCCACACCCTGCAGGGATAGAGAGATGCAACAATTTGAACTAAGCTGTTCCAGAGGATGGAGCCCAATGGAGTCTATGTAAACATGGACCCCTAACATTGAGGGCATCAAGGCTAGTGCTTAGTGTTGGCTTACAGAGGAATGAGGCTGAGGCTCTGTGTATTTGACTAGTGCCTGATGAATGGCAGGGAAAGGAACAAACTCACCAAGACAGGAAGGGACAGGAGCTGAAAGGATGGAGGCCAGCCAAGTCAGGGTCTCTGAGAATTCCACATGAAAGGTACCATGTAGAAGAATGTCTGGAGCCTATGCTCCAGAACCTGGGAGGTTCTCACCAGCCAGGATGGCACCACCAGCAGCATCTGCCACCTACCCTCTCGTCCCTTCTACAACCTTGAGAAATCCATTAGAGTAGAATGAAGGGTGGAACATGATCAAGAACTTTATATTCATACCTGAACCTCTGGTCAAGACTGAGCTGGGCAGAGGGGAAAGTTTTAAGGCAGACACAAAATTAAATTTTGATTTAGATTGAAGTGGACTTTTTAATACTGGAAAGAGTTCCGGTAGATAGAGTGTCTCCCTAGTTTGCCAATGGGGGAAGAGAAGGCCAGAGTTATTGAGTGCATTTGACAGTGGGAGAGAAAAAGAGCAGCGATTTCCTGATGAGAACAACCAGGCACAAGGTACTTCCAACAAAGTTAGTTTGCAGAGCATTTGTGAAGGCCGGCTACAGCAAACACAGTCGTTGCTAGGAAAGTGCATCCTAGAATCAGAGTACGTCCTTAATACTATTAAAGATGTCTCAACATGTTGTATATGCAAATTAGCAGCACAGGAAACAGTCCCCTTTCAGCTCGGGGAAAGTAGAAAGTGAATCCTACAATGGGATTTTAGGCTAGGGAGCTGTTTACAGAGGAACTCAGGCTCCGTAACATCAGTGGGTCAAAAACAAAATATAAACCAAAAACAGTGTCTAGATTTATTTGCAATGATCACTGAGCCATAGTCTGGTCCATTCAATCCCTTGTATAACAACTCACAGAGTTATTCTCAGTTTCTTAAATGAGTTAGGGAAGTATTTTTGACTCTGCCTCACAAACCCACCTTTAACAAGTCCTCTTACCTTTGAATGAATATCTTCGGGGACACATACTACAAATCATCCTTTCAGGAAAATCAAGTTATTTCCATTAAACTCAGAACACTTAGATTTCTATGGCTGAGATTAGAAGGACTGAAATAAGAAGCCAGCCTTGGCATACATGTAAGACTCCTTCTCAACTGAAAGCTGGGCACGACATACACGCGGCATTCACGGTTACATAGGAAGCTGACACGGGGAAGATCATAGCTCTAGACCAGCCCAGGAAAGAAAAGTCCCTGAAACTCAATTATAAAAGCTGTGTGTGGTAGCCCAGGCCTACCATCATCCCAGTTATGGTAGAAAGCATACAATAGGAGTATCATGATCCAGGAGCAGGCCCAGGAAGCAAGATGCTAACTAAACATACCAGTGCAGCGTAAAATATCATTGCAAAACCACAGTAACAGTGACAGGAAAGTAAGACAGGCTCTGCTGGGGGATGCTACCTGTGGAAGGAGGAGAGCCAAGGGGAGGGGGAGTTTATATGAACACTGGAACATGGAATAGTGAGATCTTTGAGCGGTTCTGGGGGAGAGCAATGGGATGCGTTGGGCAGAATATATTGTATACATTTATGGAAATGTTACTATGGAATCTCCTTTATTTTTTTCTTTTGTTGGTTGTGAGACTCGAACTCTGGGCCTGGGCGCTGTCCCTGCGCTCTTCAGCTCAAGGCAAGCACCCTACCGCTTGAGCCACAGCACCACTTCCGGTTTTCTAGTGGTTTATTGGAGATAAGAGTCTCACGGAGTTTCCTGCCCAGACTGGCTTTAACCCGTGATCCTCAGATTTCAGCCTCCTGAGTAGCTCAGATTACAGGCGTGAGCCACCGGTGCCCAGCTCTATGGAATCTCCTGTTACAAAAAGCAATATGCTGGGCTGGGAAGGTGGCTCAGTGGTAGAGCGCTTGCCTTGCATGCATGAGGCCCTGGGTTCGATTCCTCAGCACCACATACACAGAGAATGCCGGAAGTGGTGCTGTGGCTCCAGTGGTAGAGCGCTGGCCTTGAGCTGAAGAGCTGAGGGACAGAGCCCAAGCCCAGAGTTCAGACCCCATGACCAGCAAAAAAAAAAAAAAAGCAATATGCTAACAAAAATGTCTAAAGTCAAAACAAAAACAAAAAGCAGTAGATAAAAGTGTGGAAGCATGAGGCCTTCAGAGCCTCAGTTCAAACTCTAGTATTACAGGAAAGGAAAAATAAAACAGTATATAAGTACCAGAAAGCTAGTAAACACTATCCATCGAGCTTTCTAGAACGCTGAACTGCAGGTGGACTCCTCTCCTCCTAGAAGTGAATAGGCCACCTTCTTTGCTTTTCTCCAGTATCCACAGAACATCAGTAAGAATCAGAAGATCAATGACTCTGACTTGTCCCCTTTTCAGGAATGTAGGAGATGATGGAAGATCTAGTATGTGACATAGAAATGTGATACATTGAAAGGTGCCAAGTGCAAAACTCTCTCAGTCGAGGCTCTCCGTTGCCTTTTCTTACAACATCAAACAATGCTCACAAAGGCCCAGGATTTCAGTCAGTTTGCTTGAATCTCATCTAAGATTCTGATGGAGATTCACACTAGTAAGGATCATGGGTCCCTTAACTATTACTACTTGAAGGATTTCATGCACATGACATTTCAAATAGTTCACAATACTGGTTTTTGGTGTTTGGCTTTTTTTTTCAATGACTAGCTAACTCCTTGAAGGCAAGTTGCTGCTCTGTGTCCCTCCTCCAGCATCTTCCCACCTTTCTGCCATCCTCACTGCATGAACCACGCCTTGGAGTCACCTGGGATCCAGGCTAACAAAGGTCCCTGCCCCCTATCAAACCATATGTGGCTATTCACTGAGAAGCCAGGCAGGACTTACAGTATACAGGGAGGGACACCGGGGGTCAGAGCACTGCTCATCCTATGAAGTGCAATCAGGACCTAACTGAGCACACATGTTGGGAGGGATATTAAGGATGAGACTAGAATGAAGGTACAGGCTTCTAACAATGAGAACAAAAGCAAAGAGTTCTAGGCTTTGAAGAGTGAGAAAAACTGGCTGACAAAGAGGGGGTGGAACTTAAAGGATAAACATCACAACCAAGGGGCTGGGAAGGTGGCTCTGTGGTAGCGCTTGCCTTGCATGCCTGAGGCCCTGGGTTCAATTCCTCAGCACCACATAAGCAAAAAGAAAAAAGCCACAAGTGGCGTTGTGACTCAAGTGGTAGAGCACTAGCCTTGAGCTGAAAAGCTGAGGGACAGTGCCCAGGCCCAGAGTTCAGGCCCCATGACCAGACCCCCCCCAAAAAAAAAAAACAAAAAAAAACATCACAACCAAACCACAGGTGAAGTATGGAAGCATCCAGCTCATGGCACAGAGTCGCCTGGCTCAGAACGTTTCAGCCAAAAGCTCTTATGCCTGAAAACACATAGCGGGGTGTTTTTAAGCCTCCCTTTATGATAGTAAAAAGGGGGATGGTGAGCTTGCCCTGCTGAGTGAACTTAATAACAGAAGTGACTCTGTGTGACCTGGTCAGCAGCATCCCCAATTGAGGTCACTCTTTCATCATACCACGGCTGTCATCAATACAAAACCAGAATAGTATCCTTGATGATACTGGATCCCAAATCCTCCTTTTACCATTAATCACATATTTGCATTTCCAGTTCATTAGTGTACCTGCATTTGCTTTTATGGACTACTAAGTGATAGATACCATGCTAGGTGGTAGGAATGCCAACGTGAAAGATGCCACCTCCAGGAAGCCTGCCATCTTGTAACACAAAACCACCCTCTGCTAGATTTAGTCGTTGTCACCCACCATTCAATGTTAAATAATATATATACATCTATATGTATGCATATGTATGTGTATATGTATGTATGTATGTATATATATATATATATATATATATATATATGGGTGGGTGGGTTATTGGTTCTAAGACTTGAACTCAGAACCTGGCCCTGTCCCTGAGCTTTTGTACTCAAGTCTAGTGCTCTATGGCTTTGAGCATCTGCAGCTCCATTTCTGGGTTTTCAGCAGTTAATTGGAGATAAGAGTCTCACAAACTTTCTTGTCCAGGCTGGATTTGAACCAAGATCCTCAGATCTCAGCCTCCTGAGTAGCTAGGATTACGGGCGTGAACCATCGACACTTGGCTGAAGAATATCTTGTAAAGGATGAGGGTTGCTTTGGGATTTGTGTAAATACGCAATGGGAGATTATTAAACACAGACATCCTATACAAATAATGAGCTGCTTTTGTGGGACTGATGTGATAACATCCTCTCCTTTTTCCTTTTCCTCTAGGATTTGTTCCAGCATGGGCTGGTAGTACCCTCCCATCTCTTCTTCACTTGAACTGATCTTCGAGCTACATACAGGTATAATATCTACCTGGTCTCTGTGGTTCTCTCTATCGGTTCCTATTCATGATTCCTGGCTCTATTCAAGCCTTGAGACACCTCATTTTTTCCTCCTTCTTCCTTCTTTCTTCTACTGGGATTTCTAGGAGCCAAATGTGAAGGAATCTATTGACATATGTATGCATACAGGTTGGCTCACACAACACGGAGAGGAAGCAGGAAGAGTAGATAATGGACCAGTCCCGTGAGGTCAGACAGTGACTGAATCTCTTTCAGTATTCACGTGGCTCTCCGTGATTTCTTGAAGGAAGTGCTAAGAGAGTGTATAATGATAATTGTTTTGCTGTGATAATTGATCACAGGATAATTCAAAGCACTTGATATTATTATCTCTCTCTCCCCAAAAAAGGCAAAAAAATAATGAGTTATCTCCCCAAGCCATACAGCTGGGGATTAGGAAGGTGAGAATTAATCAGGGTTTGTAGGCTCTTCCTTCACTGACCCTTTGCACCCTTGAAGCTATTCTACCACACCTTCTGTCCTGTCCACATCTTCCCCTTGAGAATAGATTGGGGTCCCACCAGTTCAGAGAGGGCTGTGTATTACTGGTACAGAGCAGGCTAGATGTGCAACTTTATAGTAATTTAGGAAAAGGAATTTAAACACACACACACACACACACACACACACACACACACACATTAAGACTTTGAAATGTGGGAGGGGAAATTTTAAAAATCAGGACACATGGACTCAAAATTTTATTGCAAAAAACACTCAATTTCAGCTCTGAAATACAAATATCTAGAGAATTTTGCTTCCACTCTTATACTGAGAGAAAAGCCCTACAAACTACCAAGTTACAACTGTTCTCGAGCCCAGAAAATTACAGAAGTCACAAAGCTAACCTGAAATCCAGGGGAAGGGCAGAGGGAGGAATCTACAGAGTGCTTGTTCATTTCCTAGCCGGAAAAGTTGGGAACAAGATTTGACTAAAAGCATCTCTGCATGAAATGGATAGAAATATGAATATGATTATATATTATGTGAATCTACATATAGAAGTACATACATATGCATATATATTCACACATACAATCATACATACATATGGTGCATATACATTAATTTGAACTAAGATTATCATAAACTCCATGCACATTTAAGAATGCCATCTTAATGCCTCTCAATTAGTTCTTTACTGCTTTTGTTTTTATTTTACATTTTGTGTGTTGGGGGCAGAGACTGGGGTTTCAACTCAGGACCTGGCAACTTTTAAACAAGTACTCTACCAACCAACTAAGCCATGCCCCCCAGTGTGTTTTAATTTAGTTGTTTGAATTTTTTCAGATACAATCTTGCAACCTCTCCCCTCCCCCATCCAGGCTGGTATGGATTGCAATACTCTTACAAGTACTGCCTAAGTAGCTGGGATTATAGATACCTCTGCCATACCTGGCTTGTTAATTGAGATTAGTCTTGCTTTTTGTCAGGATACCCTCAAATGACGACGGTTCTTCTGATATCTGCCTCCTAACTACCTGGGATTACAGGCATGAGCCACTGAACTGGACCATTTATTTTTCTTTCTGTTTTTCACTATGTCAAACATGCATAAAATTACAGAATAAGAGAAACAACTACACAGTAGCTACTGCCCATAGTTAATGGATGCCAACTCCCTTCACCCCTTCTCGATTGGGCAAAGCACACTTCCATGGCCCAGCATAATGTCCACCCTATCCATGTTCTCTGTCTGCCCTTTACCCCTGTGAGAGAACTGTGATGAACATTCCCTTTGACACAGCCACGTGTGCCTTCTCTCTCCACACAGACCACGAGGTTTGGGGAGGAGGCAGCAAAGTTCATTTTTGCTTCCATGGGTGCTGGCCAGTTTTTGCTTATGTGTGTGTAAGAAAAAGATCCATTCACAGCTACAGATTTGAAGTAGAAATTGGCTTGTAACCAGATAAATAATGTGCTTCTCGGTAACATGAAGGCGTTAGTAATGTATTTAAGCCTGGGTAGGCCTAACACAGTCATTGTGTGATGATGGCTTGTCTTCCTAGCAACACTGGTTGATGCACACAATGATCCCTTGTTATGGGGGAGACTGAGAGTTAGAGAGATGACAGCTTATGGAGAAGGGTCATTGGTACTTTCTGATAGGTTCCAGAATCTTTTGCTCTTTTCCTTAACAATGAAGATATAGATTGCCTTTCATTTTACAATATCTAGAGTTGCTACCCAGAGGCCTTGCTGTACCAGCGACCCTAGTCTAGTGAACTGAATTTGAACCCTGAATTCAGGAGGAAGTGTGAGACAATCTTATTTAAGTGGGTGGGAAGTGGTTTGTTTTGTTTTGTTTTGTTTGTTTTTGTAGCAAAGCCCTTAATTCTTAGATATGACTTTTTTTTTAATATGCCAGCCCTGATATTTGAACTGAGGGCCCAACGGCTGTCCCTGAGGTTTTATGCTCAAGGCTAGCACTCTACCATTTGAGTCACAGCTCCACTTCCATCTGGATTTTTGGTGGTTAACTGGAGATAAAGAGTATCCTGGACTTTCCTGTACTGGTTGGTTTCAAATATGATCCTCAGATCTCAATCTCCTGAATAGCTAGGATTACAGGTGTGACCCACCACAGCTCACCAGGATGTGTGTTTTTTAAAATATTATATTTCTGGGCTGGGAAGATGGCTCAGTGGTAGAGTGCTTGCCTTGCATGCATGAGGCCCTGGGTTCAATTCCTCAGCACCACATAAGCAGAAAAAGCTGGAAGTGGTGCTGTGCTCAAGTGGTAGGTAGAGTGAGAGTGCTAGCCTTGAGCTGAAGAGCTGAGGGACAGCGCCCAGACCCAGAGCTCAGGCCCTACTACTGACCAAAAACATAAATAAATAAAATATTATATTTCTATTTGTGAGAATCATTAACAATAAAGGAAATGACACTGGGAAAATTTCATAGCATACTTTGAACAAGTAGGTGCCTTCTTTAATGTTCCCTCAGCCCATCTCCCACTCCCCCTCCATCTTACCGAATGGTATTCAGTCAGTCTCACTATGCCATCTTCACATGCCTTGAACCTCTTCATCCTCCCTTTCTCCTTCATCCTTCCCTTTCTCCTCCTTTACCTTTATTATGTTAAGTGTTACCATTATCATCAAAGTAGAGGAAGGGTTCAGCAGAACCTCTTCCCTTTCCGCCTTAGGTTAGTAGGCACTGAATGAGGCAGTGATTGTGGATGTGATTTACGGAGCTGGGTTCCAGCGCTGAGAAGGGCAGAGGAAGGTGTGGTCTACCTTGGCTGTGGCCTCCTGAGGAGCTAGCCAATGCTGACTGCGCAGGGCATTCTGGAGTATGAAATGTGTCTACCTTGAAACCAGTGGTCTGGCCTTTTTAGAGAGTGAGAACCATGTTCTCATGGCAGCTGGGGACTTTGTGCGGGAGCCAGAAAGGGAATGTGGAGAGGGGACTAGTATCTACCTCCATGCTAGGAGATTTGAATAACTAGTTGGAGAGGATCCCAAGCCTCCATGTGCATGACTATAGAAAGACCTAGAAAAAAAAGCTGATAGTCATTTTGATGATGATCCACCTATGCAACCAAGAAATTAAACAGAAAGAGCTGGGGATGTTGGTCTCCAGGGGGTAAATTCATCTGTGTCTTTCAAAGCCATTACACAAAAATAAAAGTGAATACCTGCGTCATGGCTGACTACCTTCAGAACCTCCTGCTCTTTCCCATGCTGTCTTCACTGAGATCCCACTGCCCGGCTCAAGACTGTGGATTTCAAGGCACTTGGAAGACAAAAGTAAAAATCCCATTTACTTTCTGCGGGAGACTCGACTGTCTGCTCCCTGTGAGCTGGGCCAGAGGGGGTCTTCAAAATACATTGCTGGAAGTAAATGGAATTTTTCAGCTATTTAAATTGCAATGCACCCCTGAAAACTCCATTTTATCAAAACTCCTGGTTAATACCATTTTCCACACTCAGGCATTCTCCTCAAACGCACAGGCAGGAGATGTAGAAAGCCAGGAGGGGAAGACTGTGACAGAGACATCATCCCTTAAAGAAGACTCAGGCTTTAATATCCTCAGGACATTCTGAGTGAAAAACAAAACTCAAAGTGGGCTGATCTATAATATGGCAGGCAAGGTAGAGGGAGCAGTACAGAGAGCTGAATTAGAGCCATTAATCTTTCTGAGCCTTTTGTTTTACATCACTAAACTGGCCTTAAATATCTTCTTTACCTGTCTCAAAGGGTTCTTGTGAAGACTGGGTTGGGTTAGTTCATGTGAAAGTCTTGTCTAGGGCTGAAGGCATGACTCAAGTGGCAGAGAACCTGCCTAGCAAACTCTAAGCCTTAAGTTCAAATCCCAGGGGATGCCACCCCTCCCACCCCAAATGCTGTGTATTAAAGCAGCCTTGCCCAAACCCAACACAGCTGGCTGGGAAAGAGGCATCTTATAGCTGAATGCCTGAGAATCCACAATGAAGCCTGTGGAATTGCACACAATTCCAAGGTGCCGCCCTAGATTCTTGCCTTTCTGCCTATACAAGTCAGCCTCTAGAGTCTGAAATAGCCCACTTGCCATCTTCCTACAACTGCAAAAAACTGAATTCTCCCAACAATCTGAGTATCTGTGGATCAGAAAGGAAAAAAAGACCTCCAGAAGAAAAAAGGCTCCAGAAGAAAACATTGTTCAACTAACTGACTTTTCTACTTATAAGTTTCTAAGCAAACCATCCCAGTTACTCTGTGCCAAGTCTTTTGACCCACGAAGACAATGAGACAAGCACAGTAGCTTGGATGCTATCAGTTTAGTAACCGCCGGAGTGAGCCAAATAGTTCTGGAGGCTCTCAGAAACCTCATCCCCAGGGAATTATTACTAGTTGACCTGTCTAACAATTCTGCAAAACTCTGCTTTCAAGCACTGTCTTTATGTGACTGCATCTGAGCTCTCTCTGGGTAAAGAGCCCTATCCACACAATTATTTGTCAAATATAAACAGTGACTATTTTTCTAACATCACAGCAACCTTCAGAAAGCTTCAATGTATTCTGGAGTATCCCAAAGCCTATGCACATTTTCAGGACTATATATACACCTGGGGAGGATCTGCAATGGTCCTGATTGCTCACTTCTGGCTATCTTTAAATGTCTGTGTAAATAAAAAATGATGACCCACTTGTTGAGACAATGAAAATTTAACTTAAGACATACACACACACACAAGCACACACACACACACATAGAGTTCAAAAGGTATTAAGAAAAGTCTCTGCTCAAAAGTTAACTTCCCTGTAACTTAAGACAAAGAATGCAGACTTTACAGAATTAGTCCAAAGATGCCACTAAACAAAACAAACAGAAGTAACAATAACCACAGCCAGGATGCGGAGATAACTTGATTTCTAGGGTTGACACCTTATATACCATAAAAGGTCCAGTTTCCAACAATACAGAATACAAGACATGCAAAGAATGTGTGGTCCATATATAGGAGGAAAATAGTCTGTAGCAATTGTCCCTGGAAAACCCTAAACATTGGATATATTAGACAAAGAGTTTACATCAGTTATCATAAATGTAGTCCAAGAACTGGAAGATAGTGCATCTAAAGAATTAGTGGGAAATATAAGGACAATATGCCACCGAACACACTATCAACTTAAACACAGAAATTGTTTAAAAGAAGAGCTGAAGTTGGGTGTCAGTGGCTCAAGACTATAATCCTAGCCACTCAAGAGGCTGAGAACTGGCAGTTTGAAGTGTGCCTAGGCTAGAAAGTCAAGCCAGAAGTGGAGCTGTGGCCCAAGTGGTAGAGCACCAGCCTTGAGTGAAAATGCAAAAGGCCAGTGCACAGGAACTGAGTTCAAGCCTTAGTATCAGAAGAGAAAGAGGAAGAGGAAGAGGAAGAGGAAGAAGAAGAAGAAGAAGAAGAAGGAGGAGGAGGAGGAGGAGGAGGAGGAGGAGGAAGAGGAGGAGGAGGAGGAGGAGGAGGAGGAAGAGGAGGAGGAGGAGGAGGAGGAGGAGGAGGAGGAGGAGGAGGAGGAGGAGGAGGAAGAAGAAGAAGAAGAAGAAGAAGAAGAAGAAGAAGAAGAAGAAGAAGAAGAAGAAGAAGAAGAAGAAGAAGAAGAAGAAGAAGAAGGAGAAGGAGAAGGAGAAGGAGGAGAAGGAGAAGGAGAAGGAGAAGGAGAAGGAGAAGGAGAAGGAGAAGGAGAAGAAGAAAAAGCCAAGCAAAAATCTATAGTTGAAAAGTATAAAAACCAAGATGAAAAACGAACTATAGAGGTTCAACTACAGGTTTGAGCAAGCAATTAAAAAAGACATCAACAATTCTTGTCCTCCTGACCCCGCAGTGGAAGGGTTAACTCCGGGCCTGCCAGGCACCTGGGAACTGCTGAATCACCGTGTCTGCTTAGCCTGGCCCCCTGACCAGTAGTCCAGGTCGGTCAATATGTTACCTCTCAGCTTCTAGTATCAAGCACTGCACTCAGAGCTCAGCACCTATTTCCTTTCCTTCTAAATAGCTCTTCAAGGTAATTATTCTCATTTTCCATGTGAGGAAACAAAGGTTACTTATTATAGGACTTGCCCAGTAACAGAGCTCTTAAGAAGACACTCCCTGTCTCCATGGCTATGTTTCTGTCCTTTGTTTTCTGTCCATTGTTTCCAATGGTTCATGTTACTTCTTTGTAATATTTGTATTTTTTGCTTCAAAAAGTTATTTTCAGAAGTGAGTCCAACCTGCTTATAGTAGTCCTGAGTTGTCTCAGCTGGTTTAATAGTTTCAAGACAAGGGCAGAGTTACCAACGCTGTGAATAATTAACAGGTTGAGTTTGATCTCTGGCCTAAGATTGATCACCGAACTAGAGTATGTGCGCTGAACAAAAAAGACAAGGAAAAGTCCTCCAGAGAGTTGATAGGCAAGAAGCCAAAAGAAACATTTTAAATGCCCTCTGTCCATCTTTGACAGGTGATATCTCCTGCTCAAGATGACAAGGCATGGAGACTGGAAATTAAATAGTCACAAATTTAAATCCTTATTAGCTGCATGTCTTTGGGCAAAGTCAGCAAATGCCCTTCCAGCAGCTTCTTCATTTGTAAATGAGGGAAATGGCACTAGTAGGCACTCAGCTAATACTCTGTAGTGATACAAACGGTTTCCAGCAGTTATCAAACAACCAAGATTTAGTTCACAGCTGCAGGAGGATTCAAAAGCACTGTTGCATTGTGGGAATATCCATAGTGATGGGGTCACAAGGGAAGGAACAAATGATCAGTTAGAAAGGATGTTAAGGAATTGGTTTCAGTGAAGTAGTTGCTCATTAAATGGGGTAGAAGTATAACAAATGATTTCTTCTAAGTACAGCTGGGCAATTTGCATTTTTCTTGGTGAATTGGCGCTTGAGTATGGCTGTCTTAACCTTGTTCAGGCTCTGCTGTGGTTTGGACATTATTTCCATTTCAAAGGTTCATGACTTGGAAGCTTAGCCTCAAGGTGGTGGTATTAGGAAGGAGTGCAGAACCTTGGGGGGGGGGAGCTTAAGGAGACAACTCTAGGTCAAATGGGTGATTTGAGAGGTTAGCTGTTCACTTTCTGGCTCTTGTTTCAAGATTCCTTCTCTTCTCCCACACTACTCTCACCATGATAAGACACAGCCAAGGGGCTCTGTCATGTCCTAGAATCTCTGGTTTAGTTAGTTTGCTGTCACTGTGCGAAAATATCTGACAAAAGCAACTAAAGGAAGGAAGAATTGCTTTGGGCTCATACTTGCTGATGTTTCAATTTGTAATCAAGTTGATCTATTCTTTCTGGACCTGTATCTAATGAAGGAGGACATTATGGCAAAAGGGCATACCAGAAAGAAGCTACTCAACTCAGGGTAACTAGGGAGTAGGAGCCAGCAAGCGGACGGGGTAACAATATCTTTGCAAGGCATCTCCAGTGACCTACACTTTCCAACGAGGCCCTACCACATACCTCCTACCATTCTCCATCATTTTATAAATCCGGGAGGCCTCATGATCAAATCATGCCCCAAATTCCTACTTCTGAATGTTGCTGCATTTGGAACAAAGACTTTACTATACGAAATTTGGGGGGAAATGTCTCATATTGAAACCCTAACAACCACTCATACTGGGTGCTAAATAAAGTTTACTGTTAGGAAATTAACCTATCTCAGGTATTTCATTATAGTAATTAAAAGTAGACTTTTAATACAGGCTGCTATAGCAATTACCATAGACATAAAAATTGAAATTTGTTTCTCATAGTTCATTTAGTTGCTTTCCTCAGATATTTTCTTTCAGCGTGCTGGCATGGTCAGGTTCTGTTGAGAACCTTCTTATGAGTTGTAGCTCACCAACATCTACCTGTATCCCCACAAAGAGAAAAGAGGCCAAAGAGTCTTCTGTGATTCCTTTAAGAAGACACCAGTTTCATTCATGAGGGTCCCATCTTCATGATTTAACTACTTCCCAAAAAGGCCATCTCCTAATGCTAGTCCATTGGAGATTACAATGTCATCATAGAAATTCACATTAAATTTGTTGCGGTGCTTAAACTCTTTCCATGTAATCTTCATAAATACTCAGGAAGTATTATTGCAGTCCCACTTTTCAGAGGAAGAAACATTGTCTTACAAAAGTTACAGTGGTCAGTACATGTGCTGAATCTGGATGTGTCCAAATTCAGCCTAGCCAATGGGACAGGAGACTTTTGATCACAATGTGTGAGAGGAGACATCAGCAAAAGGGAAATTGAGAATATGGGGAAATTGAGAATGAATAAGAGAACTGGGCTATATGACAACGTAAATAAAAAAGAAAAAGGCTGCTATTCAGAAGGCTGAGATGTACTTAGAACTAAGAGCAAAATCTCACAGAGATACTAATACCATCATCCTCAAGAGCTAAAGAGAGCAAACATTCATGAATGGATAAATGATACACAAAAAGTGGGTGTATGTACCCTTATTCAGCCTTAGAAAGGAATGAAGTACTGACACAGGGTACAACAGAGATAAATCATGGTAACATGCTGACTGAAAGCACTCAGAAAGAAGAGGATACACATATATGATTCCATTCGCATGAAATATCCAGGATATGGAAAATAATACAAGACAAGTAGATTAGTGATCTCCAAGGCCAGCCAGGGAGAAGGGGAGAGGAAATAAATGTCTAATGGATATGGGTTTTCCTTCTGCGGGGACCAGAGAAAGTTTCAGAACTGGATAATGATTGTGAGTACACTTAATCTTGCTAAAGTGGGTACCTTAGAAATGGTAAATTTGATGCCATGGGCATTATCTTCAGTTTTGGAAAGTGGACAGAAAAAATTTTTGGAATTGGGAAGGTTGGGCTTCCATCATTTGGATTTAAGAGTTCCACCACCGCCCAACCCCTGAAATCAAGATAATGATATATTATTACTTTATCTCTCCTATGCCCTATAAGTTGCCCTAGGGGCCCAAAAGTTGGGAGCATTCAGCCCTTGTCTATATTGACTTCTTTCAAATGAACCACCAATGTGTGTTACCATGCAGAATTGATGCATTCAGTTCTCTGTCCTGCAATTTTCTCATCTGCAAATAAAGTTTCATAATTCTTATAGGTATTTGTAGACATATCATAGACGGTAATATGTGAGCCATTATATACATACTATATGCTTAGCTGATGTCTGTTGATCAGATATATTCATCCCTTGGTAAGATCGGCTCCAGGTCTGCCCACAGATTCCAACTACACAGATGGGCAAGTCCTTTCTATAAATAAAACTTGGGAGTTAAACTCTGGATACTTACTAATTTCAGGATCATATCCTATGTCATTAAAGTATCTAGGAAGTGTCATGATAATCTGTATTGTGTTATTTAGGGAATGACAAGGAGGAAGTCTGCTCTGCAATAGAGATTTAAAGATTTTCCCAAATATTTTTGACTTGTTGTTGATCAAATCTGCAATGTGGATTCTAGATTCATGGGAATGAGGGGCTGGCTGTAATATCTCGCTAGTTTTAGGGGCAAACATGTTGTATAGGAGTCATATTTGTTTGGGGCAGTTGTAACAAATGGCCACAATGCAGTGGATTTGTTTCATTTCTAGAGATTAGAAGTCAGACTCATTGGGCTAAAATGAAGGCTTCAGATGAGCTGCCTGACTTATTAATCGTCTATCAGAGACCCTTTTTCTCTGCTTTGACCAGCTGCTAGAGGCTGGCTACACTGCTTGGCTCCTGGTTCTTTCCTCCGCCTCAAAGCCAGCAGCACATCTTCCAATCTCATGTCATTATTCAGTGCTCATGGCCAAAAAGTAAAACCATGCTAAATATTCATTAATGGCTGGATGAATAAACTAAAAGTGATACAGACATAGAATAGAAAGTTATTCGGAAAAGAATGCTCTGATACATGCTATGATTTTGGCAACACTTTAAATTATGCAACATGATAGCAGGCAAGACCTTCATTTACAAGGACACCTGAGATGACACTGGATGTACCTAGATAATACAGGATAATTTCCTCATCTAAAATCCTCAATGCAGGCATATCAGCCAAGTCCTCCTAGCCATGTAAAAACAATATTTCTACCAGAAACCATCTCTACCAGATAACAAAAGCTGGGGGCATCCTTTTGTTTGGAGGAGAAGCCTTATTGTATCTACCATACCCTCTTACTACGCTACAGCGCAACTGGCCTTGAAATCTCAATCTCACCTGTTCACAGCTATGTCACCCTATTTACTGGATCTCTTTCAGCAGAACCCATAACATGTGGACAAAACTGCTTGTTAGGAGCACTATGAGACAGATGGAAAAATCGGTAAGACTTGGCACTCAGTAAACAAGCAGCATTGTTGCTGGGATCTGAAATCCTCTCCCCTTCCAACAAGATTACTAGAAGATGGTTATGAAATTAGCAGGTGAAATGCAAGGTTCTATTCAGATACTGGTTCTAATTTTTTCCAGGGGGGCAGGGTAGGGGGGACAAACAATGTTATTTTTCACTTCACTCCGGGTCATTCTGGAATGAGAAGGTGTGATATACGAGCAACCTGACCTGTAGTCCCTTCTCCTAACCACCACGCACACTGTGACTGGAGACAGAATATGTATTATCACCTTTTGATTTCTTATTTAAGGGGAGAGAGAGAGAGAGAACTAGAAAGCTCCTGATTTAAAAATTCATTGAGAAAGTTTTATATGATCAAAAGCAGCAGAGTATATGGAATGTACTGGGGCTGTAGAGGAAAACAATAGCTCAGATTGTTAATAAAAGAGCATCTTTATTCATTCATAGTTACTTACGGAACACTTATTATTTGTCAAGCACTGTCTTATGTGTTGGAGATCCCTGCTCTTGGTCTAGTGAAGAGAGACACAGCAATAAAGGGGTTTATAAAACTGAGGTGAATTAAACTTATTATAATGTCGGAAAACTATTGTCAAGAAAATAAACAGGGCATCATGATAGAATAACCAGGTAGGATAGGACAGCAAAGAAGGCTCATATTTCTGCTGAGACAGAAAGAGGTTGAGGGAAAGCCAAGGCCTCTGCTACCCAGAAGGAAACTTGTTTGCTCCAGGCCTGTGTTTTATAAACTGTGAGTCTTGCATTTCTAAGTTTCAAGATCCATTTAGTGGGTACTAACAGGTTTATTTCCCCTCCCCTAAAACCAAACAGAATAACTGCCATAGTTATTAGATAGTGTTAGTGTGTACCATAGTACAGGAGGGAATTTCTGATGAAATTTAGGTGTTGGATTCAAACATACACACAGGTACGTGGGCAGGGGCTGTGATACAGTTTATTGCTGTTGCAGATTAGTATTCAAGCTAAACAAAAACAAAAAACAACCCCAAAACCACTGCTCTAAGGCAAATACAGTCTGAGTGTGTTTAGAAAAATAAACACAGACTTGTGAGCCTAGAATATATCTTAAAAGGGGGGGTGGGTTAGGAAGTGGGGTCCACATAAACAGAGGCCAGCTTTTTAGGCCAATAAACCATGGAAAGGAGTAAGATTTCAGTCTAAATACTCCTGCTAGGCACTGACTCACAGAATGTGGTAAACTGTAATTTGCATTTTTCAAGAACAAAGATATTGGATTCTCTCTACTCCTACCTTTCTATTGTTGTTGTAAGTTCGTACATTGGACTCCAGGATCCATGGGGATGATCTAAGAACCAAAATGCTTTGGAGAGAATTAGAATGTTTACAATGGGAGAAACATGAACTACCAATTCCAGTTCTTGACAAATACATGAGACCACGTAGAAGCACAAAAACATAAATGACAATGTACCACTTTTAATCTCCCGGTAGGCAAACACGTCCAAACACTTTAGAGTGTTATCAGCATTACTGTAAATTTGCACAACCTTTTGTGCAATGGTCCTATGACCATTCTTATCGAAGTTTTAATTGTGCATAACCTTTACCCAGAAATCTTACTTCAATGGTTAAATCCTTCAGCAATATTCATATATAAGTCAAGATGGGATATAAGAAAATGTATGTGATATCATTTGCAATTAGGGAAAAATGAAGCTAGCTAGTTCCAGTGAGAGAATTAATAATTTTTTAAAAAACAAACCTTTTTAACTGTAATATCCTAAAAAGAATATTCTAGAACTTTGTTATATGAATAGAAAAGTTCTGATTTATTGATGAGAAAAACTAGCTGAGAAATAAAGGGAACATGATGCAACTGCATTTTTTAAAAAGCCAACACTGAGGAAAAAAAAACAAATGTGAAGAATCAGCATATGAGAATATTCGTAACACAAAGGTCTCAAAAGGAAGCACAACACGTTTCCAACGGTGAGAGAAGGTGGCATAAAGGGCCACTTCTTATGCTTCATATATTTTTGATAACTGAAGTTCATTTACATTAAGCACATATGTTTGATATGTGAAAAATAGTGACAAACATAATCCTTAATAAAAAAACATTCACTGGGCTGGGAAGGAGGCTCAGTGGTAGAGTGCTTGCCTTGTATGCATAAGGCCCTGGGTTCAATTCCTCAGCACCACCTAAACAGAAAAAGCTGGAAGTAGAGCTATGACTCTAGTGGTAGAGCACTAGCCTTGAGCTGAAGAGCTGAGAGACAGCACCCAGACCCAGAGTTCAGGCCCCATGACCCCCCCCCCCAAAAAAAGAAAAACATATTCACAAGCTAACCCAATAGAGAGAGGCAGTGACCAGGGGGGAAGACCATGGTCCACTTAAATGGTACCCAGTGCCCAGAGCTTTACCTGCTGTGCTGTGAAATTGGAGGAAGCCAAAGGCTGGATGCAATGATGCACTTAGCTGAAGGGTGCACACAGGTAGGTGCAGAGTCTGTGTTTATACAAACCATCTATGGTATTTTCTCAAGCACCCAAAGCCACCTGGTTTTAACCACTGCAAAGGTGAATGTTGTACTCTCTCTGACCATTTTTCTACAGCAGATAAATTTGTTTGGCAGACCCTGCTGTAACCAGAAACTCAACACTGGGTCATAAACATGAGGTGAAACTGAGAAGGGAGAAAATGGATAAGGACAGCAGTTAAGCCTACAGAGCATATAACTTCAGGTCAGGACGGCATCTGGATCATTTATGCATATTTCCACTAACTCTAGGCATATTTCCACTAGCACCTGCAGACAGGTGACAGATCACTTCCACACAGTACACAGACTCATCTACCTGAATGGCAGAGCAAGGGGAGGAGCTGGGTTGACTGCGCAGACCAAAGTCTTCACAATTCTATCAATTCCCCCAAAACAGAGAGGGAACCCTTGGTCCTCACCGACCTGCACAAAGGTGACCCGGATAAAGGTGCTGTGGGTAAGAGACTATTTCTGATGCGGGGAAAGGAAGGTCACTCAATGAAGTTTGTCATAATGTAAACTGCTTGGCTGAGGTCTCTATCAACACTATGTAAAAAGGAAGTTACTAAGTAACTTGGGGTGTTTGCTTTCACATCACTCCCTACTGACTCTACTTAGCCTCAGACTCATACACAGAGGTGGCTTTGGAGAGAAGGGAGCAAGATTGTGTTGGAAGCTCTCTGATTAGTCCCCCTCACCTTCCCCACCTAGGAACCCCTCCCCAGGCAGCCATCCCTTCAGACACCAGGGCGTAGAGTGAAGTATCCTGGCTTTATCAAAAGGTAATACCAATACTGTTTGCCTGTCTGCATTCCTCTGTGGAGTACGGGCAGGCTCTTGGACCACCTTCTAGACCCAAAGGTAGTGCAGGGCCTGACTGGCCTCCTAACTACCTATAGGATGAATGAACACCATTGTATCCAAGAATGTCATTACATCTGAGAAGAAAGGCAGAAAGGACCTGCAGAGAAAAGTCTTCCACGACTTGAGAAGAGCAGCTGAAGTGGCCTAATACTCAGCCTTGGGGAAAAGGGATGAAGAAGGAGAAAAAGCTGGGTGTCAAATATTTTATAGAAAGCTCTGATACTGGATACAGCTGTCAAAGCCCATGGAACACACAACACAAAGATCAAAGGTTCCTAATGGAACCTGTGGATTGCAGGTGCCAGGTGTGTCACTGCATCATTACAAGGCACTATGATGAAAGGGTACCACAGTGGACGCCTGGTATTGGGGGCTGGGGAGTATGGTATGTGGGAGTGTTGTGCAGGCGAGAAAACCATATAATGGGAACTCAAAATTGCTTTAAACATAGCTTATTAATCTTCTTAAAGTGCTAAAATATTTGTGGGTAGACAGACCTGCTACTAATTTTGCTGCATAAAGGAAATGTATGAAACAACTGGTGATACATATCCCTTTAAAGAAGTAGCATATACTTCTAAATAATGACAGGAATGCAAAACAGGTCCTGTCTGAGTATTAGAGTACTAGTGTGAGCAGGGAGGTCAAATAGAGAGTATGAAAAGGGAGACTATAGTCAGAAGACTTCACTTACGTGTTCACAAATGAAAACAGAGAAGCTGGAGGTTGGTTTGGGAAGGGGAGACAGAAGAAGGGAGAAAGACAGGGTGAGACAGGCCAAAATGAAATCTTCTTACACAACGAATTGGTACTAATAAAAATGTGAGACAAAAAGGCTTATTTTCTCTTGTCTCCATACCCACCATGTACAGTGCAAGTATGTCATTACATATTAATATTGACGCTACTTTGTTAATACTAACCCTTAAAAGCTAGAATTTTACATTACTAGTGGTGTTCTTTTACAACCGAAGTCTGGAGGGTTAAGGGAATGGACCAATGTCACAAGTACATTGTACAAAAGAGAAATACAGTTTCCAAAAAAGTATATAACCTCCCCCTAGGTTCCAAGACCAATAAGCAGAGGCTGGAACAGAGAAACCTTTTTGGATTGCATTCTCTACTATGTGCTTCCTCCCCAACCCAATTCATGCCCCTTCCCTCAGTCCAGCATGACAATCCTGAATTCTACATTAGAACGAGAGTACTAGGAATGCACTGAAGAGCAAGATAACTGGTCTCTGGATGTTAAAAACTCCATGCATGTTTCCTAGATCCTTTTTGGGATCATTTATAGCCACATTTGATAAGGCATCAGGACCGGTCACAGCAGAGGCTTGTCAAGTGAATGAAATCACCTCTTCCTCAGTCATGATTCTAAGTCCATAAAGCATCTAAAGCCATAAAGCATCTGAAACCGTAAAACAACATCCATTTCCCTTCTATTCCTCTTCCCATCCAACCTGGCTTCTTGTCCACTGACCTGCATTGGGCGAAGGCCTAAATTTACACTGCACTTCCTTAACTTGGCTGGCAATTTAAGCCCTTACTAGCTCTAACAGGCAACCTCCAGTCTTTGGGTGTGGACAAATCTACTGCTCAGTGCCTCCTAAATCCACAACTATGTTCCTGTTGGGACCCTAATCCCAACGTCAGTTTGGGATAATCTGGGAGGCTACCTAACCCCTAAATTCATTCACTCACCCACCCACTCACCCAATCAAACTTTCTCCGGTTCTGTGTTGAGGTGGATCTATATGAATGAGCTGGACAACATGTTGTGGTAAGAAGCACTGGGAGAAATGGGTGAGTGTGAAAAGACCGGTAAAGCTCATCCATTAACCCTGCAGCCTCTCCCTTGATGTCATTGGCAACCCTTCCAAAGCAACTGGCTCGCTCTACCTCTTCTGAGGCTCAGCACAAATACAGCTTCCATAGCGAAGCCTGATGGCTGAGAGATTCTCTCCCCCATGCATTTCCTTCAGCATATCTGTCACAATTGCAATCAAATCTTGTGAATTTCTTTTTGGTAATCATCATCTGTCTTGCCTATTTCAATACAAGTTACATGAGGACAGTAACTATGGCTCTGGTTCATCCTGCTTTGTGAAGTGCTGAGAGCCCAGTCTCCCAGTTAAGTTTTTCCCTCTCCTGGTTAGGTCCCTTTCCTTTTTTTTTTTTTTTTTTTTTTGCCAGTCTTGGGGCTTGAACTCAGGGCCTGAGTACAGTCCCTGAGCTTCTTTTTGGTCAAGGCTAGCACTCTACCACATGAGCCACAGTGCCACTTCTGCCTTTTTCTGTTTATGTAGTGCTGAGGAATGGAACCCAGGGCTTTGTGCATGCTAGGCAAGCACTCTATCACTAAGCCACATTCCCAGTCCCAAACACTTTTTAACTTTAATTTTTTTAAGCAATCTCTCAATTGCCTTCAAGACCTGTTTAACTTCTAGTTCCTAGTGGAAAAAGAAATGTGCAAGTTGTCAGAATCATGATTGATTCACTTGTATCAAACCTAACACAAGCAAAGCCAAGAAGGTATAATGGGTTCTTACACACAATTGCCTAGTAATAACTGTCACAAAAGACCCCACTGGAACCTAATTTTGCAGAGACCAATGTGACCTCCCACATTAAAAAGTTCTTCTACAAGGTTCTGCCAAGTAAGAGCTGTTGAGATTCTGCTAATCATTGTAGTCATGTTCCAAATGTGATCCTCCTCAGTTTTGTCTTATAAACCTCTCTCAACCTCTTTGAATACACCCACTTTATGATGGCATGTATATTCCCATTGCAATGGTCTGTTCGACCCAGATAAAAATCATCCCCCGTTGGAGAATGATTGCTACCTTGTTTTATGAGATTGATCTTAGGATGGGGCTCAGCAGTTTCTGGCCCTTCTTCTAAGTCCAGCTCTATGTACCTTATTGCCATTGCAAATGTACTTACTTAGCAAATAAAATTGCTGTAGTTGTTTAATAAGCAGGTTCCCAGTACATTCAGTAAAAAGGAATAAAAGCCCTTTGGCACATCTGCTGGGCCTATGCGTTCTGTCCTTAAACACATTTAAACCTTTCATCTTCCTACATTAAGCAAGCTTCATCACTTGGGACAGCAGCAGTAGCACCAAAACCACCACGACCACCCAAGAATAAGTGTATTCTGTACCCACGCTTCCCCAACCCATCTTGTGCCATGACAATTATGATGAATTAAAAGACTCATTCCAGGGACAAATGTCTTCATAGCTGCTTGAGCTCCTCAAAGATTGGATCGTCATTGGGTTGGGGTAGTGGATTCAAATGCTGGCCTATAGTGCTGGTGGCCAGCCAGGTGATGCTCTCAGGTGCCAGCTGTTACTTTACCAACTTCTGGTACCTGCATCCTTTGCCACAGCCAAAATACCATGCAATCACACACACCAATATTCTCTATTAAACTGGGGTGGGATCCTTTTATCTCCAGCTCTGAAACCACTAATCTGTAACCTGGGTTTCAGAGCACCAGAATCCTCAATGAGAACTCCACAGTGTGTCTAGCTTTCAGTAAGTTTTGCATTGAATCTGGAGGGAAAAAAAAAAAAATCAATGTTCAATTTTTGTTCCCAAAGGAAAAAAAAAAAGTATTTTTTGAAGAGACTGGTAACTTATAACAATGGGTAATTCTCACAGTGAATGCAATGTCTCTGGTCAATAAATGAAATATTTACTGAGCAAGAAAAAGATGACATATATTCTCAGAGAAACTGTAGTAAGTGGACTTAAATTTGGATCAGAAGTGTCAGACAAAGGTAGGAAATAGATATAAATTCAGTCAATTCTATAATAGCTGGTTTATTGGAAACCCTCACAGCATTTTTCAAAATAACTTGACAGGTTTTATTTTAATAAGACATAGTGAAGAGGAAATGGCTTAAAAGATATCATCAATCTTTTATTTAACTAAGTGCTGCCCTTCATTTTGAAGGAAATGATACAATTTCAAATTGGAACTTCCTTCTCAAGAAGCAGTATTAAGAACGTAATGTTGATTTAACATACAACCTTCAACAAAAATAAAGTTCATTCACTTCATTGGGAAACAAAATGCATGTGGATTTCTTTAGTCAATGTAATTCTCTATAGGTCACAAGTTTACAGCTAAGAACAAAAACAATAAAAGGCTAAATAAACTAGTCAAGTTTATAGTTATCCTGATTTAAGAAAGAAATTCACAAATAAACTCTTAACTTTCCAAACAAATCTATTTGATGTCCATGATCATATTAGATTTTATATTTGTAAAAAATAGACAAGCACATAATATCAAGAGTCTTCAACACAGTGGATCCCATTTTTGTTAAGAAAAAAATAGAAAACAAGTAGTTCTTAAATTTTCTTAACTCTCCATAGCATATGTTATACAAAAGTAAAGTTTTGCTTCCAAAAAATACATTTCCATGTGGTTGTGGTATTAACCAATGGTGGTATTGAGGTGAGATGCACCAAAGACAGGAGAAGTTAACCTACACTGAGCCTTTTTTTTTTTTTTCATAAAAACTAAAATTTTTCTTAAAGGTAGGGAACGATGTTTTCTGCTAGGCATCTGAGTGCTATAAAGTCATTTTAAATTAAATGTGGAATAAAACCTACAAAAAGTATGAGTTCTTTCAATACAAAACGTTGTGTAGCTGAAGTTGTGGGCTCCTTCAACATAAGTTCGCAGTCTCAATAAAATATTTGCTCGGGTAAGAAAATAGAATTTGTCTGGTTTCATTTAGCATGTATGTTCCAGTCGATATCCTCCTATATCCCTGCCAGCGCTTCTGAAGAATATTGGAATCGATAATTCTTTCCTTCAAAGAGCATCCGTAATTCACAGTACAAAATAGTTCTAAAGTCTTATTCCTAAGAAACAAAGAGTATTAAATATACTTTTTTTTTCCTTCCTAAAGTGCCAGATGTAGCCATTATCAGGGCATTAAAAACTCAAGATCTTCTCGATGTTACTTTATTAAGAACCAAGAATATTTTGACTCTCATTGTTGGAGCCCTTACCAATAGGTTGTTGGTTTACTTTTAGCATCCTATCTCAAGAAAAATGTCCAGTGCAACCCCTGTTCCTACTCATTCCATACTTGGCATCTCTGGTCCCTGTATAAAGGCTGACATTCCCTTCTAGAGCTTCACCTAGAACAGATCTGTTTCCTAATCCTACTTCATTTCCAGGCTCTAGTAGGTAAAAATTTCTTCTCTAGAGGTAGAACACTACTGTTTGGGTGGACTTTATAGTTCTTCCTTCAAATTGGGACCTGCACTTGTAACACAAAAATCACTGTTAAAACAATGCGATTGGACTATAATTTGGACACAGAGGAAGGACACAAAGTTGAGGAAGAAGGAGAAAAATGAGCTTGCTAGCCCAGAACTCTTGGGGAGGACTTTTCTGTCTCTTTTCTCTCCTACTGTCTTGTCTGCACAGTGGGCACCAGTTTCAGTTTTCTCTAATCAACATCTGTTAGCTAGAGTAGGTTCTCCTAAATGGCTTTACTGTTATCTTGCTCTACTTTTCCATGAACAAGAGAACATAAACACAAGACTGAGAATATTAAAGGTGGGAAGTAGATCTACATTCCCAAGAGAAGACTGATTCTTCACCAAAGTCCCAGACCAGGACTTGAACAATCGATGTTTATCCCAGTAAAAACAAACATACAAAACTTTTTTGTCAAAAACAGGGAACACACTTATAATGAAAAGGTTTCAAATCAAGGAGCCACAGAAAGTCTAGAAGTTACCAAAGTATGGCCCTATGCATGAAAAAGAAAAGGTACAAGAAAATCCTTTGATCCAGGCATGGATGGCTCATGTCTGTAATCCTAACTACCTAGAAGGCTGTTATCACATTTTGAAGCCAGCCCAAGCAGGAAAGTCTGCGAGACTCTTACCTCCATTTAACAGCAAGGAGCTGGAAGTAGGGCTGTAGTTCAAGTGGTAATGAACCAATCTTGAGTGAAAAAGTGAAGAGAGAGCACTGGGCTCTGAGTTCAAGCCCTAGAGTATGGGTACGAAAAAATAAAAATAAAAATAAATTTTAAAAAAAAGGAGGGGCTGGGAAGGTGGCTCAGTGGTATAGCGCTTGCCTTGCATGTATGAGGCCCTGGGTTCGATTCCTCAGAGCCACATAAGCAAAGAGAAAAAAGCCGGAGTGGCACTGTGGCTCAAGTGGTAGAGCGCTAGCCTTGAGCTTGAGCTGAAGAGCTGAAGGATAGTGCCCAGGCCCAGAGTTCGGGCCCCACCACCGAAATCCTTCAAATGTATCAGCTTGATTTAGAGAGCTCAAAGAAATGCAAGAATAGCCATTGTTGTACCACTCAAGTACAAGTCTATTCCACTTGTTAAGAATTAGGTCACAAAAATGACTTGTCCTGTATACATTTTGCCTCTCACAAACCAAAAAAAAAAAAAGGACTGTCAACCTTTACTCAACTTCTGAGACAGACAGCACTGGTGGGCAGCAGAGAATACTCTAGATGTAAGCGCTCCTTCACAGAAGTACTTGGGATGGGTACTGGTATTTTATTCCAAAGGCCTCATACTAACTCATGCAGTAGTTTAGTAGCAGACCCAAGCAGTAACTGCTTAGTGGGCCACTGGATTCCACAGTCATCATCCGGTTTCGGATTGTGTCCTGACTACACCAGCTGGCATTTCTGATTGATGCTACTCTTCTTAAAGGATGGCCTGAGCGTTCTCCCAACAACCGGGAGACTGCAACAGCCTAACAAGACTTCGGGACTTGCACTAAACCGCGCCAATGGTGGCCGGCAAAAATCTGAGGTCTTCTTATTGAAATATTACTGAGATTTTAACACAAAGCAGAACAGAAGTTGAGGATAAGGGAGGTGGGCCAGTGAGAGGAAAGGGGATTAAAAGAAAAAAAATCACAGGATCACAATCAAAGCGGTTTGCAAGGGTTACCTTCACCATTCAGAAAGCACCGCGCAAAGAGCGAACTAAATCTTGCCAGGAAAGCCCAGTTTGGCTGTCTCCCTAGTGGATACTTTATGGGGTGGCACAAGCCAAACCCATCTGTGACCTGCGGATGAACACAGCCAAGCAGGTTTAATTAGACCAGAGACACAAAGGGCTATTCCCTCCTTGGAGAACAAAATACCTTGGCTCCCGGTGCCTCCCACAGCAGGCAGAAAAACAAAGGCAGCAACAGCACAGCACCTTAATTGAATCCTTCCCCTAGTCTGCCCCCGACAGTGATTTACTGGTAACCTGGGAGGGGAGACGAGGGAGGGAGGGAGGGAGGAAAGTAGGGGGGGAGGGAGGGGGAAGCAGGAGCCTCAGCAAAGAGCCAGCTCGGGAAAAGGAATGATTTGGGGGCTGGGAAGAGGGAGGTAGTAAAGCCTTTGTTTGTAGCTCCAGTTTCCTCAACGATTTGTTACACTTAGTAGGGGGCCTGCCTGGTTTGGGCTCAGTGCTTCCCAGACCAGGGGGTTTGATCCAGCTCTGCGCCTCAGGAATCCCACAAGATAAATCACCCCAGCGACTCTCATCTCCAGCCTGGCTCAGCAGGGGAAGCAGCAGATAAGATAAGCCGCTCCCCGCTCCACCCCGGGTGTGGGGGGGCAGGCCGGCGGGGCTCCTCCCCGCGCACCTTCTGCCCTTCGTACCTGGCACCACCAGAGCTCTGAAGAGGGAGAGAAGCCGGGAGGAAGAATGGCAGATGGGGGTGTAGGGGAGGGTGCTCTGAACTTTTTCTCCTACAGTTACTAGCACTGGGAAGGGTCGATTTCAGGCCCTCCCCTTTAATCCAGCAGGGTTTTCAATGCCAAGTGACCAGTTTTGTCCCACCGCAGGCCTCGGAAGACCGACTCCAGGAGGCTGGGAAGAAAAGACTCCTCTCAAAAGTGCTCCTACCTGTTCTCTCTGTCCCCTTCCTCCTCCCCCCATCCACAGCCAGCGGCGCATTTCACCAGCTCTCTCTCTCTCTCCATTTTCTAAAGGACCCGAGAATCCTGGATGGGGCCCCTGAAAGTGATGGAGGAGAGGCGAGGAGGAGGAAGGCGGGGGTGGGGTGGAGCGGGCTGGCAGGGCTCCCTTCCGCTTGGCCAGTCGGGTCAGTGCGCTACGGTCTCTCGGTCCTCTTCCTCGGAGCCCAGCGCAGGGGGGCGCCGGGGAGGCGGCGGCGTAGTCCGGGCCGCGTCGCTGTCGCCCTCCAACGGCTCGGCCGGGTGCAGGTGCAGGGCGAGCTCCTGCAGCACGGCCGCGCGTCCGATCTGGTCGTTGCGCCTCTTCTCCATGATCAAATCCTCCAGGCTCTGGAACTCGAGCGTGTGGCTGCGCTGCGCCGAGAGCTGGATCTGCAAGCGGTAGGGCTGCTTGCCGATGCGCAGCTCGCCGCCGATCTTGAACTCGCGCTTGCCATAGCGGCACCAGGCGGCGAAGCTCTCCGAGTTGCGCCAGCTGAGCTCGCGCTCCTTGGCGCCCACGTGCGCCAGCGCGTTGCGCACCACCGCGCTGGGGCTGAGCGGTTTGTACCGGTACAGGTCGTTCACCACGCGGCCGCGACGGCCCTGGCTCGCGTCGGTCAGGAAGCTGTTGCTCACCTCCAGCCGGTGCAGGTGCACCACCTGGAAATTGCCCACGTACACGGCCCAGTGCGGGTACTGGGCCTGAGACACGAACTCCACCAGATCGCCCGGATGGCACTTGTTGAGCAGATTCTCGGGCGTGTAGGTGCTCAGCGCCGCCGAGCCGGGCGCAAAGCTCTTCTGGTAGATGCACTCGTCCCGATAGAAGACCGAGCACTCGACCTCGTGTTGCCGCGGGTCGTAGGGCTGTGGCGGGGGCGGCGATGGCGCCGATCCGTCCCCAGAATCGGGCAACCCGCCGCCGCCGCCCTCGAGACCCTGGGGCGGCGGCGGCTGCGGCTCCGCGTCCTCGTCGTCGTTGGAGAAGATGTAGGAGACCCCGATGCGGGGCCCGTCGTCCCGGTCCACGCCCGTCGGGTCGGCGGTGGGCACTTCCTTGTAACTTAGGTGGGTCAGTTTCTCCACCTGGTTCCCCATCGCGCCGCGGACGGACGCGCGCGCTCACAGCGCCGGCAGCGGAGCAGGCGCGACCGCCACGGCGGGCATTGGCCCGGGGCCCCGGGCCAGGGCGAAAGCCACCTGTTGAAAGAGGAGGCGAAGAGGCTGTGTACGCGGGGAACCTCTCCCGGAAGAGACGTTCGGTTCTGCGGGAAAAGATCGGGGAAGGGAAGGGGAGGGGGGCGGGGAAGGGAGCGAGCACCCGGAGTCATCTTAGGGGCAGTCTTTACAGCCTTTCCCTCCTCGCCCCACCTCTTAAGAAGGTCGCGATCCAGGACGCCGGGCAAGTGCAGCTCTCCCCACCCCCCATCACCTAGGCCCGGGCATTAGTAGCAGTCTCCACCGCTTCCGCCCGGTCCTACCTGCCAAACCTGGGCGGGAGGGGCAGAGGGAACGGAAACTTTACTCCACCCTCCGCCCCTAACTTCCCTTCCTTCTGCCTCCAGGGCCCGTACCCACCCGCCGCTGCCCGGCGCCGCGATCGCAGGGGCAGCCGGCCGGGACCCGGCGGGGCGCGGCAGGTAAGTCACCCTACCTGGCTCCCCGCGGCGCGGCCTCCGCCCGCCTCCCGCTCCCCCGGAGGCCCCGGGAGGCTCGGGTTACCCGCGCCAACTCACCCGCCGGAAAGGGGGGGGAGGCCCCGCGCGGCGCGGGGAGGCTGGCCCGGCCGCACCCCGCGACTTCTAGGACGAGTTTGCAGGTGTGGGCTCGGCCGTGCCTCCCCTGGCAGCGCGGGCGGCAGCTGAGCCCGGCCCCGGCGGGCGGCGCATGTCGAACCCCCGCGGTGGCGTTAGCGCCCCGAGACTTGAAGGGGGTGGTGGTGGGGGGGGCAATTCCTCTTCACGCCGCGCCCCGCCTCCCTCCCGCGAGCGCCGCGGTCCCAGCTCCCCAGGAGAAGGGCAGACCGCCGTGCGTGCCGGTGGCGGCAGCTCCGGCTCGGCCCGGCCGGGTGAGCAACAAGCACCGGAGCGGGAGGGACTGGATTGTAGATCCGGCTCGCAGCTCCCGGGCGGGAGCGCAGCCCGTGGCATTTAAAGAGACAGGCACTCGCTCCCGGAGCTCGGGTCTTTCCCCGTGGAGCACCCGGGCAGCCTGGAGCCCCGCCCCGCCCCGCCCCCCCGGGCCGCGGGGCTCCTCCCCGGCCACGCCCCCTCCGTGCTGGGTTTAAAATCCCGCTGGTGCGGCGCCCGCCGCGGTCGGCGGTGCCCACCCCTGGGACGAGCCCGGCGTCCGCGTCGTGGGGAGCCGGCTTGGGCCACCTGCCAGCGGAGAGATTGGAGAGTGAGGACGAGTGCCACGTCTGTGTCTTTGGCCTCAGTAGTGAAGAAGCAGCAGTTGCTAGGGAATTTGGCTTTTTTCCTTTTTTCTTTTCCTGCCTGGAACGGTATTTTGCAACCCAGAAAGTCAAGGAGAGGATTTCTCTCCTGTGGGACAGATCCGGGAGCGCGGGGTTACCAGAAAGAGCAGCGCTGAACTTTGGGTGGAGAGAGAGAGAGAGACACACACACACACACACACACACACACACACACACACACACACACACACACACACACACACACACACACACACACACACACACACACACAGAGTTACCATCTCCCACCACCACTGGGCTGTTTATTAGATGTCTCTCTCTCTTTTTTTTTTTTTTTTTTTTGCCAGTCATGGGGCCGTCCCTCTTAGCATACACTGGATTTCCCCCCCCCCCCCCCCCCGTTTCCAGGTTGTTGGGCAGTGAGAAAAAAGCCTGCAGAAGTGGGGTGGGGTAGGGGTGGGGTGGGGTAGGGGTGGGAGTGAGATGTTCCTAATTGTCCTTAAATTAGAAATAAATTAGCTGAGGTCCCTGTGGGATGTATTTCCTTCCTACTGACTTAACGAGTGGGAAGTGACAGGGCTGTTGCTGCTTGTTTACTTGATACACTCAAAGACATTTTTTTCCCCCTGCTGGTTTCGTTTTGTATACCCAAGGCAGACTCCACAGAAGTGGCTTCTGTTTATATTTTAAAATAATAAAGCCCGGCGCCTGTAATCCTAGCTACTCAGGAAGCTGATTTTAAAGAGGATCCTTCTTGGAAGGAAGCCCAAGCAGGAAAGTTAGTGAGACTCTTTTCTATCCAATTAACCACCCAAAAGCTAGAATAGTGAAGCTAGCTATGGCTCAAGGGGTAGAGTATCAGTCTTGAGTAAGAAAGCTAAGGGAGAGCACCCAGGCCCTGAGTGAAGGCCTCAGTACCAGCACAAGAAAATAATAAAGTGAAATAAAATAATGCCTGACTCATTAAGAATTCTACTCAAGTCCATATCCTGTTTTCCATCACTCTACCTTTCAACTAAAAATTTCCAGGTAACGCCATTATTTATTCAGTGTGTATACCAACCAGTGGAAACAGAAATATACTAACACTCCTGCGATCCTTTGTAGTTTGGAGAGCAAAATCAATCTACTTATGTACCGTTAAGCCGGAACAATCAATATTGTCAGGGCCATGATGGAAGTTAGTCCTATAGCACATCTAAGATCAATCACAGTTTAAGCTTCACCAAAATGAGACTTTGGTGTATTACGCCGATGTAAGTTAAATATTTTCAGAGTAGCTTCAGGTACATGTGACTGGGCAAGCTATCATCGCTGGACCTTTGGATAGCCATATTCTGGAGGCTCCTGACACATAGCTACTGCTCTATGGAGAGAGTTGCACTTGGTGAGACAGTGGCTGGGCTTCCTTCTGTCTGTCGGAAAATGGGAAACCTCTGCTAGACACTTTGCCCCTAGTGGCTGGGTGGGCTGGTGGGGGATGGGAGAATTGGTTGAAAGACATAGTAGTGTGACAAGTCCTCTGATGCCAGCACTCTAGATCAAAGATCTAATGGCTGAGGAAACCAGGTCTAGTTGTCTGTCTCTGCAGATAACTAGATCTATTGAGCTGCAGAGTGGTGTTCCATGTTTTCAACTATAAAGATTCAGAAGGGACAGACCCTGTTCTGCTTAATATCTGTATATCTGGTATTTAGCAGCCGCTCACTAAATAGACCTTGCTGATTGGGGGAAGGGAAACCATAGCCGTAGATCATAGGAATTTCATGTAAAAGTTGTGGGAATGTAGCTTAGTAGAGTGCTCACCCAGTGTTCTCAAGACCCTGGCTTCTAATCCCCAGCCTTGCAGAACAAACAACTAAATAAAAAGCTAGCTGGTTTTATAAGCAGTGAGTGAACAGAAGATGCCTCTTGATAGTCTGCTTCTAATATGGACTTGTGTGTGTGTGTGTGAGAGAGAGAGAGAGATGCCTCTTGATAGTCTGCTTCTAATACGGACTTGTGTATGTGTGTGTGTGTGTGTGTGTGTGCACGCGTGCACGCACGTGCCTATGCTAGGACTTGAACTCAGGTCCTGGGTACCTCTCCCTTACCACTTGAACCACATCTCTATTTCTGGCTTTTTGGTAGATGATTGGAGCTAAGAGTCTTATGTACTTTCCTACCTGGGCTGACTTCAAGTGGAGATCCTCATCTCTCAACCTCCTGACTAGCTAGGATTACAGCATGAGCCACTAGCACTGGATGGTCGATTCTTTTATTAATAACTAAGGCTTCATCCTCCATCTAGTTACCTGAACCACCGGAACTATCTAGGGCTTTACCCTCCATCTAGTCCTTACAAAATGGCTTACAAATGGCCATTGCTTAATCTCAAATAATAAAAAAATTCAGATTTTTCAGCTTCACTTAAAAAAACATCTATGAGCCTATCAGACTCATCCTCCAGGATGGTTACAGATAGCTGGATCTGATTGGTGGCTTCTTGCATCTTCTGCAGTGGATTCTAGCCCTTATCCCATTTACCTTCCTAGGTCCTTTCTCTCTGACCCTGGAGTTTGCTTTACTGGCCACCATTTAAATCCAATACATGCATAGTCCATATATCAGTTAACTATAACTTAACACACAGTTTGGTACTGTTTTAGTCTTATTCTGTGATTCATGAATTCTAGAAGAATTGGATTCAAAGTATATTGAAGACATAGTAGGTGCCTGCTAGTCTTGTTTAACATTCATTCATTCTACTAGTTCAACAGGCCTTGTGCTAGATTATATTGATATTCATGTCCCCATAGATCTCACATAGAACAGGACACAGAGAAATAGACACCAGGAAACTGACCTGTCCTTCAAGAAGAGGAAATAGAGGATGCTGAGAGGGGGAACTGAATCTCGAGACCTGTAGATACAAGGATGAAGGCCCAAATGCCTACCATTAAGGGTTTTTGGACTAGTGGGGTAAACACCTCTAAAATTAAAGATAACTCCCAGTGAATAAGCTGTCAATTCTTTTATAAAGAAGAAGAAGAGACAGATAGGCAATGGCTTCTCCATCCCTAGTTTTAGAGGGGAGGATCATACAAGTTTGTGTTCATTTTCAGGGTGTAGCATTTTTAGCCACTTAGTTTTCAATAGAAAAGCACAGATTCTATATTTAATAAATACTTGAGTGTCTGCTTTTACCAGGCTCTGGGGATATAGCTATGAACACAGCAAACACAATCCTCCTTCTTTCGGCATTTACATGTTGGTGGCATGTGAGAAGTAAAATATGAATATGGATATCTGAGAGAGGGAACATGGCGTTGGGGAGTAAAATAGGGTGCTAGGATTAAATACCTGCCACTAAGGAGGAGGTGACAGATGGCCTACTTTGGATACGACACTCAGGGAAGATGCCTAAAGAAATGGAAGTTGAGTTAAGACTTGGAGAATGAGAAGGACCGGCCTTGGCACTTTCTGCAGAAGAAAAAGCAAATGCCAGTGGTAGGAAAGAACTGAGATGTTTCAGGAACAGGAAAAACAAAAACCAAACCACCCAACTGTGACTAGTAAACAGGAAAGGGGTTGTCCTGGACCATGTTGGTAAATAGAGGCAGGCAAGCCTGAGAGTCTAAGGCTATCTCTGCCCAGGGGGATGGACTTAGAGAATCAGAAAAGGATGTGGCTACTGCTGACAGCCAGGCTGGGCTGTGGGGATGAAAGGCAGACCCAGCCCAGTGAACAAAGAGTACAGCGTGTGAATCTCCTTCCCAGCTGCTGCCTGTCCATGAAGAAAGGTTACTTGGGTCTGGATGCCCTTCAGCCATGACCCAACTGTCACATCCCACACACCTCCCTGGGGCAGGCACTGGATTAAAAAAAAAAAAAGTTGTGCTGAGAGCTAGTTAGTGACCCTTGCTGTTCCTGTCCAGGCTGGTCAGGATGACTTAAAAATTGACATTTCTCCCTGAGGCCACAGCCCTGATGCTGCAGGTGTGGTAGAGATCTCAGTTAAATGAAGCAGCTCACTGCAAGAACACAGGACTGGAGCTGGGGATGGGGGAGGGCAGAACTCTAGAGAGGCAGTGTAGAACTCAGTCTACCTCCCCTTCCCCTCCTCCCCTCCAGGAACAGAACTCTCCGGTTAGGCAGTGTAGAACTCTGGCTTGTCCCTAGCTTGGCCCCAGGGGGAAGATACAGAACTCTCTGATTCTGAACTCTGGCTTATTCCCCAGCCTAGGCCCCAGGCTCAGGGCAGCAGGCCACAGCCCAGTGATTGTGCTGGAAAACAGATTCCTTCCCTCCTCCCTTACATTTGGAAACTTGTAGACCTACCTGTACCTGTTTTTCAGCTACTGGGCTTCTGTGGCCACCGTAGGAGGTAAGCAGTAGCAAAATGAAGCCAGATGACCTATACAGGTGTGTTTCCCAAGGGTGTGACCGTGGAGCTGTTTCTTCTCCATGCTGGGCCCAGGTTAGCCTTTAAAGTGTAACTGCCGCTGTTGTTTGCCTCATTGTGGCTCGGACAGCAAGACTGTGTCTGTGGAAAGTTCCTTGTAAATCTCAGAGGTTATGTAAATGTCAGGCATTATTTGTATCCCATAAAGAGTCAAATGATGACTTCATATGAGGAGTCCAAGATAGCCATGTGTTCTGGGCATCATGTTCCTAAGTCTCTACACCAGACCTGGCATTTACAGCCCCAATAAACATACAAAGTGGAAGGGAAGTAATTCAGTGCAAATCCTGCCTATTCCAAGGGAAGAGGACAAATTCAAGGCTGAATCTGGCTGGCCCAATGTAGTTTTCACACCATTCTAGTAGCCTTGGGGTTTATGGACATGTGTGCTTATTTGCTTGGCCAGAAACCAACAGGTCTGAGTGACTTGTTTGTCTTGCTCTAGCTGGGCCTGGCCTGGTTTTAGCCATGCAAACTCTTCTGTCTAGACAAATAGGGTCAATGGTCACCCCTCACTAGGGTCTCTTCCCTTCCTAATCATTGCCCTCCCCCAGCCAAAGTCATGAAAGCTGTGCTTGGAATGGTGTTGGAAACAGCCAGGAGAGGAGTAGAGCCAACAAGACAAGTCAGGTGTTTAGAGACATCCTCACATGTCTGGGCTGAGAGAGTCATCCAGTAAAAGAGGCCATAAATATTACAGCCCATCATTGCATGCATTCTTATTTTTTTTTCTAAAACAGACTTTCCAGGAGAGGAGTGGGACTGGGAAGGTCACACCTTTCAGAGGTGCTGGACTGGAGCTACTTCCTTAACTCTCTCCTAGCCAGCCTGCATTTGGCTATCAAGATCCACAAAAGAAGATTCCACTGTAGCCCAATCATGGCATGACTCTCAAGCTAAGGAGGGAGGCGTGTACGCTGCTGAGTCCTTCTGTCCTTCTTCCTGAATGCTGCTTTTGTCTTCTCACAAGTCATCAGGGTAGGCTTCCTCTAGCTTGACTGGACCAAAGCTAGTCTACTGGGGGGATAGGATTGATAAGGAGACCCCTTGAGAAGGGGTCTGGCCATGCATTCATCCTGCAGCTGGGATGTCTGTGGAGAAGCTTTGTATTCCTCCCTGGAGGAGGGGCCCTGGGGGAAAAACCTGAGCCTGTTCCTCCAGCAAGCCCCCTGTTCCAGAGGCTCTGCATCCTGTGTTGACGCTGAGCCGAAGTTTGATTTGTGCTCAGGAGTGTGAGCCTGTAGCTGGGCTCCTCGCAGGAACCTCATGAAAGATGCATTTCACCAGGCAGTTCCAGGGGAGAGACTGGCTTAAATTACAGCTCTACAAATCCAAATATTGGCATATCTGCAAATCCGAATGTAGGGATTTAAAAAAAAATAAATCCAAATTCTAAGAATCTTATGCTGCACTTCTTGTGTGAGAAAGGGCGAATGAGAGGCTGAGAGAGGAGATGAGGCTGTCAATAATGAGAGAGGCTTCAGCAAGCACAACCACCTCCCTCCCTCCCTCCCTCCCTCCCTCCCTCCCTCCCTCCCTTCCTCCTTCCCTTCCTTTCTTCCCTCCCTTCCTTCCTTTCTTCCTTCCTTCTTTCCTTGCTTGCTTGCTTGCTTTTTAATGCTTCCAGAGAGAAAGAGTTCTGACAGAACACAGGCTGACAGCCCTTGTTCAGTGTGGCTTTCTGCTGAGCAGGTAGGCAAGGGCACCTAGTATGTGGTGCAGAGGAAGGTTTTGCGAAGCAAGTTGATCAGCTATTGTCTGCTTCCTTCTACCCATTTTTAGGCCTGGGTCTAAGGAATCCTGCTGGTTCATTTCACAGTATGGCAGCCCTAGAGATGCTATGTGACTGTGAAGGCTTTTTAGAGGCTCTGCCTGGCCTGCTTCCCTACCACCTTTCTGAAACCCCCTCAGGCACACCTCTGTATGGACCTTTTCTATCCTCCCACACCTGCCCATGGCAAGCAATCTTCTCTCCCTGAACCTGCTCTCTCTCTCTCTCTCTCTCTCTCTCTCTCTCTCTCTCTCTCTCTCTCTCTTTTTCATTGGTCGTGGGGGGTTGAACTCTTCAGCTGCTCAAGGCGAGCACTCTACCTCTTGAGCCACAGTGCCACTTCCAGTTTTCTGATGGTTAATTGGAGATGAGAGTCTCATGGACTTTCCTGCCTGGGCTGGCTTTGAACCATGATCCCCAGATCTCAGCCTCTTAAGTAGCTAGGATTACAGGTATGAGCCACTGGTGCTCAGCTCTCTTTTTTTAATTAAAAAAAAATGACCACTACTATCATTTAAATTACATACATGTTCATTTACACTCCTGTTGGACAGCACTTGTGTCTCTCTCTTAAAATGCATTGCAGAGATATTCAGAATGCATCAACATGACTCAACATTATAACAATGCCTGTCCTAGTCTGTTTGGGCTGTTTCTTATAAGAATGTGTACTAGGCTAGGTGGTTTACAATCAAGAGGATTATTTCTCATAGTTCTGGAGACTAGAAATCTGATAAGGTGCTGGCTTGGCTGGGGGTCTGGTGAGTGTGTCTTCTGGGAGACAGACTGCCATCTTCTGGTTATATCTCATATGGCAGAAAGAGGGCAAGAGAGCTCTCTGGGGTCTCTTGTACAAGGCCCTAAATCTCATAGATGAAGGCTCCACCTCCATGGCCTAATCACACCCCAAAGTCCCCATCCACAGTGCCATCACGTTGGAAGGTAGCCTTTCAATGTACAGAGTTAGGAGCCCACAGATGTTCAGTCCACAATACCATCTAAAGAACAACTCTCCAAAGCGCAGTCACTTTCCAAGAAAAGCCAATAGAAGGTGGAACCGGTCTAGGGCGGGGTCAGAAGGGCACAGTCCTTAGTACCTTGTGATAAAACAGAGACCCCAGCACAAAGTTGAGAGATAAGTTCATGGGAAGGACTTTATAATGGGTGGAGTAGCATGCAGCTGAGGATGTAGCTCTAGGCACTCACCATTAACATTACTGAGCAGGTTCTACTACCTGTTGGTTGAGAAACCTCTGAGCTCTATCGGACTGACTGCTTATAGAGAATGCAAATGTCTGTGGACAGACATGTTTATAGAAAACGCAAACTGGCTTTGAAATTGCTCTCTCACCTTCCCTCACCCCTCTTTCCTTCCCTTTCTCCCTCCTTCCTTTCCTTTGTCCTTTCCTTTCCTCTTTTTATTTATTTATTTATTTTTGGTCGGTCATGGGGCTTGAACTCTGGGCCTGTGCACTGTCCCTGAACTCTTCGGCTCAAGTCTGAAGTGTTCTACCATTGGTGCCGCAGCGCCACTTCTGGTGTTCTGGTGGTTATTTGGAGATAAGAGTCTCATGGACTTTCCTGCCTGGATGGCTTTGAACCATGATCCTCAGCTCCTGAGTAGCTCGGATTACTGGTGTGAGCCACCAGGGCTCAGCCCTGTCCTTTCTTTTTGTGTATCCCTCGCCTGTCAGACCTGGTTTATGTTTGAAACTGTGGTCCATGTTAACCAATATGGAACACTTTCGTAGGTTGACAAGAGTTGAGTTCCTGGGCTTGCAAGCTTGAAGATAGCATTTCAATAATGGCGAATTCACAAAGGTGATAACCCTCCCCCAGACAGTGTGCATTCTTATCATTATGCTCATTTTACAAATGACAAATGTAAGCCGTTTGCCTATGGCTACAAAGCCTGGGCTTTTCAGAGCCGTGGGTCAGATAGGCAAGAGTGCCACGGGGACAATCACCTCAAGCCACCCACCTGGCCCAGACCCTGAGAGGTATAGCCGAGGCCCTTTGTCTTCATGCCGCAGGTGCCTCCTTGGCCCGTGGGTGGATCGTGAGGCTGTCACTCGTACAGTCCTCTGTTGGTGGATCTGCTCCCACACCATTCTCCAGCCTCATCTCTGCCAGTTTCACATTGGCTCACACTGCCCAGCCATGGCAGGCTTGGTTTTCTGTTCTTGGCCAATTCATGGTTGCTCAAGTCTTCACTGGGACTTTTTTTCTGGACCTAGAGTGACCCTCATTCTGGTTTGTCTAAGCTAAATGCTTGTATTCTTCATGCCTCAGCTTATGTCCCTCAGGTGCATTTCTTAACTACCTTGTGCCCACCTCATTCTTCGTCAGCCCTGGTGTTTGTCCTGTACAACACTTATCACCAGAGTGATTTTACTTCCTTATTTGCTCATCGCCATGACATTTTTGAGAAGTCCAGTCTTTGACCTGTCACCCTAGCACCCCTATTCAGAGCACCCCTATTACCTCTGCCCGGTAAATGTTTAACCATTCTGTGCAGAATAACTGAGTCTCTTTTTAGATGAGCCTACCATTCTTTCTTAGGATGTGTGAAGAGAAACATTCCATCAGAAAATGATTCTGAATTTTTGAGTATTGTTCAGGCTTTTAAAACTAAGGTTAAGTGGAACCAGGTCGAGCGAGCTAACAAAGTAAAGTGTGGGCCTCAAAGAAGGAATAGGGAAAAAAAAATCTGTGAAGAGGAAAATAAGGGCTATTAAGAAGAACAAATATGTAAAAGGATTTTGCTGAAGTTGGTTGCATGAGGGTTGATTGCTAGTTTGTTGGATGAATGAAACTTGATTACAGGAGTGGAGGATAGGGCAGAACTCTGCCTCTTTCTACATAGTAGCTCAGACTCACCTTTGGTCTAAGGTCAGGGTTGGTTGTGGGGGACTGTGGCCAAAGCCAATTATATGGCCCAGAATACCCCAGTCCAGCACGTGCCAGCAGCCAAGTTCCAGGAATCCTTACCAAACATTCTTTGTAGGCTTGAGCCCAGTTAAATGAGATACAAAGTGGACTAAAAACATGCCTTGTAAGAACACATGTGTCCCCATCACCAGTGAGTACTGGTGTTCAGCGAGCATTTTTTCATTAAGTAACGAACTAGTGAGTGCATAGGATTCTGCTTCTACTGTTAAGAGCATGGAAAACAGTTGGGGATGCCAGACAAGGAATATTTAAAGATGAAACTAGAAGTAAAAGTATAAAAGCTATATTTGCTTAGCTTTTGCAAATTTGGAGAAGCTGAGGCTAGTCTGTATATAGCTCTGAAGTAGCAAAAAGATGGAAGCTTTGTCTCTGAGGCCATAGCAGGATTTTGTTAATGACCTGGCTGTTCCTCCCTAAGACCTCACAAGACTGAGACTTGATCATGCTCATTCCCATTCTACTGCTGGGAGAAGTGAATGAGACTTGTCTCCATCGGTGATGGCTAATGAGGTTATCAGGTGATGGCTTCACTGGATTAAGGCATCCCTAGGAAACCAGTAAAACATTATTTTTGAGTGTGTCTGTGACAGCATGTGTGTGAGGAGATGGTTGTGAGACTCTGAGCAGATGGGGGCAGGCACCATCTTGTGGGCTGGAGACCACATATAACAAAAAGAATCTGGTCCTTCCTTCTGTCCTCCCCCCTCCCCATTCTTCTTTCTCTCTCTAGCTCTCTTTCTGCTGTCCCCCTGTCCTCTCTCCTGCATTTAATATCAAAATTTCAGATTCTCTGGCCTCTCCCGAGGCCACTTAATACCAATGGCCCCCTGAGTTCTCAGGTCTTCGGCTTTAGACTGTGAGTTATATCAGTCTTGCCAGGTTGGGGCTTTGAGATTTGCTGAACAACACTATCATTTTAGTGTCTCCATTTTGTAGGTAACTTATCCTTGACATTCTCAATTTCCATAATCTTGTGAACCTATACTCCTAGTAATTCTCCTCTCATCTGTCAGTATCTATCTGTCTGTCTGTCTATCTCTGTATGTCTAGTTGTCTTCCTGTCTATCCATTCATCTATTATCTACTTACTTAACTATTTCTCTCCTTCTCCCTCTCCCTCTCTCTCTTTTTCTGATGGTATCTTGGGGAGACACAAGTAATATACCATCCCAGAGCTGGCAAGTCAACCAACCCACAATGTGGACCTGCCCCTGGAAAATGGATTGGGGATTTCCTCAGTTTCCCAGTTCCCAGACAAAGACAAAGTCTCTTGAGATCCACTCATGAAATGCATTTCATCGTGTCTCACAAAAAGGAAGTCTCTTTTATTTTATAACAAGGTTAAAGTAGTGATGCACAGACAAGGAGAGAGAAACATTTCCTGGTCCTCATCAACAAAGGAGGGGGTAACAATGCTCACGAGGAAATGTACTCATTACCTTACTCATATAACCGTAACCCCTCTGCACAGTATCTTTACAATTAAAAAAAAAAACAAACTCAGTAGTCGGGTTCCTATCCCACAACCCCTAGTTGTTAGACAATGGTTTGGGATGGGTAAGATGGATGAGGGGTACCCAAAACCCACGGAACCTTTTTAGAACCTTTGCCTTTCCTTTTGAGTAGAGAAGTACCTCCTTTTGATTTTCTCGCTACTTTTTCATGGAGTTCCCAGCTTTTTATCATTTCAAATGATGAGACAGATTTAGAAAGCCCATCTTACATCTCCTGCTCTTATAATTTAACATCTTTTTATAAAAGGAGGTATGGTGGGAGGGGAGTTTATCTTCTTTTTCAGTTTACTTCCTGGTTTTAATTTCTGAATCTGACCCTTTAGATATTAGTTAAAAATAACCTAACTTTTCTGTGTCCTCATCTGCCTTGCCTCAGGGTAAGGCAAGTTTGATTCCAAACCCACTCACTCTGTGTGGCATCTTCCCACTCCAGCCACTGTAGATCCTACTATTGTTACCAGCCCCAGCAGGAAGGTGCGGATTGGAGAGACAAAACATCATTGTTAGCAAAGCCTTTCTTATTCCTTACTCCTCCTCTAAGTAGGGCATGCTTTGCCCAGAGCAGCTAGTCCAAAAGTTTCAGCTGGGTTATTTAGAGTGTTACACACCCATACAGAGATCAGCAACAGACCAAGAGAAGATGGTCTCCCACGGGGAAAGGACATCTGACCTTTGTATGAAGATTGCCTGGGGGAGGAAGGAGTAAGGGGTAACCCGGGGATCCTGACTAATTTGACAAATGAATTTATTACCAGGGGAGGATATTAGTCATTAGAGCTTTGGGGGCATGCCAACACAGATAAATAAATTGGATTTCAGTATGTTGTATAGAGTTACTGCATTCCCACAAGCACTCAGACACACCACTGGCCTGAGCAAGAAGTCTGCTGATTTTTCAAGGTCAAAAGATTGCCATTCCTACTAGGTAAATTCTAATCAGCTAATCCTTGACAGATTCCTACTTAAATTGTCTTGGACTTGATCAACATTTACCAAAGCATCCTTAGTGGCTGCTTTGTCCACCAGCCCCAGGAACTCAAGCTTCTTTAGTCATTTCATTCAGTCATGAAAATGACCTCCATACAAAATTTTAACAGCTTTCTCTAGCTAACCTGATTTCCCTTTTAACTGGATGTTAAAACAGCAAAAGTGTCTAGTTGTATCCTTTGCTACTGAAAATCTTTCTAAACTGTATTAGCTCGCTCACCCACCTAAGAGTCTGGAGGAGAATAAAAATAATTACATTTTTTTTTTTTTTTTGCTTTATGATCAAGCACCTTGCAGTGCCTTAGGGCATTGCCCTGTCTACCTGGTAGGATTAAAATTTAACTGCAATTGGCAAGTTTTGTGAGAAATCAGACTCCACCTGTTAGGAGTAGAAGAGGAACTCTCATGTTTTCTTGTACATAGCACAGCCTCTTGCCTTTTTCCTATCTGATGGCATGTTCAGAGCTTGTTCTCAAAGATGCTTGATGGAATGGCTGGATGAGTACCTGACGTGAATTTATTTCTTGCAGTTTTTACCCCCTTGTAGTTGGGGAAAGGAAGTAGGTTAAATAAAAGCAGAAAATGGCAGATGTAATATGTAGCACACATGCCCACCACTGCTCTTCTTGTTCCCATAGTGCCTGGGGTTCTCGCTCCAGATCGTGTGTCAGTAATGAGGGAATGTCTCGTGTACAATCAGATATGAGCAACTGGACTTATTTCTGTGCCTACTATCAGAGACCAATAAGGAACCCAAGTCTGCATGTGGGACTTCATTGACCAATCATGTGGGGCTTTCAGTGACGAATCATGGCCCAGGGTAGTAGGAGAGTGAATAAAACATAAAGGCCACTTCTCTGAGGACTTCATTGGCATCAGTAATAATAATAATAATGATATTTGTTCTTGTGGACGGCTCTAACCACTTATGACTGTTTACATCATTTTGCTGGCAGGGAAAACAGTGAGTGGCAACAGTAGGTTACCGGATGATGACTAAAGGCTTCCCTGAGCTACCCAGTTTCCACACACAAAATCACAAGGCCTTGAGATCTACTCATGAAAAGCATTTGAAGGGTCTCATAATAAGATCTGACAAGTCAGAGGTTTAGCAAAGACTCATTTTAGAGTAACAGAATAAAATAGGAAGGAATGGAGGAGAGAAACATTTCCTGTTCCCCACACAGGAAATGGGGAATTAAAGGTATTCAAAAATGGCAGCGGTTATCTGCAGTCTTAACTCTTTGTGAGCTGGAGGAATGTACAAGGTCCTCATGTCATCTAGATCCTTTAAACACCCCTGAGTGAGGGCAGGGGTGGTGTTTATTTTTCTAAAATATGGAGATAGATTTTGGTCTACCCAAAACATAGGGACAATAAGTGAGTCTTAGGGCTTCTTTCTCTCAGGCATGCCTCTTAGTTTTCTGTCTACACATTCCTGGAGACTTCCTTAGCTTTTTTTTTTTTTCTTTTTAACCATTTCAGTGAAGAGAACAGATGCAGATAGTGCCCCTTCTTAAGTTTCTTTGTGCTTATAACTTAATATCTAAAAGGAGGTAGTGAGACATTTTTTTTCTCCCGGTTTTTCCCAGTCTACTTACCTGTCTGCTTATCTAGCTATCCATCCATCCATCCATCCATCCATCCATCCATCCGTCCATCCATCCATCCATCCATCCTGCTTCAGGGGCTAGCGCTAGACCCATTTATTTTCTTCTCTGAGGAAATGGTGCCTGGGAGAGTCCTCATGGCTTGCTTCTTAGTCCTTCAGATGGTAGCAGGCATATCACCTGGAAGTATGTTGAAAACACGGCATCTCCCTGACCTGTGGATGCAGAATTTGTATTTTACAAGATCTCCAGATGGTTCTAGAACATGTTAATGCCATAACTTTGAGCCATCCTGCACAGGCGTTGAAGGCTAACCAACTTCTCTTTCACTACTATCAATCCTTTATTTTTGGGTGGCTTCCAGCAAATCACTTGACCCATCTGTGTGTTAATCCCTAATTTTTACAATGTTCTGAAGTGATGTACCTGGAGAGTTCAAGCTGGTTGGGCACATACACTCTACATGACTAGACCACACAAAGTGCTCTGTAGCACTTGCTAGTGATTTAAAAAAGAATACTCATTTTTTTCCCTAGGCCATTTGTCTTTGAAGCCTAGGCAACTAGGCCAAGGAGCATTCATATTTATGTAATCTGTTAGTTTTGTGGAGCACTTCTTTATCACTTGGCATTGGGGATAGCGAGGCTACTTAAAGCTTACTGGGACAGGAATTTTGAACTCAGGAGCCTCCATTCATAGTGGCCATTTTGAACAGGTGGAGTCTGTAAGAGGTTAGAGACGGTACTAGGTTCTGTGTCCTCAGGCCTTCTGAGGTGAAGATTTCCTGGTTTACTAGGCCTGCCTGGCAGCTGGAACACTGTGACACCTACCTTGATGGAGCGGTTCTGAGGTAGCAGAGAATCAAACTGCTCCCTCCTCCCGCCTTCCACTGTCTGCTGATGAAAGCTGGTGTGTCTTCTAGTAAGACAGACGAGAGCTTCGAGCCAGCGAGAGGCTGTGAACAGAAGTGAACAGCCAGCCAAACAGAGTTTGCTGGAGATTTACACAGAATCTGACCTCTAGACACAGAGCTGGGATTTATAACAAGGCTGGTAATTTGTTCTTGTGTGCTTCGATAAGGGTAAACAAATTTCATGCTGAGATGTAAGCCTCCATCTGCAGAAGTCAGGAAAGATTTCTGCCCTGTTACTGAGTTGCTGGCTTGACAGATGATCCTAGAGGCCTATTTCTTGGAGGCTTCCTCCAGAGGTCACACCGGGGCCCAAGCATTAAAAGTAAGGGATGTTCTTGGCTGTGTGCACATGGAAACTCAGAAATGGAAATGGCCACAGCATTGACGATAGCATTCCAAAGAGACACGGGTGGCCTTGAGTGACTCTGTGATGCCCAAACATGATGAAGAAATAAGTCATAAAACATGTTTACAGTTTTAGCCATGCTGGGTCTTGGACTCACAGTCATAACCACCTTGGCCATCACTCTGGCTCATAGTCGAGAGCAGGTAGCTGAGTGTCCTACTTTTCACTATGTCTCTTTGCACAGGCCACTGGAGCTGACTTGCAGCTGCCCCCTCTTCCATAATGTCTCTAGGAGACAAAGGCAATATGTTGATTATCTCTTACTCGTAATCATTCTCTGGATGAGCTGATAGTAATTTCAGAAATGAGAAATTCAGAGCTCTGAGGTTGAGCCTCTTTGAGAAATATGGAGGAAAATTGTCATTGTCAAGTAAAATACTCTGTGTAGTATACATTTTATGGTCTTTTTATAATAATAATGATTTCTTTTCCCCACTTTATACTTTTTATTGGCTTCAGAGATAGAAAGTCACCCAGAAAACATAGCTCTTATGTTCTGGGACTAGGAGATTCAGATCTGAGACTGTTAGATAACCAATCCCATCTTGACCAAGCTCACGTTGAGCTCTTTGACTCCAGGATATACTTTTTCCATCTGTCGATTAGGAGGAGGGCTGATACAAGATCCCCTAAGCTGCTTGGTAATGGGAGTAAGAAGCACAGGAGGATGAAGTAGGAAGAGAGAGGAGAAAATTGGATAAAAGAGGAGAAGGAAGGAGGAAGAGTTGTGTAGCTTAAACATTTATTCAAAATGCCAACAAGAATGGTTGTTCCTAGGGAGGGATCTAGGTGCCAGAACTTTGAAAAGAGGATAGCCTTGCATATCACTCTCTCTTTTTAATATTCATATTAATGATTCATTGCGAATCATTATATACAATGATAAAAAGTGTAAAAGGAGGGGCTGGGAAGGTGGCTCAGTGGTAGAGCGCTTGCCTTGCATGCATGAGGCCCTGGGTTCGATTCCTCAGCACCATATAAGCAAAAAGAAAAAAAGCCGGAAGTGGCGCTGTGGCTCAAGTGGTAGAGCGCTAGCCTTGAGCTGAAGAGCTGAGGGACAGCGCCCAGGCCTAGAGTTCAGGCCCCACGACCGGACCCAAAAAAAAAAAAAGTGTAAAAGGAAAACCACACTGTCAGGTGTCTGTCTTACACTCGAATGCTTCTTCATAGGGTCCTCCAGATGAGTGTGATCTAAGTCCTGCTGTATTTCACATGTCCCTAAAGGCTGATTTATAGCTCACCGGAAAGAAGTAGACTGATGGAAGACCTTAGAGGGAGAGGAAGTTGGGAACGTTTCCAAGGAAGACAGTCCCTCCACATCAAACCACAGAAAGACTTTGATGACGGGGATGGGGAGGTAGAGTGTTCACCTTTCTAGCGTACCTTCAGCTGGCTTAAGGAGAAGTACCTAGCAGGATTGGAAGATTTAAACAGACGGAGAGAATTATGGGATTGCCATATGGCACCAGACCCCTGCAGCGCCCAGCACTTGACTCTACCCCATTACTCAACATGACCTGGAAGAAATAGAGTCAGGCCACTAGACACTGGCACAACTGTCTTTGATGAGCCGCTCTCACACATTGGCATCATAGTTGTCACCTTCAGGGCTAGTTCAAAACACTGTTGCCAACCCAACAGCTAGAGTTTCTGACTCAGTAGTTCTGGGGTAGGGCCTGAGCACCTGAGTCTCTGAGAAGCCCTCCAGTGATGATGATCCTTCTGAGAGAGAACTGAACCTTAAGAAAACACCCATCTTCAGGTAAAGAGATTGGAGTGGAGTTCCTAAAGCTTCCGTGGTAATGTTTAGAGTCCAGTGTGTTGAGAACAGGACAATTTTTATAATGCTTGCGTTTCTTGTAAATATTTAGCTTGTGTGATTCTTTGGGGTTTGATAAAAAAAAAATACTTTTTCTTAAGTGTCCACCCACCCCATTTAATCTGAAAGGAAAGGAGAAAAGGCATTGGTGGTTACACCTTCTTAAGACAGAAAGAAGGATCACGCTAGGGCAGAAGGTGTGGGAGTCTTCTCACAGGAAACCATTGATCTAACCCAAGTCTTACTCAAGTCATCTCTCTTTAAGATTGTATTTCTCTTGTAAGATTGCATGTCGAAACTCACTCTCCATAGGTGTCTTGGAACCAGGCTTCTGTTTGTCTTTTACAACAGTGTTTCTGGAGTTGGATATTCTCTAGTATTGCCCCAACAGTTCACCAGTATCAAGCATGCTTTCTGTGACTTTTGAATTTTCCTACTCTTGTTTTTCCATGGTCTCAAATAGCTGCTGTGGCTCTAGTTATCACGTCTGTGTTTTAGTAAGGTAGAAAATCGGAATGGGAAAGAGTGTGATCTACCTCTTCAGTTGATCCTGTCCTTGTTTACAGCTTCAGCCCTATCACATAATCCTATCTAGCAGTTAGGAACATGGATAAAGCACGTGCTTAGTTGCTTCCATAGTTAAAGTCAGGACTTTGTAGTCTAGGAAGGAAAGAGTGAGTGGACAGTAGGAATGCCCTTAGTAATCTCACTACAGCATCGTAGGCAGAAAGGGAACTGTTGCTTTCTCGACAAAGGAGACAGTGGCTTTGTAAGAGTTGGAGTTAGCTTTCCGCACCTAACAAGCCATTCCGAAACTGCGGTGATTTTTTAAATTGGACGGTGAACTTGAAGCAAGCATCTGTTTGCTTATGAATCTGTGGATGGCAGCGTGGATGAGGCTCACCTGGGAGACTCATCCCTGCTCCCTGGAGTGTCTACCAAGATAGGACAGGAGGAGCTGCAAAGGTTGTGAGGGCTCTGGTATCGGAGAGATGCAACGGGCCGCAAGGCAGAGGAGAGCATAGCACGCTGAGACAGAGTAGGGCTTGTGGCAAGTGAACGATTTTAGTGGGCAAATGAGCAATTACAATTATTTTGTCACTTGCCTTTCTCTAAGATTGTGCTGGGAAACACCACCAAGAGGCAAAACAGGACCTGAGACTTAACTGGCACATTAGACTCCCAGAGAGAGTCTGGTTCTTCCTCGTATCCCGCATGAGCTAGAACGTGCTAAGCACGGATGCACCGCATGGAGTTCCGTGGTAGTATGGAATCTGCAGACAGGAGTGCTGAGATCCACTCGGTCCCATGGGTATCCTGTGATGGAGATCTTCCAGCTTAAGTGTCACTGTGTCAGGGCCCATCCTTACCTTTTTATTTGGGTAAGGGAGAGGCAGCCTCTGAGAGTGAAGGAATGCTGGCCTTGGTGCTATCCCATTTCCACAAATAGCAACTATTCCTAAAAAGGCTTTTGAGTTAGGCTCTGAGACCTAGGTAGCCATGGCGATGTGGTACCTCTCTCTCCAGCTGCCAGAGAGGCCCGTCTCTGGGTCCCTGGGGCCTGAGCTGCCCGGTCACCACTTGTTTCAGAGACTTTGCTAGACACTGCTCTGCTCAGAAGCACTCCTTAATTGGTGGAACCAGCTCCTCGCTGTCTGGTGCCCTGCGGCATTACACGGCCATCCTCTGCCAAGGTGAGCATTGGCCGGTAATTGTGGTGTCATCGTTTCTAGTTAGCAGGCTTCAGGTTGGCTTCAAGGGGCTATGGAGTTCAAGTGGATTCTCTGCTGGCAATTAGGAAGTGTTTGTCAGCATGTGGCTGAGTAGTCAGGGCTGGAATGGGCTTCGCCTATTCATGCTTCAACTCTCTCTCTCTGTAGGCCTCAATGTAGCTCAGGGACCAGGGAGAAATGTGGGACGTGGTTGGGCGGTAAGGGCGGGCTCCCCTATTTCAACATAGGCCTCTGCTTTTATATTTTATGTATCAAGTGACTGGCTGAGGTTAAAATATTTATAATGAAAGAACATGGTTTTTTTTTTTTTTTTGGCAGAAGAAATGAGCAGAAAGTAAAATAGTCTTCTCATATACCCCTCCTCCATTCCCCTTGATAGCTCACATTAGTGTGATATATTGGTTATAATTGATGAATCAGTATTGGTATTTATTTATTAGGAAGTGCTGGGGGTAGAACCAGGGCCTCATGCATGTCAGGCAAGAGCTAGAATCCTAACCCTTTGAAACATTATTGCCAAATCCAAGTGTACAGGTTGCATTAAGTTCACTATGTACATTGCATGGTTTTTGAGGAATGCATGTCACTATGTATCTGCCATTACAGGAACAGACAGAATCATTTTTCTGCCCTAAATATGCCCTGTGCTGGTCCAGTTCTCCCCTTCCTAACAACCTCTGCACTCCTAGCAACTATAGATCTTTGAACTGTCTACACAGTTTTGTCTTTCCAGCGTATCTTCTCCTTGCAATTATTTAGCATGCAGACTTTTCAGACTAGTTTCTTCCACTTGGCAATATCCATCTAACCTTCCTCTGTGTCTTGTTCTGGCTAGCTAGTTCATGTCCTTTTATCACTGAATGCTGTTCCATTGTATGGATGTATCACAATTTATTGGGTACAGATTCTTTAAAAGGGTTTTCTATAGAAAACACATTCAGAAAGAAACATCAGGGTAGATTTTATGGCTTTGTTTTATGAGATATTCAGGATGTGGATACAGCACCCTGCAGGTATCATGCCCACAGAATAATACCCACAGGTGAGAGGTGGAGTAAGCGAGTGATTCATGGTAAAGCTCAGTTCTTACACATACATCCAAACATACACATGCCATTTAAAATGGCTAGTGTTGGAGAAAGCACTGTCGACCAGAAATAAGAGTATGTGAGAATGGGCCATGTGAGTTAGCAGAGACTAACAACTTGTCCACCCATCCATCTATCCATCCATCCATCCATTCATTTAGTATTGACACACTGAGCAAGTATATGATAATGAACAACACATGTATAAGCTTGACTTAAGGAATTGTCTGGAGAGTTGGGCATTTATCAGAGGGTTGCACTAAGTATTTAATAAGGAGCAGAGTGAAGCACTCCCAAGGAAGGACTCTTAAACTGTCTTGAGGTACAGGGCAAGTTTCCTAAAGGAAGGGGCACTTAAAATTATTCGAGAATTGACATGGAGGTTTATCAAGTTGACCAAACTCAACTAGCATCCCACCTACCAGGCTCTTTTTCCATTGTCTTCTCCATGGGACCATTACAGTGATGGAAATGCAGTTCATTTTAGAGCAAGGCATATGGTGGGCTGGATTTTAGGCCATGGATCCAAATTGCTGGCAGAGTTATCTCCCAGGCAATGCTGAAAGGCAACCATTAATAAAGTTTTATTTTCCCCCACTCCACTTTTTCCTCCAAAACGTCTTTTGAGCAGTCATGATGTTTCAAACACGGGGGGTGGGGTGTGAAACTAAATGAAATACGGTATCTGCCATTGTGGATGAAGCTGACAAGTCGATATGGACTTCAAGTGCTGTGATGGCAGTCCCTCACAGGGGCTCTGGGAACATCCATTCCCTGCATCTCTTTACCCTGTAGTAGGCACTGAGCGCCTGCTGTGTGTCAGGCACTGAGCCGGGCCAGAGACATGGACAGGAAAGAGATTTGCCATCCACCTACAAGGACATTGCTTTCCAGTGCAGGTGGGGAAGAGCTGGGGAGAGGGGGGCGGGGAGACAATCTGCCATTGCAGTTCAGCACCGCAGGTGTTAATGTAGAGATAGGAAGTAACAGAACTGCTTGAAGCCCTTGCTTCAACTCTGTTGTGTTTTAGGCAGAGAAAGAAGACCTCCTTCCATCTTCACAGTAAAAATCACTTATGGAAATCTGTATCACTATTTTAGCTAACGTATTCTCTTCGTGTAACTTGGGGACTGAGATGATAAATTTCCTCGCTCTGCAGACGAAGCCTTGGTGTCTCAGCATTAAATAAAGATCATTTGGCTTCCTGGGGTGGAAGACAGACGACAGCATGCAGAGGTCAGTTCTGCTCAGCAACATAGTTCGTTATTTCCCAGGACACATCTTCCTGACGTGTGTGAGTGAGTTAGATGCTCTTGGAACGAAGGTGGCCTGATTTTTCTTTTGGAATAAACAATCAACCATTGATGTCCTGGCTGTTTTGAGATTATATATATATATGTGAATTCTCTCTATATATATCCTCTCTGTCTCTGTCTCTGTCTCTGTCTCTCTCTGTCTCTCTGTCTCTCTGTCTCTGTTTCTCTGTCTCTGTCTCTGTCTCTGTCTCTCTCTCTCTCTCTCTCTCTCTCTATATATATATATATATATATTATATACATATATATATATATATATATATATATATATATATATATATATATATATATATATGGGGGGGATGGTTTAGGGGAATGAGATAGGTTCTCACCCTTGTAGCCCAGGCTGCCCCTGCAACTTGTGATCTCCCTACTCCATGTTTCATGAATGCTGGGATTACAGGCTGTACCACCATACCCAGTTATTTGATTATTTTTAAGCTGGTCTTGGCATGGATGGGAATCTCCCTTTGGCTCAGTCAGGACAGTTACAGGAAAACCAGTGGGGCCTTGCGAGAAAGTCTCAGCCAGGATTTGACTGTAGGTGAGATTGGACAGTCCCTCCCAGCTTCTCTGTTCTAGTGGACATTCTGCCATGCCAACAAAGGCAGACTCCAGGTCGAGGAGACAGCGAGCCGCTAAGGATGCTGAGAATGCCCCCTCTCCACCCTTGCCTCCTACCATCTGCCTGGAAAACAAGCTGACCATATGTAGAAGCAGATGTTCCTCATCACCACTACCTTCATCACACACAATACTGTGTATTCTGCCCACAGCATGTTTCCCTACTGAGCCCCTGCGCAGTTAATCTAGGCCCACCATGCCAAGCTCCGGTTTAATCAATCTAGGCCCACCAGCTTAGTGCTTTATCTGGTGCTGTCTATTGCTGCCTCAGTACAACAGCTAAGAACTGCAGGACTAGCTTTCGACAGAGCTAGCCTTGAAATCCAGCTCTGCTGCCCGCTAACTGTGGGGTCATGGCCAAGGTGTTTTATCTTCTTCAGAGTTGCCCATTAAGTGCGTACAATAATTGTACCTTATATATCAAAATCCCCACAGGAAATGCACTCAGGTTGATTCATTTACAGAGGGGAAAGTTATAAAGGTGTAGAAGTAGGTTAGAAAACCACAACAGATAGTGGCAGCCCAGAGTTACCAGCAGTGTAGCTGTGAGCATTCCCAAGCCTCTAGAAAAGAAAGGGGAAAGAAGTGAGTGAGGAGTGAGGAGGGTGGGTGCTTAGAACAGGCTTTTGTAAAAACAGCCACGGCCTTTTAGTCTATCCGAAATGACCTTATGGCAATATGACCTTACTTTAGCTCCTTTCTCTAAATCCCTGTTCTCCTGGGGCTCCCTGCCATTTCCATTGGCATCTGAAACATTCTATTATGAAGAAAATGTGATTTCAAATACTATTCCCCAAAGCAATGGCTCAGGAAAGAATATGGATTCTTTGAGGATTTTGGAGGGGCAGGAAATGGGGCCTCCATGTGCCAAAGAGAAAACTAGAGGCTGCTGATGGTATCTGTGCAGAGCAGTCTCTCAGGGCAGAGCAAGAAAAGTGCTTGAGTGGAAATGGCTGTGGAGGGCAACAGAAGAAAGTCACAGTGTTGCCGAGCTGTTTAGTAATGACATGAAGGACAAATGCCACCAAGTAGCTAATGAACTTCAGCTATGACGGATAGCATTGCTGTATTCTAGATTAAATGTGAAAGAGTTATTAGTGTTTTAGAGGTAAGGGAATGAAGCAAGACTTAACTGGAATCACAGAGTCATTTGTGTGTCCCTCCTCCACAACCCAGGTAATGGCAAGTTGGTACTTTTTTGGGGGGGGTGGGTAGATCTGGTCCTGGGCATGATCTGAGCTTTTGTTCAAGGCAGATGTTTTACCACTTGAAAGACAGCACCACATGTGGATTTTTTTTGAGTAGTTTATTGGAGATAAGAATCTCACGGAGTTTCCTGCTGGGGCTGGGTTTGATCCACGATTCTCAGATCTCAGCCTCCTAAGTAGCTAGGATCTCACCATCAACTCTTCCCTCGTTTCCCTGGCTCGCCATCCACAGAGATGGATTCACACTCTGTTAAAAGAGTTCCTTAGCTAGTGAGGCTGTGATCTCTCTGACACCTGTGAGAGCGGACCATTTCTGCAAGTGGTAAGAGAGTTAATACCTGAAAATATTTACATGGGGTGTGTAGGTGCCAGTCACTGTGGCTACTGTGCTTCTGCTATCACAGGCAGCCGATAGGCAGGAACAGGAATGGAGAAATGCCCTGAGCTACAAAACTCCATTTGAAAACCTCCAGACAGCCCACACTCCAGAGCCCAATGATTAAGGCAACCACCTTGTTTCCTCCTTACGGAGGTTACTATCCCTACCTTGGTTACCCTGGCAAAGGTAAATGGATCACATGGTCAGGCCACATCAAATGTGTAGGCAGTGCTCAGTGGCTGACCCATTTGGAAAAGGTCACGAGAGGATGGTCTGATCATTGGACCATGCAGTCACCCTACCTTCATGGATAAAACTAAAGCCACCATCTTCTCAGCACATTTGTCCCTTATTCTAAGCCCGGCCGCATGCCTTGAGGAGCATGGTCTCCATTAAGGTGTTGACTCTTAACCTGCCTCCAGCATCCCTCCCGGTGTACTTTTGCTTTCCTAATCACTTTTTACTATGTTCTTATTCTTAGTGGTGATGATTCTTTCGCTGCACCCAGAGAAGCTTCCTCATCTTAGATGCTGTACCCAGGAATCAGGAACATCTGGAACACCTCTGTGGATCTTCACATGTGCTCAGTGGAGAACTGCTGCCCTACTTTCTACTATTTGAAAGCATCCATTATATCCATCCCAGGGGACCACGCAGAGGTAGGCAGGCACAGGAGAAAGATGATTACAAGGTTTATTAGAGGAGCCATATTTGCCCCAGAGAGGGAACACATGGCAGCCTCCACTATCTAGGTAGCAGCAGGGTCTGGGGGTTAGGAAGTGAGGTAGATGGGAGCTCAGGTGGGTCTGGGCAGAGAGAGGGAGGGGCCAGCTGTATGGCAGGAACTCCAGGGGTGGGAGGAGCTCAGGTCTGGGTGGAGCTGAGGACCAAAGGTGGGCATAATGCTTACACTATTATGCATGTACTAGGTCCAGGATTCGAACCAAGTCTGAGTCCATAGCCTGTGTGCTTCCTGACAGCACTAGCCATGGAGTTGTTATTACCCCTGAATATTTTACCCATCCCACAGTTGTGAGCACAGGAAGGTGATTGTTGTGTTAGTTAGTATCAATATACCAAGCAGTGCTTAAGCCTTCTTGGGAGGAAATGGTGTAGAATGGGTTTGGTGAGGTGTAGGACAAAGCCCGGTTTAGTACTTCAATGTTGCTATTTGTAGGACCACTTGCATAGGGGCCTAGACAACCATAAACTCGCAGACGCACACGCATACCAGACTTCCTGGGTTGCTGATGTAAGAAAACTCCAGTAACTCCTTTTTAGAATGTTGCCTTGGGCCAGAAGCAGCTAAGGCTGCTTTGGGAGAGTAAGATAAACATTATCAGCATTGGACTTGACTGCAGTTTAACCCCAAGGTCTTTGAGAGGCCAGGGTATTAGGAGGGGAGGAGGAATGTGGACCCTTGAACTTGCTCTCTTCATTGGCCTTCCCATCTAGGAGCACGGAGCTGTGTCAGGCAGTATCAGGCTCTGCAGCCATGGTTCTGCTCCCCAGCCAGGGAATAGATCCTTCGGCCAGGCAGGAAATCAACTCTGTGAGTTGACCTTCACTTCTCTTTGGCCACAGACCCCCTGTCCCCATGGACACAAAAGAGTCTTTCAGAACCTGGTCACCTAGCATTGAACTTTTCAATAAGGCTTTTTGTTTTTGTTTTTTTTTTCTTCCTCTAAGCTCCTTGGCTAAAATACCGGATCCCACTGTTGCTAAGATTAGGGATTTTCTCCTCCCTTCTCCCCTAGCTCAGTTTCTATTGACTAGGAGAAGCACAGAGATAGATTACTGTTTTCATGCCAAATGGAGAGCGGGTGCTTGAGCCTCTGGGGCTTTGGGAAGGATTAGCCATTATTCAGGCTTGTGTTAATGGGTCTTAGTTACTGTGCACACTCACCCTAAAGTCACACCCAGGAAGATCTGTATGTAACTAAGGCCTACTGTAACCACCTAACCCTAAGTGCACACAGGAAAACTGTGGGGTCCACTAAGAGGTAATCGAACATGAATATTTATATACTGTATGGCCTGTGGGCCATGATTCACTCTGCTTATTTTCATTTTATGCATTTTGTTCCCATTTGCAGTCTCTATTGCAAAGTTAGGGTGGTTAGCAAACTAACATATCAGGGTGAATTTCCTTTTTCTGGTTATGTTTTTTGCATTGTTTTTAAATTAATTTTCCTGCTTTCTTCTAATCTGTATCTGGGAAAGGGTGCCAGCACAAAAACACAAATGGTCACCAGTGCCAAATCCCAAGAGACTAGGGAGTATTGTGCTTATCTTGGGGTTCTTGTTGGCACATTCCCCGCCGCTCACAGGAGTACTGGGTGCCCTGTGGTTCACACTGTGGCTGGTTTTTGGATTGCTTTTGCTGAAAAGCATGGACCCACAAATTCATTAAAAGCAGGAGAAAAGCTTGGCAGCCCTGCCTCCATTCTGCATGCCTTGACTCTAAATCATTCTCTCTACAGTTGCTTTGCAGTCACCTTGGGTTGAAGGAAGGGTCGGTCTGACTGATATATTTTGGATGAAAGACTGAAACCACCCCTAAGGATGAGCAGACAAACCAGCCAGCCCCCAGATGAGCATAATTACCTATCATGATGAGGCCGCACCTGGAATGGAAATGGCCAGCTCGAGAGAACTGGATGGCCACCCGCTTCAAGTGACGATGGCCATTAAAAACTCTCTAGAACCCCTGGGAGACATGGACTGAGATAGTGGTCAGCCGGGTACCACCTGACCAGTTGTCCAACAGTGAGCTTCCAGAAGACCTGCCACCACCTCTGACCGCCAGAACATTGCTGTAACTAAGACATTGAATAATTACGCAGGCATTTTACGCACGGCCCTAATTCTTTGGTCTATTTAAACCTAAAGGTCATGTCTGTTCCTTGGAGATGGTCTAAAACTCTAGTGTCTGCTCCAGTTATCACTTAGTGACCGGAGTCACTTATTTTCTGCTTTTCCAGGTGCGAATGTAGCAACTAACATACATTTTATTTTACACACACACACACACACACACACACACACACACACACACACACACACACACACACACACACACATACATATATTTACTATTATTTTTCCTCCTCTCTCTTTTCTTCCTTTTTGAATATTTTGAGGCAAGTCCATGCTCAGTAGCCCTGGCAGGCCTTACACATAGAATCCTCTTGTCTCTGCCTCCCAAGTACTAGAATTAGAGGCAAACATCCATATTTCTAGAGTGTTGGGTGGTTGCCCATGGTCTGAAACTAGAGACAAGTGTTTATAGCCCAGTCCTGCTACTTAACAGCTCTTTCATGCTGGGCAAAATAACTTCAACGTTGTGAGTCTCTGTGTCCTCTTAGAGAAAATGGTCACATCAATAAAGAGCTTTCTTCATGGAGGAAGTTGCATGGTAAAGTGCATGAAATGTGTATAAGCTCTCAACCTGGCACATGACACGTTTGAAGCAAATGTTAGTGCTAACCACACACCTGTGATCCTACCAGTAGCCAGAAGGCTGAGAAACTGCCTGTCTTGGGGCTGACGACCTCAGGCGTATTTCTTTTCATTGTGTCCCATCCTAGAAGTTCGTTTTCTACCAGCAACCTTCCTTCCTTCCTTTACTCCACACAGGGCTGGGTGTTCACCTTCTTCACTCCGCACAGGGTTGGGTGCTCACCTTCTCTGCTTTCACTTAGAAATCCTTGCCTTGTTCTATTTTAAATGCCTGCTTTCTGACCCACAGTTAAAAGAATATAAGCCATCTCATGGCTCTGCCCATTTCTCACCTTGTGTTTCTGTCTTTCACCCAGTTTTCACACCATACCACGAGTTCAAACCTACTTGCAGAGTTTTAACTGAATTGACTCATTTGTCTCTCATTTCTTCTAGCTGACCTTGATGACAGCTTTCCAATCTCAGCCTCCTTCTGCCCAATCAACACTCCCACACCTGCTTCCTATGACTGCATCCCCAGTGACAACTCCCAGTCATGAAACCTACATGACATGTCCTGAGTTTGAGACCCGGTCTCAAAGTTTGACTCTGTGCTGAGTGCTGGTAGATTCACAGCAGATTTTTCATCTGTGCTATTAAGAGGCTCTATTTATGAGAACTAAATAAAGATCATGCATTTGAATTCTAATGCCTATAGGCTTTATATTTTTCTCCCCAATGGTGCTGAACTTGGTGGTATAAAATAGCAAATTATGATTTATTATCATTAATCATGCTAATTTGTGTCTAAGATATCTTGATTGGGCTTTTCTTGCCTGAGAGTTTCAGTGGAGTAGTGTAAGCTATTTTGCATCTGGTGACTGCAGAAGCCTCTTTTCAGGTGGCTCTTTCACATGGCCTCTTGCCTTGGTGCTAGACAGTCATGCGAAGCCATAATTCCTCTGTCTATGGGCTATTCCTCAGGGCTGTGTGCATGTCTTCACATGGTAGTCATTCTTTCCCAGACAAACCATGTGCAGAGAGCAAGAGAAAGGAGGAGTGGTAGAGAAAGTGAGAGAGATTGAGAGAGGTGCTAAATCATTTTTCTAACCCTACTTCTGAAGTCACATAATATTACCTCTACTATATTGTGTGAGAGTGTGTGTGTGTGTGTGTGTGTGTGCCTGTGCACATGTGTGCTTATATATGCTAGTGCTGAGGATCACACCCAGGGCCTTGTTACATATTAAGCTTGTTTCTACCACTGAGCTACTTCTCTGCCTGTACTATTTTCTTTTTTTGTTGAAAGTATGTCACCAAGTCACAAAGACTGGCCTACATTCTAGATGAAAGGATTTATTTGTATTACACTATTTGAATGAAAGAGACTGAAAGAATTTACAGATATGTTTTTAAAACCATAGGAAAAGCTTATATATTTCTCTATGTACAAAATACATATCTATGTTGAACCACATGTATTTTTGTGTCTATTAAATCTATCTGTATGGGTGTAGATGCACAGTAATTAGTATTTCTACAAGTTACCTCATTTGTTCTGATGCCCTTTCTACCACTGTGCTAAGAGTGAAGTGGTAGAACTCAATTTGGTAGCTGAAAAGAACAACTTCTTTCTATTGGAAACAATCTTCTCAGTGATTTTGAGGTGAAGAAGTCACCAATTAAAAGCTCAACCTCCCTTTAGGACTGATGTTTTCTGTCTCAGGAAGTACCCACTCTGCTTGGTTGGCTCTGTTTTCACAACATCTGCTCTCAGCACCCAGCAGCTGGCCTCAGGTTGGTCTTGGCCCTTGTCTTCTTTGACTCCTCAGTGGATGTCAACCTTCAATGTCAATACTGACAGAAATCAACAAACTCTCCACTATAATTCAGGTTTCTACACTAGTTGCTCATTACTGTAGCAATGCTCTGAATATGTGATAATTTAAATTTGGGAAGAGTAATAGTTTTGTCACATGAATTATTAGAACAGTATAGTTTTCCTTTATTAATTTTCTTCTAGTATTGATCAGAGAGTTGGCCTTTTTGGAGTATGTTTCTGTGAGTCAGTACAGCGATGGTTTATACAAATCCCTTCACAAGAGCACTTACAAAAGTTATGACACTTCTGATACCCTTTTAGAATGAATTTTCAACCTAAACCCTGGTAACCACTGGTGGTTCTCCAGCATTGTGTGGAATTTTGTCACTTCAAGAGTGCTTAATAAAATGGGAACTTGTGAGGCTGGCTTGAATGTTTTTTCAACGTGATTTCTTTAAAATCTATCCAGGATAATTATTGCAGGTATCAAGAGTCTGTTCCTTTAAAACACCCTGCAGTATTCCATTGCGTGGATATGCCAGATTATTCACTTGCGCACTGAAGAACATGTGGGTTTAGGCAATCAGAAATAGAACTGCTATCAACATTCATGTGCAGAGCTTTATGGGAATACACCGTCCTTGCATTTTTCCTTTTCCCTTTCTTTTTGCCATTCTTCTTTCTTTCCTTCCTTCCTTCCTTCCTTCCTTCCTTCCTTCCTTCCTTCCTTCCTTCCTTCCTCCCTCCCTTCCTTCCTTCCTTCCTTCCTTCTTTCCTTCCATCTCCCTTCCTCCTTTCCTTCCTCTCCCCTCCCTCCCTCTTTTACTTCCTTCCTTCCTTCCTCCTGTCTTTTTATTTATTTATTTATTTTTCTTTTTGGTGCTGGTATTGGGGCTTGAACTTGAGGATCATGATGTCACTTGGCTTATTGTGCTTCAGGCTGGCATTCTACCATTTGAGCCACACGTCCGGCTTTTGGCTGGTGAATTTGAGATAAAATTGTAAGTAAAATTGAAGACAGGATTCTCATTGACTTTTCAGCCTGAACTGGCTTTGAACCACAATCCACAGATCTCAGCCCCCTGAGAAGCTAGGATTACAGAGCTGAGCCACCAACACCGGTTAATTTGCATTTCTTTGCTATGCAATTATGCTTTACTTTTTTCTCCATCTTTTTAAAGGAAGCATCTGTTCTTATGCAATTTTTAAACTGGGCTTTTGTTTTCTTACTATTGACTTCACTGAGTTCTTCATATGTATCTATACAAGTCTTTTATAAGCTATGCAATTAGAAAATACTTTTCTTCTACCCTGTAGCTTGTCTTTTTAATGATTTAATAATGGCTTTCACAAAGCAACATTTTTCATTTTAATGAAGTCTGGTCTGCCACTTTTTATTTCTTCTATGAGTTGAGCTTTTGGTCTAATTTCTAAGAACTTCAGTTCTCCCTTCCTCTATGATTTCTGACGAGAAATCGGTCTTGCAAATTGTTCCCCTTTGTATAGTGCATCCTGTCACTGTGGCTGCTTTCAAGAGTTATGGCTGTAGGTTGCATTAATTTGATTGGAATACACCACAATGTGGGATTCTTTGGATTTTGGTTGGCGTCTTCAACCTGCAGGCTTAAACTTTTGTCCTATTTGCTAAATTTTCAGCCGTTATTTCTTCAATTTTTTCCCCTTTCCTATTCTGGAACTCTAATGACCTAAATTCCAAGTTGTAATTATAAAAAATGTTCCACTGGTCTTTGACACTATAATTTTTATTCATTCAGTTCTCTTGGTTTTTTCAGATTGGGTAATTTATACTCATGTATCTCTAGGTGCATGGACCGTATTGTGCTTTCCTTAACCTGCTATTGAGCTCATCCAGCAATTTTGTTTATATTTGTGGTTATTGCACTTTCTTTTCTGACTAAGCTTTGCATTTGGTTCTTCTTTGTCATTACTTTGTTGAGGTATTTTTTTACCTTAGTTACTTCAAATCATATCTGCTGCTGTTTGTTGTGGCATTCTTGTAATAGCTGCTTTAACATCTTTGCCAAGAACTTAAATCTCTATTAATTTACTGACCATTAAAAAAAATACAGTGGACTGAATGGCTTAAGCAATAGAAATTTGTGTCTCACCATTTTGGAGTCTGAGCATCTAGAATCACAGTGTTGGCTGTTTTTTTTTTCTGCTTAGAATTTTCTTCTTGCATTCAGATGGCTGTCATCTCCTACATCCCCACAGTGTCTTCACTCTGCAATTACTTGTTGTCTTATGCAGGTAAAGTCTGTCATATAGCATTTCTTAGAAGAATAGGTGCTACTGCCCTCTAGTCTCCTGAGCTAGTCTTCTCTTGTTTGATGAGATCCTGGAGAGAGGCCTCAAGAGACCTGTATTCCTTGTAGAGGAGTTTCCTTTCGTTGAATGCATATGCTTCAGGGAAAACACCTCTCTGTGTTCCCAAAGAGAAAAAGGATGACACGGGAGGCAGGAGAAGGTCAGCACAACCATGGTTTCCTTCAGGAGGTCCAAGTGCCATGCTTTGGGATATTATTTATGTTTTGAGTCTCCATGCTCAATTGACCTGTAGACATCAGGCTATGCCCTGTTCCAAGACACTGCATACTGTGTATAATAGTTGCATTCAGACTCTGCTTTGTTCTGAGTTACTCCATTTCGCAAAACAGTTTGCTCCATTCCAAATGCAAACGCTGAAGACAAATGATGCTATACTTTGTTTGCTCATACAAGTAAACAACCACCCTCTGTCTAGCACCAATCACCCGACAGACTGATAAATAACTCAATTGTACAAATAAAAGATTAGCACCTAGGAACTTATCAAGTTAAATCGAGACCAAATGGACTCCTGGGTGTGTCAAATCCACATTAAAACAAAACAAAACAACAAAAAACCAAACCATGCCCATGAAGTTACTGTTGTACCAGACTAAGAATTAAGAAAAACTACTCCCTGAAATCATAAAAGGAAGGCACCTAGTGCAGGTATGTGGCACACACACCGACCCTTCATCAGACCGTGTGCTGCACACATCAAGGATGGACAAATGAGGAATTCCTGACTATTTCCCAGAGGCTTGATCACCTTGACTCCTTTGCCTGACGTGACCCACTCAGATTGCCTTCCATCAGGACCCAATAAACCTGGAATCAAGTCTGTACTTTGAGCAGCATTGCACCTTGAACTAGCTCTGAGTTTTTGAGTTTTTATACACTTTTTCAGCATGTCATTAGTGGTCCAAGGAGGTTTCCCCATGATGTTTCCATATGTGCATACAGTATTGCCTGATCGAATTCACCCCAGTTATCATTCACTCATCCCTTCTCCCCAAACAGTATCAATAGGTTTCACTCTTCTATTTTCCATACATGTAAATAAAATACTAGTCATCCTTATTCACCCTCTCCACTCACCTTCCTCCTTAAGAGAATCTGCCTTACATTCTTGTCATTCTTTTTTTTAAGTATATATTGATTATACCAAGGGATTTCGTAGTGATATGCTACACATGCATATAATAAATCAGATAGACCTCTCATACTGCGTTTCTTTCCCTTGTCTTCCCTACCTCTCTCTTGTTTAGTAGCTTTTAGTGAGTTTCCTTATACTATATTCATACAAAGTATTCAATATAGTTTGATTTCATTTACCCTCCATCATTGTTTTGCTTTTCCCCATTCCTCTTTGTCCCACAATTACAATCCAAATGCAATGCAATGCAAAATTGTATTCTTCTTTATGGCTGAATAATACTCCACTGTGCGCATATATGTAAACATATATATATATATGTCTATCTATCTATCTATCTATCTATCTATCTATCTATCTATCTATCTATCTATCTATCTATCTATGTATATACATATATATATATCGTATTTTCTTGATCCAGTCATCAGTTGCAGGGCTCCTGGGCTTCTTACATAGCTTGGCTCTTATAAAAAGCACTGTGATAGCTGTGAGTGTGCAGGTATCTCTAGTGCATGGTAACTTACACTCTTTGAGTTTGTGCTCCAGCGTGACAGCATTTGATTCTTTGTAGTTCTGTCATTAGGGGGCAAGCTCCATATTGATTTCCATAGTGGTTGCCATCATTTCTTCATATTATCACTTTAGTGTACAAATGTTCTTTTTTCCTACAAATTTGCTACTGTAAGCTTTCAGAGAAAGGAATCCTCCTCAGGCAGGAGAGAGTTTATTACCAGAACCAAATCCCTGTCCACAGGAGATGTAGTGTGCAGAGGGGTGACTTATGGCAGGGAGAGGGTTATATAGGGAGAGGGTGGGGAGGAGGTAAGGCCATGACGGATATGGGAGTGACCTCAGAGGATGAGGGAGTGACCTCAGAGCCCCAGAAACAACCTACTGCCCCCACGTGTGCCAATTATCTGGGTCACAGGTAGTGGGTGGGGCTTCTTGGGAGGACTTTGCACAGTTGTGCATGAAGGGAGAACCAAAGGGAAGGGGCCATTTTTTTCCTGTGTGGACCTAAAAGTTAGCATTTATTGTTCATTTTCATGATCATGCCCATTCTGACTGGAATGAAATGAAATCTCAATCAATGCTGCCTTCATTTCCATTTAATTTATGGCTAGGGATGTTCACTCTATAATATATACATATATAACATTATTCTTTGGACAGATGAGATGACAGAAGACATTAGTTTAAACCAATATGAAAAGGGCTAGATTAGAAATTAAAACCAGGAAGCAGTTAAGCTTCCCTCCCCCCATACGTTGTTTTAAATGCTAAGTTACAAGAAATGCTAAGTTACAAGAAGCTATCCTAATTCATCTTCTCCTTTGAAAGGGTGAAAATGTGCCAATTCTTTGTATAGTATCTGAATTGGGACCAAAAGATTTGGGAAAGGAAAGCCCTAAAACCCACCTACTGTCTCTGTATTTCAGATAAGCCCAGAGACATCTCCATTTTTTAGTATAATAAGCAGCACCCATCTTGGTCAGAACCCCTGTCTAATTGGTTTGGAGTTGCTAGATGACCTGACCATATGTGGTCCTTCAGCTCCAAAAGAAAAAAAGAAGGCAACAGATAACAGCTGCCCTTTTGGGTCTTTTACTCTCATTTCCTTGAAAGGGAGCAAAACATGTTTCTCTCTCCTTTTTATTCTTACTTCAGCTCTGTTACCCTAAAATAAATCCTTGCTAAATCTTACACCTTATGAGTTTCTCCTTTTTGAGAGACACTCTGCAATGTTTTTTGTGTGTGGCACTCAAAAACTCAAGATTTTGTGTGTGAACTGGGAGGCTGAAGAAAGCCAATATCCATCCTCTGGTGGTACTTTAATTTTGTTTAATCCTTCTCATTTTTGCAGATGAAGAAAACTGAAAAACCACATTTTTCTAGTATATGACAGATGAGAATCCAGGCAAGAAAGATGACTATTTGTGAGCCACAAATGGATTTTAGTAGTGTTTCCTAGCTTACCTCACTTCTTTCTTGGTCCCTCAGTCCCTGGTATCTATTTACACCAGTGGTTGGCAAACTTTTTCTGCAAATGGATAGATAGTACGTATTTTAGGCTCAGCAGGCCATATGGTGTCTGTCACAGCTACTCAACTCTGTCAGCTTAGCAAGAAAGAGGCCAGAGATAGCTTCTAAACTAGTGGGCATAGCTGTGTTCAATAAAATTTTACCCACAAAATCAAGTGTTGAGCCAGGCTGCGCTCATTAGTGGCAGTGCGACAATCATTGGGCTCAT